>NC_072423.2:73590000-74215000 GCF_028878055.3 Symphalangus syndactylus | reverse complement strand
TCTCTGCTAAGCAACCTGTGGCACAAAGGATCACTGAAAATGATTGAAGAAACCAATACGGCATAAAAATTCTTCAGGAAGCTTTTTTTTTTTTTTTTGAAATCCCCTAGTACCACCTGGAATCTTGGAAAACCAAGGAGATGTATTAGAAGCCAAGAAACATATGCACTTACATCTCCCATTCAGATTGTGCGTGTCCATGAATGAGAAAGCCTCGTCGCAGTTTGTGCCCTGCTCGGCATAGCTCTTGTCCATTGAGTTCACCATCACAGTCATCTCCTGTCGGGTGCTGCTCATGGTCTCTTTCCGCTTCTTGGCCAGTTTCCTTAGGATAAAGAATTCAACTATGTAGGCATGCATTTGAATGGGATACAGAGCTTTGGCATGTATATTGACAGACGTTCAGGAATAACATCTACTGAATTAATCCTATTCATTCAGAGATGGATGTATAGTGCCTTATTTGTGGCAAGCACTCTGCCAGGCTGCAGACACAGAGATGAAAAACAGGTACTGTCTATCCTCAAAAAACAAAACAAAACAAAAAACCCCAAACAACCAGAAAGATAAAACACCACAGCCTAAAACACTGTTTCTCCTACTATAAGCTAGATTAAAATGACCAATGATTCTAGTACAACACAATCATAATCTGCTAAGTGTTACACTCCTAGAGTTACTAAGTTTTTACGAAATTATTGTCAACATCACCATATACAGTGTCAAAGAGAAGACTCCCCTGAGTAAGTATTTTCCAAGCAAAAATGAAATAACAGATGAATCTAAAAGGCACATTGTTAAAACTAAAGAACAGAACTAGGTGAGGAGTCAAGAACATATAATTGGAATATGTGCATACAGGGAGCAGAACCTGACACAGAACCTACAAAGCTCAGAGAACTTAGGCTGTAGGAGGATCAAGGGGAAGGTACTGAATTCTCAAAAGGCTATGACCCTGTCCCGAATCCCAAATGAACCCAGATTAGTTCCCATCAAGCTTTGTCACCCCCCACAGAGCAGAAGGTTTAAAAATGTCATGTCGCTGGGTTCCCTGGAAAGTTCAGCAGGAATAAGACTTCATTGTTCCCTCTTTCAGTGGAAGAGAATGAAAAAAAAGGCAGAGAGATTTCTAATTCTTTTGGAGACATAGGTTAATCCTGGCCTCTGCATCCTGCTCACTGACCACCAAAAACTCAACATCTAAAATGACTGACACCTGTACAAAAGCCAGAAGACCTTAAGGAAAACTAACATAAATAAACAGATAACACAAATTTTTATAGATCTTGCTACCAGAGATTGTTTTGTGTACCCAAGACAGACAAGATGAGAATTAGAGATGCTTAAGGAGAAGGTATACAGTGAGAAGGTTTAAGAACACCCACAGCACCATATTACCAAAAATACTACGCCCTAAAATATTCTAATTGTGCCCAAGCACTTAACAGCATCTATGAAAGAAAACTGCACTCCTTCTAGTAAATCATCTTGACACTGATTGACCTAGGACACAGTAGAATTTAAAATGGGCCACATAATCAAAATCACACCCATATTAGGTGATTGCTAATGCAATGTAAGGCACTGACAACATAAGAACATATGGATAATCTTTGTTATCATTTCTAAATGACATATAATCCAAATGCTTTCTTGCCTGTAGTTACAATAATATTTTAATTTCATATTTTGAAGGCAGAAGGGTTTCATTAATAAGTTGCCTTTTTATTGCAAAAGTTGTTAGAAAAAAGATACATTTTTAAACAGACAAATGAAAATCACTTATAACATCTCTGACAGTGTTAAAGTTACAAAGATTTTGAAAGGTGAGCCTGCATGACTCCTCTGGGCACTGACACCACCCCTCTCTTGCCTCATGGGGATCATGATCATCCCTTCTAGAGCCTCTCTCCTCCCAGCTGGCCATGCTAGTTGAGCCTGGATGTTCTCAACACATGTTCTGGACAGAGGCAGCACTGGAATCCATCTCCATAGCTGCACTTACAATAATACATTTTCTCTTCACTTCTGAATCTGCCAGATCACTGGAAAAACATTCTCAGGCCAGGTCTCCTCAGGAGCACTGAAGTGGAGGACTGAGATCATTAGTTCCATAATTCAGGCAAAATGCCTTCTTTTTGCTTGAATTTCTTAGATTTGCTTTGGACTGATTTATGCTAGTAATTGCCTCAATATTCTTTTTTGTTCTGCCTATAAAGAGAAGCATCGTGAACTTTACTAGACTTTCCTCTGCCTTTTCTTGCTTGAATTCCTCTAATCCTAAAGGTTAGGAAATGACAGGTACTGCGCTTCTTGTGTGGTTGGCTGGGAGGGATATAAGGGCCAATAAAAGCTATGCTTGTACTGGAAAAATTCTTTCTCCCTTCTAATCCTCCACATGCATAAACTAATTTCAGTGATGTCACACTAATCACTTAATTGCTGATCTTTAAGCACAAAAGAAGCCCTGTAAAGACTGTGAGAACATGCTCAAATCAAACAGAGGTCCAGGCAGACACCATAGCATTAAGCTCATATCCACAGGACATACTGTATGTTTGTGAACCACCTTCTAAACCCAGTTCTCGATGTCTTCTGCAAGCCTTCATGCATTAACCCTACACATTAGACACCTTTTGACTTTCAGCAGATGTCACAAACATGAATGTCTCCCTGGGACCAGGCAAGTAATATAAGTGGAGGAAAACAGTGTAAGACAATAAAGGGTCGTGGAGAGCTGGAGGGGAACAGTAACTCAGCTCCCGCACACCGAGGCCCCATGGAGGTTCAAGTCATTTCAAGTTTCAGGAGAAACTAGACCTGACTTTATATCAAATCTTAATTTTTACGTGTTGTCAAATAATTCAAATTTAAAAATAAATCATTACATAGCCCAAATAAAGCATGTTTGTGGGCACTTTTGTTTTTGATCAATAACAGCACTTTGGAAATGTCATTGTATTGAAATTGAAGAAAGTTATAATATAATTATCACCAAATTGCTTTCATTTTCTTTAAGTTTTATTTTTAATTTTTTTTTTTTGTTGAGACAGAGTCTCATTTTGTCATCCCAGGCTGGAGTGCAGTGGCACAATCTTGACTCACTGCAACCTCCGCCTCCCAGGTTCAAGTGATTTTCGTGCCTCAGCCTAACAACTAGTTGGGACTACAGGTGTGAGCCACCACACCCAGCTAATTTTTTTGTATTTTTGTATTTTTAGTAGAGGTGGGGTTTCGCCATGTTGGCCAGGCTGGTCTCAAACTCCTGACCTCAGGTGATCCGCTTGCCTCAGCCTCCCAAAGTACTGGGATTACAGGCATGAGCCACTGCGCCTGGTCAACAAGTTGCTTTCAAATAAACATCATCTATCACCCCCAAGTTCAATATGCTTTGAAAAAGTTTACTAGTGCCTAGCCAATGCTTTACACAAAGCTGTTGACACAGGGACAGAAAGTGAGCACGCGCTGTAGGAAAAACGGTGCTGACAGACCTGCTCCATGCGGGTTGCCACAAACTTTCAATTAATTTATGTATTTATTTATTTATGTATTTATGTATGTATGTATGTGTGTATGTATGTATGTATGTATTTATTTATTTATTTATGACAGAGTCTTGATCTGTCACCCAGGCTGGAGTGCAATGGTGCGATCTTGGCTCACTACAAGCTCCGCCTCCTGGGTTCACACCATTCTCCTGCCTCAGCCTCCCCAGTAGCCTTTCAATTGATTAAAAATACAATATACCCAAAAGAGCCATAAAGTGAAGCACAGTAAATCAACGTATGCCTGTACAGGTCAAATGCTCTTGTCTATAACTACAGATGGCTGAAAAGGGTTACATCAAGAAACAGACTGTTAGGATTGTCGATAAGTAACAGTTTGTTTCTCTCTTTTTCTTTCTCCCTCTTTTGAGAGTCTTGTTTCAGATCTTAACTTTTTTCAAGCGAAAACTTGGAACACTATCAGAAAAGCTTTGTGGACTTAATGAAACAAAGTCTTTTGTGTAGGAAAACTAAAGTTGAAACAATTTTCTCTGCAATCTTATGTAAAGACACAAGTAAATTTTTTTTCCATTTTGATTTACAACAAATGGTTTGCCGAAAATATTTTCATCTCCAATCTCCAAACTTGTGCTGCATGAATCTCAAAGGCCCTTAGTAATTAAATTAAAGGTTCTTATGAATATCTATAAATAGATCATAAAAATTTAAAGAAAGGACTTGGTGGTTTCTAGTCTGGCATGAAAGGAGTTTGGAAGTCATAACTTTTTCCTAACAGTAAGTCAAAGCTGAAAAAACTGAAAATTAATAACTTTTCTTAGATTTGTTAGAGAATTGAGGTCACAGGGCAAACCACTGCCCCCGAAATTGGAGAGACCAAAAGGTAAATACAGAGAATTACAACTTACTGGAGCTGAACTTCATGAACAGAAACCTCTGTGAGAGCCAGAACCTAGCCAGGAAAACCTAAACTGTAGCTGACAAACTGCTGGAGCTCAGTGTCGACATGTGTCAGAGGTAAAAACTCCAGGGGGAATTAGTTTTAAGGTGGCTCACACATTTTTGTGAGTTTTACCTCCAGGAACCCTACCAGGTTTTCACAGAGAAGATTTGAGACAAATCCCCTCAGGCCTCCAGCAAGAAGCACTGGAAAGTAGCCACTCTGAAATACATCAGCAGTCAGCAGGTTTATTCTGTTCTTAACAAAGCCTGCTCTTAAGAGAAGCTATGTTTACCAGCACCGAAACTGCCAAACTTTTGTCAGAGCCTAACTGACCTGGGGGAAGAAATACAACTCCAGCCCACGTTAGCCATCCTATCCCAACTAACGGTGGTGGAGAGGAATAATGAGAAGTATTTGTGAAGTCCACAGTCCAGAGGCACAGGTTCACTATAGACTAAGACCTAATCATATGACTATAGAGTGCCTCCCCTCCCCTCACACCTTACACCATGTTACTAAAGGCCTATTTACTACAGTTCCTGTTACTCAATACATCATGTGTAGCTTCACACACACACACACACAAAAACCCACAAAACAGTGTGAAGCGACAGAGCAAACAACAGAACCAGACTCTGATATGGCAGAGGTGTTGGAATTAACAGAGTGGGAATTTAAAACAACCATGATTAGTATGCTAAGAGCTCTAATGTCTAATGGATAAAGTAGACAGCATGCAAGAACAGATAGGTACTGTAAGCAGAGAGATGGAAATTCTAAGAAAGCCAAAAAAGAAATGCTAGAGACAAAAAACATTGTAACAGAATGAAAACGCCTGTGATAGTTCATTAGCAGACTGGAAATGGTTGAGAAAAGAATCTCTGAGCTTGAAGATTATCTCAGTAAAAACCTCCAAAACTGAAAAGAGAAAAAAGACAAAAACAAAAACACACAAAACGTCAGAATATCCCCAAACCATAGGGCAACTACAAAAGGTGTAACTTACATGTAATGGGAATACAAGAAGGAGGAGAAAGGAACAGAAGAAATATTTGAAGCAATAATAACTTTTTCCTAAAACTAGTGTTTAAAGCATGTCATTTATCTTCCAAACATTTTGGATTTTTCCAGTTATTTTTCTATTACTGATTTCTAATTTTACCAAACCACAGATCTAGGAAGCTCAGAGAACACCAAGCAGGATAAATGCCAAAAAATCTACACCTAGTAATATCATATTCAAATTGCAGACAATCAAAGATAAAGTCTTAAAAAAAATCCAAGGGGAGAAAAACACTTTACTTACAGAGGAGCGAGGATAAGAATTACATTGCACTTCTCCTCAGAGACCATTCAAACAAGAGCAAAGTGAAGCAAAATATTCAATATATTGAAGGAAAAAGCCACCAAGCTAGAATTCTGTATCTTGTGAATTTATCCCTCAAAAGTGAAGGAAAAATAAAGACTTTCTCAAATACAAATTAAGGGAATCTGGGCAGGGCATGGTGGCTCACACCTGTAATCCCAGCACTTTGGAAGGCTGAGGTGGGCAGATAACTTGAAGTCAGGAGTGTGAGACCAGCCTGGCCAACATGGTGAAACCCTGTCTCTACTGAAAACACAACAATTAGCCGGGCATGGTGGCGCATGCTTGCAATCTCAGCTACTCAGGAGGCTGAGGCAGGAGAATCACTTGAACTACTCAGGAGGCTGAGGTTGCGGTGAGCTGAGATTGCGCCATTGCACTGCAGCCTGGGGCAACAATAGCGAAACTCTGTCTCAGAAAAAAAAAAAAAAAATTGAAGGAATCAGTTGCCAGTAGATCTGCCTTGTACAAAATATTAAAAAGTTCTTCAGAGAGAAGAAAAATGATAGATCAGAAACTTGGAGCTACAAAGAGAAAGGAAGAACATGACAGAAGGAATCAGTAAAAGTAAAATAAAACATTTTTTAAAATTCTTAATTGATATAGCAGAAAGAAGTTTGTTCAAAATAGTAATAGCAACAAAGTGATGATTATAGCTATAGATAAGTGAAATGAGTAACAGCAATAAGATAAGGGACAGGAGAGGAAAATGGAATACTTTGCTATTATAAGAACTTTCACTACCTGTGAAGTGGTACAGTGTTATTTGAAAGTAGACTTGGACTAGCTGTAAACATATGTGAACTCTAGGGCAACCACTGAAAAAAGTAACAAAACATTAAACTAATAAAGAAGACAAAATGGGATAATATAAAATGCTCCATTAAAACCAAAAAAGGCAGTAAAAGAACAGGAACAAAGAAAGAATAAGAGCAACAAATAGAAAACAGTAATAAAAAAAAGATATCCAATGTCATCAATAATCATTTAAATGTCAGTAGTCTAAATATATCCATTAGGCTATGCACTAGGTGGCTCACACCTATAATCTCAGCACTTTGGGCAGCAGAGGCAGGTGGATTGCTTGAGCTCAGGGGTTCAAGACCACCCTGGGCAACATGGTGAAACCCTGTCTCTACCAAAAATACAAAAATTAACCAGGCATAGTGGCACACACCTATAGTCACAAATACTCAGGAGGCTGACCTGGGAGGATTGCTTGAGCTCAGGAGGCAGAGGTTGCAGCAAACCAAGATTGCGCCAATTCACTCCAGCCTGGGCAACATAGCAAGACCCCATCTCAAAAAAATAAATAAAAAATAAACCAATTAAAAGGCAGATTATCAGATTAAAACACACAACTCAACTACATATGATCTACAAGAAACTTATTTAAATATAAAGACACATAGATTAAAAGTAAAGAGATGGAGAAAAATGTACCATGCTAACACTAATCAAATGAAAACTGGAATAAGCTGTATTAAATTCAGACAGAGCAGACTTTCGAGCAAAAACAATTACCAGGGATAAAGAAAAGCATTATATAAGGATAAAAGGGTCAATTCTCCAAGAAGACATAAAATTTTTTAACATGTATGCACCTATACTATAGAGTCAAAATATATGAGGCAAAGGTGATAGAATTGCAAGGAGAAATAGATGAATCCACTACTATAGTTGGAGATTTCAACCCCTCTGTCAGTAATGGACAGCTCAGCAGGCAGAAAATCAGTAAGGACATGGTTGAATTCAACAGCACCATCAATCAACTGGATATTACTGACATCTTAAGAATCCTTCATCCACCAGCAGCAGAATATACATTATATTCAAGCTCACAGGGTACATTCACCAGATAGACTGCATCATGAGCCATTAAACACAGCTTAACAAATGAAAAAGAACAGAAATCATACAATGTCTGCTGTGAGACCACAATGGAATTAAATTAGAAATCAGTAACATGAAAATGGCTGGAAAAATCTCTAATACTTGGAAGATAAAAGATGCATGTTAAATAAAACATAAGTCAAAAAAGAAATCTCAAGAGAAATTTAAAAAACATTTTGAACTAAATGAAAATTAAAACACAACTTATCAAAATTTGTGGTATGTAGCAAAAGAGGTGCTTAGAGTGAAATTTGTAGCATTGAATGCATATATTAGACAAAAAGAAACATCTAAAACCAATAATCTAAGCTCCCACCTACAGAATCTAAAAAAAGAAAGATAAAATTAAATCTAAAGAAGGTAGAAGAAAATAAAAAAAATTAGTGCAGAAATCAATTAAACAGAAACAAGAAGTCAATAGAAAAAAAATTAACAAAACCAAAAACTGGTTGAAAAGATTAGTAAAATTGATACACCTCTAGCCAGGCTAAAAAAAAAAAAGACAGAAGACACAGATTACTCATATTAGAAATGAAAGAGGGGACATTATTACAGATCCTATGGACATTAAAAGGATAACAAAGAATATTATGAACAACTCTATACCTACAAATATGATGACCTGGTTGAAATAGACCAGTTCCTTGAAAGGTGTAATCTGCCAAAACTCACACAAGAAGAAACAGACAATCTCACTAGGCCTATAGCTATTAAAAAATTGAGTCAATAATTAATAACCTTTCAAAACATGAAGCACCAGGCTCAGACGGTTTCACTGTTAAATTCTACCAAATATTTAAGGCAATCATACCAATTCTCTGTCATATCTCCCAGAACATAAATAGAGAATACTTCCTAGCTCATTCTAAAAGGCCAGCATTTCCCTAATACCAAAACTGAAGACATTACAGAAATAGAAAACTGCAAACCATAATTTCTCATGAAAACAGATGTAAAAATCTTCAACAGAGTATAGCAAACTGAATCCAACAATTTATAAAAATAATTATACACCATGACCAAGAAGAATATATTTCAGGTATGGGAGGCTGGTTCAACATTTGAAACTCAAAAAATGCAATCCATCAGATTGACAGGCTATGGAAGAAAAGTCAGATGGTCATATTAACAGATGCAGAAAAAGAGCTAACAAAATCCAATACCCAGTCTTGATAAATGTTTTCAGCAAAGTAGGAATAGAGGGGAACCCCCCTCAACTTGATAAAAAAAAAAAATCTACTAAAATGCTATAGCTAATATTATACTTAATGTTGCAAAAATAAAAGCTTTCCCACAAATACCAGGATCAAGGCCAGAATGTCTTCTCTCACCAATACTTTTCAATATCCTCTTGGAAGTCTCAGTTAGCTAATGCCATAAGACAAGAAAATGAAACAAAATATCAACAGGTTAAGAAGGAATGAATCAAACAGTCTTTGTCCACAGATGACATGATTGTGTAAAAAATCTGAAAGAACCAACAAAATTAGCTCCTAGTACTAATAAGCAAATGTAGCAAGGTTGCAAGATACAAGGTTAATACACAAAAGTCAATACTTTTCTATATACCGGCAATGAGCAATTGTAATTTGACATTAAAAACATAATACCATTTACCTTAGCATCTCCAAAAGTGAAATAATTGGCATAAATCTAACAAATATGTACAAAAACTATATGAGGAAAACTGTAAAATTCTGACGAAAACAAATCAAAGAACTAAATAAATGGAAGATTTAATATTGTCCACATGTCAATTCTTCCCAAATTTATCTATAGATTCAGTGCAATCCTAATCAAAATCCTAGAAACTTATTTAGGGTTACTAACAAACTGATTCTACATGGAGAGGCAAAAGACCCAGAATAGCCAACACAATACTGATTAGAAAAAAGTTGGAAGGTTGATACTATCTGACTTCCAGACTTACTATAAAGCTACAGTAATCAAGACAGTGTGGTATTGGTGAAATAAGAGACAAACAGATCACTAGGACAGAAGAGAGAGAACAGAAAGAAACCTACATAAATATGATCAACTGGCAAAGGAGCAAGGGTACTACAATGGACAATAAATGGTGGTGGAACAACTAGACATCCACATGCAGAAAAATGAATCTAGACACAGGCCTTACATCCTTTACAAAAATTAACTCAAACTGGATTATAGACCTAAATGTAAAATGCAAAACTATGAAACTCCTAGAAGATAACATAGGAGAAAATCTAGATGACCTTGGATATGGCAACGACTTTTCAGTTAAAATATTAAAGGGATAATCGATGAAAAAAATGATGATAGACTTCTTTCAAATAAAAATTCCTGCTCTGTGAAAGACACTGTCAAGAGAGAAGCCATAAACTTGGAGAAAATATTTGTAGAAGACATATCTGGTAATGGACTGGTATCCATAATGTTCAAATAACTCTTAAAACTGAACAATAAGAAGACAAACAATGGGATTAAAAAATGGGCCAGAGACCTTGATGCCTCACCAAAGTCGTATAGATAGCAAATGAGCATATAAAAAGACGCTCTGCACCACATGTTATAAGGAAAATGCAAATCAGAACAAGATACCACCACACATGTGTTATAAGGCCAAAATCTAAAAAACACTGACATCATCAACTGCTGGCAAGAATGTGGAGCAACAAGACTCCTCATTCATTGTGGGCAGGAATGCAAAAGGACATAGCCACTTTGAAAAACAGTTTGGGCCGGGCACAGTGGCTCATGCCTGTAATCCCAGCACTCTGGGAGGCCAAGTTGTGTAGTGAGCTGGCAAAGGGATTATGACTAGCTCAGCATTCCACTGGAGGCTATATGATCAAACAGCAAATTGTTTATCATGAATGCAGGATGTGGGCAAACTCAAACTGCGCCTGTTGCCAAAAGGTTTGCCGAGGGCCATCACTTCCTGGTGCTGGACTCCTTGAAGTTATCTCCTGAGACATCTAGTACTCATTGTTCGAGGAATGCAGTCTCACAAGCCTGCTGCTGTGAACCAAATGGCTGATTGACAATTACCTGACAATCACCACCCCTCTCCTTGCTATCTCTTTTTCCTAATAAACATGGAGGGCTGTGTAAAGCTCAGGGCCCTTGTTCACTAGAAGAAAGGTGCCCCCTGACCCCTTCTTCCAAATATACTCTTTTGTCTTTGTCTTCTATTCCCACATTCATCCTCCTTTGTTCAGTCCAATATAGGGTCGTGGGGAGCTTCACAAAGGTGGGTGGATCATTTAAGGTCAGGAGTTTGAGACCAGCCTTGCCAACATGGTGAAACCCCATCTCTGCTACTTGCTACTTAGGAGGCTGAGGCAGGAGAATGGCTTGAGCCCGGGAGGCAGAGACTGCAGTGAGCCAAGATCGCACCACTGCACTGTCACTGGGTGACAGAGTGAGACTCCATCTCAAAAAAAAAAGAAAAAAGAAAAACAGTTTGTCAGTTTCCTACAACATTAACATACTCTTCCCATATGATCCAGCAGTTATGCTCCTTGCTATTTACCCAAAGGATTTGAAAACTTATGCTCACACAAAACCTCCATAGAGATGTTCATATAGCTTTATCCATAACTGACAATTTGGAAGAAACCAAGGTGCCCTTCAATAGGTGAATGGCTAAACTGTGGTACATTTAGACAATGGAATATTGTTCAGTGTTACAAAGGAATAAGCTATGAAGTCATGAATAGGCATGGAGGAAACTTAAACGTGTGTCACTAAGTGAAAGATGTCAATCTGAAAGGCTACATAATGGCAAAAACTGCAATTGCTTTTGCACAGACCTAATATTTTATTATTCCAACTACATAACACTCTGGAAGAGGCAAGACTATGGAGACAGTAAAAGGATTAGTGATTGTCAGGGGTTAACGGAAAGGGAGGGATAAACAGGCAGAGCACAGAGGAGGTTCTAGGCTGTGATCTTATTTATATGATACTATAATGAAGGATGCCTGTCATTATAGAGTTGTCAAAACCCATAGTAGGTGCATTATGAAGAATGAACCCTGTTTGAACTATAGCCTTTGGTGATAATGATGTGGCAATAGAGCCTCACGGATTATGATAAATGAGGATACTGTGTGTGTGTGTGTTGGCAGGGGGGTGTCAGAACTATATGGGAACTCTGTATTTTCTGCTCATGTATGTGGTGAAACGAAAACTGCTCTAAAAATACAGTTTATTAAACATTGCAATACTGTTTAGAAAAATAATTGGAGGGAGAAAAATTGTCATAGCTCGAAAACTGTAAAGTAGAATAAAGGTAGGACAGGAGAGAAATGCGGGGTGAATTCAAATTAAAGGAATGGTTATTATACTCTACTATTTCCTGAATATTTCTTTTCTACAGTAAAAATGTTTAAAAGTATGAAATGGAAATATGGGAAACGGAAGAAAAACCTCTTGGCAAATTATGTTTATGATGGGTATGAATCACAACCAGTAAAGAAACCATGATGAAGAATGAACTCTTCAGCAATGTGTCCTATGGGAGAGCTGCAGGACAAATTGCTGCCAACTAGGAGAACAAATTGCCACCTGGCTGGAAGGAAGAAGAGATTACTACTCCTCCAATTTCCCGCTCTGAAGCCAGACTGAGTAGCAACTGGGAGAGGAGCAGGATGGACGGGCCCGTTTGCCATGGGCATCGGTGGATTCAATATGGATGCTTCTCTCAGTCCTGGTCTATTGCCATTCAAGGTCGCAGGCCATGGTTCCCCAGAGCCTGATTGCCCCTACCCTCTGTGATAGACCCTGCCATGCTAGGTTATGTCAACAGATTGTCACTGGGGAAATGCTTATTAGCACTGAGCCAAAGATCACTGTTGGCCACAGGAAGGGTGTTTTTCAAATACTACAGGGATGGCAAAACTCATGCAAAGGTAAATCACACATAGACTAAGAATGAAAGGGTAAATGGCTCTCTGGTCCTGGCATCTACAATTACATGTGTGCTTAGACTTAATTAAGGGCTGCAGTAGGAGCTGGTAACAAGAATAAGTGTTTATTTTTTATTAAAGAAGGGATGAAATTATTATTGGTTTAGTCAAACAATGCATATATTATACCAAATTACAAGATCCAGTTAAATAAACCAGAATGAATAAGAGGTTGTCACATTAAAGATGGATCTATAAGAATTAGCAGATCATGTTGCATTTAAAGGTAAAATTTTAAGGAAGAAACATACTGGTCTGATATTTAATTATTTCAATTCAAAAGAACTGTATTTCTGCAACAGTTGACAGAAATACAACATGAAAATAATAATTACAAAAATTTATGTAGGACTTCAGATTAGCCACGCCGCACTTTATGTTCATTAATTCGTTTAACTCTTACAACAGCCCAATGAGGAAACTGCCATTATTATCCCTATCTTCCAGAGAAGGAAACTGAGGCACAGTGGTGCTAAGCTGTCCATGGCCACATGGCTAGAGAACTTTAGACATCTGGCATTGTTTTCCCATGTTGAGATAAAATGATCCTAGGAATCTGGAATCTATTGGCATCACTAGCTACACTTACGGTTGCTTATGTCTGGACACTGTTCATAAAGTTCCCAGCTTGGACTTTACAGCTGTTGACCGAGGTGAAAGTGTTCTTCTAACATCGCTAACTGTATCATCACTTAAGAAGCCCACTCTAGAGACAACACACTATGGCGCACACTACCTACCCAGCCACTCTCTGTTCTTCATTCACTAGTTAACAGACATACGTAGATCACAAAAAAACAGTTTTTTTTAAGACAAGTCAGGGTTTTTATCTTTGTTGGGCCGCTGCTGTAGAGTTCACCTCTTTACACCATGGGATTAGATCAAATGACAGACGGAAGGACTCTCAGAAAGGCTGATAGGCTAAAAAGAAACCAGACAGAAGGACTTGCATATGTATCTTCCTATCTCGCCAATTGAGAAACGGGTACAGGTTTTAATCACATATCGCTTTAGGCTACAACTTTATTTTGGATGACCTAGTGGTAACAACGCCACATGATGAGTCACTGGTGAGGAAGGGTGTCTGCAAACGAACTTGCACCAGGGCAAAAGAAGCAAAGAGGTGTATGGATCTTTTCAGCAAGTACCTGTCAGGATCTCTTGGTACATGTGTGTATATAAGCATATATATAACCATGTGTACTGCATGTTGAAGAGGTTCAAATAATAGTCTTATTATACAAATACAATAAAAATTAGTCTTTCTCAAACTTACAAGTTGAAAACCAAATATTTGGAAAAGATTGGCTTTCTTTTAAAACAAGTTGAAATTACATGCATCTATGATCACCTCAAAACCATGACACAAATGTCTTGCATGACTCTGAGATGATAATTAAGTTATAATAAACAAAAGAATCATGATGATATTATTTATGGCAACAAAATTCAAGGAATCATAAGTTAAACCAACATGTGAGACAAAAAATACACCCAATATCCTTATATGTTAAATAATTTTTATTTTCAGAACTAAAAAATTAAGAAAAGAGCCTGCTGTTTTCTGGAGAGGGCATGAGTACTTGAAGTTTTCTAACGGTTGAGTGTTCAATGGATCAAAAGGAAACATTTTCCTATTCTTTAATTTCAAAAGAATCTCTGGTTAGTAAACATTATCCTTACGTGCTTGGAAGCCATTGTTTTTGTTCTTAGCCAACAGGTATTTTACTATGCTCCTGGGCAAATATCACGTGCCAGCTGGGTGAGGACAGGGCTTTATGCCTCTTCTATTCTAACATCTCCTGTTAGAAAGTGCCTGGCATGTGGTAGGCACTCACCAAACATTTGTTTGTTCTTATTCTGCCTGTCTGATTAATCTTAATACCTTACTTCCTGATCATAAAAAATATATGATAAACATAATTGTGCATAAGAGAGAGGCATGACAGACAGACGGACACTGACTGATGCATGTCTAATGATCCTGAAGGTTCCAGCTCAGGGCTTGGTGACAACTCTCACATTTCATGGCTTGATCCTGTGGTCTACCACTTTTCAAGTTGTTGAAAGAAAAAGACCTTGGAAGTTGAAAACACCTAACCACTTCATAGGTATATATATTTTAATTTCTGAATTTTTCTTTTTTTTTGAGACGGAGTCTTGCTGTGTCACCAGGCTGGAGTGTGGTGGTACGATCTCGGCTCACTGCAACCTCCGCCTCCCAGGTTCAAGCGATTCTCCTGCCTCAGCCTCCCGAGTAGCTGGAACTACAGGCGTATGCCACCACACCCGGCTAATTTCTGTATATATATATTTTTTTTTAGTAGAGTTGGGGTTTCACCATGTTGGCCAGGATGGTCTCGATCTCCTGACCTTGTGATCCACCTGCCTCGCCTCCCAAAGTGCTGGGATTACAGGTGTGAGCCACTGCACCCAGCCTATTTCTGATTTTTTCTAAGTGATAAAGAGGAATATAAATACATATATACACACATATATACATATTTTAAAACAATTTCATTTATAACCTGAATTTAATGTTATTCATATAACAATATAACAGCCCTGGAAAAAAGCCTTTGGGTCGATCTTGAAATGCACTTAATCATCACTGTCTCTCATTCCATATCTGGCTGGGGCACCTTCCCTAAGTCCCTTGGATATCGTTCCCACCAAGGAAAAACTTGTGAGCTCTGTTTCCTCCTTTCCCTCTCATTTTCTACCAGTCCCTGAGCCTGGAGCGGGAGTGCCCCATATGGATCAGTTCCACCGTGTTTTCAGCTGGGCTCCTCTGAACACAGTGTGGCAAGACCTGCACATAAGAGGCATTCTGCCCTCCAAGATCCACCTGCAAATAGATCCCTCCTGAAACAACACCCTCCACTTGGGAGTAACCCACAGCTCACGTGAGCGCCTAACGCCATTCCCCAAACCAACTGAAGATTTTTAAACGCTGAAATAAGTCAGCCATAAAAATAATAGATGTAGTATCTGTCATCCTTAGTAATATTTTGTTTAGTTTTATTTCTCACATCATGGCAATATGAATCCAGAGGGGCTGGAACCGGTGACAGCACAAGAAATATGAAACTGGTACAATCCATAGTCAAGCAAGATGGGAATCAAGTGACATTAGTGATAGTGGGTCCCCACTCACAGCTGGCATTATCTGGAAATTTAATGGTTTCAAAAATGTCACTCTGCAGCAAGATTAAATTGGTATACTGTTGATCCTCTATCAGACTATAAATATAAGTGAGAAAGAGAAGAATTTTTAATGCATGTCATATTGGAACACTACTTCCACTTTCCTCTTGATGATGTTTGTTAAACTCGCTAAAAAATTCTGGAATGTCTCTGTGTAATAAAAACAAGGCAAGCCACTGATGTCTGCACATAGGACAATGGGGGCCTGATAAAATTCCATATTCTGGATCCCACTTTAAGCACTGACATTATAAAATCCAAGTGATCCCTTGGATGTGCAGAATTAAGTATCCAAGAATCTCATAAACACAAAGGATAAAATTTTTTTTAAAAAAACCTTTATATTCCAAGTTAAAAACATAGATGCTGATTAATTTATGTGTGAGTAAATACCTCCTGTTTGTTCAGGAGCCCTGTTAACTGGCATGGAAAGCAGTAACTAAGAGAGGTTGCTTCAGGTGCATGAATGATAGCCCAGAAAAGGATTTCTCTTTCTGGAGGACCCAGATCCCATTCGCCGGGCAGAATGGTCTCCTGAAGGCGTCCACCTACTAATCTCGAAACCTGTGAATATATTTTATTAGGCTGGTGCATAAGTAATTGTGGTTTTGCCATTAAAAGTGATGACAAAAGTCACAATTACTTTTGCACCAATCTGGTACATTACTTGGCAAAATAAAATTAAGGTTGTGGTTGGAATTGAGGTTGCTAATAAGCTAACTTTAAAAAAGGAAGATTATCCTAAATTATCCAAGTGGGCCAGTGTTATCACATGACACCTTAAGAGGCAAAATAGCAGGTCAGAATGACGGGTGTGAGAAGCACTCAACCCGCCCTTCCTGCCTTTGGAGATGAGGAAGGGGCCACAAGCCAAGGAATGCGGGTAGTCTCCAGAAGTGGAAAAAAGGCCAGGAACACAGCCCTGCTGACACCTTGACTTTAGCCAAGCAAAAACCTGTGTCAGACTTCTAACCTACTCAACTATAAGATAATTATTTTGCTTTAAGCCACTAGGTTTGTATGAATTATTTACAGCAGCAACAGGAAACTAATACAAGGCATATAATCAAACAGTGTTCAGAATTTTAATATTTTATTTCCTACAGGCATTTCTGTGGTCATTTGACTAACCATTTGGCTTTTCTAAAACATCCATCTATCAACAATTCTTCCCAACATGGGCCTACATTTTCTTACTAACTTATCCTAAACAACTGTCACTTTACTGTAAAAAATGCCTTTTTCTCCTAGGAAAAACATAAAAATCACACTTTAAAAATCTTTAGTTCTGATTCTGAATTTCTTGTTTCACAGATATAGATCTCAAGATGAACTAGCTATATTGAAGAACTTGAGTATACTGGTAGTGAAAGGTTCTTACTTGTTAATAAGAAGGTAGAAAGCAAACAATTTGGGCTTTACATGCTATTTATTTGTGTTTGTATGTATGTGTGTGGGGGGATATTGGGGGCTAGGTGGGAATGATGGGGAACAGAAGGGATCGTTTTTTTCAAAAATTAAAATGAAGTCTCAAAAGTATCACCAAAGTTGTGTTATGTTAACGGAGTGATGCATTTTTTTTTTTTTTTTACCACACATTCGCCAACATTTGCTATCTGTTACAGAAATGCTCCTCAGTCTGATGGATGCAAAGATGGCATCTTATAATTTGTTGATTTGCTTATACTTGATTATATGTGAGGTTTCACATCTTTTCAAATGTTATTCAGCCTATATTCCTATTCTGTAGTTGTCTGTTTATATATTATATCCCTTTTTCTATTGGGTTGTTATTTTTTGTTGATGTCTACAAATTCATTATATTTAGGCTACTGATACTCTGACATATAAGTATTAGAAATGTTTTCTCCTAATCTATAGCTTGTTTGAAATTTTGTTTATGGTTATCTTTTGGTATACAGAAATTTATAAGTTTGATATACTCAAATGTATCAATTAAGTCTATTATGATTTTAGGACCTTCCCTACCCTGAGGTCATAAAGATATTCTCTTATATTTCACTATTTACCAATGGCCTTTCTCTGCTTAGTGAACACAGACAAAGTGGATGAGTTAGCTGCTGGCATGTCGGGTAAGCAGATAGCACGGCTACTGATGGTGAAAGTGGCTGATTTGAGCCTAGAAGCAATGGCTGACCCACTTCAATGAGCTCCCCTTGTGGTCAGATCGTGGTCTCTAAATGCCATTTTCCAGTAAAAGAAACCAGGGTTTATTAGAGAAATGACTGATTCCAGCCATGGGGCAGACAATACAGAAGATGAGCTAAGAATATCCTGTTGCACCAGAAGCTTTCCAAAGTTTTGGGGTTACATTAAAAAAAAACACACAAGAGACAACTTGAATGAACTCCTATTGGCCAAAGGTGAGATACTCTGAACATCCAAACAGTAATTACTCTAAAATATTCAAACATACCACATATGTTAAAATTACTGATAATGACACTACTGGTCATCTTACAAAATCCTAAGGCACCAACTCATTCTGAAATTGGTAAATAAGAAGAATAAATTTCAGACATTTATCTTGAGTTTCCTATATGAACTGTATTTCACAGTAACCTAGCAGGTGAGTAGAGAATGACACTTAATAAATACAGAAAGAATGACAGAATTAAGATGTCATCATTTTGAAATCCCTAATAAAATAATGGATCAGGCAATCATCACCAGTAGCTTAAAAAACCATTAAGTGAAGGGCTGATGTGGAACTTTATAATGGATGGATGAGGTTGGCAAAACTGCAACTCACTAATCAAGTTCAGCCTTATATGCTTCCTAATGTAATCCAAGAGGAAGTACACAACACACTTATGAAAAATTCTTACCAAAATAAGAAAGTTGAATCAATTAATCCTCTAGTGCCAGCCCCAGTTCACAAGAAGTCCAGATAACCGAGGGACATGTTAAATGACACCATAAGAATGCATCAGTGGGTTTGGAATGTGGGGGAATTCTACAGGATGAAGGGTTTATTCAACAAATAAGTAAGGTAGGGATGAACCATATTATTCCACATAACAAATAAGGAATCATATATAAAAGGTTATGTGACTTGCCCTGGGTCACAAATGAATCAAGTGTGGGATCAGAATAAAAATCCAGGTCTCTGTTACTTTTATTCATTTTTTTCCCCAGTACATTCTGACCAGGATGGCTGGCTTGACAAGCTGAGTCAGAACCAACTTTCAAATGGGCAATCTGGTTTTTCCAAGTTTCAATGGCAATGTGTAGAGAAATGAATTGAGATGCACACGCCATATGAAGCCACTGAAGAGACTGTTGCAAATGTATAGTTCAAAACATAACAATAAGGCTGATTTTTGAAAATAGAAAAATAGCTTCACTTGTAATTGAGTGTTTCATCCTGAAAGAGGGTTCTCCTTTTCCTCATTGACTGTCTTTCCCCTTTTCTTGTGATTGAAGAGTCACAGATTTAAATAAAAAGAGAAAATTGGAGCCTACTCAGGTGGCAGTTGCATGATTCTTAGAAGCAAATGACACAGACACAAAAGACATTTCCTGCAATGTACAGCAGACTTTCAAATTATCTTTCTCTAACTAATTAGCATTGTAGAAAAGTGGAGTTCCATCATTAAAGAAGCCATCTGCTTCTCTGGGAGCTGTCTAGCCAAAAGTGCTGGCAACTTTCAGGGAATACCTACCAAGCAGGTACTGTACTTTCTTTTGATTTCTGAAGTGAGGAGAAAGACTCTACCATACTTCTCCCCAACCCAAGGAATTCAAACACAATAACCTAGTCTGTGTCATGCAATGGATGAAGCTTTTCACTCACATCAAAGAGTTAAGAGAGAACAAACCCAGGAAGAAGGTATTTGAAAGCTCTCCTTGTATATACTACACATACCAAGAGAAAATTTATGGTTTTGCTTAATTTCTCAAACACCTGTCACACCCCCCACCATATTAAATGTTATGAAAGCTGACATATATTGGCATTCAACATAAACCACAATTCCTAAACTGTGTGAAGTGTTATCTTGAGCAGTCTAAACAGATCAGACTTCTCTGGGGAGGGGACAGCAAAACTGAGCCCAAAGCATCTTCAATCAGATGCAAATTTCTTTTTCAATCACGTAACTTTGGATTGCGCTGGTGGCTGGTGATAGGCATGCTGCACTGCGGATGGGTCTGTCCACTCACTTTGTCACAAGGAGAGTGTTTGGCATTTCATTCTGCTCATGATGCTTGAAGACATACTTCTTTGAAAATAATTCTTAGTCCTTTAAAAATAAATAGTTCTTTAAAAAATATCTGTAATATCTGAGGTTGACTTAGATTAACAGAAAACAGAAAAGCCTTTTGTTAATCTATCCAACTTTAGGCCACTGACTTGATGCTTCCTTAACATTTCATTTTGATAAGACATAAGAATTAACTCTTGACTCTTAGAATTACTACCATATGGCTATGCATTTCAGTTTATTTATAATTAGTCAACCAGTTTTTATTTATTACTTATTTATTTATTTTTGAGACACAGTCTTGCTCTGTCTCCCAGGCTGGAGTGCAGTGGTGCGATTGCGGCTCACTGTAAACTCCACCTCCCAGGTTCAAGCAATTATCCTGCCTGAGCCTCTCAAGTAGCTGGGACTACAGGCATGTGCCACCACGCCCGGCTAATTTTTGTGCTTTTAGTAGAGACGGGGTTTCGCCATGTTGACCAGGCTGCTCTCGAACTTCTGACCTCAGGGTGATCTGCCTGTCTCAGCCTCCCAAAGTGTTGGGATTATAGGTGTGAGCCACCGCACTAGCCTATTATTTATCTATTTTTGAGATGGGGGTCTCACTATATTGCCCAAGCTGGTCTCAAATTCCTGGGCTTGCAATCCTTCCACCTCAGCCTCCTGAGCAGCTGGGATTAAAGGTGCAAACCACCATGCCCAGTTCAAAAAATGCTTAGAAAACCAAATAAGGTATACGCTGCCTATAGTGAAACCCTTGGTGTCATTCTGTGGAATGCCTTGGAGGCAAAGCTGAGAAGTGGGTACATAATTCTTAGACAAAGAAAGTCCTGCTGAGCAGGAGAATAATATGATAGACATCACATTTTAGGAAAACTGATTTTCCCTTTTCTCTTACCTCTTTCTACCTCCATTAACCACTCTCTGTCCCCGCTCAGATGAAAACTTATTTCAATGAGTAAATAGCAATTGGAAGAGATCCCGTCCCCAGCCCCCATACTGTGTCAGTTCCGGCTTTCCTTATGAAAGAGATGGAAACTTTCTAAAATCTTGGTTTCCTCATATGCTTGACAGAGAAAGCATGTCATCTACTTTGCAGAGGGTTGATGAAGATGAAATGAGAATACATGTAAAGCACAGTTCCTATACCTGGTAAGGACTCAACAGATAGCAGGTAAAAATGAGACAAAAACTTTCCCTAATGGTTTAATTTTGTTTTCAACAGCACTGTGATTTCTTCTTGGATATCTGGATATCCATGAAAGATGTCTTTTCCAGTATTCATTCTGTTAAATCAACCAAAATCTGGCCTGAAAAAACCTCCATATTTGCATACTTGAGTTCTTATGGACAAACCACAACCTATCTTAGCAGGTCAGTGTCAAAAGAAAATCTTTAGCCAGATTAAACTTAATGGAGTTTAATTGAGCAAAGAATGATTCTTGAATTGGGCAGCCTCCGAAGCCAAAGACTCCAGTGCAGCCACGTGGTGGGAGACAATTTATGGACAGAAAAAGAAAAGTGAGGTACATACAGAAAACTGAAGTGAGGTACAGAAACAATGAACTGGTTACAGTGTGGTATTTGCCTTACTTGAACCCAGTTTGAGCAGTTGGCCACCTTTGGCCAAAACTTGGTGATTGGCACAATCACAATCATTGGTAGGTTACAGTCTGTTTAGGTTACAGTTCACTATGCACAGGGAAACCTGTAGGTCAAAAGTAAAATATGCAAGGAGAAGGTTTAGGCTAAACTTGATTCAGTATCAGCGGACTGAAAACCTGAGCTAGGAGTGTGCTTCTGTAACAATAGCCGAGCCCCAGAGAAACTCAGCACCAGACTTCATCCACTCACAGGCAAACAGCTATTCAAACAAGGCAAATGCCAAGCTGTAACCAATGGAGCTGTTGCACCTCACTTTTGTCTTCTGTGTGTCACTTTCCTTTTTCTATCTATAAATTCTCTCCAACCTCATGGCAGCATTGGCTCTCTCTGAATCTCCTCTTATTCTGAGGGCTGTGTGATTCACTAATCATTTTTCCTTGCTCAATTAACCTCTGTTAAATTTAATTTGTCTAACATTTTCCTTTTAACAATCCATTCAACATTGCATAAGCATCCCCTGTGAGCTCAGCATTGGGCTAGGTACTTGGGATGCAGGGTGACGATGACAGCCCTGGCCTCTGAGAAACTCACAGGTACTGGGATAGACAGCATGTGAAACCAGCCACCACAGCGACAGAAATACAGGCTCCACAAAGTGCCAGGGAACATGGGGAAATGGGTGAGTAAACCTTGGATTATAATTTGGATAATGCGGCCGGGCGCGGTGGCTCACGCTTGTAATCCCAGCACTTTGGGAGGCCGAGGCGGGCGGATCATGAGGTCAGGAGATCGAGACCACGGTGAAACCCCGTCTCTACTAAAAAATACAAAAAATTAGCCGGGCGCGGTGGCGGGCGCCTGTAGTCCCAGCTACTCGGAGGCTGAGGCAGGAGAATGGCGTGAACCCGGGAGGCGGAGCTTGCAGTGAGCCAAGATCGCGCCACTGCACTCCAGCCCGGGCGACAGAGCGAGACTCTGTCTCAAAAAAAAAAAAAAAAAAAAAAAAAAAAAAAATTTGGATAATGCTTTTCTTCATGACCATTGCTATCCTAGTCTTCCTTGACAAATCCCTCCAATTATATTTGCAAAATAAATACCCTGTCAAATCTGCAATAGTTCAGTGGGAGGAAAAACAGAAAAAAAAAGAGACTTCAAGTCTAAGTTGTATCAAGTGCCTCTATTTTTCAAGGGCAATCACTTGACTATTATTTCATCTGATTATTCTCATTTTGTTCACTGAGATCTTACCTCATAAGGGTTTTGTACAGTCTGTTGATGAAGAAACTGCCCTCATGCTGATGGTTCTCATGAATGATTATAAAGGAGATGTAAGGTTTAATAACATCCATCAGCACATAAATGCTTACATTTAGTTCAAAGAAAACTTAGGTATTAAGAGCATCAATTCAATGTAATTCAACGGTAATTGAATTAAAGGTAATTCAATGGATGACCAAAGATAACACCCCTATTACAAAGCAAACCAGCAATTACAGACACAGGTGTCAAAACAGATACCCAAGAGTTAGATTAAGTCTTGGCTCTTTTTCTCAAAGGAGTCTTATTCAGGAGGAACTACAGCTTTCCTAACTCTTTCCTAACAAGCTTTCCTCATTTAGTGGATCCACCCACTACACATTGTGTTTTATCTTGATTCTCTCCTTGACAACTGGTTTTAAGTGGGACAGGTTCACATAAAGAATGCCGGCCGGGCGCGGTGGCTCACGCTTGTAATCCCAGCACTTTGGGAGGCCGAGGCGGGCGGATCACGAGGTCAGGAGATCGAAACCACGGTGAAACCCCGTCTCTACTAAAAAAAATACAAAAAATTAGCCGGGCGTGGTGGCGGGCGCCTATAGTCCCAGCTACTCGGCGAGGCTGAGGCAGGAGAATGGCGTGAACCCGGGAGGGGGAGCTTGCAGTGAGCCGAGATTGCGCCACTGCACTCCAGCCTGGGCGACAGAGCGAGACTCCGTCTCAAAAAAAAAAAAAAAAAAAAAAAAAGAATGCCCCAATCCTGCTGGTGGAGGCATAAATTTCTCAGCCTTTTCAAAATAGCAAAAGAAAAATGAATCCCTTTGTGGGATATATGTGTGTGTATGTGTGTTGAAAAGTAAGAGTATCTTATGACTGTTCTGTGCTATATAAAAGAACTCTGATAAATGGCTTGCATTATGTAATGTCTGCATGCTCAAAAAAGCAAGTTGGTACACAGTTTGAAGGACATAAATTCAGAAGCACTAAAAATACTTTAAAGTTCAGAAGTCATCACTCATAGTTTCCACATTTTCTTGGTCTTGTTTTTTCCTTCCTCTCTAATCTTTTATCTCCTTCCCCTTTAATTCTTACCATGTTTCTTCAGCAATTTCATTAAAATTTGCAATTCTTTATAATGATCTAGTGATTGTACCATGCTGTAAAAGAAAATCCTAAGCTCCCCACTGACTTGTAGCCAAGAGGAACTCAGAAAAATCTTAAAAATTTTCCTGAGTTCCTGGATGTGATGGGAAGGGAGGTCAGACACACCTCGTTATAGCGCCCCCTTTTGGAGTTTAGGCACAATAACTGACCAGCATTAATGTTAAAATAGAGATCATAAGATTGACTAAACATCCTCTTTATGGTAACAATATATCAAATTATAAAGAATACCTAAGGCAAGGGTTAAGTCATGCCTGCAAGCCACTGATTTTGCTAAACAGGTCATATTGTGGCTGACTCTGACATAGCATGCTTATCTTAAAACATTCCTTTCTGCTAACTCCAAGTTTTTAGACCAAGTTTTGTTCCTTTAACCAATTGCAAATTAAATAATTTATTTAATTCTTTATTTTTAAAGATTTAAAGCCCGATCTCGGCTCACTGCAACCTCTGTCTCCCGGGTTTACGCCATTCTCCTGCCTCAGCCTCCGAGTAGCTGGGACTACAGGCACCCACCACCACGCCTGGCTAATTTTTTTGTATTTTAAGTAGAGACGGGGTTTCACCGTGTTAGCCAGGATGGTCTCGATCACCTGACCTCATGATCCGCCCGCCTCGGCCTCCCAAAGTGCTGGGATTACAGGCATAAGCCACTGCGCCTGGCCAGGATAAGCCTCTTAAAAATCTTTTAGAATTTAGTTTTTCCATTAACAGAGCACTGGTTCCTCAATGTACTCTAAGGTGAGCATCAGGAGATTAGAACTTGCATAAACACTGAAGCTACAAACAATGCCTTCACTGGAAGCCAGGGGACTTCCCACGCCCTGCAAGTCTCCACGATGTACTGCATGAGGCGGGGAGCTCCATCAGTTTCCCTCCACACTCTCAGCCCTCTCTGGAAAGAAATCCTGGCTATGATCATTCATGGAGAGGTTTTATCTTCCTGAGTTCTAAGAACCAAGAACACGTTCTGAAAAAGTAGCCAAAGAATCTAAATTCAACTTATTCTTTGGGGGCATCACACCAGTGTTCTATGCAAGAACCGTCAAGAGAAATGTCAAGGTGGGCACTGCTCCTTTGTATGCGTGTGTGTTTTAAACATGTAGAAGGTTTTGACAACCATTACCCATGCTTCATGCACAAAAGTAGGAAAGGAGAAGACAGAGGACAATTGAAAATCAAAAAATCTCTTTCCTTTGAGCGCTACACTGACCCTCTCCCATGGCTCCCCATGTCCCCGCAAGGGTGCAAGAGATAATCTGCTGTTTATTCAAAACCACCTACAGAAGTTAATAGACAGTTATAAACTAATTGAGTGCCTCTGTGGTGCCATCTCCCCATTCATCTTGCTTATTCAATTTAACTCCCTTAGTCTTCCATAACGCACAGTGTCCCTGCTGCTCTGAACAGTCGCTTGCTGCAAGAAAGGACCTAGAACAACAGGAAGCTAATAGTTTAACTGTTCTTCTAAATTTGTTTGATAAAACTGACATTTAGTGCATTATGTCACGTTGTTGGTAATCTGCAATTTACCCCTGGGCATGCAGTGGATGCTCATTTTATTTACCTCTCATAGTTAAAAGCGTAATTAATATTCCACTCTGTAACAAAGATTAGAGATTTGACAAACATTGTAATTTAAATTCTCCATTATAGCAAACATTAAAGTCAAACATCTTCCACACGCCCCACTGCATAAAGGACACGTGTAGCTGTAATTTAACTTTTTAGTTTTTAATACCACAAACTAATTTCTGCTGTCAGTTTAATGAGCTGGAAAACACAAATCTTGTTGCTCTCTATGTGGGCATGGGCTGGGAGAGCTGAACTGAAGGGAAACAGCGCACCAATTTCTTTCAAAACATATTTCTAAATGCGCTAAACACATTGTATTTCTGTAATCTTGTAAATACAACACGATACTATGGATCCCTGATACCACGTTAATGGTTAAAAAAAGAAAGTGCAAAAATAAAACATTTCAAGAAAGAAACAAAGAAATTAATCTGGCATTTTCTGAAGTAAAGGTGTACATGTGTAGTGATGTATGGAAATATACGAATACTGACCACAAACAAAACAAAACAACACAAAGCCTCACTGGGCATACTGAGACTTAGCTATGAGCAAGGTGGTCTTTACAACGTAAATTGGTGACAGGGAGCCATTGCTAGGGCACTAAAGGTGGAACAGGGTAGCCAGCCTGCGGAAGGAGTTATCAAAGAAACAATATAACCATTCTAATTCATGCCAATTTTCACTGGTGTCTCAGCTTCATCAATTTTATATGACTGATTAAAATTGCTATGTAGAATACCTTTAGGCAGCTAAAACGGCTCGTTAAACAAGGAAGCTAGCTGGGAATTACCAGTAATGTAACGAATTTGTATACTAGGAATTTGATGTCTTTAGAAAGAATGTAGGTGGAATATTTGTGTTTAAACTCCCCTCCTCCATCAGAGCTGGGCACAGGGGGAAGAAGGAAGAAATGCCTAGATCCCAGGGGCTCGGGTTCCTCTGCTCTTCCTTCTTGATAAGCAGAAACCTACTGACTTGCCGACTTGTGCACAAGACTTCATTAGTCACTGCCAACTTCAATCTGTTTCAGTTATTTTACATTCAAATCCCAGGAGGATGCGTACTCTCTGCTGCAATTTCAGGCTAAACCAAAGATAAACTGATTCACTTTAGAAAACGACAAGCCAGCATGTTCCAACTTAAACTAACATCTCACAACACAGAAGAAAGTATGTGTAAATATTATTAACCTTGCCACAGTATTAAATGAAGGAGATAGAAATTTCTAGGGAAGAGGGTTTCAAAATGGACTCAGAGTTACTCTACGCAAAGCTATTTCCATAAGCAACATGGTTCTAAAGTTCAATACCTCCACTTCCTTTAAACCAGCATATATGCAAGAACCCTCCCTCAATAGATTCTCCAGAGAGGGATACCTTGCACTCTCTCAAGAATCCCATCAGCTTCACTGGACGAGTAACTTGATTATTCTTGCTGAATATTAATAGTATATTGGTTAACAGCATTTAAAATAAAAATATTAGCCAAAAAGAGCATCTACTTCTATGAAATACATGTAATTTCCCACAAAATGCCTAGGCATGCCCCATGGAAATAATATGTTACCATATGACTCAGAAAGAGTGTGTCAATAGTTGGGAAAAAACCAAAAAACAAAATTTTGAAAGGGGTAACCAAATGAAAGATTTAGTCTTTCAGAAAAACAAAACAAAATAGGAAAAATGATCAAAAGTAAATTAAAACAGGTATATTACCACCCTGATCACAATGAATGAGAGAAAAAGTATGAAAAGAAAGACATCAGCAGAATGTATTTTCTTCTCCTTACAGGATGAGCAATAACAAGTTTTACATATCTGAACTGCTATTACTGTTATATGTAGATATGACAGACTGTGGTTCTAGAATTGAACAAGTTATTTGTTATTGAGATTAATTAAAATAGGATGCCATGATCCCTTTCAAATAAAAATTCTTGTTATTCAAAATTTTAGTGCACAAAAATGTATACCTCCACATATTTGAAGTCATTGGGACAATTCCAGATACAGAGGATATGCATAAACAGACAATCCTGTTGGAAAAAAGTTAAAAAAAAAAAGAAAAAAAGAGAGAACTGGGGTTAGAAATAGAATGACCAGGTTTTTATGACATCTGTGAAAAGAAGGGAAAAATAAAAAAAATAAAGAAATACAGGTTTTTGCAACAAAACCAATTAATATGAAGGGAAAGGAGGAAGACAGAAAGAGAACTGCACTCTCCTGTGAGAGGCCCTTAGGCCTGTGCTTTAGCAGGAAGGAATCACAGATAAAGCTTAGGCTAAGGAAACCTGGTTATTGACAGAGAGGGGGCTGGGTTAAATGAAATAGGTTAAATAATGGTTACTCCAAGCTTTTTTTCATTCAAAGCAGCCCAGTTACTCTGTATCTCAAGGAACCAGATAAGCAGCAATAGCTGCCTGGTGTGGTGATCCTGTGATTGCAGCATTTTGGGAGGTCAGGGCAGGAGGATCCCTTGAGCCCAGGAGTTCAAGACCAGCCTGGGAAAAATAGCGAGACCTGGTCTCTATAAAAAATGAACAAAAAAAAAGTACCTGAGCCTGGTGACATGAGCCTGTAGTCTCAGCTACTCAGGAGACTGAGATGAGAGGATCACTTGAGCCTGGGGGGTCGGGCTGCAGTGAGCTGAGATCATACCACTGCACTCTGGCCTGGGCAACATATCTTGTCTCAGAAAAAAAAAAAAAAAAAAAAAAAGAAAGAGAAAAAAGCACTAGGTAGGACTTAAGGAAAGAATTAAAGCAAGGAGAGAAAGAACAACTGAGTCTTAAAATCAGAATGACTCTGAACAATTGTCTATCACACCAGACACATGGGAAAATAGGCATATTTCCAGAAATAAGGGAGATGCTTTTATAAGTATCTTCATGAAATTTTGGAAATGGCAGATTCTTGAAAAGTTTCTGCCAAGCAGGAGATGGTAAATAAGAATTACTACATAATATTTGTTATTACTGTTTTAAAATATGTTTATACAATTGACGGACTGTTTATGTGGTGCTTCACCTTTATTGTATTATGTGGAATGAAGAAATAACTATTTTAGGGTTCTCATAGGTCACCTATTGCTATTGCTTCCCAATGTTGTCTCTCAACCATGAATTTTCCTATTCATTATTTTTCAGAAACCCAGTTCTGGATGTAGGGAAGGTATTTTTTAAAAGTATGACTGTTATATTTTATCCTATTTGCTAGAGTTAATAATGTGGTCAAAATGGTGTCAAAGATAGTCAAGCTTAGTCCTATGGAAAAGTGGATTTAAATCATTATCAAGGATGGCCGGGTGCTGTGGCTCATGCCTGTAATTTGGGAGGCCAAGGGGGCAGATCACTTGAGGTCAGGAGTTTGAGACCAGCCTGGCCAACACGGTGAAACCCCATCTCTACTAAAAATATAAAGATTAGCCAGGCACGGTGGCGGGCGCCTGTAATCCCACCTGCTCAGAAGGCTGAGGCAGGAGAATTGCTTGAACCTGGGAGGCTGAGGTTGCAGTGGACCAAGATTGTGCCATTGCACTCCAGCCTGGGTGACAGAGAGAGGCTCCATCTCAAAATAAATAAATAAATAAAATCATGATCAAGGATGTTCTGAATTTCATATTAGCAATACAAACCAACTATTGAAAACTTAGTCTGGATTTAAAACTTCAAAGAGACAGGGTCACTGCAGATAAGAAGAAAAACTCATTAATAGATAAAGAAAACAGAATACTGTAACATACAAAACTGTCACTTAATGAAACCTAAATGTTCTTTGCCATCATGGGTAATAACTAAACTTCTTTAAAAGAATTTAATAAATGAAACTGGAAACACCATTGCTCAAAGTTTCAAAGCTGTGGTTCAGAAATTGCTACCTAATATTGTCACTACGTTGCTACAGATACAACACCAAAAGAAGCAGACATTTATAGGAATCCAGAATCATAATTTTTTAAAAGTTTTCTAAAATTTAGATTTCTTGCAAAACAAGTTTTTATAATAGCTTTAGGGGAACAAGTGGTTTTTGGTTACATGGATAGCAATGAAATCTGGGATATTAGTGCGCCTGTCACCAAAACAATGTACACTGTACCCCAATAGGTAGTTTTTCATGCCTCACTCCCCTACCTGCCCCTCCCCGAGTCTCCAATGTCCATTACACCATTCTGTCTGCTTTTGCGTACCCATAGCTTAGCTCCTACTTATAAGTGAGAACATGTGGTATTTGATTTTCCATTCCTGAGTTACTTCATTTAGAATAATGGCTTCCAGCTCCATCCAAGTTGCAGCAAAAGACATTATTTCATTCTTTTCTATGACTGAGTAGTATTCCATGGTACATAAATATTTCTATAAATATTATTTATCCACTCATCAGACGACGGGCATTTGGGTTGATTCCATATCTTTGCAATTGTGAACAGTGCAGTGACAAACGTATGCATGCATATATGATGATATAATGATTTATTTTCCTTTGGTTACATACCCAGCTTACCCCTGACACCTGGTCACAGCCCTGCACCGAGTCCACTCTTCTCTGGCTGGCACAGCCATGCCGACGAGTGCATGGCCACAGCTTTCAGCGAGCCCTTCAGTCCATTCACCCTTCGTTTCCGCTACAGAACAATTTCATGCCTCCCCCTCTCTCCTCAGATCTCCCACTCAACATCTTCACTCTCAGCTGATGACCTTGCTTCCTGTTTCATTGAGGAAAATGGAGTCAATCAGAAGAGACCTGGCTGGGCACAGTGGCTCACGCCTGTAATCCCAGCACTTTCAGAGGGCGAGGAGGGTGGATCACGAGGTCAGGAGTTTGAGACTAGCCTGGCCAACATGGTGAAACCCTGTCTCTACTAAAGATACAAAAAAATAGCCAGGCATGGTGGCGGGTGCCTGTAATCCCAGCTACTCGGGAGGCTGAGGTAGGAGAATCACTTCAAACCGGAAGGCGGAGGTTGCAGTGAGCTGAGATCACACCACTGCACTCCATGCGCTCCAGACTGTGCCACAGGGCGAGACTCCGTCTTAGAAACAAAACAAAACAAAACAAAACAAAACAAAACAAAACAAAACAAAACAGAAGAGACCTACACAAGCTTCCCCAAGGTTCTCCACCTTCCACCCTGTTCTGATGCTGAGATGACTGTGCCACTGAGACGGGCCCTCCCCCATGCCCCACATTTCACCCCTTCCTGTTGTGCAGGAGGCCGCCCTAGCAATTCTCTCTATTCCCACCTGTGCAACTCTCCTCCAGTTGGTATCCCATTGCTCTGATGCTTTCGATAGCCCGAGTCTTCTAAAGAGCTATTTATTCTCCATCTCTAATTCCTCTCCAATTTTCTCTGGAACTCGTTCCAGTGAGGATTTTGATCCTATCTGAATTGATGAGTCTGGATTTCTTGTGACCTCCATGTTGCTAAATCCAATGTCACTTTTTAGTCCTCACCTTACATAACGTGCCAGTAGCATTTACTCAAGATGAACATTCCTTCCTGCCGGTAGCATTTGGTCAAGATGAATGTTCCTTTCTCCTTAAAACATATTATTTACTTGGGAACTATCCTTCCTGGTTTGCCTCTACAGCACTGGCAATGCCATCAGTTTGCTTTGCTAGTTCCTCCTCAACTCCCAAACCCTTTAAAGCAACAGTTCCCCCAGGGCTCACTGTCTATACACCTTCAGAACGTCATATAGTCTCGTTGTTTTAAATATCATCTGGTGAAAACTCCAAATTTTATTTCTCTAGTCCAGATCTCTCCTCTGAACTCCACAGTTTCATATCCACCCATGACCTCGGCTTTTCCACTTGGATTCTGTGCTAATTTCCTAGGGCTGCTGTAACAAGTACCCGAAATTGGGCAGATTAGAACAAGAGAAATTTATTATCTCACAGTTCTAGAGCCCAGAAATCCCAAATCCAGATGCATCTCTGAAACCTGTAGGGGAAGGACCCTTCCCTGTTCTTTCAGCTTCTGGTGGCCCAGATGTCCCTTGGGTTGTGGCAGGACCCCTCCAATCTCTGCCTCTGTCCTCCCGCAGCCTTCTCCCTGTGTCTCTTCACATTCTCTCCCTGTGTCTAAATTCCGACCCCCGCCAACCCCCTTTTTTTTGAGGCAGTCTCTCTCTATCACCCAGGCCGGAGTACAGTGGTGCAATCTGCTCACGGCAAACTCCACCTCCCGGGTTCAATAGATTCTCTTGCCTCAGCCTCCCTAGAAGCTGGGATTACAGGCCCTTGCTACCACGCCCAGCTAATTTTCATATTTTTAGTGGAGATAGGATTTCGCTATGTTGGCCAGGCTGGTCTTGAACTCCTGGACTCAAGCGATCTGCCACCTCAGCCTCCCAAAGTGTTGGGATTATAGGTATAAGCCACCTTGCCCGAGCATCTTTTTCTTTTTTCTTTTTTTTTTTTTTTAATTTTACTTCAAGTTCCGGGATACCTGTGCAGAAAGTGTAGGTTTGTTACATAAGTATACCTGTGCCATGGTGGTTTGCTGCACCTATCAACCCATCATCTAGGTTTTAAGCCCCACGTGTATTAGGTATTTGTCCTAATGCTCTCCCTCCCCCTTTCCCCTCACCCTGACAGGCCCCGGTGTGTGTTGTTCCCCTCCCTGTGTCCACATGTTCTCATTGTTCAACTACCACTTATGAGTAAGAACTTGCGGTATTTGGTTTTCTGTTCCTGTCCTTATAAAATATTGGATTAGGGTCTACCGTAATTGCCTCATTTTAAATTGATTATCTCCCTAAAGACTCTTTCCAAATAAGGTCACCTTCGGAGGTACTGGAGGTTAGGACTTCAACATCTTTTTGGGGGGACACAATTAAACCTATCACAGATGTCAAAGAGACATTTCAAATTTCTCAGTCCCCAAACAAATCCCGACTTCTTAATTTCTCCTCATCTCCCACCCGGACCTCATTTTCCTATAGTTTCCTTCTCAGAAAATGGCAAATCCATCTTTGTTGTTGCTCAAGCTGAAAACCTCAGAGACATCCTTGATTTTTTTCTTGACACTTCAATCTATCAGCAAACCCTGTTGGTCCTGCCTTGAAAATACATCTGAAACCACCCATCTCTCTCCTGCTACCTCTCGGGACCAGTCATCACTGCCTCTGGCCTGTGCTGTCGGTGCAATCTCTTCGTTTGTGTCCTTGCCTCCTCCCTTGCCATCTCTTGGTCTATGCTTAACACAGCAGCCACACTTAGTCCTCCAAAAGGAACTGGAGACAAGTACAGAAAACTGTTCTGTTCTACAGTAGAAAGCAGACAATGTCACTCTTTTTTTCAAAACCTTCTGACGGGACTCCATTGCACTCAGAATAAAAGCTAAAGCTTTTACAGCAGCCCCTATGCCCTATCTGACTTCACTGGCTTCCCCACCAGCACGGACCTAAACTGCCAACACTCCTTCCTCTGCTTATCCTGCCCCAGCCACAAGGACTCCTTGCTGTCCCCTCCCAGAGCACGCATGCTTATGCTCTCCTGCATGCACTGCTGTCTGCTCCCTCTGCCTCGAATTTCTTTCCCCTGATGTCTTCATGGCTTCCTTCCTCTTTATGAATCATGTGCTCAAAAGTAAGGCCTTGGCAGGATGCAGTGATTCACACCTGTAATCCCAGCACTTTGGGGGGCCAAAGTGGGAGGACTGCCTGCGGCCAGGAGTTCTAGATCAGCCTGGACAACATAGTGAGATTCTGTCTCTACAAAATTTTTTTAAAAAATTAGCTGAGGGTGGTAGCTCGCACCTGTGGTCCCAACTCAGGAGGCTGAGATGGGAGGATCACTTGAGCCCAGGAGTTCAAGACTGCAGTGAACTATGATGGTGCCACTGCACTTATGCCTAGGTGACAGAGTGAGACCCCGTTTAAAAAAAAAAAAATAGGCCTTGCCTGGCCACTCTACTTACAAGTCTCACTTACCCTACTCCTTATCTACCTTCCCAGCTTTATTTTTCTCCATAGTACAAATAAGCTACTTATTTTCATTACATTCTATCTCCTCCCATCAGAAAGCAAGCCCCAGAAGAGGAGAGATTTTGTTAATTTTGTTCTCCAAAGCTTAGAACCTTGCCTGGCTTATCACAGCTGCTCATGTGGAATTTGTTAAATGAATGAAGAGATACATATTCAGCATGTACCTGTGCACTAGTCATAATGAGGGTGTTTATTGTGGGATTTAGATAACTCACTTGCACTAAAATGAACTGTGTACAAGCGGCGTGGCTGCACAGGAGGGCACGCATCAGGCCAAGGCCTGCAGGAGTCTGAAAGAGCTCAGCTTATGGTTATGGTTGCTGACCATGCCCGTTGTTTGTTGCTCCCTGAGGTTCTAGACTCTGCTCATTTCCTCTGACCTCGGTACTCCCTGTTTCTCCTACTATAAAGAATGCTTAAAGTTTTCTTTTTTAAAAAATATGGCACCTAATTTCTGAATATTTGTTGGCAGATATATTTCTTTCAAACTGCCAAACATTTTTCCTAGCTTTACAACACACCAACACACACAAACATACACTTTTTTATTCAGCAACCTCATTGCTGGTCCAGGGATAACACTGGCTTTTACTGATTCATAAAATCCTCTCTTTGGGACTCCACTCTACCTATTTTATTTTTCCTGTCTCAATAAATTGTTGAACATGTAATATACTTTTTCTAAAAATAATTCATTTTCATTGCATAAAATCTAAAAAACATAGAGACGATCTAAGAAAATACAAATCATTATTTCACTATTCAGAATTGCTAACACTTCAGAGTATTCCTATCCAGTCTTTTTTACACATTTTTATTTTAAATGACATTTGGATTTTACTGTACCACTTATTTCATGATTTCTCTATGTCATAAATTCTTTTGCTGAAAACATAGGTTTTAACAACTAACCGCACTTAATGAAATGTGCACCATCATTTATTCATGTCACCTTTATTGGAAATTTAAGTAGTGCCCAAATATTTCACTGTCGTATACAATCCTGTGACCATCAATCCTATCTATAAATCACTGCATCGGAAAATTCCCTTAGAAGAAATTCTAAGTATATTAATTTACCTGAGACTCATGTTTGAGTAGTGGTGCAAGCTATAAATTGCTTCCCCACAAAACTGTACTAATTTCTATTCTGGTGAAATATCATCTGGTGAAAACTCCAAATTTTATTTCTCTAGTCCAGATCTCTCCTTTGAACTCCACAGTTTCGTATCCACCCATGACCAAAGCTTTCCCACTTGGATTCTGTGCTAATTTTCTAGGGCTGCTATAAAAAGTACCCTAAATTGGGCAGATTAGAACAAGAGAAATTTATTATCTCACAGTTCTAGAGCCCAGAAATCCCAAATCCAGATGCATCTCTGAAACCTGTAGGGGAAGGACCCTTCCCTGTTCTTTCAGCTTCTGGTGGCCCAGATGTTCCTTGGGTTGTGGCAGGACCCCTCCAATCTCTGCCTCTGTCCTCCCGCAGCCTTCTCCCTGTGTCTCTTCACATTCTCTCCCTGTGTCTAAATTTCCACCCCCCCCACAACCCCCTTTTTTTTGAAGCAGAGTCTCTCTCTGTCACCACACACAAGGATGCCCTTTTCACTGTACCCTAACTGGATTTCAAAAGTTGTCAATGTGATGTGACACCTAGCATTTTACTTTGAAAATTTCCATTTCGTTGCTTATTAATGAAGTTGTGCAGCTTTTAATACATATATTGATCATCTGCATCTCCTCTTTTATAAACTGATGGTTCATATCCTTTGCCTATTTTTCTATTAAAGTATGTGAATTTGAATGGATTACTTTGGGAACATCAGTCATTTGTTGCTTATTAAAACATTCAGGGCCAGGCACGGTGGTTCACGCCTGTAATCCCAGCACTTTGGGAGGCCGAGGCGGGCAGATCACGAGGTCAGGAGATCAAGACCATCCTGGCTAACAAGGTGAAACCCCATCTCTACTAAAAGTACAAAAAATTAGCTGGGCGTGGTGGCGGGCGCCTGTAGTCCCAGCTACTTGGGAGGCTGAAGCAGGAGAATGGTGTGAACCCGGGAGGCGGAGCTTGCAGTGAGCCAAGATGGCACCACTGCACTCCAGCCTGGGCAACAGTGCAAGACTCCGTCTCAAAAAAAAAAAAAAAAAAATTCAGCCTTGATAAAGTCTTTTTATGCCTCCAGTCTTCTCTCTCCCCCTCATCTCACTCTGCATTTCTCTCTACTTCCACTACTACAATAGCCATTTCTTGGTGCATCTTCATATTTCGTTCATCTTCATGCATCATCCCTTTTGGTCCATGGTAACCTCTCTTTTCGCTCAACTCCAAAGCAATCATTATCCTCAACTCATCCCTTATTTTAAATTAATCACCTTTCAATATGTGTATGTTCTTATGAGATCCATTAGGTTACAGACCATTTCCCACATTTCACAGACCTCACACGCTGCCACCAAAGAACAGTGATCCTAATCACTGGGCACTCCAAATACGCTCTAATGCCAGAATATGAGTGCTGGCTTTAAAAACGTTAGCAATTTTCCTCTCACTAAAATTCATTTTCTCTAAGAGGGAAAATGCCGTCAAATATAAATAACTCTCAGATAATAAAATTCATTATGCAACTAGATAAGATTATTTTATATTACATAGCACAAGCTGACACTATGTCCTGAGATGAGCAACTAAGTAATTATGTATGAGAGCTAGCAGTGTGTAAATGGAAATATTTCTGGCAGGCATGATATCCACTGAACATGTGTTATTGGTAGTGGATGTGTCAAATTATTTTTCTAACTCAAGCATAACGTTATCATTCCAAATATAACTATATGTGGATTACAGCAATACAGCATATTGCTGTACTCTAAAATGTCAAAATATTGAAGGTTATAAAGTACATGATCAATTAAACATATAATAAAGAAATAAAGAAAGCAAACCCAAAGGACTCAGTGTAGTTTATTTCTAGTGATGAAAACCATATGCATGTTTGGTATATATCTCAAAAATGAAATCATAAAAATATAACCTAAGGCTATACCTGTATATAGGGATAATAGGGATGTTTGTTTGGAGAACTCACATAGCAGGGTTTTTTTTTTTGTATTGAATTGTTAAACTAGATATATTTTCTTTTATGTGCAGGAATAGAATTTAGAGCAGTGAGACATGACTGTTTCTTTGCATATTAAGTGAATAGTTCTTAAAGCTTTCTATTTACTAAATGTTTTAATATTTCAGCTTTGAACTTTAGATCACATTCTTAATTTTTTTATGATGAACATATTTTGTTCCCAAGGCTAGAATGACTGTCTAATTGTCAAGCGAATTAGATAGGCTGAAATCATTTAGCCACACAATATTTTGTTTAACAGAGTAAGAGAAACGCAATAAAGAAAATCTAAGCACTTAGCGGAAACTTAACCAGTAAAATATCATTTTATGTCTCCAAATGCATACGAAGCAAACAGAATATGGCATGTGCTGATAGCCCAAACTCTTTCCACACTCTGAGCAGAAGCATCACAAACCCTGACACACTAGAGAGAAAACACGAGCCTGGTAATCCTCAAAAAAATTTGTTTTGTGATGGGAAGTGCTAGGGTTTTTTGTTTGTTTGTTTGTTTGTTTTAGTTACCATATATGGCTTACTTATGAAGAAGGGCTCTCAATGCAGTCATTTTCTGTATCAAGTCCAAGTGTGATTGCTGAACACTCCTAAGTGATGCGAAGAACAGAGAAAATGGCCCTCCTTGCACATGGCTCCCCTTCTTTTGCTAATGCAGCTCCTTGTGGAGGCAGCTGTCAAGCTTGGGTCATCTCCCTTCAAGTCAGAATCAGTTTTCTCCCCGAAAGCTCTGACATCAAGGTACAGTCTTCTTTTTTTTTTCCTTTCCTTTCTTTTGGTGTTTTCTAAGATGGCACTGTGATTTCAAAACGAATCTTCCTTCTATTTATATTTCAATAATAAAACCTTACCAGAGTATTTCACTAAATGACTAGACAGATTTAAAGAGAAAACAAGCCTATTTTACTTCAAAATGTTAAGACTCCATTCACTTCCCCACACAATTGAACACACACACATAAAGAAGAGGATAAAATACCTCCCAAAGCATGGTAAGTGATGACAAGTAAGAAGTGTCACATTTAGGGGGAAGCTAGGCTGCTGCTGCTGAAACTGCAAGCAGAAGAGGTGTTCAATAATGAGTGCAATTCCCCACCCCCCAGTCTCATTCTGCTCACAAGCCAGAGAGCTACACAGCTGAAGTCTGCAATCTCTGTTTAGATCCTTTGACATCAAGTGATTTGAATTTCTTAGTTTTATTTTTCCAAGAAGTCTCAGAGAAAACCATCTTGCAGTTGGCATGTGGTTTCGGTGAATCCTGCACATATGGAGCCAGTGACACTCTGGAGGCCTCTGGGTATACTGTTAGGATGTATTTTCTACCCCCTCCTTGACAGGGAAGGACTTAGGTGGGCTTGCCTCTCCCATTTAGTTTTCCTGACTGAGCATAAGAAAAATATTTTATTTATTAGTAGGAAAGCTAATTTAGAAACCTGTCTTTTACTCGATTAGAAGAAATAAGGAATGACAAAAATGAATCTTTGCAACTTCTATTTTTCACTATGTATATGCGTGTGTTTACTCTCTCTCTCACACACACACACTATAGACATACATACATATATACAGTTATTTTGCCAAACCATTTGAAAGTTGAAGACACTATGACAATTTCCCCCAATACTTTAGCATGTATCACCTAAGAACAAGGAATTCTTCCATATAACTGCAGTATTATTACTCTTAAGAAATACAACATTGACACAAAAATATTATCTAATATATATGCATATCTGCATCTTCCAAATTTTCCCAATGTCTTTTAAAGTTTTCATTTTGCTCAAGAATCAAGGATCAAGCACCACACTAAGTCATCATGTTTCTTTAACCTAAAACAGTCCCCAGCATTTCTTCCTTTAATGACACTGACCTTTTTAAAGAATGAAAGCCAGTTGTTCTACAAAAACTTCCGAAATTTGTGTTGTTGTTTTCTTTTAATACAACACATACCCAGAAATTCACTCCGTAGTAGTTTGTATCATACTTCTCTGATTTCTAGCTATTTTAAACAGCCAATGAACTCTATGAATGTTAATGTATACGATACCAGTTACATCGTGTTACACTCAAAGCCCAGAATGGTGCTACCCTGGAGCTGTTCCATATAATTGAATCAGATGGGAGTCCCTCCTTGCATTTCCCAAGAATAATCTCAACTACGTAGATATACATTCAGTTATGTAACTCAGTAATTGCACAAATGTAATTCAGTTTAATTTGCCGTAAACAAGAAAATATATTTTATATTTATAAATTAACGTGCAAACTCATTTTTTGGGGTGATAAATGGGAAAGCAATCATAGCCCTGTGCTGCCTGAGCTGAGGTTAGCAGGTCCTTCACAGAAGAAGAGGAGGCCTGTGGAGACCTGTGCACTGGCTGGCAGGGAGATCAGTCCACAAGCTAGGCTGGGAGGCTTTTCAAATAGAAAGAAACGTCCACTGGCCCAATTACATTTTATTAAGATAAGGTAATTGCCTAGGAGGTGAGAGAGAACAGGACAATCGAGACAGTGTCAAGGAGAAAAATGCTTAAACGGATGATGGTCTTCATCTGTAAAGAAACAAAAAGCTGTGATGAGATAAGGAACTGAGATGGTGGACAGTTTACAATAATTATCAGCAGTATGGTAAACACAGGCAGTTCCATGAGAAACTGCCAATTTCTTACCATTAAAAAAAAATCAGAGAACAAATGAAAGTGGGAAAGAAGAATTAAAAATGTGACTGAAACCAGACAGAAACATCTTAATCTTTCTCCCCTCTCCCCGCTTTTTTGCATATGGAGAAATTTCTGCATGCCATAGGCAAAAAGTAGAGGTGCTTACTGACTGTTTTTCAGTCCTTTGGGCCCACACTGAGCAGAGAATGAACAGAAATATGATAACCAGAATATGGCAGAGACGCCCCTCTTCTTTCTAGCACCACTTCAAAATATGTCTATTTACTGTAAAATAGGTTTGTATAATATTTTGAAATGTGACCACTAGGCATTGCCAAGGGAGGGCTGGGAAAATGGAATTTGATTTCTGGTTAATCTCTATTTTCCATTCCCTTCCCTCAAAATAACTGTGGTATGAGGTCTTATAATAATCTAGTCTGAGAAACTGGAAGCTCTGAGAGTCTGAAGACATGAAGGTCAAGTCCATGATGTGCCTTGCCTTGAAATTCAAGCACCAGCATCAAATTTGAACAATGCGTTTAATATTCAGAGTAGTTTTTCCAAAATGTTGTTTTATGCTGTATAAGGAGGAAGAAAACTTGAAAAGCACAATGAAGTCAGTAAACATGTGGAGGAGAATCCATAATAATGTTTCTGTCAAGAGTTCACCACTCCTTTAAGCAGCAAAACACATCAAAGGAGGTATCATGTGCTTAAAGGTGTTCCCCAATGATGCTGAAATGAAATGACAAGACTGTGCACTATGGACTGAATTGTGCCCCTCCAAAATTCATATGTCAAATCCCTATCCTCAATGTGATTATAATTAGAGATGGGGTATCTAGGAGGTAAATAGAATTAAATGAGGTCTTTAGGATGGGACCTAATCTGATAGGATTAGTGTCCTTATTAGAAGAGGAAGAGAACTCTCTTCTACGAGAGGGCACAGCAAGAAGGTGGTCATCCACACACCAGGAAGAGAGCCCTCACCAGGAAACGAATTGGTTAGCACCGTGATCTTAGACTTCTGGCCTCCAGAACTGTGAAAAATTCATGTGCATTGTTTAAGTCACCCAGTCTATGGTATTTTGTTATGGCAGCCTGAGCAGACTAATAAATAGAGAGATATAGTAATAGCACCATAATCTAATTTTGGTGTGGTATTCATAAATGTTTTTAAAAGGACACAAGAACTAATGAACCATTCACATATTTTAAAAAATTATCACTTGAAAAAGAAACAATCATTAATATATATGTAAAACCAAAGATTATATTTTAGTTTTTAAATGTTTTCCTTTTTGTTTTTGGAGACGGGGTCTTGCTCTGCTGCCCAGGCTGGGGTGCAGTGGCACAGTGTTGGCTCACTGCAACCTCCACCTCCCAGATTCAAGCAATTCTCCTGCCTCAGCCTCCCGAGTAGCTGGGACTACAGGTGCACGCCACCATACCCAGCTAATTTTTGTACTTTTAGTAGAGATGGGGTTTTGCTATGTTGGCCAGTCTGGTCTTGAACTCCTGACCTCAGGTGATCCGCCTGCCTCAGCTTCCCAAAGTGCTGGGATTACAGGCGGGAGCCACCGTGCCTGGCTTTAAATCTTAATTTTTCTAATCTCCATGTCATAGTATTATTAATCATATTAATTAATAGAGAAAAAACTTATTTTACCATTTAGAGTAACACAAATATACTTTGTGTATTTATTAAATAATATTGAACATTATAATTTATGTATTGCAGTTATGTAAAGGAATATATGTTTTATCTTTTAGGAATTACTCTCAGGTATTTAGGAGTAAAAAGGCATCGTGTTTTTGACTTTCTCACACATACAGAAACATACAAATGTGAAATTTTAATAATTGGGGGATCTGGGTAAAAGGTATATGGCAATTTTTTGTACTATTTTCGTAACTTTTTGTGAGTTTGATATTATTTGAAAATAAAAAGTTTAAGTTAAAATAAAAGACTACAACTTGCATGATGTATAAATGTTAGTGTTGTCATCACTGGACTGGTGATTACTGTTCGCCAATCTTTGTGCTGCATGGGTCACGGCCAGGCCAGATGGGCTGCGGTGTGTTCAGTTCCCCAGAACAGAGACTTCAACTTCCTCCCTCTAACATTCAAGAAAGAACAACTGAATGGAGTGGAAAGGCCTCACAGGGCCAGCCCTGAGCCTGACGGGTGAAATCAAGTCAAATGCATAAAAACAACAATGTCTTGTGACAAGGTGCCAGTCATTTGCCCCACCTTCAGGCTAATCCAGCAGGGTCGTGCCCCCACCCTGGTTTTGCCCCACATGACCGCTGAGTCACATCCCAGCTCCCTCCCCACCTCCAAACTGTCCACCTGGGTCTCGGTGGGGGCACAGTGATAGGATCATAGAGAGGCCCCTGCACCACAGCAATGACATCTGCCATCCCAGGCACTGCTTTTGAAGTCCCCAAACTTGCTCTACTTTGTAACTTCTTAAGGTCTTGTGACTGTAGAAGTTTATATTCAGTCCCAAGGACACTGCTATCAGGTGAGTTTCAGGGCCTCCCCAAAGCTCTGTGAATAGTCTGTAGCCTGTAGAGTAGTCATTTGTCTAGCACATGGACAGCTGTAAAGTCTCCTTTTTGGCATGAGTAGCATTATTTATCATATGTGACAAATAATACCCATATATTATTTAACAACAAGACTCTTTTTTTCTGTTTGGAATTGGGGCTTTGACTCAGAAAACTGGGATACAGTGTTAATTTCTATTCATTGTAATCTTATTTATAAACACAGCGCCAATAAAGCCTGAATGAAACAAAGGTAAGATAATCTTGTTAAGGGAGGGAACAAAACACACTCTTTGGACTATAGAGGCATTTGACAGATGCAAAAATGAATCAATCACTGCTCCCTCTCCAGGGAGAATTTGTAGGATTTATTGGGGCTCATTGTTTCCCTGTAGGACAGTTGGAAATGAAATACCTTCACTTCAATGAATCTTGTCCCTGTGATGTATTACTTAAATAAATAATAAATGAATCTTCCTGGGCAACTAAGCTGTGGGTGAAAACAGAAAACCGTGGTGTAGATTTTTCTTGAGGAGACCTAGAGCATTCTCTATCTTTTGTTATAGAGCTACACTGACCTCAACTTTACTTTGCTTAGGTGTCTCCTACTTATATCATCAAAGACCTCTGCTGACCGGCAGACACAGTGCACTGTCCTTTTGCAATGTTATTCAGGGTGTAAACATTCTCTTTTTCTTCCCAAGACCTGTGAAGCCTGAAGCAGGATATGAGTGAGGAGCGCAGGCTCTGTGTCCTACTGCCTGGCTGTGGGTCCCTGCTCCTCTGATCCCTGCGTCTGTTACCTTGGGCCAGTTACTTAAACTCCACACTTCAGTTTCCTCAGCTGCAACATAAGGATAATACTAGTGTCTCCTTCACTGCATGTGGTAAGGCTAAAATAACTTAAGGCATATAACAGCATAAACAGCTGACACCTACAGTAATGTTATCACTCAAAGGATTTCAGTGTTATTATGATGAAGAAAATCAAGAGGACCATGCAGATGGGGGCGAGAGAAGATGAGCTCGCCGGGATGGAGCAGGCATGATCTGATCTCTCCTTATCCTGAAGCTGTCCTCTGCGCATCTGAGGAGGGTCGGGCCAGCCTCCTCCTCCTCCAGGCTCAGGCCCCAGATGGGCTTTTGCTACCATCACTACCTGACTTTGTCTGCCCAATAATAATTGGTAATGTGGACAAATTAGCCCAGCCAGCCCAGTTAAATATATCACCTTAATGACTGAGTGATTTCATTTATTCTGGAATCTGGCATTTTGGGGGGCTATCGGTATCTTAGCCCATCTAACTGGGCAATATGTCCACCATATCTAGATAAACAGAGCCAATAAGGCAGCAGTCAATCCCACTGGTTGTAGCCAAGGTGGAAAGCAGTCGGTTCGTCATTAAGAAAGACAGATGTAGCCCTTTGGATTACTTTCTGTTTAGATCCTCTCCGCAATACAGAACCAGCGCTGAGCAGACAGTGGAGCACAAGCAGGAGCTCAGTGAATACCTGGTGGGATGATGATCCCATGTGATTTCTTAGAAATACGGAGGTATGGCTTTCATTTTAAAAAGATACAACTTCAGTCTAAAATAATGATTCAATTTCTAAAAATCAGCGGCAAAGTTTTGGCCAGGTGTGGTGGTTCACGCCTGTAATCACAGCATTTTGGGAGGCCGAGGTAGGCAGACTGCTTGAGCCTGGGAGTTTGAGACCAGCCTGGGAAACATGGCAAAACCCTGTCTCTATAAAAAACACAAAAGTTAGCCAGGTATAGTGGTACACATCTGTAGGTTCCAGCTACTTGGGAGGCTGAGGTGGGAGGATCCCTGGGCCTGGGAAGTTGAGGCTGCAGTGAGCCATGTTTGTGCCACAACACTCCAGCCAGGATGACGGGAGTAAGACTCTATCTAACAACAAAAAAAAGGGCAAAATTTTACTTTAGTGAAATGAATGCACACCCTCCCTCTAGTTCATAGCCTAGCAAAAGGAACCAATCTTCCAACAGGTACCCAGCTACTAAAAATTCCAGAGGAAGAGTGTCCACACAGGAGAAGGTGGGAGAGAGCAAGGGTGGCCTGTTTCTACACATCAGACTCAGGTCACTCCATCCCACCTTCTCCATGATCCCTTCGAAGCTGGGATTCCTGGAATGAGCTTCTAATGACTGGTGAAGTCCTGCACGGAGTTTCAATGAGAGTGTGTCGGCAGTCAAATGCCTTGGCTCTATTTTCCTATCAAAGAATTAGAGAACATTATCTTGTTCAGCAACCATGACAGAAAAACTAAACTTCTCTTTCACTATGTCTGAACATTTGCCTGTTAGGACTGCTTACCCACTGCTCTGTAAGGCTTTTTGTGTGTGCTGTGAAAGAGAAAGTGCTGATGTGACTGAGAAGTATATTAGTGAAGCCACAGGACAGCATGTGGCCTGATTAATCCTATGAACTCAGCATTAACATATCGTTGAAACATAATGCAGATTATAAATTTATGAATGTCCAGTACCGACTCCCAATAAACAGAAAAGCCTACTCCTAAGAATTTCTTAATTCTGTTTCTTTTAACCTTGTCCTGTGAACGGAAATGAAAGTTCTAAACTAGTGACTCATGAAATTCTACTAAGTGATAAAAAGTAACATTTTTTGTAAGTTTTCCTATCCTTTAACTACAAAGAAATTTAAGTGTTGATGATCACATTGAAATTTGTATATAATAGTCAACTGAGTGATTATCAATAATGCTTCATAGATGCTTAGCTTAGTGACACAGAATCTGTATAGCACACCATCTTCCATGAAAAAACTGAGTAAATAGCAATATCCTTACCTAAAATAATACATTACAAGAACCTTAAATAATTTACCTCATTACATAGAACATTGGCCTAACGCTCATAAAGACCATGACTATAATGTTATTTAATGCCCTGCTGTTCACTCACATACTCGACAACTATTTCTGAATATTTCTTATGGGCATAAACTACTCTAATCTCTCAAAACAAACCAGAGTTAAATATTGTCGTTTACCTTGAAATGCTTGAAATAAGTATTTATTTGGCTTTCTACATAATACACTCCCAACTGACTACCCAGACACAGTCAAAACTTAGCATCCTTCATGGTTCTCCAGTTTGCCTGTTTGATGCCTTCAAGTCAGACATTTGCCCACGATATGATACAGATAGACATCCCACCACGCACTTCAGGCAATTTCGAGTTGCTGAGTGGTAGCAGACTGCCCTGAGGTGACATCAAGGTTCAAAAGAACAGTGACTTCTAACCCAATCTCATAACAGGAAAGTAAGGACCATATCGTGACTTATGGGAACATGTCAACATCGCACACCATTTAGAAACGTCAGTGCTGGGCTCCCTATAGATGATAAATGTTTTCCAAACTGCTTTTTGACATAATCTAATGGTCTTCCTTAACTGAGTTGGTGTTGAATTTGAAAAATAATTTGAAAGCCAGCTAAAATGAGTGTTTTTCTGCCAATCCCTCTACTGGGCACTAGTCCTAGACAGCTGAAGATTTTAGGCAAATGCTATGTGCAAACAGGATAGTTTCTGAATTGTACGAAACCAGTATGCTGGTGCACTGCTGACCTGCACAGCACCTCCTTGTATTGGCATAGCACTTTCCTTCAAGGAGGTAAACACTGCTCATTCCACTCTCTCCTGTTCTCATCTCTCTAACAGTAATAGCACTAAGGAACAGAGATATAGCACTTCACCTGAAAATAAAAGAAAGCATCTGACAGCTCTTGTTACATCTGTAGTGATGACCTTTCCTTGACCTAAGGCAGCCTAAGGCAGGCTTACCTTGGAACTTCTGAAAGGGATTAAGGTGACAGGCCCCACTCCCTGAGTTCTTAAGAAATGCTGAGGCAAGATAATCCTACAAAACTTCCTCACTGACAGCTATATCCAAGCCAAATTATGGTTCACACTCTAGGGGATGGCTCATTCAATAGAAGCAGATGCTTAGTCATTTTCGTTCTTTAAGACTTTCTGAAAGATTACCACCAGCCAGCTGGTCAGAGTGCTTGAGTGGAAAGGAATACCAACTAACTAGTAACAAGAATTTTACCTAATTTTAGGTAAGGAGTCAACTGTGTTCTTTTCATTTTTTCTCATATGATGTGAGGATTGATGTTTTTGTCTTTATTTTTTATTTGTATAACATTTAACGGTACAAGCGCATTTTTGTTATATGGGTATACTGCATAATGGTGGAGTCTGGGCTTTCAGTGTAACCATCACCTGAACAGTGTACATTGTACCCATTAAGGAATTTCTTCTTCACCCGACTCTCACTCTTCCACTAACTGGAGTCTCCAATGTCTATTATTCCACCCTCTATGCCCAAATGCACACATTATTTAGCTCCCACTTATAAGTGAGAAGAGCTGGTATTTGACTTTTTGTGTCTAAGTTGTTTCACTTAAGATAACGGCCTCTAGTTCCTTCATGCTGCTGCAAAGACATGACTTCTTTCAGTCTTTAATGGCTAAATAGCATCCCATAGTGTACAGATACCATTCTTTCTTTATACAATCATCCATTGATGCATATGAGGTTGACTCCACATCTTTGCTATTGTGAATAGTGCTTTCTTTTCCTTTGGGTAAATAACTAGTAATAGGATTTTATATTTCTTTTTTACTGTTCCCTAACCCATTCAAAATGGTAGTGCTGGCTGAGTCAATCCACATATCCATCCTAATAGTTGCTAACCCTTGTTAAAGGCAGCCATCACTGGGTTCACCTTATACTAATTTCATGTGAGATGGAACCACAAAGCAAATACATACTTAGGCCAGAGGTTACAGATAGCCAATGAAGTCCTTGTGAAAGGCCTCTGTAACTAGCTTTCCCAGAACATTATTAAAAAAAAAAAAAAAAAGAACTTCTAAGAGCCGAGAATTGACTCAACTCCATTCTGGCTACTTCCCATTACTCCTGGCCAAAGTGTGGATGACAATTCTGTAGTTTTGAGAGGTTTCAGTGCAGAATGTTGTCCTCAGGGTGAATGTTGTTTGCATGTAGAGTCCTGCCTTGGGATGGTGGGGCCCTCAGGTGCTGGGGAGGGCAGTTTCTCACGAGAGCCTTCTTTGATTCCTGAGAAGAAAGGTATGCCCAATCCTTACAATAGTATGCCCAATCCTTACAATAGTAAAAGTATGCCCAATCCTTACAATAGTAAAAGAGGTGAGTGCAGCTCAGATCTGACAAAACAGAGATAACTACCAAGTCTTGGGCTGACTAACACTATGTCACTCTAAGTGTATGACATTCCCAAACAGGAGTACTGAACAATGCAGTATTTCAAAAGCAAGAAAAATTAAAAAGTAGCACAAAAATGTCATTAAGAAGTAGATTTCTATATTTCCTTTGAACAGGATATGTTGCATGAATATAGCCATGGCTGTGCTATGTGCTGTTCATGCTATTTCCAGACTGCCTATGCCATAAATCATGCTGATACTGCACTCACAACAAATCAGTAAGGCCTAATGAATGAGCACCCACAGCTACCGTGGATGGAGCTGGAGCTCCTATTCATAAAGGGGCCTGCCTGTTTCCAGTGTGGATTTCAGGGTGCCCCCTCAGTCCTCACACGGAGCTCTGAATGCAGAGTTACTCTATGGACAACCTTCCACCACCCGTCACTTTCTAGTGACACTGTTTTAATGCTTGTTTTCCACATATCAGCTCTTGGTTTCGAACACCTCACCCGTGATTTCTTTCCCACCAATCTCAAAACTCAATTGGCTAAAATAACCAGTGTTCTCAGCTACCATAAGTGACCACATTTACTACAAAACATTATGGATACAACTAGCTTTTGACATAGTCAAGCTACCAAGGGAGATTAAGAGGATGAAGACAGAAATGCTAACAAGAGGAGATGGCATTAAAGCTTTAGTACCAAATTAAAGATTCTGAACATATTTTGAACTGTGGTGTTTAGACACATAAAATAAGGGGGAAAAGATTAAAGGACAGATGTCTGGAAAGAAAATTTGGTTTCACAATGGCCTCTCAAGGCCCCCTGTGTGACAAGGAGGATCTTTGTAGGAGTGTGACATTACAGAGTGTCACTAAGATAAAACAGTCAACATCAACCCAAATCAGCCATGTCAGATTAATATGGCCTGGTGAGTTTCTTCATATGGCATCCATGATAACTGGAAATTGAAGACCCAGTGTGTCTGAAACAATTTGGAAAACGCACAGTACTTTAGTAAGACAGGCCAAGGTTTAGAGACACATAGCAGAGTGGCCTGGGTGCTGTCCCTACAGCCACTGTGCCTGGAGTAGAGACAGGGGGCAGCTCTTTCTCTTTAAGCCTTGGCCTGTGGCCCACAGTCTCTCTAACTCAGGAAGCCCTGGGTCCCTCAACACTTTCTACATCTTAATCAAAGCAGAAAGCTGCCAGCTGTACACTCACTACTGTGTTCTGCTCTCTGCTCCACACATGTTGGGCCCAGGTGATCAAAGCTCTGAGTCTGCACGAGAGGCCCCTGTGGGGAGGGCATCTGGCCATGGGCTGCAGGACAGTTGATGCTCATTACAGCTGACCGTAGCTCACTGGGGGAAAAAAACCCTTATGCTGTCATTTAATCATATTTTTTAAAGGGTTTTGGGAGTTACAGACATTTTGTTGACTTTTATACTGGAAAGTATAAAATTGGAAATAATAATAAAAATTACACATAATCAATTTGTAAGCACCTGGAAGAGAAAATGCAGCTGTAATACTGCTCATTGATAGCTTTCTTCACCACAGCTTCTCATTTTGAACATCCCTCCCTCCACAGTAAAGGCAAAGGAGCGGTACAATATACACCTGAATACCCTTTGCCTGGTTCCAGCAGTTGTTAACATTGGCTTTCTCTTGCTGTTTCTCAATATCTCTCTATCTATATCTTACATGGAATTTCCCCTAACCATCTGCAACTTAGTTTTAGATATTATTTCTATCCCTAAATATGGCTTCAGCATGGATCTCCTATATAACCACAATAATGTTATCACAACTAAGAAAAATGATTTCACAATATCATTTAATGGGAAGCCTACATTCAATATATCCAACTGTCCCCCACATGCTTTCTGTAGCTGCTTTTTCTTTTCCCACATCCAAGTTCAAGGACATAATGTGAAGCTGTATCACTACTGGCTTTGCTAAATTTGAGCAAGGTGTTGACTACTAGACTCTTCCATCTGTTGTTAAGGCTCAGTTTTCCATCATAGATAAGGTAATTAAGTAACCTATAGGTGACACTTGAAGGTCATGTGAATATCGCGACTCCCAGAATATCTCTTACCTGGTCATTTTGGCAAACACTGACAATTCTTATCATTAGATCTTATATTGGGCTTTGCAAAATAGTCATTCTCTAATCTTATCATTTCTACATTTATTTCCTGGCATTACAGTATGCTGTAAGGAAAAACATCCCCCATTCTATTTATTTTTAGTATTTTTGATTTTTTAAAGTTTACCATAGATGCATATATTTATTAAAAAATTCAATGTGTTATAATCAATTCCTGTCAATATTCTTTGGGTGATCAAATTGTCCCAAATTTGGCCTGTGGGAGCCCTTTCACGCAGGCTCTTGTGTCCTTTTGACATAATCTCATTAGTCTTTGAGTACAACCTTGATTTTGGCATAAATGCTATAGGTTCAACTGGTTTATCCCTGACCAAGATCTAAAATTCATTAGCAATTTCTCTGGGAAGTCCTGGTTTCTTTTATTGGGGAGTGGTATTTAGAAAGCAAGATCTAGTTGTAATACATGCTCACTGCTACTGAAGTTTCATAGCTTCTAGCTCATTCCCATGAATAAAGCTTAGAATATGTGTGTGAATATATATATATATTTAAATAATGACTTAATATTGATATGATTTTGTACTATTTCCAATTCAAATTTAATATTACAGAGATTTTCCTTACTTTTAAACAAACTATTTGCATCTTTCTTACAGTGATAACTTAGATTCTTAATTACATTAATATATTGGCTTATTTACTTAGTCCTACTATATGTAAAATAATTTTAGAATAATAATATCAATATTATTAATAAATAAATCTAAATAAAGCTTAAGATTTCATTTTAGTTTTTTGTCCTTAGACTACATCCTACAAGAATATATAGAAAATGCTATGTGTTCAGAAGTTACTTGAAATCATTTTTTCCCTCTAGGTTGGTAATACTGTCAATTTGCTACACAGTCAGATTCAACTGTTTCCATCTATATACAATCTCAGGGTGAGCTTGTTTCATATATTTTATTTAATTTCTTTCTGGGATATGAAAAACATCTGGTTCTAAAGTCAAAACTGTATTAAAAAATGTAGTCAGAGGAGTCTCCTGTGCAGCTCTTGCCTTTATTCACTCCTCCCCATTCCCCTGCTCACTCATCCCCATAGGCAGCCATTTTCTGTTGCTTTGGGTTTATCCTTCTTGGGTGTGTGTGTGTTGGGGGGATGTGTGTGCACATGCATTTGTGTGACACAGGTGACAGACACACACATACACTTACTCATACCCCCTTTTTCGTCACACAGAAGGCATGGTTCCACGTACAGTCATTTGCACCTTGTATTTCTCAGGCCTTTTCAGCATGGTGGCTTCCTAGTCCCTTGTCTCTTCCACATTTATTAGCTGGCATCTTTCTATGAAGAAGAGATGCTTCTCTTGTGTGTCACCATCTCTGGAAATCACCCCACTCCTGTTCACAGAAGTCCTTTCCCACCTCTTCTGTAGCCGTGCAGTAGTCAAGTGTGTGCTCCCTCGGCCCCTCAGATGTGTCTGTGTTCCGCCAATCTCTGCCTTAAACTAAGCATCAAATGATATGGCCCACATTAAGAGCTTGCAGGGCACATTACCAAGGCTGAGGCCACAGGTGGCTCAGGGTGAGTATCACGGGCTGGCTGGGCAAGCCCATAAAACAGGCTCTGTGTGACTGCAGCTTTTCTCACCAACCCTGCCAACTTACAGGTTCCCTTTCCTACTCTGTGCTCCTCCCCATTCCTCCAACCCCTTCTTCCTGGTAACTCCTTTTTAGACAGACTTCTCCAGAGGCTCACCCAATTTCCCAACTGTGTCCTTAGCAGGCAGCAGGCTTCCAGCTGATAAGATATTAATTAATCTTTCCTATGCAAGTCTGTAACTGCTAAGGTATGACCTATCCCACCGACATTCACTCCTCCCCAACACACAATTTTTTTCATGAAGAAGAAATTCATTCTAGTAATAATATCAGGAAAAAAATTGGCCGTGACAAAGTCGTTTTTTGTATTTCCCCACATATATTCTCTGAATTACAACTATCTTCACTCAATAAAACCATCATCTTGTATATTACTTTTAACATTTATGTATTTGAAATCTAATTTATCTATGTATTTGAAATCTAACTTATCTATTAACTGTATTTTATATGAAATTACAAACAGAACATACTTATTATTTCCAAACAAGGTGAAATAAAACATAAAATATTTAAATAAAATTAATTTAGTTACTGATTCTTGAACGGACTGTATTATCTCTGTCTTTCTGAAAGGGGAGGAAGACTAGAATAACTACTCAAAAAGTGATGTGAGCAGCTATAACTGTGCCATCATTTACGAAAATGGGATAAATGAAAGGAAATTCTGTCGTTTGTGACAATATGGGTGAACTTAGAGGACATCACGCTAAGTGAAGATAGGCACAGAAAGACAAATGCCTCATGACCTCACACATATGTGGAATCTGTAAAAACCCAAGCTCATAGAAGCAGGGAGAAGATAGGTGGTTACCAGAGGCTGTGTGGGGAGGGAGGCTGGAATGATGTTGGTCAAAGGATACAACATTTCAGTTAGACAGGAAGAATAATTTTACGAGATTTACTGTACATCATGGTGACTTTAGTTAATAACACTACACTGTACATTTGAAAATTGCTGAGGGTAGATTTTAAGTGTTCTCACCACAAAAAATAAGCATAATTAGCTTGATTTAGCAGTTTCACAATGCATACCTGTATCAAAACATCATATTGTATACCATAAATATATATAGTTATAAGTTATTTAAACAATTTAAAAAGTACTCTACAAGTTAAAAAGATAACTCAGAGAGTTGGTATTGAATATATGTTTAACATACAGCATTGTTTATTTTAATTTTTAGGTAAGTAAAGTAAAAAAGTGACTGCAGAGAAAGACTGATGTATTCCTAAGAATTTTAAATGCAAACAAATTATCTGTCAATAAAATAAATTGACGAACACTATCTTGTTGGATTTTAAAAGAGGGCGCTTTAAAGTCTCCGGTGATGGGTAACCCAGCAGTCACTCAGGTATTCCAGATGGAAGTCTTCCCTGGATGTGCCAGGCCAGCTGAGGAGGGAGACCTGTGGGCAGTGCCAACCCCAGGCTCCTCACTCAGGTAAGCCACCTTCCCCTACACTCCACCCCAAGGGAATAAACGAATAAAGAGCTCACATATCAGCTCTGAAGGATGCCAATTCAGGCACTGATAAATCATCCTGAAAGCTTTCTATGGCATTATTTCGCTTTGGGCTGAGGCTAAAACAAAATAGGCTTAATTCTCAGTGGGAACATTTTTGCTTTTATAAGGTGGAATAGGGTGACAAAGCACCTGTCCATGGAGATGCAGATTGGACAGAGAAGGACATCACTATGCCCTTCCCCTGGCCACTCGGAAGTAGCAGAACCCCCGTGAACTAATCTCTCCAAAAACAGGGGATGTTTTCTTCACTTAGCTTTCAACCCTGAGACCTGTTTTTTTTTTTTTTTTTTTTTGAGACAGAGTCTTGCTCTCACCCAGATTGGAGTACAGTGATGCCAGCATGGCTCACTGAAGCCTCAGCCTCAGACTTAAGTGATCCTGCCTCAGCCTCCTGAGTAGCTGGGACCACAGGTACACACCACCATGCCTGGTTAATTTATTTTTTGTAGAGATGCGGTCTTGTCATGTTGCCCAGGCTATGAATTCTGGGCTCAGGTGATCCTCCTGCCACGGCCTCCTAAAGTGCTAGGATTACAGGTGTGAGCCACCACGCCCAGCCTCAACCCTGAGATCTATGAATGAAAAACATACAAAAATAATTTATACCCAGCCATCTTTGGAAAGGCATTTTCTGAAAAACTGGTTGAATGTGGCCACTGTTATCTTAATAATCCAGTGGCTTATGACTTATATTTATGCCATAAAATTTCAAATACACATGCTTTTACATCATCCTGGTGATGCCAGGTAGGTCTTAGGTCTGGGGTGGAGTCTGGATCTCTGTATTAAACATAACTGCCCTACCCCCAACACACACACAAAAGCCTCTTTAGGTTCTTCTGAAGCACAGCCCCTCATTTTAAGAAAATTATATTTTGCTCATTAATCTAGTTACAGTGAAACTAACAAAAATTTTACAATAAAACCATCAACTTGATGGTCTTCACCAATAAGTCATTTGCTGCTTAGCAAATTTAAATGACCAGGGCATTACTTAGTCATTGTCTTTCCAGGGCTGGGCGTAGGCAATAGGTCTGAGCCTGAGCTCTATGTGCGTTCCGTGACGGTGTGGGGCTAGTATTTCAGCTGGACATTTTCTCGGACATCATGGTAACGCACCAACTGTTACATACAGGAAGTGTTCAGTACGTGATTCATCACAGAGCAGCATTATTCACTTACATATTTCCCAGGGAGCTTGCTTCAAAATTATGAGTTGGACCAGTATCGTAGAATGTAGCAAAATGTTGGCTGCTGCCACAGGGGAGGACTAAAGGTTTCAGCTGTGTACATCCTTTGTCCACACTATGGGAGGAGCCTTTCCTCTGACTACATGGTATTCAAATTTTAGGCACAATTATGATTAGCTTTACGCTGAACTACGTGCTTCTCGATTTTTGTTTTGTCTTACCTTTTAAAGATGAGATACTACTGAACATTTCCTTTCTGCCTCTCCATAAATACCTGAGAAACAATTAATGCATGTTTACTTCATTTGTGAGATTTAGGAGCCTACAATTTCTAACATAGTTTCTTCTGTTTATGGAATGAAATATATTTTTAGCTCATGGAATGAGAAGCTTGTATGCTTTTAAGAATGACTGGAAAGAAACAGAAAAAAAATACGATGTTTAATATAAGCATTTGCAGTTGCCATCTGCATACCAATCTCCAAAAGGCAAAAGGAATGAGCAAGATGTATTATTTTATGTGCCCAGTGGAACTGCTCTTCAAGGTTAAAGCAGCTCCTAAAAAACATGTGGTAATCTCATGAAACCAACTCAAAGCCTGTACACTCTATGGTGGGCCAAGGTTCCAGACCCCATGGTTGCTGTCACTGCCAGTCCTCCTGTACAGCTGGCTCTATCCAAGTCCCGTTAACTTCACCTCTTAAATCTCCATCTCTTCTGTTGCCAAGTTGGTCTAGGCTCTCACCTACTCTTGCTAACATTTTTCTGCTGATCTCTCTGAAGCCATACCGGCCTCCGTGCTGTCCACACTGTTACCAGAGAGCACTTTGAACACAAATCTGATCACATCACGCCCTTACTTAAAACACAATAGAGGTTTCTACGCTACTTAAGATGGCATGGAAACTCTTCCACCTGACCTAAAGGCACCAGGTCGTCCAGGCCCAGCCCACGTCTGCCATCCCCTTGCCCACCAGGCTTTGCCCCCTCTACCAGTGGCTGCTCTCTTGCTGGCCTTTCTCCAGCCCCTAGATACACCATATTCCCTCCCACCACAGACGCAAGGCAGATGTTGCTTCCACAGCACAGAATGCTCCACCTCCCAGTTCATCTCATTAACTCCTTTCCACTTGTAGCTATCATGCAAACCCTTTGGTTGGGCATGGTGGCTCACACCTGTAATCCTAGGACTTTGAAAGGCCGAGGAGGGTGGATCACTTGCAGCCAGGAGTTCGAGACCTGCCTGGTCAACATGGTGAAAACCCTTCTCTGCTAAAAATACAAAAATTTGCCCAGCGTGGTGGCATGTGCCTGTAATCCCAACTACTTGGGAGGCTGACAGACAAGAATTGCTGTATCTGGGAGGTGGAGGTTGCAGTGAGCCAAGATCAAGCCACTGCACTCCAGCCTGCGCAACAGAGCAAGACTCTGTCTCAAAAAAAAAAAAAAAAAAAAAAAGTCTTCCCAAGGGAGGCCCTCCTTTCCCACTCAAAGTCAACCTCTCTATTATGAGCTTGCAGACAGAACCATGCACGTCACTCCTCTGTTACCTGTGTCACAGTGCATTTGTACATTTACTTTTGTGATTATTTTATTAGTAACTGTCTTTGCAACTCAAATGTAAGGCCTAGAAGAGCAGGAATGCCTCTGCCTCAGTTTCCCCCATGTCACCTTGCACTGTGCCTGACACATGAGTGCAACACAGTGGCTGGACAGACATGGAGGAGTCTGTCACCCTTGGTTCAAATCTTAGTGCTATGTGGAAAAGGAGGTGAGAGCTGGCAAGGGAGAACAGCTTTGAGGGCCATGCACAAGAGTGCAGGGCAACTGTTGCTCTGAAAGCAGAAACAAAGCAGAAGAAAATCCTGGCAGTTGCCCACATTTCTGTCAAAAAAGGAATGTTAAAATACGAAGCCACAGCTAAAGCTGAGGTAGATCAATATATCCTGGTTAACATGGAAAGAGCCCTCAAACATATTAAGCTAAATAAAAAGTCACAGACTATCAAGATGGGGTGATTCAGCTTATAAAGAAACAAAATACTTTTCATTTTTATTTTTTTGAGATGGAGTATTTCTCTGTTGCCCAGGCTGGAGTGCAGTGGCACGATCTCTGCTCACTGCAACCTTTGCCTTCCAGGTTCTAATGATTCTCCTGCCTCAGGCTCCCTAGTAGCTGGGACTACAGATGCCCGCCACCACACTCGGCTAGTTTTTGTATTTTTAGTAGAGACGGGGTTTCACCATGTTGGCCAGGATGGTCTTGATCTCTTGACCTCGTGATCTGCCTGCCTCAGCCTCCAATACTTTTTATTCTTAAAAACCTACTACAACTCTCTGATCTTTGACAAACCTGACAAAAACAAGCAATGAGGAAAGGATTCCCTATTTAATAAATGGTGCTGGGAAGACTGGCTAGCCATATGTAGAAAGCTGAAACTGGATCCCTTCCTTACACCTTATACAAAAATTAATTCAAGATGGATTAAAGACTTACATGTTAGACCTAAAACCATTAAAATCCTACAAGAAAACCTAGGTAATACCATTCAGGACATAGGCGTGGACAAGGACTTCATGTCTAAAACACCAAAAGCAATGGCAACAAAAGCCAAAATTGACAAATGGGATCTAATTAAACTAAAGAGCTTCTGCACAGCAAAAGAAACTACCATCAGAGTGAACAGGCAACCTACAAAACGGGAGAAAATTTTCGTAACCTACTCATCTGACAAAGGGCTAATATCCAGAATCTACAATGAACTCAAACAAATTTACAAGAAAAAAACAAACAACCCCATCAAAAAGTGGGCAAAGGATATGAACAGATACTTCTCAAAAGAAGACATTTATGCAGCCAAAAAACACATGCAAAAATGCTCATCATCACTGGCCACCAGAGAAATGCAAATCAAAACCACAATGAGATACCATCTCACACCAGTTAGAATGGCCATCATTAAAAAGTCAGGAAACAACAGGTGCTGGAGAGGATGTGGAGAACTAGGAACACTTTTACACTGTTGGTGGGACTGTAAACTAGTTCAACCATTGTGGAAGTCAGTGTGGCAATTCCTCAGGGATCTAGAACTAGAAATACCATTTGACCCAGCCATCCCATTACTGGGTATATACCCAAAGGATTATAAATCATGCTGCTATAAAGACACATGCATATGTATGTTTATTGCAGGACTATTCACAATAGTAAAGACTTGGAACCAACCCAAATGTCCAACAACAATAGACTGGATTAAGAAAATGTGGCACATATACACCATGGAATACTATGCAGCCATAAAAAATGATGAGTTCACGTCCTTTGTAGGGACATGGATGAAACTGGAAACCATCATTCTTAGCAAACTATGGCAAGGACAAAAAACCAAACACCGCATGTTCTCACTCATAGGTGGGAATTGAACAATGAGAACACGTGGACACAGGAAGGGGAACATCACACACCGGGGCCTGTTGTGGGGTGGGGGGAGAGGGGAGGGATAGCATTAGGAGATATACCTAATGCTAAATGATGAGTTAATGGGTGCAGCACACCAACATGGCACATGTATACATATGTAACAAACCTGCACATTGTGCACATGTACCCTAAAACTTAAAGTATAATAATAATAAAATAAAATAAAATAAACCTTCTATCTCTCTTTTTACAAATGAGATATTCTGCATAATATTTCTTTCCTATCTCTTCACAAAATGTCCAACAAATAACAAACAGAAGTAAATATACTTCCTTTTCCAGATTTAGAAACCAGATTTCCCCCTGGGGAACAGGACTGTGTATGGAGGAGGTAAGGGGCAACATGGGGAGACACATTTCATTTATACGGTAACATAGTACCTATGTATTTTATTTTGTTTTTCCTCTGTAGATTCTTGCTACCCAGGAATTTTGTCTCTTCAGGTGAAGGTACTAGGCCTCCAGTGGTCACATGATTTTCACACTCCATTCCATATGCCTGCCTAGAGAAACTTTTCACAAAAGGAACATGTTTTTATGCAACTCATATACTCCCTGGGAAACATCTATTAACAAAACACACACAGACGGGTCATAGAGACGAACAGTTCAAATCGCCATGTACGGTGGCCACAGACCCAGAGCCACCTGAGGCCACTGACCTGCCAGGCCCTGTGCCAGATGGTAAAGTCTAGTGACAAACCTGAATAGGGAGACAACTACCAGGAGGTAGGCTGGTCAGGGCAGAGGCCCAAACACCACACTGCCTGGCTCGCAACCCCAGCCCCACTCCTACTAGTCACAGGACCCGGAGCAAGGTGATCAGCTTCTGTGTCTCAGTTTACGCGTGTAGAATATGGAGATCATGCGGTGCCTCCTGGTGGGGCCCCTGGGGGGCCTGGTGAAGTGTGGCCTGCACAGCACAGGGTGCAGGAATACCCAGCCAGCCTTACCCTAGAGGGCAGAGAGCTGAACCCTACAGGATAGATGGATGTCTGGATGGTCATGTACAAATTTTGAAAGTATTTGGCATGGATAGAAGGATAGAAACTACCTTTTTTTTTTTTTTTTAACAATTGGTAATCAGATTAAATTAGTGGGTTTAATTCTATCTTTGCCTGTAAAATATACCATTGTCCACTCATTGGCAAAGTATATTTGCTGTTTATATATCTCAAAACTACATCATCTAACTTATTACTCTTAAAAAAAGAAAACCAACTAGTTAGATTATACTTGGTGAAAGAAAGTGGTATCCTTTGAAAGTCTGCATTAGAATTCAAGGCCCGTGGCAAGACCCTTTCAGGTATCTTACCTGGGCAACTGCTATCTGTGAGGCTAGCCTGGACCTAGGACCAGAGAACTAGGACAAAGGGACGCTCTCACTCAGCACTCTTTACTAACACTCATGTGGTAGTTGACAACTTTTAAAAATTTAAGAACTGAAAAAAATCTAAAAAAGGTTAAACAACAAAAATAAATCCTAAATACATAGGGCAAATCCTCATATAACTTTTTCCTAAAAATGATATTTGTTCAGCATAGCCATTTGTTCAGCTTTAGGCCAGTGTTACAGATTAGGACAAACTGTCTTCCTTAGCTTCTTGTAAAATAAGTCATTAAACCTTCGTCACTTGTTCTTAGCATCACATCTGTGTTTCAGCCTGTGACATGGGCTCGGGCCGAGGCTCCCCCTCTGTTCTCCACCCAATGGTCCAGTGGGGTCTGTGTAACCTCACTCATCTCACTCGTCTCCTCTGAAGGCACAGAGGGCAGGGTATCCATGACTCTCAGGACAGATCTTTTTAATGGACTTATCATTAAAGTCAGTGGGACTTTACCCTCTGACTTTCAAAAGCAGCACATCCCTTTCCTTTTACATAGTTGCAGCAGGATAAAACACATCAAACCAATCAGTGAAACATAGAAGATGAGATAAACTTGAAACAGATTTATTCAGGCTCCAGAATGGCAAAATGCTGGAGATCAAGACCAAAGATTGTCTGCTTCAGCAGGGCAGGCCATGAACTTGCCTGCTTGAATACTGTGTCTGTGCAAAGAAACGGAGGGAGCAGGAGGGACAGAAGATCTTCTGGTTAGGGTGGCAGTGTGGGTGTGGACCTGGGCAGGAACTTTGGGATGAGGAAGAGGATGCAGTACAGGGAAATTCAAGTTCAAAGTGGTTGCCTGGTCATTCCAGTATCTTGGGAGATCAGCATAAAGACAGGGATAGAACACAGAAGTCTAAGTCACCCTTCACAGACCCAGAGTGGACTTCTACTCATGGGCCAGAATTGGGCACCTGTGCCCCATGTCAGATTTCCTGAGCTGGAGATAGCCTGGGGCCCAAGTGGCAGGCAGGTTCCACCTAGACTTGGGACAAATCACCTCTGAGGCTGAGGATGTAAACACCACATAATACCCTTTGTCTACCTGTTTATTTTCAGTCTCCCCAAAACTGACAGCTTCATGAGGGTGGCAACTTTGACTATTTTATTCCTCCCATTGGTTAACACGGTGCCTGGAATGTGACTCAATACATATATTCCTGCTGAGGATGAAAGAGATTCCCTACGAGGCTCCTGGAGGATGAATGAAGGAGGAGACGGGCAAAGAAAGGAGGAAAAAGCAGCCAGGAAACCTCTGCTGAAAGCAAAATGAAGCAGATATTGCAGGACAAACAACACAGCATTAGCTTCTCTTCCTTTATGTCATCACAGGTTCACCGCTTTCCTGACTCTTTTTTGTCTCTCCCGATTGATTATATGATGAGCAACAATGGTGATTCTGATAAGAAAGTCACAGCATCACATCTTTGGAAATAAAATTAAAAATTAGGATTTTAGCCATAACAGAATTTAGCCATATTTAAATAACTTGTAAGAGTTAAATATTTTTAATCAAGAAATAAAAGTGACGTACTTTAGAAGGCTTTTAATGTCTAAATGCATTTAGAAGCTACGGTTTATTTTGTTTAGGTTTTGGAAATGAGGAAGTCCATGACTTACAATGAGAACAAAGAAAGTTTTGAAACAAAAGTAAACTTATCTAATTATAAGGGCTGTGTGACTACAACCTTAACTGTAGCTGAGTCTGGGGGGATTATTAATAGCATATTGTTAAATACAACTCTTGGTGTGGCAAGATTTGTGACACACTGCGTGAAAAACAATGGGCTATGAAACGCACATAGAGCACTGTTCTCCCTCCAACAGGGAGACAGGCTGACAGATGCATATCCATGCACACCCACAGTGCTATACGAAAAGAGGGTCATCAGAGCAGTCACAGGACTTGGGGGCAGGGAAAGATGATAGATTATTTTATTTTTTCTTGGCACTTTTCTGCTATGATTCAAGATTTTATAATAAACATGTATTAGCTTTCCAAAGACAAAAAAGCAATCAAAATAATAATTTAATCATAGTGATTTTACAGCTGCAGTATGTATTTTTGAGTAGAGTACAATAGTGGTCCCCAAGTAGGAACTATGATGCTTTCTAAAAATAAAGATTCCTGGTTATTCTCTATTTGGGCAATTTAAAGTGTGGGCTACACATCTATACATCTGAAAAGTCCTTTAGGTAATTCTGATTTGGAAGTCAGCTTAGCAACAAATAAGTGCAAGAGAAAAGGGTACTATCACTAGTGCGACACTCATAACAGGTCACTTTAGCTTAAAAATATTTAAAATGAACTCAAGTTTAGCTTGGTAATGTCTCCATTATTTCAAAATAAATGGGATATACAAGATTCTTGAGGAGGGAGGGTGGGGAGCAAGGGTTGAAAATCTACCTATTGGATACTATGTTTGCCACTTGGATGATGGGATTACTAGAAGCCCAAACCTCAGCATCATGCACTATACCCAAGCAACAAATCTGCACATGTACCCTCTGAAGCTAAAGTAAAAAAATAAAATAAAATAAAAAAATAAAAATTCAGGGCCATAATCATATAAAGAAGACATTTTTGAATATATTCAGCAACTATAAACATATTCATACCTCGCTTCTCTACAGTGAACAATATGATGGGTTTATGAGGGAGTTTCCTTTAATGGTACAATAATGGCATAGGAAAAAAATAGTTAAATTAGAGTAAGAACTGAAAACATCAAAGGCAGCTAGCTCCTACGGTGAGCCACAAACCAGTGTAATTAAAGACCCCCAACAAATGCTACTCATCTTCATCTTAAAATTGAACCATTATATTTAAAAGAAGGGGTTTCCTTTGAGTTCCACTTTTTCTTTTTTAAGGTATTTTCTTTTATTCACATATTAAAAAGCTAAATATTTTAAAGGGCTCAAGAGCTGAGAATTATTTTTGCAACATTGCCAGCACTGATGAACGAAAAGTGGGTTCTGAACTATTAATCTGGGGAAAGCCTGATGCAGATTGATCTTCCCTCAGAGACCCTCAGCTTTTCTGATTCAACTGAGTGTCATGAGAAATCATAGGTGGAAATAGTTCACGAAACGATTTTACTGTTCTAAGGTGCACAAGCAGCAGAAAATGCTATTAACTCTGGCAGAAGTACAGTTGCCCAAAACAGGAGGCTTTCTGGCACTTGGTCATTTGTTTAGTCCATGGAGTCTGGTTTAGGCTCATTTCCTTTTTCGCCCCTCAGTCTCGGGATGGACAGCTCGTCTACTTCCAGAGGAACACAGGCTTCCAGTGAGGCTCTGACGAGCATGATCCACAGAGGTCGCTGCCTTCTGTGATAGGCTCGGCAGAAGCCACTCTGCCCACCAAAGTGGGCTCCTCAGAAGTTGCCTCCAGCAATTGCCATGCTTTCCATGGCCTGGTTTTAGCAGACCATGTTAATTTAACCAACATTACCCAAAATAAAAAAGACAAGGGGTACACTTGGAGAAAGATGGAATCACTGTCAACTCTCACTTTTTCCTCCTTGATGATTGCTCAGAGTAAAACATCTGACATAGCTTTCAAATCTCCAGAAGGGCAAAGATTTCTGTTTGTTTTGTTCATGGCTGTATTTGCAATGTCTAGAACAGTGTCTGACATGTAGTTAACTAAACTAAATTCGCTTGAGTATGCCTCCATACTGAAGTCCTTTCCTAACCAACTGCAACCGAACTTAGCAGTAAATTAACTGAAAGCCTAACTCAGGAGTGTCACAGTAGGTAGCAAGTTAGACATAAGCAGGGCAGGAGAGGGCACACCCCAACCCCAAACCAAGAATATCAGTCGACCATCAGGTGGTGGTCAGGAAGTAGTTAAATGTCTCACTAAAATAATAATTGGTCACAGCTGGCACAAGGGAATGGCAGTCTCCCAGTAGACAGAAAATATCTGAAACTGGTGATCAGCAGCTTCCTAATAGGATCTCAGGATTTGGGCAAGTGGGCTCAAGCATGTGTGCTGAGAGGCAAAATGGCGGAGTTTAACTGGTATATGACCTTCCTCTAGGAATAATAAACTGGTAAGGGAAGAAAGCCTCAAGTGAGCATGCATACAACTCCCGTAAACACAATGTACCTGCAGCCCCTCCCAAGTGCCGGCAGGCCACTACGCATTCAAACAGCCCACCCCAAGGGAAGAATCGGGGAGAAGTAATGCAGGACCCGGAAGCATGCCAATGTATAAAACCTGAAGTCAAAGGTCAAACCATGCACTTGACTCTCTCAAGTTGCCCACTTAACCCTTTTCCAATTGTACTCTATTTCCTTTTGTTTCTGCTCTAAAGCTTTTTAATAAACTTTCACTTGTGCTCTAAAACTTGCCACAGTCACTCCCTCTGTCTTATGCTCCTTGGTCAAATTCTTTCTTCTGAGCAGGCAAGAACTGAGGTTGCTGCAGATCCTTACAGATTCGCCACTTCTAACAAACTTTGGTGCTGCATGACTTGGATACATTCTTTAGTGGTAACATAACTTTGATGCCGCGTGACTCTGATACATTCTCCAGTGGTAAGACACCTCTATACCTTGCCTTCTTTGGCTGCAGGTGTTAAACCTCCATACATGTTTTTTTTTTTTTTCCTCCCTTTCACATTCCTGATTACTAACCAACCCCCAGAACAATTCCTCTTGGCCACAGTGGTTCTGCTCTTCCAAGCTGATTTTTCAGGTCACCCCAACGGGTGGCTCACATTAGCAGCCATAGTATGTAGATAACCTCCACATTTGCTTTCCCTACACAGGACTCACACAGCAACCAGTAGTACAAACCATCACTTCCTAACAGAAGGAAAATGACTTTTGTCTAATTCAAAGGTTATAAAGGTAAAGAGGTATTTTTGGTAAGGAAGGTTATAAAGAAGAGATTTTATATGAGAAAGGATCTTGTATGGTAAGTTCTTGTCCTAAGGTAAAATGACTGGTTGTTTAAAAAGAGGGATATTTAGGCCAGGCACGGTAGCTCATGCCTGTAATCCCAGCACTTTGGGAGGCCGAGGTGGATGGATCAAGAGGTCAAGAGATCGAGACCATCCTGGCCAACATGGTGAAACCCTGTCTCTACCAAAAGTACAAAAATTAGCTGGGTGTGGTGGCGGATGCCTGTAGCCCCAGCTACTCAGGAGGCTGAGGCAGGAGAATCGCTTGAACCCGGGAAGTGGAGGTTGCAGTGAGCTGAGATTGCGCCGCTACACTCCAGCCTGGCAACAGAGCGACATAGTGAGGCTCCGTCTCAAAAAAATAAATAAATTAAAAATAAAAAAGAGGGATATTTAGGACAAATCAGAAAGTCCAAGAATGGTGTGTCATGAATATCAAGCAGAACAGGAGTTAAATGCATGGAGTGAACTAATAGAAGACTGAAATAATCCCTCCATTTAGAGCTTTTAACAACTGAGTAAAGTATACTCCTACAAACAAAATTTGGAGCATATTTGTTTCTCTGTACCTGATTTCTCCAGGATTTCGAAACTATTTCTGTGTCTTCTTAACTTGTGGCAAGAAAAAGTTAACTTACATTATTTGCCTAAGTGCAGTAAGAAGCTGACTTCTTTTGCAACAGGACACAATTGGAGAAACTGGTTATTTTACTAAGGCTTTGAATGGAATGGCATGCTTTCCTTTAAGGAATCAAATTTGACTTATAGAGACAATAAAAGTCCCTTGGGAAAGCTGGCCTCATACCTTCTGTACACAGTCCCTGTACAGTGTTCCTGACCTGTGGTAAGTAAAGAATATCACTTTCTGACAGGCCTAGGAGCACCAAGTTATCTTGGGACCTTAAGAGGACAGGTATTTGATGGTACAAACCCACAGCTAGGCTTATGGCTTTAAAACATTTTACCTGAGATCCTAATGGAACAAAGTTCCATCAAAGCCAAATCTATTTTTTATTGTATTATTATTATTATTTTTGAGATGGAGTCTTGCTCTGTTGTTGCCCAGGCTGGAGTGCAGTGGCGTGATCTTGGCTCACTGCAACCTCCACTTCCTAGGTTCAAGTGATTCTCCTGTCTTAGCTTCCCGAGTAGCTGGGATTACAGGCACATATCACCACGCCTAGCTAGTTTTTTTGTATTTTTAGTAGAGATGAAGTTTCACCATGTTGGCCAGGCTGGTCTCGAACTCCTGACCTCAGTTAATCCACCTGCCTCAGCCTCCCAAAGTGCTGAGATTACAGGCATGAGCCACCGTGCCCAGCCCATCAAAGCCAATTTTAAAAGGAGCCTATATTATTCTTGCTGTGATTTATGCAAATAATCAGGCCAAGTATAACAAGACAAAAGCTTATTTTGCAAACAAATCAATCCTATCATGATTTGTTTTTAATGAAAATGGAGACTGGAGGGAGAAAAATTATGTTTCAAGAATGATGGCACACCTGTTATAAGATTCTAGTCTCATCAGTTCTTTTTGAGTTTTTGTCTGCAATTTAGACTAACCTTGCTTATTCCTGTGAACAAACCAATGATCTCTGGCTATAGCTCAGAAGAAACAAGAGGATGGGTAATGTAAAAATTTGGATTAATATTCTAATTCTAGGCACATACTAGAATCAGCTAGCAACTACATGCACCAAACATCTGAAACTGGTGATCAGCAGCTTCCCAATAAAATCTCAGGAGTGGGGCAAGTGGGCTCAAGCATGCACACTAAGAGGCAAAGTGGCAGAGTTTAACTGGTATATGACCTTCTAGAAATGTTCAACTGCTAAGGCAAAAATGTCTCAAGTGAGCATGTGCACAACTCCAGTAAACACACTGTGAATACAGCCCCTCCCAAGTGCTGGTAGGCCACTGTGCATACAAACAGCTCATCCCAAGGGAAGAACAGGGGAGAAGAGACACAAGACCCTGGAAGTATGCCAATATGTACAACCCCAGATCTAAGGTCAAACCGTGCACTTGACCCTCTCAAGTTGCCTGCTTGGCCCTTTTCCAAATGTACTCTATATACTTTCCTCCCTGCTCCAAAGCTTTTCAATAAACTTTCATTCCTGCTCTAAAACTTGCCTCATTCTCTCACTCAGCCTTATGCTCCTGGGTTGAATTCTTTCTTCTGAGGAGGCAAGAATTGAGGTTGCTCCCGACCCTTACTGATTTGCTGCTGCTAAGAGGAGTATACTTTTGTAACAAGTATAACAAGCCTCAGCCAATCACAGCAGCTGAGCTTCCATCAATCACAGGAACCAACTAATCAGATCACTTTCAAAAAGGGAAACACTGCTGTAACCAGCCCAGCCTTTCTGTACCTGCCTTCTGTCTCACATTGTGAAGGGGAACTCTGTGAACCTCTTCTGGTTCTGAGGGCTGCCAGCTTTGTGAATCATTCTTTGCTCAATTAAACTCTGCTAAATTTAATTTGTCTAAAGTTTTTATTTTAACAGTAGGTTCTCAAAAATGTGTTGAATGAATAAACAAAGAGGTATGGAAACTGCAAAGAATTACTAAAGAAACTACTTACTTTATTGGTTGAATGATGGGTTGAGAAAGTGTACACTGTGATTCTAAGAATATGCTTCTCATACTTTTATAAAGGTTAAAAAATACTCAAGTCATTTTTCCAATAGGTATCAGTATTTGAACAAGTAGTAAGAAAACACATCCCCCTCAGAAAGGCAGGAGAAAATGGGGTTGATAGAAAAAATATGAAAAAAGTAAAAATATAATTAAGAAATCAGTGCACATTTTTTAAAAGGACAGATAAAAGGAGGGTCAAAAGACAAGATAGAAAAGAAGCAGATGTATTTCTGCTCAATCTGATCCACAAATAAATTAGAACTAAACTGTCAACAGGGCTTTCAGGCTAGAGTGAAAGATATTAGTCATCAACTCTGCATGAGACTGGAGTCCTGACAGAGTGGCAGCCTTTATTATTGCCGAGGTTGACTTCCCTTTTGGAAGGTCACTGACCTTGATCTTTTTCCCTGACTGGCCTTCTGTGCTTTGCTAATCAGAGCAAAATCCTGCTTCAGTACCAACCGGGTGCGCCTGCAGTTAATCTTCCTGTGACCTTTCTTCCAGACTCTCCTGCAAGTCATGTGGACGATCAAAATACATCACAAATTGCCATCCTGTTGGGGATGATGTGCACTTTGGTTCTCTTTATTAACAGAGAATGCTCTTTTGGGTTAAGCTTAATAGTTGATAGCAATGTTCTATAATGGGAGTACTGAATCCTACATATGTATATATATATTTTTTCACACAGGGACATTGTGAATAAAGAAAATCACATTGTCTGTGTTTATATTTGATGAATAATTAAGGGAATGAGAGATGTGGAAAGGACTTAAGAAGTCACCAGATCCAACTCCCTGCCTTCAGGCACATCCCTCTGAAATCACTGGTGATAGATGGCTATTCGGCCTATTTTTTGAGATTGCAGGAGATAGAGATTACACAGCCTCCCTTGTTAGCTTGTTTCCAAAAATAACTTTGATATTAAGTCTAACTGTACTCTCTCTCTCTCTCTCTCTATTATACTGCCATACAACAAGCAATTCATTAATCGCTCCAAATACTAGATGAATTTTCCCTCAGGAAACTATTAACAATATAAGCTCATAAATTTTTAAATTTCCCAATTTGACATTAGATGGACTAAATCTTTAATTTTTAATACTTTGTGAATATTGCTTCTCTCAATTAGCAATGCAAAGCCTTTAACTCTTAAAATGCTGCTTTCTGAACCACTTTTTAGTCATAAGAAGAACACATGCTTGTTCTTTAGGCTTCAGCATCTAAGGAATGAGAAGCAAGTAAGAAAACATAGCAGCATGGGGCAGACAGTTCATAAATAAATCTGCTTTACATTTTCAGCAAGAAAACCTAATTCTCTGCTGGTGAGACAATTCTCATGCTAAAATATGTAATGTTTCAAGGCAGAAATCCTTGTTATAATTCTAAACTATGTGCAACCAACAAAATTACCTTCAAGATGCTTATTGGACTCAGCACACTAAGCCAGGCCACCCTGCTTCAGGCTATTTCCCTCATATAAGCAGAACATAACCAGCTACAGTTCATTAGCTTTAAATATTTGGCCTAAGGGATTCACAGGTGAAGACTTTAAAACAAGAAAATCATATACTGTTGAATTAAACTCCCGTTTAAATGCTGAAAGTTGGGAAGCAGGTATTTCTAGATTGCTGGTGTGATTATATTATAGCATTGACATATTAAGAAACAGTACCTTCTGGATATAAAACAAAAATAGAAACAAAGTAATTATACACTGAAGCTTCTATAGGAATTTTGGAGTCTTTTTTGTCTAAAACCTCAAATATACAGATTTTACCTCTAATTTCCTCATGGGGTGAATATTTATTCACTCCAGTTGTGTAAGTCTTCCTTAAGCACAAACATCACTTCCTTATTTTAGACTACTGCAGGTCACCAAAAAGTTTAATAATAATATTACAAATTAATTTTTCTTGACTATGGCATAAGACCCATAATTAGCAGCAAATCCTTTTGCTCTATTTGCATGTGCTGAATTTTCCTTAATTAGTCTGCAGTCTAATTACGAAGCTCAATCTAGAGAAGAACTCACAAAAGCCAGTGATGCAGAAAGCAGAAGACAGCATATTCCACCTCCTGGATTTAGTGCTCCAGAATCCTATAGCAAATCAGTTGGAACAGACTCTATTTGTGCGGGCATTAGCATGTAAACAGTGTCAGCCAGAAGACACATGGCAGCAACCGGCCATGCTAATGGAAAGTGATATTGAGTTTACTAATTCAGATAAGAGTGCACAGATTGCCTTTTCTCCAAAGCACAGGGACTGTCAGAGAGACAAATGCGTGGACCATGTTGTAATTAATTTGATTCTTGTTCTTTTAAGGCTCTACTTGTAGATTTAATTAAAGCTTTCACACACTGGGCACATGCAGGAAGTCTGAGTTTAATGGCTTCTTTTGAATGAAAGCAGCAATGCAGGTTATGATTCAAACAGTAATAGGCAGTCATACGACAAAGATATATTTTTTTAAAAAGTATGTGCATTCTTACTCAGATAGCAAGGCATATTTTTATTTTAATAAGAGACAGCAAATTGCACTTTCTCCATAGATTTCCCTCTCCTCTTACTGCATGACTATTTCTGAGCTCAATAATCCTCCACACTTGGTCAGTATTGTGCTTATACTGCTTGGTTGATAATTCCTTTATCAAATCAACTATCATATATTACAATTCTTATGTTGTAAAACCTCAAACCCATATGTCTTTGCTCTGATCTTTTGGTTTTAAACTACTTTTGCAAAAATTATAACAGTGAGGAAATTATGACAGCGAAAGAGATCTGAGCTAACCAATCCCCATATTGCCTTTAACCTGTAAACTGTCCTTAATTATTCCTAGACTTAGGCCAAGCTAACTTTGGGAGACATTTCCTTTATAGTGTAAATGATAATAACCCTTCCCCAAAACTAAACCACTTTTGTAAAGCTAATGAAAGACTACCAGGTTAGGGGGATGAAGAGCCAGAATTCTGCTAAAGTGTAAAGGAAAATGGTTACCAGCCATTATTCTGGAGGTGACAAGATCTGCAACTTCCCTTTACTCCTGCAGATAACACCACTATTGTACAATCTAAGATTGGCCTTTTGTTTTTGAGACAGGGTCTCGCTCTGTCGCCCAGGCTGGAGTGCAGTGGCGTGATCTCAGCTCACTGCAACCTCCACTTCCCGGGTTCAAGAGATTCTCCTGCCTCAGCTTTCCGAGTAGCTGGGATTATGGGCGCCCGCCACCACACCAGGCTAATTTTTGTATTTTTAATACAGATGGGGTTTTGCCATGTTGGCCAGGCTGGTCTTGAACTCCTGACCTCAAGTGATCCACCCACCTCGGCCTCCCAGAGTGCTGGGATTACAGGGGTGAGCCACCACATCCATCCTAAGATTGGCCTTTTGAGATGTCTTTTGAAGTTTTTGCATTTCTGGCAACCCATGCTCCACCCAGACCCACCAACAGATCCTGTGGCCCCACCCAGAAGCAGACTCTCTGGCCTGCCAAGCTATTCTTGAAACACCCCAGCCTCTAAATGTTTGGACAGATAGATTTGAATAATAACTCTGTCTCCTACGTGGCGTAGCCGACCTCGTGTCAGTTGTGCTCTTTATTGCAATGCCATAGTCTCAGTGAATTGGTTTTATCTGTGTAGCAGGCAGCAAGAACCCATTGGGCAGTTACAAGTTTACTTCCAAAGTCATATTTAATCTTTTATTTGTTTGATAAATGGACTCATATTCTTTGTCTGAAAGCAATGCTTCTCTGCCTTGGCCCGATTCTAACACTCAGTACAAGCACTTGAATGAAATAAGCAAAATAGATGCTCTGCTGGTTTTACCAAGTGTTAAGAAATATTGTGAAAATAATAATATTTCACATGCTAATACTTACTCCAACAGCATATATATCATCACCATTATATCTGAAAATTTCAACATAATTGCCACCACCTTCTTGCCAAATTCTTCCAACTGAACGGAGTTTTCCCTCTGAGCTTGCGAAGCCTTTACCCATACATCCTATGGTGTTTTATCATTTTCAATCTAAAATTGTCTAGGTACATGGTTAATGGTTCCACTTAGACTATAATACTCAGCACCTAGCTTAGGGCTTTGGGTAAGTAGTGGTCTCAAGTATTCTTTAAATGAATCAATGTGTCTCTCTACCACTCCTATTCCCTGAACTGAGTACAGTTCCTTATTAAGAAAGATGAAAACTTAAATAAGCACAAGAAAAATGTATGTGTTTGTGTGTATATGTAAGTAGACATACATACATACACACAGTGAGCATTGTTTCATGCATCATCATACTCTGGTACAATTAATTACATGGCCAGGTGAGTTAGTTCATCTGGGACCCTTTCAAGACCAAACCACGGTGTTTGCTGGTGAGATGGTGCTAAAGCAACAACAGCATCAGGAACACAGATTTGGGTTTCCCTGCAATTTCCTTTCTGCTTCAGATGAGCTAAGGTTAAGCTGAAGTTTTTTTTTTTTTCTTGAGTTTACATCAACATTCTATGGTTAAGAACCTTCCTCACAATTAGGACACAAGAAATGTTGGCAGCTGCCCCACCCCTCTGAAGCAGTGGTTGTTAAACATCAGTGAGGATCCCAATCACTGGGAGAACTTGTACAGATTCCTCCATCCTGCATTCTGATTCAACATGCCTGGGGGTATGACGAAGAAGTATGCACTGTTGTAAGTACCTGGATGATTCTGAGACAGAGGTTCCTCGGACACATTGAGGAACACAGCTCTGGGTCTTGAAACAGTGCCTTCCTGCACAAAGATAAATTTCCCAGTACATTGAAGACACAGCTACTAACAGGCTACGAATTGCAGCAAGACCATAAAACAAGGCTGGGATCATCTATACCCTGAATGAGTTGCAGGGAATAGGTTAGTCTGTAAAGTTAAAAAAAAAAAAAAGTGAAGACTTGAAATGTTATTCAGGTATAGTGCTTTATTTGTATCTTTTCCACCTTTCTCACCTTCCGCCATAATCGTGAGGCCTCCCCAGCCACGTGGAACCGTGAGTCCATTAAACCTCTTTCTTTTGTAAATTGCTCAGTATCAGGTATGTCTTTATATTGCTGAAAATGAGAATACAGCAAAAGCAATTGTAGATGGTCCGTGACTTATGATGGTTTGGCTTATGATTTTCCGACTTTACAATGGTGCTAACTAAAGCTATCCGCATTCAGTAGAAACTGTACTTCGAGTATCCATACAACCACTCTGTTTTTCACTTTCGGCACAGTATTCAATAAGTTAAATGAGATATTCTACACTTTATTATAAAATAGGTTTTGCGTTAGATGATTTTCCCCAACACTTAGGCTAACCTAAGTGTTCTGAGCACGTTTAAGGGAGGCTAGGCTAACCTATGAAGTTGGGTAGGGTAGGTGCAATAACTGCATTTTTTACTTATGATGGGTTGACTGGGTCATAACCCTATCAAAAGTCCAGGAGCATCTGTATAGGGCTATTCAAAGGATTACCACTGGACAACAAGAAAGACCTGGAAAAACCTCAGCCCCTATTTAGCTTTCTCCAGATCCAGACAATTTTTCTGGATCTCCGTCCTAGACCCAGCCTCCCATTTTAAATGAACACAGGGCATGGACATAGAAACAAACACATTTACCCCCAAACTTCCATGTTTTCTCTTGGTTGTGATTCTCTTTCACTAAGGACACAACTTTTTTCCCTACTCACAGAGGTCCGAGCTGTTTACAGAGTGACATTTCCTCATTTCTCATAGTCCCACATCTATGGCAGACCAGTGGCATCTGGTTCAATATTTCATTAAATCCTTCTGAAAACTAACAGTTCAATCTATTGAAAAACTACAGTCCCTGAGCAACATAAATTACCTAGCAGGCTGTGGTTGTAGCATGCCACACAGCCCATTTGCTGCTGAGACATTTATAGCTGTAGAGTTTCTGCACATTCTGGATGCAAGAAGCATAACCTTTATAAGCCTTCCTCAGACAGTAAATACTGAAACTTTTTTTAAAAAGTTCTCTAGCAGGAAAAGGTTATTTAGGTCCAGAATGAATGAGTTTTGTGTTTTGCCTTAATTATCCGTGAATCTAATGTAGAATCTTTCCTTGGGAATATTTCAGTTTTTAGCTACTCCTATAGCCCAAGGGTCTTACCCTCGTCTCTTAGCCCTCAGCAAAATGACTGAAGAACATTCACACAGAGGCCCCATCGGAAGACTGTGCTCAACAGAAAATTTAGAGCTAATTTATTTTTGCTGCAGGGCATCTGCAAGTTATGTGGCAGAAGTAAGTATGGATGAATGGTTTTATTTTGGACCAGTTTTGACAATCGGTGGTCAGTCTATACCATCTTCAAATGTGGTTGTCACTTCAAAAGTAATAGAAGCCGGTCGCTTTCGATGGCTATCAGGAGCTACGGAGAGGCTATGATCTCACGGCCTTCTACTCAGTTACAATAATGATGCCAGGGCCAGACAAAATTAAAGTGCCTGGACTGGCTCACAGACTGATTCTTCAGGAATCTCCCTGCAATTTGCTCCTTAATGAGTTTCTCCTCCTTCCCCAGGCCATGAGTCTTAACATTTATTTGTAAGAATGCACAGAAAGGTAGGAAAATCTTTGTATATTTCTTTTAGAAGCCCCAAAGAGATTACCTACAGGCCCAAGACTACCTATATATAATTTAGGGATGCTTTTTTTTTTTTTTAACCCTTGAGCAAGTACAATGTTAAATGCTTGTTGCACAGAGAGAATGGTAAAATGAAGCTTTAATAACAACAAATGCTCAGCTCATTTACAAATTTACTGCTTGATAGTTTGAAGGAGCAAGGACTGTAACTGACTATAACTGTGCAGCTAGCACAGCCATCAATCACACCGGGACGTTTTCTGGGCTGAGAACTTTCTCTAGATTTCTGGAGCCTCTCAGATTAAGACTTCTCTCTTAAAGGAGCTCACCTAGATGTACTAGAAAAATACAGATATCCTCAAATTCATTGTGTGGTACTTGTATTGTCACTGTCAGGACATTAGCATAGATGACATCACTCTGTTAAGCAGTCATCAAAAAAGTCACATTAAAGAAATGTGTGCAGAAACTGTAAATTAGGATTCACAGCTGCGGGTCTTCCCCTCACCCGACAGAAGCATTGAACCTATCTGGGTTTCTGTTTTTTCATCTATAAAATGAGAGGTTAGCAAGAGATGAACTCTAAGACTCTTTCTAGCTCTTTAAATTCTTTGCCTTATTTAGTTTGAACAAACATGTGCATCAAATGCATTCCAAGAGACAGGAGTGTAAAGTGAATACTTGCATACTAAATCATGTTTCCAAATTACTTACACTGTTGTTTCAGAAATGAGTACTTACAGAAGAAAAAATGGACTCAACATTAAGAAAAAAATAACATTTCAGAAAATTTGTATCCATTGAGCATATTGGTAGTTAAAAAATAGTCTCATCAGCAATCAATCCATGTGATTCCTGAAGACTAAATAAAAGTACACACATACACCATGCTAAATTCTTGCCTTGGGTGAAATTCTTACCAATTCTATGAATTACATGGAATCTCATAATAGCCATCAATTAGATAATTAAGGTTTTTTTCTTCCTTGTTATTGATAATGTTGTTTCTATGTCTAAATCACTGCTATCTAAAAATGCTACATGGGAGTACACTTTATGAAGTGTTCAGAGAATGTACTCAGCAATGGGGGAAGTAGACCTATTACTTTTATACTTATTATTTTTATTTTCCTTCACCCCCACAACTGCTGCCACAAAAAGCAAAATGTTTTGTCTTACTAATTTGATAAGCATTTTTTTTCCCAAATCAACATGGTATTTTTGAAGATATAACTTTTTGGGCAGCCATTTGTTAACATGTGTCTGTGATATACTGCTATAGGACCTTTTAAATTCACTTTTGGAGTGGAAGAGAAAGAAAGTGAATATACAATAGTTGGAGAAAATAGGACTCGGGTCTCTTCTTGCTAGGTGTGGTGTTTCTCATTGTGCTGTATCAATGATATTTATCCTTTTCCACCTTCATTTTCCTTCCATTCACTCACAAGATTTCTTTATCTAAGGAAACTATCTCCTAGGAGCTTGATAAGATATTTATAGAGAAATTTAATTCCAAAGTCAAACAGGAAGGCAATATATTTATAACTTCTTCCATTGAGTCTAGGCATAACTTACATGCATAATATTATAGTGAATCTGGATTATGGGTGAGCAAAAATTCATCTTCATAAACTATCTACCATGGCATGGAGTCTGTGCTATAAGTAAAGATGTGAACACACCATGATAAGGCCCAGTGAGGGGCATTCCATTGCAATGATGCTTGTCACTATGTAGGTTTGAGATGGTTAAATCCTGCTCCACACAATTTATAATAAGGAGTAGATGGTCCATAAATCAGCTTTGTTCCACAAAACTCAGCACTTTTTTACTATCTAAACAATTTGTGATTATCTATTGTTTTAGTTGGATCTCTTTTCTCCTCTAGTAACACAAATAATTTAGTGTTGATTCCACTTACAAACAGAACTTTAGAAAACAGTTATTTTAAGAAAAATGAATATGGAACTAACTTATTTTTCTCACAAATGAAGAAGAAACAGTCTACAAATTACCAAATTTAGCAAATTTGCTAGTGAGAGAGAAAAAAATTAAAATCAGGAGTATCACAGGCTCCAAATGTAGTCTATACACTTATTTTTGCTAACTTTAATTTTACATATTTATGATGATATTTCAAAGCATATTTTGTAACAATTACAAACAACGTTATTATTGGTGTACCTGAAAATGATGGGGAGAATGGAACCAAGTTGGAAAACACTCTGCAAGATATTATCCAGGAGAACTTCCCCAATCTAGCAAGGCAGGCCAACATTCAGATTCAGGAAATACAGAGAACGCCACAAAGATACTCCTCGAGAAGAGCAACTCCAAGACACATAATTGTCAGATTCATCAAAGTTGAAATGAAGGAAAAAATGTTAAGGGCAGCCAGAGAGAAAGGTCGGGTTACCCACGAAGGGAAGCCCATCAGACTAACAGCTGATCTCTCGGCAGAAACTCTACAAGCCAGAAGAGAGTGGGGGACGATATTCAACATTCTTAAAGAAAAGAATTTTCAACCAGAATTTCATATCCAGCCAAACTAAGCTTCATAAGTGAAGGAGAAATAAAATACTTTACAGATAAGCAAATGCTGAGTGATTTTGTCACCACCAGGCCTGCCCTAAAAGAGCTCCTGAAGGAAGCACTAAACATGGAAAGGAACAACCAGTACCAGCCCCTGCAAAAACATGCCAAATTGTAAAGACCATCAAGGCTAGGAAGAAACTGCATCAACTAACGAGCAAAATAACCAACTAACATCATAATGACAGGATCAAATTCACACATAACAGTATTAACTTTAAATGTAAATGGGCTAAATGCTCCAATTAAAAGACACAGACTGACAAACTGGATAAGGAGTCAAGACCCATCAGTGTGCTGTATTCAGGAAACCCATCTCACGTGCAGAGACACACATAGACTCAAAATAAAGGGATGGAGGAAGATCTATCAAGCAAATGGAAAACAAAAAAAGGCAGGGGTTGCAATCCTAGTCTCTGATAAAACAGACTTTAAACCAACAAAGATCAAAAGAGACAAAGAAGGCCATTACATAATGGTAAAGGAATCAATTCAACAAGAAGAGCTAACTATCCTAAATATATATGCACCCAACACAGGAGCACCGAGATTCATAAAGCAAGTCCTGAGTGACCTACAAAGGGACTTAAACTCCCACACAATAATAATGGGAGATTTTAACACCCCACTGTCAACATTAGACAGATCAATGTGACAGAAAGTTAACAAGGATATCCAGGAATTGAACTCAGCTCTGCACAAAGTGGACCTAATAGACATCTACAGAACTCTCCACCCCAAATCAACAGAATATACATTTTTTTCAGCACCACACCTATTCCAAAATTGACCACATAGTTAGAAGTAAAGCTCTCCTCAGCAAATGTAAAAGAACAGAAATTATAACAAACTGTCTCTCAGACCACAGTGCAATCAAACTAGAACTCAGGATTAAGAAACTCACTCAAAACCGCTCAACTACATGGAAACTGAACAACCTGCTCCTGAATGACTACTGGGTACATAATGAAATGAAGGCAGAAATAAAGATGTTCTTTGAAACCAACGAGAATAAAGACACAACATACCAGAATCTCTGGGACACATTCAAAGCAGCGTGTAGAGGGAAATTTATAGCACTAAATGCCCACAAGAGAAAGCAGGAAAGATTCAAAATTGACACCCTAACATCACAATTAAAAGAACTAGAAAAGCAAGAGCAAACACATTCAAAAGCTAGCAGAAGGCTAGAAATAACTAAAATCAGAGCAGAACTGAAGGAAATAGAGACACAAAAAACCCTTCAAAAAATTAATGAATCCAGGAGCTGGTTTTTTGAAAAGATCAACAACATTGATAGAATGCTAGCAAGACTAATAAAGAAGAAAAGAGAGAAGAATCAAATAGATGCAATAAAAAATGAAAAAGGGGTTATCACCACCGATCCCACAGAAATACAATCTACCATCAGAGAACACTATAAACACCTCTACGCAAATAAACTAGAAAATCTAGAAGAAATGGATAAATTCCTCGACAAATACACCCTCCCAAGACTAAACCAGGAAGAAGTTGAATCTCTGAATAGACCAATAACAGGCTCTGAAATTGTGGCAATAATCAATAGCTTACCAACCAAAAAGAGTCCAGGACCTGATGGATTCACAGCCCAATTCTACCAGAGGTACAAGGAGGAACTGGTACCATTCCTTCTGAAACTATTCCAATCGATAGAAAAAGAGGGAATCCTCCCTAACACATTTTATGAGGCCAGCATCATCCTCATACCAAAGCCTGGCAGAGACATAACCAAAAAAGAGAATTTCAGACCAATATCCTTGATGAACATTGATGCAAAAATCCTCAATAAAATACAGGCAAACCGAATCCAGCAGCACATCAAAAACCTTATCCACCATGATCAAGTGGGCTTCATCCCTGGGATGCAAGGCTGGTTCAACATATACAAATCAATAAATGTAATCCAGCATATAAACAGAACCAAAGACAAAAACCACATGATTATCTCCATAGATGCAGAAAAAGCCTTTGACAAAATTCAACAACCCTTCATGCTAAAAACTCTCAATAAATTAGGTATTGATGGGACATATCTCAAAATAATAAGAGCTACCTATGACAAACCCACAGCCAATATCATACCGAATGGGCAAAAACTGGAAGCAATCCCTTTGAAAACTGTCACAAGACAGGGATGCCCTCTCTCACCACTCCTATTCAACATAGTGCTGGAAGTTCTGGCCAGGGCAATCAGGCAGGAGAAGGAAATAAAGGGTATTCCATTAGGAAAAGAGGAAGTCAAATTGTCCCTCTTTGCAGATGACATGACTGTATATCTAGAACACCCCATTGTCTCAGCCCAAAATCTCCTTAAGCTGATTAGCAACTTCAGCAAAGTCTCAGGATACAAAATCAATGTACAAAAATCACAAGCATTCTTGTACACCAATAACAGACAAACAGAGATCCAAATCATGAGTGAACTCCCATTCACAATTGCTTCAAAGAGAATAAAATACCTAGGAATCCAACTTACAAGGGATGTGAAGGACCTCTTCAAGGAGAACTACAAACCACTGCTCAATGAAATAAAAGAGGATACAAACAAATGGAAGAACATTCCATGCTCATGGGTTGGAAGAATCAATATCGTGAAAATGGCCATGCTGCTCAAGGTAATTTATAGATTCAATGCCATCCCCATCAAGCTACCAATGACTTTCGTCACAGAATTGGAAAAAACTACTTTAAAGTTCATATGGAACCAAAAAAGAGCCCACATCACCAAGTCAATCCTAAGCCAAAAGAACAAAGCCGGAGGCATCACGCTACCTGACTTCAAACTATACTACAAGGCTACAGTAACCAAAACAGCATGGTACTGGTACCAAAACAGAGACATAGATCAATGGAACAGAACAGAGCCCTCAGAAATAATGCCGTATATCTACAACTAACTGATCTTTGACAAACCTGACAAAGACAAGCAATGGGGAAAGGATTCCCTATTTAATAATGGTGCTGGGAAAATTGGCTAGCCATATGTAGAAAGCTGCAACTGGATCCCTTCCTTACACCTTATACAAAAATTAATTCAAGATGGATTAAAGACTTACACGTTGGACCTAAAACCATTAAAATCCTACAAGAAAACCTAGGCAATGCCATTCAGGACATAGGCATGGGCATGGACTTCATGTCTAAAACAGCAAAAACAATGGCAACAAAAGCCAAAATTGAGAAATGGGATCTAATTAAACTAAAGAGCTTCTGCACAGCAAAAGAAACTACCATCAGAGTGAACAGGCAACCTACACAATGGGAGAAAATTTTTGCAACCTACTCATCTGACAAAGGGCTAATATCCAGAATCTACAATGAACTCAAACAAATTTACAAGAAAAAAACAACCCCATCAAAAAGTGGGCGAAGGACATGAACAGATACTTCTCAAAAGAAGACATTTATGCAGCCAAAAAACACATGCAAAAATGCTCATCATCACTGGCCATCAGAGAAATGCAAATCAAAACCACAGTGAGATACCATCTCACACCAGTTAGAATGGCCATCATTAAAAAGTCAGGAAACAACAGGTGCTGGAGAGGATGTGGAGAAATAGGAACACTTTTACACTGTTGGTGGGACTGTAAACTAGTTCAACCATTGTGGAAGTCAGTGTGGCAATTCCTCAGGGATCTAGAACTAGAAATACCATTTGACCCAGCCATCCCATTACTGGGTATATACCCAAAGGACTATAAATCATGCTGCTATAAAGACACATGCACACGTATGTTTATTGCGGCACTATTCACAATAGCAAAGACTTGGAACCAACTCAAATGTCCAACAACGATAGACTGGATTAAGAAAATGTGGCACATATACACCATGGAATACTATGCAGCCATAAAAAATGATGAGTTCATGTCCTTTGTAGGGACATGGATGAAACTGGAAAACATCATTCACAGTAAACTGTCGCAAGGACAAAAAACCAAACACCGCATGTTCTCACTCATAGGTGGGAATTGAACAATGAGAACTCATGGACACAGGAAGGCGAACATCACACTCCGGGGACTGTTGTGGGGTGGGGGGACGGGGGAGGGACAGCATTAGGGGATATACCTAATGCTAAATGACGAGTTAATGGGTGCAGCAAAACAACATGGCACATGGATACATATGTAACAAACCTGCACATTGTGCACATGTACCCTAAAACCTAAAGTATAATAATAAAAAAAAAGAAAAGAAAAAAAAACAAACAAAAAAAACAAACAACGTTATAAGGCCCTGACAGCTTCCTATTACTTGGTTTGGCTATAAAGTAGTCTGGAGCTGCAAGGTTTAATGTGAAAACCAAATGGTTGGTATAAAACTAAGATTAGCTGTGATTAAAAATGAAAATATGTCCTTGTGAAATTTAAGTAAAAATACTTAACAACTTTCAGGAACTACTTTTCAGACTAATACTAATACTATCATAAAGTAAAATAATGTTGAAATACATGAAAAAAGGCATACTAATGCCAGTAAAAATTTTTAACTGAGTGCTAGAAACATACTCCGCATTGTCCAGGGTTGAGAAGCAGAGACCATTTCCTGCTTAACAGAAGATAATGCTAATGAGAAATACCACTGGGAATACACAAGCAAGGGCAGAAAGCTGGGAAGAAAATGAATTTAGAGCTCTAATGCCAGCCAAAATGGCAGGGTGCAACAAATCACCATAAAGGCTTAACATGCCACTTCGGGACATCGCTGGAAGATAATACTTATCTCAGTATCAGGTACCACACTGCATCATCAGGGGCAAAGAACAGGAGCTGCTGTATCACATTCATCTTACCCAACTGCTCCCATATCAGAACCACATACCAACCCTGTCTGTTTCTGAAGGAAGGGTTCACAAGCCCACAATGAGAGCCTATATTTCACTTGCTAAAGTGCAATTCCTCCTGCTGCATGGATCTTTTCAGTCCAGAGTTGAGAATTCTTGCCTTTGGACCACAGATGCTTCCAAGAACACAAGCAAGTGACTCCTCATTAGTCTTCAGAGGTACAACTACAATGAAAAGGGCACTGGAGTCTGCTCCATCCACAGACAGGCAGCCTTATTTGCTTCTCTCAGAATCTAACAAGTGACAATGGAAGAAGTAATAAGAACACAGAAGAAATTTCAAGTCCTAGTCTTTGCTGTGGGTTGGAAATGATGTTAACTGTGACTCCTGAGTCACCAAGGTGAGCCGAACCAATAAGGGTGATGCTGAGAAGTGTGGAGCCTGGTCCCCTGTGACAACGAAGTGTACACAAGGCAACAACAGGCTTTGTTTGTGGAAGTCTCTGGCCTAATGCCATGTGGTACCGGAAAGGAGGAGGGAAAGAGTCACTGCATATGGGTAAGACAGGCTGCTGCACCAATGTGGATTTTACAACATGCACACATACCATGGGGGCTTGAAAACTATCAGTGCATGAAGATGAACATTCATTTGTGGCATATTTCAAGCCTACTTAGATGCTGCATATGCTAAAGGAGCTTCCAAAGGAGCCAGAGGCACCCAGGTCTCCTCTCTGCTTCCTGACCTTAAGTGAGCAGAGCCTGTGTCCAAGAGTAGCTTACAGCCTACACACCTGGCTATGCAGGGTGCTTCTTTTATTAACTGGGTGAAGGGAGAGATATGAGTATCATAACAATTCAAGTCACAGAATTTTCAGCTGCTTTCTTTCCAGCTCAACAGTTAGATCTTGTGTCTATCTTTGTCTAGGTCTATTTTATTTCAACCAAAGAATCATAATGGCTCAGAGTGGAAGCTCTGGAGACCAGCAGCCTGGCTTTACCCCTTGGTTCGGTTGCTTACTGACCATGCAACTTTAAGCAACTTAGTTTGCTCAGTCTTGGTTTCCTTGAGTGTAAAACAGGACAACAGGGTATGTGCTACAGAGTCGTTACAAAGCCAAACAGTGATAATAGTCATAAAAAACTTAACAGCAGGGCTTAGTAAGAGGCAGATGCTTAACACTTAATATATATTAGCTGTCATCATCATCACCAAATAAGTAATAAATAATACAAGTGGCAAGACATTCGTTCATGGATGTGTTATTATTAATTTAGATTATTCAAGGTAAATCTGGCTTTTATTTTTCATTTGGTCATTATTATCTCTTCTGGTTAATAAACTTGTTTGAAGGAAGGAAGGGCTCTGTAATAGGTTTCTTACAGATGTCACACATAATAAATACAAACATATATGGTCCTCACATGGGGAGAGAGGCAAAATTCCATGCCCTGGGCATGGTCTTCTTCAAGGTGACTTCAATTACAGAAAAGAGGCTGCAGCCCAGGGAAAGCGGGTTGCAGGGAGAAGTGGGAAGCAAGAGCATGACTTGTTCCTTGCCTCGGTAATGACGTAAAGCGAATAGGTTGGAGTTCGCCAAGCCACTTCTCGGAGCTGGAAGGAGAAATCACACAGTAGGCAGGGCACCAAGGCACTCCCATCTGCATTTATTCACTCATTTCTGCAGTGGATCAATAAACGTTTATCATGTGCTTAGTCTGCTTTAGGAATGGGAGAGACAAACATGATCAAGCCATGGCTCCTGCCCTCTGTGAGTTTCTAGTTCACAGCCACAAGAATACTCTGAATGGAAAGGCTACTTAGAAACCAGAGAATAAGTCAAGATGCATAATTAGAGCTTCATTCAACTGAGAGGGACCTGAGCCCTAAGTGTTAGGTAGCAAATGCTGAATTTCTTTTCTTACATTTAAAAAAATCAAGCCCATAAAGGGGGATCTACACAATTCTGCACGTGGGGAGCTGTATGGATTTGATTTGAAGCACTATAAGCTTCCAGAATGCTGGGCACATTCCTATTCTGTCCATGGATAATTTGTGCCACCCTCACTGTTACTAGTAAAGAAGATCAAAAATTGATAGCCATGGAAGTGACTGGCCTAACACTACTCATATTTCACTCTCTAGTGCCTAAAAGTAATGCAGCAGAACATATTGCTTTCTTCACTTGAGACTGCAAGAATCCGGGCATCACCAGTGTTTTGGCTGGTACACGCTGCTGGATACCCGGCCTAGCTCTGGGGTATTGTGGTAACAATTCAGGAGGTGTTTTTTCAAGGCAGTTTGGTTTTCTCACTGTCACCACTGACAGTAATAATGCTGGAATACTGCCGGTGACATGCTTCAAATGTAGCTTTGTGCATTTCTGTGGCCTCTGGTAGACATGTACCAACAACATAAATATTCTCTTGTTATTGGCTGGACAGTATCTTTCTTAGCCATCCTTGGCCTAACAGTCTAAAAGGGAAACACTTGATGACAAGCCAAGTGCACAAGTACCACTGAATGCTCCAATGCTCAGAGGCTGACCATTGATTAGAATGATGAGCGGTGCCAAGAATTCAAAACCTGTCTAAATCATTCTACCAGTATTAGAACCTTTCTTTCTTTCTTTCTTTCTTTCCTTTTCTTTCTTTCTTTCTTTTTCTTTCTTTCTTTCTTTCTTTCTTTCTTTCTTTCTTTCTTTCTTTCTTTCTTTCTTTCTTTCTTTCTTTCTTTTTTTTTTAGATGGAGTCTTGCTCTGTCGCCATGCAGGAGTGCACTGGCACAATCTTAGCTTACTGCAACCTCCACCTCCTGGGTTCAAGCGATTCTCCTGCCTCAGCCTCCCGAGTAGCTGGGATTACAGGTGTGCACCACCATACTCAGCTAATTTTAGTATTTTTAGTGGAGATGGGGTTTCCACTCAATGAGGATGGCCAGGATGGTCTCGATCTTTTGACCTAGTGATCTGCCCACCTTGGCCTCCCAAAGTGCCACTGCACCTGGCCTTAGAACATATTTATTGTAATAAAATATATAACTTAAAATTTACCATTTTAACTATTTTTAAGTGTATAATTCAGTGGCACTAAGTCATGCACATAGTTGTGCAATTACTACCACTGTCTGTCTCGCGAATTTTTCATCTCAAACTGAAACTCTCTAGCCATTAAACATCAATTCCTCATTGCCTCCTTCCGCAAGCCCCTGGCAGCTACCATACTACTTTCTGTCTCTATGAATTTGACTACTCTAGGTACTTCATATAAGTGGAATGATACAGTATTTGTCTTCCTGTGACTGGCTTATTTCATGTAGCATGATGTCCTCAACACTGATCCATGTTGTAGCATGTGTCAGGATTTCCTTCCTTTTTAAGACTGAATACTACTCCATTGTATGGACAGACCACATTTTTGTTTATCCACTCTTCTGTCAAAGGACACTTGGTTGCTTCTAACTTTCAGCTATCGTGAATAATACTGCATGAACAGAGGTATACAAATATTTGTTTGAGTCCCTGCTTTCATTTTTGGACATATACCTAGAAATATATTTTTGTAAATAACAGCAGTAGGGCTGCATTTCTGGGTCCCAGCATACAACCTTTTTCACTGAATGCACACTTAAAAAGGGACTGCATGCTGTTAAAGAAAAATGTTTTACAGACTGTATTTGCCAAATCACAAAATTAACTGAGTAAGAGACTTCTTGGCTAGCACAGCCTCATCCAGTGAGGTCAAGTTATGATACTAAACAACATTTTAGAATCTAAAACTCTATTTCTTTTCTTGTATTTTTCTTAGTTGCTCTCTTAACTTATGGATCTTTCATAATGGCTATTTCATTTACCTTGGCTTAACTAGATTGTTACTTGCACAGAGCTCTGGTTTAATGGTTGCAAGTTCTTCACGTATTATCACTAAAATTAGCAGTATAACATCTGGAAGAGAAATGATTGCTAGTGTCCTCGATTTAACTAAAAAGTGCTAAAGCTAACACAGTAGTCAGGATAGTAATTAAAGATGTTTTTGAGAACTCAAAATTGTGTAAGTCATAGAACACATGGTATTTAAATAATTGTTGGTGTTAGGAAAAAGTACTTGAAAATCAACGGAGCATGTTATACTGCACATAATCAAATTTGTAATTTTGGCCATTGAAACTGTGAACTTGTTAATGGTGCTCATTAATCAACTACCCTCTTCATATAATGAATTATCATTTTACTTAGGTGCTCATAACTTCAGTTAAATTTTAATGCTATTGTTGTTCTTTATATCAGTGTTGATCATAAAAGTGAAAAAGGTACATAGGATAAGAACCATTTATTTATGCTGTGTTCCTTTGGTAAAATATTGTCCTCTGTGCTTGGCAGACTTCCCAGACATGGCTAACAACCTGGGTATTGGCTAAGGAGGGCAGGGGACACTTCCAGCTAATTATACAGTGAAAGAGACTGGACCTCACCACTGGCAAGCTGAGGAATGGCGAGTGTGTTTCTTGAAGGAACATTCAACAAGCTAGACTTAATCTAGAGTCAGGCAAAATTTAGAGAATCAGGCTAGCATCCTGAAAGTTCCAGGTTAAAAAAAAATCACAATTTTAGAAGTTAGGAAGAAGTTTTGGAACATGAGTTAGAAATTGTTTGGAGATTCAAATGGATAGGTTGTTTAAGTCCAGGCACCAGCACAGCAATTAGGGCAGCAGCAAATTAAATTGATCCTGAAGCTAAGCCTGTTCAGCTCAGGCACTTGAGCAATTGCTTGCCAAGGAGTGAAACTGGATTGGCTCGGCCCTTGGGAGCCAGCTGTGGTGGGGACCATGGGGCGTGTGGACACTGGTTGCAGGAAGGCGATAGAGCTGGCTGAGGGCAGGTGTGTAGCTGATGGCTGGCTGTGTTAGATGTGCCCTAAGGGCTCCTGTATTTGTTTTGGAGAAGCAGCAGAGCATTTTTACAACTGCAGCCTGATGCCAAGACCACATCAGCTCGCCAGGCTGTAGATTGGACACTTAGCAGTTCAGAAACTTCAGGGTCCTGAAGATTGTTTAAATTTGTATTCCCTCCCTGAAACACATGTAAAGATGTGTGTATGGGGTGGAGAGAGGAATGGATACATAGGGAAATATACTATGTCCTTATTCTCAGATAAATCTTACTCCTCAAACCCAGCATAAAAGGGTACATAAAGAAATAATCAGCCACGTGTTAGCAACAGCCCTGTTCTTACACGATCTCCGGGTCTCCGCCCTTAGTCACCTGGGCTGAGCAGGTAGCAGGTGGTCCCCAGCACTCAGTACTCAGGGTGAGGAGCCATGCTTGGGTGGGCTGGCTTCCCTCCTGGGAACCATCCGCAGAAGTGGGCATAGCCAGGGCCACCCATTCCTCTTTCCTACACTGGCAGAGTTGTTTTCAAAGACCATTCATGTAAACAGAATTTACAAAATTTAACTGTAGGCCAGGCACGGTGGCTCATGTCCGTAATCCCAGCACTTAGGGAAGGCAATGTGGGTGGATCACCTGAGGTCAGGAGTTCAAGGCCAGCCTGGCTAACATGATGAAACCCTGTTTGTACTAAAAATGTAAAAAATTAGCTGGGCGTGGTGGCATGCGCCTGTAATCCTAGCTACTCGGGAGGCTGAGGCAGGAGAATTGCTTGAACCCAGGAGGCAGAGGTTGTAGTGAGCCGAGATGGCGCCATTGCGCTCCAGCTTGGGCAACAAGAGTGAAACTCTGTTAAAAAAAAAAAAAAAAAAAAGCCCACAAAACTTAACTGTAGTCTTATGAGGCTCATCAAGAGTCCAGAGGACTGCTAGCTTGGATTAGCGAGAAATACAGGAGTCAACAGCAATTCCAAGTGCAGAACACAGGGATGAGCTCTAATTAGAAATGGGAGGCGCACTTACTCCAAACCATCTGGCCATATCACCTACAAGATAACTGATGCCTAAGTTCTCTTGGATTTCTGAGCAGGAACCAGCTATCACGAAGTAGGATGCAGGCCAGTGGTGCCATTTGAATGAATCACAGGGTATGGATGAGCACGTGGGTAAAGGGGTGGCACAATCAGGAAATGATCCATTGTCCTTTCCTGGTTGTTATAAGACATGTGTAGCCAGAGACATGTAAGTGATAGAAGATTTTTATAATGTGGTCATTTACATGTCTCCTGCTTGATTTATCTTAAAAATACAATTAAGAATCACACGCACGTGACTGGATATCTATTTTATTTGGCCAACACATACTTTAAAAAATGATTCATTGCCAACCAAAAAATTAGAACACTTAATAAAGAAATCAAGATTTCTCCCTTCCCTCGGGGGAGACGGGAAGATTTGTGACACTGTAATATACTTGCCTGAAGCTGGATAGTGGGTGCCTTCTCACTACACTCTCTGCACCAGGAGCTCATCCGTACTCAGGTGAACTCTACTGGCCCCCCTAGGCAGTTATAATTTTAACCCTTCTATGACCTTTAGGATCTGAACTCAGAGTCAACCTTAGCCTGACAAATTATTAAAGAAAAATCTTGACAATTGTGACTACAAAACTGCAACCAACAGATGCAATTACAATTAGGTAATTCTCAGCAAAGACACCCTCAGGCATCCCCAAGTGTCCCCTAAGGAGCCAACACCACTCCTGCATGACAGCTTCCAAGTTAATATTTTCAGTGAATGCTATGTCAACTCTTCATTTTGAAGATCTTAATGTATTTCTGAGATTTTCTTCCTTTCCTTTTTAATAAAAGTTAAACCTAAGAATTAGTCATTGATAGCTGAACATATCTTTAGAGAGTGGCCAATTTCTTCAAATTCTGACTACTGACTCCAAACCCACAACTCAGGCTTTTATACAAATCAGGTAAAAGGATAAAGAACAAAGAACATTTTGATAGCTCCCAATCACTAGGCACTTACACTAAGCGGCCTTTTCCTGAATTTGTTCTTATTAATTAATGCTTGCTTTCTGGCAATGGGAACAATGAATCAATGTTTATCACAGATGCTTATCAAACACCCTTGGAGGAATAATATCATACAACGATGCAGTGAGAGAGCTAACAGGGAGAAGAGCTGCCTGGAAATGCTAAGTCCTGAATAAATTACTAGGCTGCAGCCTAGCCACTGAAGATGGAAGTCTAGATATTTCTATTATAAAACCACTGAATAGAAGACTTGAAAAACTAGATATTTTAACTTAAGATGCCCACAGTATAAGAATAATTCATCCTGGCTAGGCATTGTGGTTCAGTGCCTGTAATCCCAGAACTTTGGGAGGCTTACGCAGGAGGATCACTTGAGGCCCTGAGTTCAAGATCAGCCTGGGCAGCATGGCAAGACCCTGTCTCTATAACAACAACAAAAAACCCCCAAAATTATCTGGGCATGGTGACACATGTCTGTAGTCCTAGCTACTTGGGAGGCTGAGATGGGGGATCGCTTGAGCCCAGGAGTTTGAGGCTGCAGTGAGCTTGTGTCACTGTGCTCCAGCCTGGGTAACAGAGCAAGTCCCTATCTCCAATAAATAATTAAATAGAAAATACATAAAAAGAATAAAGTTCTCCCTGACTTCCCTTAAAAAAATTTCATCTTAAGGAGGCTTATTCATTTTTTTGAACAAAGGACTTGTTAATCTAAATTGATGTTGGTTATAAAAATGCAATGGAATACATGATTTATAAAAAATATTTCAAGGGTGGCTTAAAAATAAATGATCATTTAAATAAATGATAGTGATGAGCCCATTTTTCTTTTGAATTAAGCTGTATCTGAATTTAAATGTACTCCTATTGATTTCAACTATTTTAATATATTAAATTTTTAATTCAAATAATTATTCAAACTTTAACAAATTCATACTACTAAATGTAGGGAATCTGTCCATATCTACACTACAGAAAATTAATAAAATATCTTATAATATTATGAAACTTACGTCCCTGAAATTTTTTTTAAAAAAAGCAAAGCTATTCAAAGTCCAGTGCTGCACTAAAGGGCTTGCATGAAAGAAGCGTATTTTTCTTTACTGACGGTATACTCCATGTCTCCTATGGAAAACACTAGACTAGATGTAAGAATAGGATGTTGAAGATGATTAAAAAGGATCTAATAGAAAAGACATATGGTACCCAAATCATTCAGGAGTGTGAATGCAGGGAGAGTGTACTGTTGGCACTTTCAGGAGGGACACAGTAAGGAAAGCACTAAATCCCAGGTGTCCAAATTGGAATTCTGGTACTCAGGCAGGTGCTGCCTAAGCCATCACGAAACATAATAAACACCGGAATGAACACTGGGCCATCTTTAGACACGATAACACGGACTACAGTTTTGTCAAATTTTGTTTTGTTTTTACAAAGAAATAGTATGTTGGAATTTAATTAATGAATCCATTTTTACTTGCAGTAAAACTCATAAAAATAGTTTCACTTTAGTTCCACCACAGCAGTGCCATAAGCAAATGGCACATATGAATATAAGAATGGTAAGAACATCTTCCAGGGGATCCAGTGAAGCTTTATTCACTTTAAAAAGCACACTCTGTAAGGATACCAGGCAAAATTTATATTACTATTCAAGAAAATATAGTACTTAATGTAATACTACATCTTGTAATGCTGAGATCCATCCAAAATACTCCTCTCTCAATCAACACAGTGGCTCCTCTGTATCCTTCTTAAAAATTAATTTTATGTAATTTTCTATAAATGAATCTAAATTAAAGATTCCAGAGGTAACCGATTTCCCTGTTAAAAAGAAATTTAGATTTACGTTAGAAGAAGAGGGGTCCGAATCTTGCTTGACATGGTTTGCAGGATCTTTGTCCCCCAGATCTCATGTTGAAATGTGATTTCCAACAATGGAGGTGGGGCTGGGTGGGAGGTGTCTGAATGATAGGGATGGATCCCTTCTGAATGGTTTAGCACCATCTCTTTGGTGGTAAGTGAGTTTCAGTTCACGTGAAATTTGGTTGTTTCAAAGTCTGGGACACCCTCCTGCTTGCTCTCGTGCTCCTGCTGTTGCCATGGGACATGCCTGCTTGTGCTTTGCCTTCCTCCATGATTGGAAGCTTCCTGAGGCCCCACCAGAAGCTGAACAGATGCTGGCACCATGCTTGTAAAGCCTGCAGAACCATAAGCCAATTAAACCTCTTTTCTTTATAAATTACCCACTCTCCGGTATTCGTTTATAGTAACACAAAAACGGACTAATACACTGCCCAAATAAGCCAGGTTAGAAATTGGACTATTTTTTTCTTAATGCATATATTTCTTTCCTTATACTCTTCATTGTTTTACTTATTAATATAAAACAAAACTGGAAAGAGTTGGAAAAGTGTTATTATTAGGTTTGAATTCCTGGATTCAATAACCAAGATACAGGTTTAAACAATCATCCGAAGAAAAACATACTCAGTTTTTAACACTCTTATGAACTAGAAAGTGAAGTCACATCAACATGAATCAAGACACACACCCAGTAAAATCATGAAGCGCTTGGGTGGGACTGGGAATGTCAACACACTCCATCTCGAGACATCAAATGTGAATAATGATCAATTTTAGTAGTAATTATGCAGCCCTCTCTCAATACCCTTTTATGAACTCTAGGGCTTGAGTTTAGGAATTAAGAGACACAGATAGAACCAGTTTTAATAAGCTATGCTAATAGAGAGAGGTTAAAAATGAGGCGTTCAAATGAGGAATCAGTAGGAAAACTGTGCCCTGAGATGGCTGATGAGAATTCAGCCCTGCTGAATGTGGTGCAAGTTCAGGGCTGGTGCCTGGTCACAGGGCCTTCGACCTCCTGCAATTGTGGAAGGTGAACAAGCAGCACTGAAGAGAGGCTCAGGGAGTCCATACAGATACATGACAAGGCCTTTATGCACACCGAAGACAGTGATGCTGCCCTTCTGTTCCCACTCCAGGTGGCAGACCACTTGGCACCTTGCTGGGTCTGGGTCTGGAAGGTTTTAATACCCAAAGTATTTGCATTTAATGCCAATGCCATGCCCACTCAGAAGCATTTGGGGCTTAGAGGACGTTCCCCAAGCATGGTAGTATTGATGCCCCAGGACCTTTGGTTTACTTATCTGCAGAGAACAATTTTTTGTATAATCCAGCCCTCCACTTGACTGTGTAGGAGCCTGGGCATAAGGAATACTAATGGCTGAGCATGGCTGAAGAATGATTTTACTTTGTGCTATCAGCTTTGGCACCTTCACCAAGGCATGGCCTTAAGGTAAGGAGAAAATGAGCTGTCTCATTCCAGGTAGCTGTGTTCCTAGCTAGCTTCATAATTAAAGACGCATTCCATGTGTCTCCTTGGGTACAAAGAAATGATGCTCTCCATGAGAAAAGGAGAGAGGACCCCCTCTCAAGGGGAGACAGCTCCGATCCTTGGTCTTCTCCCATGTCTGGACACAAAGACTTTGAGGCACGCAAGCCATGAGCATTGAAACTAGAGAGGCAGCTACAGCTTGTATACTGGTGTATAATGCATATGATCAATAGAGTTAATATTTACTGGGGCCAGCACTTTAAAGGTATTAACTTGTTTTCTTGTCATAACATTTTATGATGTAAGAACTATTATTATGCCCTTGGAATAGCTGGGGAAACTGAGGGACACCAAGCTAGGTGGCTTGTCTAAGGTCACACAGCCAGTAAGCCACAGAACCAAGGTGTGGGCACAAGGCAGTTGTCCCCATGGTCTCCACTTTCACCACGGAAGACTCCAGCATTCGTCTCTGAGGAAGAAAGGTGCAGCTAATGCTCCCCTGCTTTATGGCTTCCTCTAAAACTTAACAAGTTCCTCTTGTTCGGTAAACCAGAGAAGAGGATACAGCATCCTCACCATTGAGAGTTATCAGAAGTAAACTCAAGAATCAACGAATGACACAAAATACAGCTATTCAAAACAATTCTAAAAATGCTTCTGTAAAAGAGGATATGAAAAAAGCATTTATTTAGCTATTCTGCAATGATGGCTCAAAGAAAAGAATAAGATGAGCTGGCAGAATTTCAAATATTTATCGACTTAAAGCAATGGTAAACTGCAACAAGCTGATGACTGTGCGGTGTTGTCAGCTAATTATAAAGAGTACCTGAGCTTTACAGAGCAAGGTGCGTGTTTGAGTTTTACTTGCCTGAGCCAGGGTAGCAGGGCAGTTAAGAGTCAGACGCACTGACTTAGAACTAGGCCCTCCCACGGACTACCTATGTGCCCTGTGACAAGTTCTCCAACTGCTGGGTTCTTAAGCTATTATTTATCAAAGACCAACTATGTACATATATCATCTAATTTTTACTGCATCCCATATGCAGTACACATTATCATCATCATCACATCTCACATGTGCAAAATAGTCCAGAGATGTTAAGTAACTCATTTAAATTTACACTGCCACAAAGTAAAGAGCTGGGGTGTAAAACCAGGTTCATCAGATTCTAAAGCCATGCTTCTTATCATTCTCTGACACTTTCCTCCTATAAGATGAAAAATTGGTAGCTATCTTCCCCACACTCTTTTTTTAAATAAAATCTTTTTTATAAAGAGTTCCCATTAGGTTGAGTCAAGAAATAGGGGTTACTTTAGGAACTGTTACAGTAACCATATAAAGTCCAGGTCAGAAGAGGCCTTTACAAAGGTCAATTTGTTCAACTTACCCTTGTACCTCAACCCTATTCAATTATCTGGAAACCTGAAGGACGGCAGCTAATTGATAGATGAGATAAAAGATCTATACATGTTTGTGTGTACATATGGCCTGTTCCAAGCATGCCAAAGTATGTGCTAGGCAAGATCTCAGCATCTGGTTCATACTTATAGGACTGCATATTAGAGCCACGTATTTTAAATAATTGTCACAAAGAAATATCTATGTGTGACTTTCTCAGTGTGGTCTCAGGAAAGGTGATTTTGAAGTAAAACTTTGAATAATGCATCCAGACCTAAGCTATTTTCCACATAGAAGTCACACTTACTTATAGCGGAAAGAAACTACCTCATATGTAAATAGATAGGCCAGGGGAACTATAGTTAATGTCAACTTGCCTCCGGCTGCATGCTGCAGGCATCTCTTTGAAAATGGGGCTTTCATTAAATTTTCCCTCTTATCTTTTTTGTTTCATGTTGTCTTCAGAAAAACTTCCCATTTTTATTGTGATTTTTCTTGGTAGTGCTAGTATTGTTTAAATATAATAGAATGGGTGCCAAATATTTGATAATATGCTGCATTTGCAAAATGTACATCTGTTTAAATGTATTATGGAAAGGAGATGGAGGTATAGTGTGTTTCAGAATTAAAATAGTTATATTTACCTATAACAGGTATTTATGTAATATAATAGCTACCACTTGCTATTTTGCCCCAGAATGCCTAACTCTTTAATTATTTTCAATAGCTGCAACTTCTGTGATTTGTATGTACCACAGTGGCTGAGACAGGAATATTACTATAATTAATACAAATGTTCTCAAATTCCTGAAAGATCTATAGCTATTTTAGAAACAATAGTAAATATAATTAATCATGGTAAAATTGATAGTGCTTATATACTAAGTTCTGTCAAACATGTTATTGAGATAAATTATTCCTTATGAAAAATGTTAAAAATGCAGGTATTTTCATTTATACAAATATATCTAATTATACATGGATGAAACCTGGTAAAAAATAAATATATCCTATTCAAGTTATTTTATATTAATTTTGAGAGTACATTGCTCCGTGGTTCTGTATGAAACATTTATTTTGTAGATATTTATCTCATACCCTTTCTTAACGTTTGGTGCATCAAAATGCTAAATCTTTAAAGGAACACATAATTTGGAGGAAGGAAAATACAAAATTGCTTTGCTTACATAATAAAGTAAAAATAAGTGTATACATTTCATAAAATGTTTTAAAGAAAAGAAGGTTTCAGATGATATTAGTCCAGGTAAAGGCCAAATGAATTAATATACATGAACAAAAAACTAGTTGTTGCTTTGTGATGGGTTTGTAAAACATCCTAAAATAAAGCCGATGGTCATGTCAGTTTTTAGTCATTATTGCCTATATATTAAATAATTCCATGCATTAGTATGAACTGAACAGACTTTACATTTTCTGTTAAAAGCCCACCTTCCACAACTATTTTTTTATAGAGGGCCAATTCTTCAGAAGACAAAACAATCTTAGCTAATAATTGACAACGCCTCCCAATAAAATGTCAAGCAATTATCCAGTGTTTGAATTTGCTGTCCTCCTGCTCCCAAGCTAGCAGGCAAGCTGGCCTGGCATGTGACAAGTACAGACGATGGCGGCTGGCTTATCCTCTGCAGGACAGACTTCTCATTTTATTTCTAGAAGGAATGAATGAATTTGTTTCACCCACACTGTCTCTTGGGCTCAGTCTGTCTTTATGACCAACAGCATATATTTGAGGTGGGCGACTCAGAATGCTGCGGTAGAGGAAACATAGGCTAACCAGTCCACACAGGAATGAGTGCAAAGTTTCACAGCATTTACTTCTAACTGACAGTAACAACTAATAATATATTGAAATCCACACCTGAGGCAGTTCCTTTCCTTCCCTGTCTCTCATTCCTTTTTCCATTTCCCCATGGCTTCCCTTTTAATTGAGGACCTCCTGTGTGAAGGTCGAAAACATGTGGCTGGAAGATAAACTACTCATCAGCCATCACCTCTGGGCTTGAACTGAACTGAGAGAGCCTGGGGAAGAGCTGCTGCAGAGGTTTAAGTAGGGAAACACAGTAATAAAACACATGCGGTACTTCTAGAATAGTAAATGCATAGTAGTGTTACCATTGGCTACTACCTACTAGGAAACCTGACATTTTGGAATTGAGAAGGTCTTCAGAGATCATCTAGTTGAGTTTTCTCAACTTACGGAAGAGGAAACCAGGGCCCAGAGAAGTTCAGAATCACAAAGTCAGTTAAAATACAGATCTAGGAATTCCACATCTAAATTCAGTGTTCTTCTAACCAAACAATGTGGTGATTACCTATCAATAACACCCCGACAATTTATCTATGATTAATGTTATACTTTAACTTTTCTGCTTAAAAACACTACCTTTCAAATTTAGACTTGAAATTTGGTAAAGAAAACCTGGACAATTAGACGTTTTAAGAATTTTTACAGAATATGATAGCTTGTACAAGACTGCTCAAGTCTAAAGATAACAGCAAGTTTTGTATTTCTGAGCATGGTATATTGGCTAATTTGTCTGACAGAGAACATACTCTATTTTTCAGAAAAAGCAAATCCCAAAGTGGCACATACTGTGAAGACAACCCTTTTAAGAGTATTATCTAGTAAACAATCATGTAAATCTGACATGACTTATTGGCATTTAGTCTAAAGTTGTATCAAGGCCATGTGTTACCAATAACATAACCTCAGTGACTGCCTGAGAGACCCAGGTAGAATAATGAATTAATATTGCAGAAATAGATCCTTGGAGGATTAGTTGACATTTAGCTAGGGTCACAAGGGCAACTGGATTAGTAGTTGCAGGCTATTCCTCACAGAGAACTTGCCAGGTGAGAAAATATATCCACCGTATTCCCAGAATTTAAAATAAACCTCTTCAAAATGTTTAGTTTGGATGTCCAGGCATGGAAGGGCCTATTGTTGCTTAGGACTTATACTGGGTCATATGTTTTTAAAAAGTACAAACTACTGGTGCCAAAAATAAGCTATCTACACAAACATTGAAGTGGGGAATTGATGAAGAACATCCAGGAAAGGCCAGGTGCAGTGGCTCATGCCTGTAATCCTAGCACTTGGGGAGGCTGAGGCAGGGGGATCACGAGGTCAGGGGATCAAGACCATCCTGGCCAACATGGTGAAACCCCGTCTCTACTAAAAATACAAAAATTAGCTGGGCGTGGTGGTGTGCACCTATAGTCCCAGCTACTTGGGAGGCTGAGACAGAAGAATCACTTGAACCCGGGAGGCAGAGGTTGCAGTGAGCTCAGATCATGCCATTGCACTCCAGCCTGGCAACAGAAAGAGACTCCATCTCAAAAAAAAAAAAAAAAAAAAGAAAAAGAGAGGTGAGGCATAAGAAAAAGAGGAAGAAAAAAGGAAATATGGGAAATATGGAGGGAAAAAGGAAATAAAGAGATAAATAGGTAAAGAAGGGTAAAGAAAAGAGGGGTAGGGAGGAATGGAATGAAAATAAATAATGAATGAAAAATAAAGATAGGAATCACATTATGGGTAGAAAAAGAGATAAAGGGCACATGACAAGTGGGGAAAAACAGTTGTAATGATGGGGACCAAAGACCAGGGATGCACACAGCTGTGACAGAGCAACAGTTTGTCCTGGGGCTTGACTAGAACAGAACCATAAATGGAGGGAGACTCAGAAAAGGAGTAGATGCATGTATCTATACTGGGATATTAACTTGCCCTGAAATATTGCTGTTGCCAACGGTTTTACCTTCATCCTTGATATTACTTCTTCTCACTCTACAAAAACTCTGAGCAGCCTCCTCCAAACCTATGGCTTCAGCTCCAGAAATGTTGATGACTTTCAGACAACGGAAATTATTATTTCTAATCCACAGTAGCATATTCAACCTCCCAGTGAACATCTCCACTTAATTTTAAAGGAGTATTGAACTTAAAATGTGCAAAGCTGGGATTGCTGGCAAGCTGGCCGAATAGGAACAGCTCCGGTCTGCAGCTCCCAGCGAGATCAACGCAGAAGGTAGGTGATTTCTGCATTTCCAACTGAGGTACATGGTTCATCAAACTGGGACTGGTTGAACAGTGGGTGCAGCCCATGGAGGGCAAGCCGAAGCAGGGTGGGGTGTCATCTCACCCAGGAAGTGCAAGGGGTTGGGGTATTTCCTCCCCTACCCAAGGGAAGCCATGAGGGGCTGAGCCTGAGGAACCCTGCACTCCAGCTCACATACTGCGCTTTTCCCACGGTCTTCACAACCCACAGACCAGGAGATCCCCTCCGGCGCCTAACCCCACCAGGGCCCTGGGTTTCAAGCACAAAACAAGATGGCTGTTTGCGCAGACACCAAACTAGCTGCAGGAGTTTTTTTTTTTTTTCCCATACCCCAGTGGCTCCTGGAACGCCAGTGAGACAGAATCGTTCACTCCTCTGGAAAGGGGTGCTGAAACCAGGGAACCAAGTGGTCTGGCTCAGCAGGTCCCACCCTCATGGAGTCCAGCAAACTTAGATCCATTGGCTTGAAATTCTTGCAGCCAGCACAGCAGTAGTCTGAGATTGACCTGGGATGCCCCAGCTTGGTGGGGGGAGGGGCGCCTGCCATTGCTGAGGCTTGAGTAGGGGGTTTTCCCCTCATAGTGTAAACAAAGCCACCAAGGAGTTTGAACTGGGTGGAGTCCACTGCAGCTCAGCAAGGACACTGTGGCCAGACTGCCAGATTTCTCCTTCCTGAGCAGGGCATCTCTGAAAAAAAGGCAGCAGCCCCAGTCAGAGACTTGTAGATAAAACCCCCACCTCCCTGGGACAAAGCACCTGGGGGAAAGGGCGGCTGCAGGTGCAGCTTCAGCAGATTTAAACGTCCCTACCTGGCAGCTCTAAAGAGAACAGCAGATCTACCAACACAGTGTTCAAGCTCTGATAAGGGACAGAGTGCCTCCTCAAGTGGGTCTCTGACCCCCATGTATCCTGACTAGGAGACACCTCCCAGTAGGGGCCGACAGACACTTCATACAGGAGAGCTCTGAGTGGCATCTGGTGGTTGCCCCTCTGGTATGAAGCTTCCAGAGGAAGGAACAGGCAGCAATCTTTACTGGTCTGCTGCCTCCACTGGTGATACCCAGGCAAACAAGGTCTGGAGTAGACCTCCAGAAAACTACAGCAGACCTGCAACAGAGGGGCCAGACTGTTAGAAGGAAAACTAACAAACAGAAAGGAATAGCACATCCACTCAAAGACCCCATCTGGTCACCAACATCAAAGACCAAAGGTAGATAAATCCATAAAGATGGGGAGAAACCAGCACAAAAAGCCTGAAAATTCCAAAACCAGAACGCCTCTTCTCCTCCAAAGGATCATAATTCCTCATCAGCAAGGGAACAAAATTGACTGGAGAATGAGTTGATTAATTGACAGAAGTAGGCTTCACAAGGTGGGTAATAACAAACTCCTCCGAGCTAAAGAAGCATGCTCTAACCCAATGCAAGGAAGCTAAGAACCTCGAGAAAAGGTTAGACGAATTGCTAACTAGAATAATCAGGTTAGATAAGAACGTAAATGACCTGATGGAGCTGAAAAACACAGCACGAGAACTTTGTGAAGCATACGCAAGTGTCAATAGCCGAATCGATCAAGCAGAAAAAAGGATGTCAGAGACTGAAGATCAACTTAATGAAATAAAGTGAGAAGACAAGATTAGAGAAAAAAAAAGAATAAAAAGGAACTAACAAAGCCTCCAAGAAATATGGGACTATGTGAAAAGACCAAATCTACGTCGTCTGATTGGTGTACCTGAAAGTGATGAGGAGAATGGAACCAAGTTGGAAAACACTCTTGAGGATATTATCCAGGAGAAATTCCCCAATCTAGCAAGACAGGCCAACATTCAATCTCAGGAAATACAGAGAACGCCACAAAGATACTCCTCAAGAAGAGCAACCCCAAGACATAATCGTCAGACTCACCAAGGTTGAAATGAAGGAAAAAATGTTAAGGGCAGCCAGAGAGAAAGGTCAGATAACTCACAAGGGAAGCCCCTCAGACTAACAGTAAATATCTCTGCAGAAACCCTACAAGTCAGAAGAGAGTGGGGCCCAATATTCAACATTCTTAAAGAAAAGAATTTTCAACCCAGAATTTCATATCCTGCCAAACTAAGTTTCATAAGTGAAGGAGAAATAAAATACTTTACAGACAAGCAAATGCTGAGAGATTTTGTCACCACCAGGCCTGCCTTACAAGAGCTCCTGAAGGAAGCACTAAACCTGAAAAGGAACAACCGGTACCAGTCACTGCAAAAATATACCAAATTGTAAAGACCATCAACACTATGAAGAAATTACATCAACTAATGGGCAAAATAACCAGCTATCATCACAATGACAGGATCAAATTCACATATAACAATATTAACCTTAAATGTAAATGGGCTAAATGCCCCAATTAAAAGACACAGACTGGCAAATTGGACAAAGAGTCAAGACCCATCAGTGTGTGGTATTCAGGAGACCCATCTCATGTGCAAAGATGCACACGGGCTCAAAATAAACAGGTGGAGAATATTTACCAAGCAAATGGAAAGCAAAAAAAATCAGGAGTTACAATCCTAGTCTCTGATAAAACAGACTTTAAACCAACAAAGATCAAAAGAGACAAAGAAGGGCATTACATAATGGTGAAGGGATCAATGCAACAAGAAGAGCTAACTATCCTAAATATAAATGCCCCCAACAGAGGAGCATCCAGATTCATAAAGTTCTAAGAGACCTACAAAGAGACTTAGATTCCCACATAATAATAGTGGGAGACTTTAACACCCCACTGTCAATATTAGACAGATCAATGAGACAGAAAATTAACAAGGATATTCAGGACTTGAACTCAGCTCTGGAAAAAGTGGACCTAAGAGACATCCACAGAACTCTCCACCCCAAATCAACAGAATATACATTCTTCTCTTCACCTCATCACACTTATTTTAAAATTGACCACAAAATTTGAAGTAAAACTCTCCTCAGCAGATGCAAAAGAATGGAAATCATAACAAACAGTCTCTCAGACCATAGTGCAATCAAATTAGAACTCAGGATTAAGAAACTCAATCAAATCAGCACAACTACATGGAAACTGAACAACCTGCTCATGAATGACTACTGGGTAAATAATGAAATGAAGGCAGAAATAAAGATGTTCTTTGAAACCAATGAGAATGAAGACACAACATACCAGAATCTCTAGGACACATTTAAAGCAGTGTGTAGTGGGAAATTTATAGCACTAAAGGCCCACAAGAGAAAGCAGGAAAGATTGAAAATTGATACCCCAACATCAAAATGAAAAGAACTAGAGAAGTAAGAACAAACAAATTCAAAAGCTAGCAGAATACAAGAGATAACTACGATCAGAGCACAACTGAAGGACATACAGACATAAAAAACCCTTAAAAAAAAATCAATAAATCCAGGAACTGGTTTTCTGAAAAGATCAACAAAATAGATAGATCACTAGCCAGACTAATAAAGAAGAAAAGAAAGAAGATCAAATAGATGTGTAATAAAAAAAGATATAGGTGATATCACCACTGATCTCACAGAAATACAAATTACCATCAGAGAATACTATAAACACCTCTATGCAAATAAACTAGAAAATCTAGAAGAAATGAATAAATTCCTGGACACATACACCCTCCCAAGTCTAAACCAGGAAGAAGTCAAATCCCGGAACAGACCGATAACAAGTTCTGAAATTGAGGCAGTAATTAATAGCCTACCAACCAAAAAAGGTCCAGGACCAGATGAATTCACAGCTGAATTTTACCAGAAGTACAAAGAGGAGCTGGTACCATTCCTTCTCAAACTATTCCAAACAATAGAAAAAGAGACAATAATTCCTAACTCATTTTATGAGGCCAACATCATCCTGATACCAAAATCTGGCAGAGACACAACAAAAAAAGAAAATTTCAGGCCAATATCCTTGATGAATTTTGATGTGAAAATTCTCAATAAAATACTGGCAAACCGAATCCAGCAGCACATTAAAAAGCTTATCCACCACAATGAAGTCAGCTTCATCCCTGGGATGCAAGGCTGGTTCAACATACACAAACCAATAAATGTAATCCATCACATAAACAGAACCAATGACAAAAACCATATGATTATCTCCATAGATGCAGAAAAGGTCTTCGACAAAATTCAACAGCCCTCCATGCTAAAAACTCTGAATAAGCAAGGTATCGGTGGAACATAACCCAAAATAATAAGAGCTATTTATGAGAAACCCACAGCCAATATCATAGTGAATGGGCAAAAGCTGGAAGCATTCCCTTTAAAAACTGGCACAAGACAAGGATGTCCTCTCTCACTCACTCCTATTCAACATAGTATTGGAAGTTTTGGCCAGAGCAATCAGGCAAGAGAAAGAAATAAAGGGTATTCAAATAGGAAGAGAGGAAGTCAAATTGTCTCTGCAGAAGACATGATTGTATATTTAGAAAACCCCATCATCTCAGCCCAAAATCTCCTTAAGCTGATAAGCAACTTCAGCAGTCTCAGGATACAAAATAAATGCAAAAATAACAAGCATTCCTATACACCAATAACAGACAAACAGAGAGCCAAATCATGAGTGAACTCCCATTCACAACTGCTGTAGAGAGAATAAAATACCTAGGAATACAACTTACAAGGGATGTGAAGGACCTCTTCAAGGAGAACTACAAACTACTGCTCAAGGAAATAAGAGAGGACACAAACAACTGGAAAAACATTCTATGCTCATGGATAGGAAGAATTAAGATTGTGAAAATGGCCAGACTGCCCAAAGTAATTTATCGATTCAATGCTATCTCCATCAAGCTACCATTGACGTTCTTCACAGACTTGGAAAAAACTACTTTAAACTTCATATGGAACCAAAAAGAGCCCACATAGCCAAGATAATCCTAAGTAAAAAGAACAAAACTGGAGGCATCATGCTACCTGACTTCAAACTATACTGCAAAGCTACAGTAACCAAAACAGTATGGTACTGGTATCAAAACGGATATATAGACCAACGGAACAGAACAGAGGCCTCAGAAATAACACCACACATCTACAACCATCTGATCTTTGCCAAACCTGACAAAAACAAGCAATGGGGAAAAGATTCCCTATTTAATGAATGGTGTTGGGAGTAGCTAGCCATATGCAGAAAACTGAAACTGGACCCCTTCCTTACACCTTATACTAAAATCAACTCAAGTTGGATTAAAGACTTAAACATAAGACCTAAAACGACAAAAATCCTAGAAGAAAACCTAGGCAATACCATTCAGAGCATAGGCATAGACAAATATTTCATGTCTAAAACACCAAAAGCAACGGTAACAAAAGCCAAAATTGACAAATGAGATCTAATTAAACTAAAGAGCTTCTGCACTGCAAAAGAAACTATCATCAGAGTGAACAGACAGCCTCAAGAATGGGAGAAAATTTTTGCAATCTATCCATCTGACAAAGGGCTAATATCCAGAACCTACAAAGAACTTAAACAAATTTACAAGAAAAAAAAAAACAAAAACTCCATCAAAAAATGGGCAAAGGATATGAACAGACACTTCTCAAAAGAAGATGTTTATGCAGCCAACCAACATATAAAAAAATGCTCATCATCACCGGTCATTACAGAAATGCAAATGAAAACCACAATGAGATACCATATTATGCCAGTTAGAATAATGATCATTAAAAGTCGGGAAGGCCAGGCATGGTGGCTCACGCCTGTAATCCCAGCACTTTGGGAGGCCAAGGCAGGTAGATCACAAGATTGGGAGTTTGAGACCAGCCTGACCAACATGGAGAAACCCTGTCTCTACTAAAAATACAAAAATTAGCCAGGCATGGTGGCGTGCACCTGTAATTCCAGCTACTGAGGCAGGATAATTGCTTGAACCTGGGAGGGGGAGGTTGTGGTGAGCTGAGATCATGCCATTGCACTCCGGCCTGGGCAAAAAGAGCAAACAACTTCATCTCAAAAAAAAAAAAAGAAAGAAAGAAAAAAAAAGTCAGGAAACAACAGATGCTTGAGAAGATGTAGAGAAATAGGAACACTTTTACACTGTTGGTGGGACTGTAAATTAGTTCAACCATTGTGGAAGACAGTGTGGCGATTCTTCAAGGAGCTAGAACTACAAATACTATTTGATCCAACAATCCCATTACTGGGTATATACCCAAAGGATTATAAATCATTCTATCATAAAGATACATGTATACATATGTTTATCGTGGCACTATTCGCAATAGCAAAGACATGGAACCAACCTAAATGTCCATCAATTGATAAAGAAAATAGACTGGATAAAGAAAATGTGGCACATATGCACCATGGAATACTATGCAGCCATAAAAAAGGATGAGTTCATGTCCTTTTCAGGGACATGGATGAAGCTGGAAACCATCATTCTCAGCAAACTATCACAAGAACAGAAAAGCAAACACTGCATGTTCTCATATGTGGGAGTTGAACAATAACAATGCATGGACACAGGGAGGGGAACATCACACCCTGGGGCCTGTCGGGGGGTAGGGGGGGAAGGGAGGGATAGCATTAGGAGAAATACCTAATATAGGTGATGGGATGATGGGTACAGCAAACCACCATGGCACGTGTATACCTGTGTAACAAAACGGCTCGTTCTGCACATGTACCTCAGAACTTAAAGCATAATAAAGAAAAACAAAAAAAATGTGCAAAGCTGAACTCTCCATTTTTACTGCCCCCCCCAACACCATTTTCTAGTTCCTATGTTCCACATTTTGGTGAATAGAAATATCTCCACTAACTTGCTCAAACCAGGAACTACTCTAAGTTCTTTCTATATTGTCCCTTCTCTCTCCAAATGGCTACTAAAATTTAACCCTTAACTGTTTCTAAAGTTGCTCTTTCTCTTCATTCTACTGGTTTTCCTGATTCGAGCTCTCTCCCCTCCTCACTGTGTCCAATCCTAACGTTAGAGTTATATTCCTAAAAATTAGATCATGTTACTACCTGCTCAAAGGCCATCAACAGTCTCAGGCCCAAGGTCAACCTCCTTCCATGACCAGATCAGAGTTTCTAGTCATCACTCTACCAACCTCTCCACTTTTACCTTCTCCCATCCATGAATTCACTCTCACTGCATGACTATAACTGTTTTGAAACAATAGAGAAAAGGACAAGATCCACATATTCCCTCAACTTGGGAATCTTTATGCCATCAATTCTTAGTATCTATATTTTTATATTGATTTTTACATAAATCTAAGATTTTATTATTAAGCAAGTTTTTGCTTGTTTCCACAAAACAAGACACTACATAGTTTTCAAGTATGGGAGGTGAGGATCACTTATTACGGCCGTATCTGTTTTTCTCTCCCCCAGACTATCCCTTGGCTCTTGTAACACACAACTTTGTTTGTTTGTTTTTGGAGACAGGGTTTTGCCCTGTTGCCCAGGCTGGAGTGCCATGGAGTGATCATAGCTCAAAGTGATCCTCCCATCTCAGCCTCACCAGTAGCTGAGACTACAGGTGTGTGCCACCACGCCCAGCAAATTTTTATATTTATTGTAGAGACAGGGTTTTGTCATGTTGCCCAGGCTGGTCTCGAACTCCTGGGCTAAAGTGATCAAATGATTCACCTGCCTCCACCTCCCAAAGTGCGGGGATTACAGGCATGAGCCACGGTGCCCAGCCACACCACTTGCTCTGTGATTTGTTCTAATACGAGCTGTTCCTGCGCTGCATTTTTCTGTCGGGCTGTTCTTGTGGGTTCTCTTTCTAATGGATGTTTTGCTGATTACCTTCCCTAGCATGGTGCCTACATATAACACAGGCCCCATAAAATCTGTCATCATCATCATCCTCACTATAATAAAAAGTAAAGTCTTCTTATATCTTTGTGATTACCAAATGTCTTAGTATGTTGGAAATCAGTACTAAACATTTCCTGGTGAATAAGTGGCTTCTAAGATTTTACAGAGCTTTATCTGCCACTGTGTGGGAAGACAGAGGATGCTTATGTTATTCTGGCATGATATGCTTTGCATACTCACACAGAATCATAGCCATTTACTCTAAATTTTTGTCCCATAACCTTCCATGCCACATGATGAAAAATGTTAACAATCACAGAGTCATAGATGTGTCTGGGTTATCAAAGCCAGTTCAGTAACTGAGTATTTTCACACACACAAAACATTCCAGCAAACAATAGGATATAACTGTATCTTTGGCAACAGCTAGGAGCTCACCTTTTCTTCATTACCAACACAACTCCAAGAAATATAATAACGAACAGCAAGATGCCCGCAATGACTCCAGCAATTTTAACTGTATGGTCTGTCTGTTTCTCGGGTTCTGGGACTGGTTTCGGAGTGGCAGCTCCTGAAGATGAAAGGAAATGAAAAAGGAGAGACAGTAGGTAAGAGAGAATAAAGATGTCACATTTAAAAAAATTTCGCTGCATTTAACAGAATAATAAGACTTATCAGAGCCAGCAGACAGACAAGCTTTGATTTTTTAAACAGCTTTCATATGCACTGAAAGGAGCGTAATTGTTCACATTGTTCTTCAGTACTTTACTAAACCATAGCATAAGCAGGATAGCACACCCATGCCTGACCCTTTTCTAAGAGACTCTTCTCAAACATTTTTTTTAGAAAAATATTATTTTATTATCTCTATTGGCTCCTGCTCTTTCTGCCATTTAAAAACTTAACTAACACCACAATAGCTATCCCTAAGCCTTTATCCAAATTTGATTTGCTGGAACATTTTCCTCAATTATTTTTCATAAACGGAGCAGTAATTCCATAACATATTAGTCCAAACACCTGGAAAACTGAGATAAGCTCATTTACCATGCATTTTTACCAGCAATTGTTTTTTAACACAATAGAGTTTTTTCCTCCTGCCTTTGGAAATCTAAATCTAGGTCACATCTGGTAGGCAAAAGACTCCTTCTAAGCAATTTATTCACAAAGTGGAAGTGGCTGATGATCACACCACTGGCACCCATATTTAAAATCTGTTTAAATGAGATAACCAGGGTCTTACAGTGGTGGTGGCTGTCTCAGCTCCCCTTTCTCATGTCTAAAACATGAGACATGTTTGTCCTGTTTACTGTATAATGTAATGGAATGTCAAATCCATGTCTGATGAAATACACGTTTCCTCTGCTAAGTGCATTCAGGATGAAAAATATTAGGAATGTAATGTTCAATTCCCTAAAAAGACTCCTTTTTAAAAGGGCTTGTACTTTTAAAATCAGAATGTGATGATGCTCTGAGTCACACCACCCTTACTAGGTGACAGGTCATTCCGAATGGAGGAACTTTATGTCCAAATTTTCCTCCTTAGAATTTTCTTTTTGTGTTGGTAACAATGTAATTAAATTGGAGTGTTTGTAAACCAGCTCTTTCCACTCTGTCATGAGGTTTTCCACTCCTGCGTCACCTGACTCACGAAAACCTTAGCTGTCACTGTGTCTGAGCCCTTGTGCGGGGCAGACCAAGACTAGGAGGACAAACTCCAAAATGAGTCATCACTGAGAAAGAGGGAGTGCCAGATATCACCTTCCATCTGTTTTTTTGTGTCCTTTGGGAACATGTAAATGATGTTTCTTTCCAAAGTTATTCCTGGTGAGATTTTATACATGAGGCCCTGCATTCTGAGCATGGCTGTAGTCATTAGACTGACCCCAGGAAGTGAGTCAAGGTCAGGGAAGAAGCAAGTTGGAAGATCATCAGTGTTTCCATGACAAAGCATATTCCAATCATTTGAGAGCCGCAACAGCAGCAGCCATGATGCAAAAAGCACAACTTATGAAACAAAAACCCTTCTGATGAAGCCTCTACAGGTCAATTTTATTTCTGACAATGTCAAGAATAAGTCCTGCTATTTTGTTTCAATGAATATCCCTCAAACTAGTTGTCCAGTTAAATCTTTAAGGCATTAATGTTAATTATCCTTTATGGTAATTACATCTGAAATACACCACTCCAATATTCTATTGGAACATATCACCAGGTGGTTGACTGGGAGGAAACTGTCACATTAAACAAATTGTTAAGAAAAACCTAAAGACAAAATGTGTATGTGGATAAACAAATTTTTTTTAAGTTAAAAAAGCAATCCATACAAAAAGAAGTAACATTTGAAGTTCACAAAACTGAAAAAAGTCTGTTTTTCCATTTCGATTTTGTGTCCAATTAAAACAAATTTTTAAAATAAAATCAAATTGGTTTCATTCTTCCAAATGTTGACATACTGGAAGCCATTCCATTTATCTCACTAGTTGTAGATAGCTGGCTCTCCATGTATATTTCCTAAATAGATGAGTTAAGCTATGTTTTGTAACTAAGTTATGTCAGTAAATGCAACACTTGGGAAAAATGTTTAGAAAAACTTATTTAGCTTAAGACATTTTAATATAAAAATAGCACACATGTAATGCATACATTGTGAACACTCATTAGAGGAGGGTCTGGCTCTGTGGGAACTGATGAATGACTCTATTCTGCTTTGGGCCAAGGAGGGGTGGTTACCTGCAGCCTTTCATCCCCTTTAGGAAGCAGCATGCACATTGCTATGCAGCCTATGGAAGCTCAGTATTATCATTTGTTAGCACTGACTTTTAACTCATTTCACATTGCAGGTCAAGGGAATGAAATGTTCTATCCTGGCCTGACACAGTTGCAACGTGATGATGATAGCAACCACGCTAAATGGGACAATGACTCAGAAAAGGTGGGAGGGCTGCCTGGGACTGGCCATCCGGTTGAGTCGGGTGTTTGGGTTTAGGACTCTGCAGAAGCATCAGTGTAAACACAAACAGCCCTTGGATAACCTGATGGGTGGGTGTCACTGACTCCAGGCCCCTTACCCAGGAAGTTCCTGCTTTCCTGCCTGTGCCCTGTCCCTCTATCCCTGCCTGCAATGAACATCTTTAGGCTCTCCTTAAATAGGATGCTCCTCTCTCCTCTTTTATTGCTTTGGGAACATGTGGTTCTGGTTATGACCTGTCAGCGGGCCTTGGACAGGGGATATTTTTGACAGAGCATGGTTGCAACTGATGGTTGTTTATTTTTTCTCACCCAAATCTATGAATTTAACAGTATAATTTCTAAACTGCTTGGCAAAAGAGTTGTTTTCATTCTATTTCCCCCTCGGTCTTGTTATTTTCTTGTCAGGTTTCTCATGGTATAAACTTTTCTTTTTTTCGTATAAATTTTAATTGCTTATTAAAAGGCATTTTCTCTTCTTGTGTGTATTCTGTTAGGACAGCAGTGTGCATTTAGTTCCTTTTGAAGAGAATAAACTTGCATGTGTCCATTTGTCAGTGGGTATTATCTAGGCCTGATACTGTATCGTATTCACTACACTGGTGAATAAGCTAAATATTACAGGGAGATTAAGAGACTGCTAAAATCATAGAGCATAATCCTCGCAGATGCCCAGTCTACTGACTCCTAGTGATAACGCTGGTTATTATTTTTATAATGGCCAAGAAAATAAAAAAGAGTGGTATTCCAGTCAAATTGCATTAAGATTTCAGTTATAACATCTAGTATGTAAAAAAAAAAAAAAGCTCAAAAGAAATAGAATGATTATCCAATGCAGTATTTAGCTGGTTTTCAACTTGGCAGAAAACAATCCGCTTTGGCCCAGTGTTCAACGTTAAATTAAATAACAGCAGCAAGCCAGGCCGAGAACACAATGTACTCAGCCACTGGCTTCAGGTCTGGGCCCAATTTTGACTACTGAACTGGCTGCACAAATTTTCCCAGAAGATCCAAGGGTACAAGCCTGGAAGGCCATGAAGGCTGTCAGTGATGCCCAGAGCTACTGACCATGCTGCCCAAGCATGGGCTGGTTTCACCCAGAGTGAACGGGAAGGCTTCCCAAAGGGAGGGGAGTGGCAGGGTTAGGAAGGGCCGCAGGGACAGCTCGGCTGCAGAACTTTGCACGGTGGTGACTAGTACGAGGTTGACCTTGAATGTGGAGGAAAAAAATCCAGCAATATTCTTCATTTATTCAACAAGCGTTTATTGAGTAAAACTGCTGGCCAAGCACTGTTTAAGGAATACAGTGGTGAGCAGATGGACAAAACAAAAACTTCTGACCTCATGGAACTTAAATCCTTGTGGGGAAGACAGACACCAAGGTAAACCAATATTGTAGGCAGTGTCTGGCTAGGCTAGCTGTAGAGAAAAATCAAGGGGAGTGGGCTGCGGGGTGAAGGCAAGGCAGCTGTTAAGATGGGGGATTGGAGAAGGAATTACTGAGAAAATAACATTCAAGCAGAGACCTGAAAGAGGAAAGGGAGTGGGAGAGGCTGACATCCAGGGAGGAGGAAAAGGGAAAAGGTGCAAGCGAGACTGAAATACTGAGTGTGACTAGAGTGCGGTGAACTGTGGAGAAGGTGAAGCATAATTTTAGGGTGGGGACACCTCCTTAGATAGCTGGAAGGGACTCTCTCTGCTTGAGAAGCCTTGGGAGGATTCTGAGCAGAGGAGGAACTTGATCTGGCTTATATTCAACAACATTATCCCGGCAGCCGTGTGTACTGCAGGCTGTAGCGGGCCACAGTGGAGACAGGGACCTCAGTTATGAGGCTATTATGAAGATGCAGGGAAGACACTCATGGCTTGGAGTGAGAAGGTAGCAGTGCAGGTGGCAAGATGCCATCAAACTTGAGACAGCTGTGATGGTCCAGCCATCAGTTTGGCCGATGAACTGGATGTCGAGTGTGTTGGGTTAACAACCAGATTTCTGGGAGGAGTCACTGGAGAGACGCAGCTGCTACTAACTGCCAGGGCGAGACTGCCTGAGGAGCAGGTTTGGAGGGGTGGGTGGACAGAGCAAGAGTTCAGTTTTGGACCAATGAGGTTTGAGATATTAGACATCCAAAAGAGATAGCAAGAAGGCAGTTGGGTGGATATACAGAGGAGAGAAATGGGTGTAGAACACAAATTTGAGGTTGTCATAAAAAAGATGGTGATTACAGTCATGAGTCGGCCGGGGGACACTTAGGAAGCGAACAACGGAAACAATGGCGAGTCAAGGAGGATGGAACTCAGCCACGTGGAGGAGGACGTCCAGGCGAATACAGACACAGGGAGCATCCGCACGGAGCAGCCAGAGAGGAAGAAAGTGATCAGGAAACAGTCTTTTTTTTTCCTTAAGATGGGAGAAATGACAGCATCTCTGAATGCGAATGCTAATGATACTATAGAGAGGGCAAGTTGATGATGCGGGAGGGAAAGAAGCTGCCTGCTGGAGGGAAGCCCTTGCAGAGGCGGGAGGCGGGACCAGCGCGCAGAACCAGGAGGGCTGATGTTTCACCCAGAGGAACGGCGGAGAGCCATGCACGCAGCAATGCACAGGCTCTCGGCGGAGCAGATGTGCTGGTCTAGGAGCGGAGCATTTGAAAGGTCTCTTTTGATGGCTTCATTTTCCCAGGGAAAAAGGAATCAAGAAGATGAGGGGAGACTTAGTACCAGAACAGAGGTGTGAGAAATCTTAGGCCAAAAAGTGTTGAAGTTGCCTAGAAGAGGAAGGGAGGGATGTCCCAGGCTGGGCATGGGTGGGGTCTGCTGGTAGCCAACCAGGAGTTCCAAGGACACAGAAGATAGGGATGGAAGGGGGCTAAGGCATGAGAGAGAAGGGGAAGGTGGGCCAGTGAGAGCAATCCTGATGGTCTCGAGCCAACAGTGAGTTTGGGAAGTGGGGCTGTGGCTGTATCCAAGAGCATGCAGAGCCCTGGGCCGTCTCTTCACTCCTCCTAGTTAGGATGAAGAAGGGGAAGAGCAGGAAAAAAAAAAGGTAGGGGGTGATCTCTACTCAGACTTACATTGGGGAGGGGAGTGACCAGTGTTCAGATCAGAGATACAGAAGCATCCCTGTGACACTCAGACGTTCCCTCTAAATATAAGGGATGCAGCTGTGAACGTGGGCTAGCACTGTCCTATTCATATGTGTAGCTAATGTTGGCTTCCACAGCCTCCGAATTAGCAGCCCCTTATTTAGTACCTTTTGTGCTCAAGGTACTGGAACAAGGCTCTGCAGGGGAATTAGAGTTGAGCATGTGCCTCTTCTTTCAGGGAGTAGACCACAGTAAATAAGACAAGAAGCCTTAAGTGTCACAGGTGAGCTACAGAGTCCAGCTGGGGAAGAGTGGAGGGGATGAGGGAGGGCTCCTTGTCAGAGGCTGCAATAATGAATGGGCTGGAAGCACCTGGAAGGTTTCAACGCTGGGTGGGAAGAGTGCCTCATAAGCCAGAACAAAGGGGCCTCTGGAGTCACATACTAGCTTCAAGGGCAGGGTCTGGAGCAGGGGCTGGGGGGTGATTGGGAAGAGGATTTTGAACCGAGGCTTTATGGTGGGATGGGTGTTGCTCACTGGGTAGGATAGCCTAGACTAAATTTAATAAATAAGGAACCACAGAAAATAACAGGGCAGTACCTTGAGAACAATTGGGCAGCAATACACAGGCTCGCTGAAGAAGGGAAGGGAAGGAAGTCGGGGAGCCATGGGAAGGCTACTGCCCCACCCAGGCCTGGAGCCTCCCCTACCTGAACTGCAAGGGTGGCTGGAACGAGCAGGACACAAGAGACTCACAGAGGCACAGTCCGCTGTGTACAGGTGACAACACCCACAATGGCTCTAGGACTACATGGCCAGCTGGGGCTGTGTGTTGGGTTCAATGTCTGAATTGAACCTGAGCAACAAACTACCCCATTCACACCACATGCAAAAGGTTTCAGTGGCAAACCAGGTACCACAAAGCCACTCTTGGTATTTGGGGGAGAAAGAAAGAAAAAAGGGGCTAAGGACAGTAACAATGGGAACTGCTGAAAAGAAAAGCTGAGGAGGCTGAAAAACCTTAAGAGATGAGACAGGGAGAAGAGCTAAAAGTGGAAAATAAAATGGAAGCAGTGGCAATATGTAAAAATATTGTTCCTTCAAGTGCGTTTCAAAGAGCACTGGTCCCAAAAGATAATCTAAAATTTAAATTCAGTACTCCGTCACTTTGTGCTAGCATTTTAATGACTTTTACGGAATACTCTATTTTAATTAATTTTCCTTTTGTGTGTGTGTGAACCTATGCAGAGGTAAATTTCTATACTTTTTCTTAAAAACAGCAACATCCTTGTTTTAAAGATCATTGTGAGACAGTTCATTCAGGTCTTGTTGCCCAGAGAATTAAAATCCTCTGCAGTCTTGTTTAGTTTTTTTTCAGCTGCTCCTTCTTCACATTATACATAATCGCAAAACACCTTCTAGATTTTTCATTTAAATTACATATCATTGTTTTTCTTCCTGGGAATGCGAAGTCAATCACTATTCCTGGAATAATCTACAGTCACATTTTGTGTATTCTTTGTAACCTGATTATGCTTTTGAATTTATAACTCTTCTTCTGTCCCTAATTTCCAGTGTAGGGCAAACAGAGCATATACAATGTACAAGTAATAATCAGAAACATAATTTTTCATATAAAACTGAGATACTGGATTGTTTGATATATATCTTCTCTAAAAAATCAATCTATTTTTTTATTTTTGTTCTAATTTCATGACAGTTACTGCTCTCATTTATTGACTGGCTGATGCCCTGTGGAGAAGATGATCTATCAAAGCCTTATCAGTTATCATCTGGACACTAAAAGTCCAAGAGAATTATTACTGCTCTTACTATTTTGATGAAATAGTTTTATTTTTTCCATTTGAATTTCTCAAATCATTATCAAGTAATAAAAAAGGGAAACAAACTGTCAATAATAAGTTATCAACTGTGTGCAACTTTCACATAAAGTGAATAATCAAGAAAGGAAGTGGGGGTGGCTGCTTCCGAAACAGATGATTCTTGAAGATGATGTAGTTCAGAATGGAAGTTTCCAACCATTTGCTTGAAACTAAACTTTGAAGGCATTAAAATGGAAACCTACTGTCTCTCAAAATTTCTTCCAGATTTGTATTTTAGGTCGTGGTCTAGACCTCGTGTTTACCTCTTAACATTTTTTCCTGTGGGAGAAAGGATCACCACAGCTTCCTACACAAAGTAGTTGTTGTTTGCAAAAACCCCTTAGAGCTTTTCCTGCTGTCTGAAATTTGTCATTCACCATCTCATCAAAAAGTAAGTATACCTACTCTATTCTGTATGCTTGCTAGAAGTATCAGTATTTCTGAGGCTCAAAAAATGTAGAGCCTAGCAAATTGCATGAGACGTGTGACATGACCTTCACAGGGCCTAAGAACTAAACACACAAAAGATGGCCTTTTAGAATTGTGATGAGGACTCACAGGGTCTTAGGAGAGAGTGGAAGTCATGTACTCTCCAGACTTTCATTTAGTAAACACACAATATTTCCTCAAACAATAAATGGCTCTAATAAATATGGCTTATATTTATTGTGGCGTTCTGTTTATTATATTCTAAAACAGAGGGTCTCCAATTATAGGAAGTTTAAAACTCAGGCTGGGTGAAGAATCGTTTGGAGAGCTTTGAAACATGCAGATGGCTGGCTTCCCCATGGATTCTGGATCAAAGGTCTGAGGTAGGACCCAGGAATCTATGTAACACCTTTGGGGATTCCCTACACAACATGGAGAAAAACCCAACTCTAGAACCATGGCTCCAAAGTACGAGTGGGGAAGTGTTTCAGACTATGGCAAAATGAGAAAAAAAATGTAATTGTGTTGTTTTCCTTAAAACATCTCCTAATATAATAATATCTTACTTTCTCAGCGATCCAATTTCCATCATTGATTGCACTATTTGAAAAGATCCTTTTATACAATGAAGAGGCAAATGTGGTGGAATCAAATCCTAATTTATGACTAGCCCCAGTATGTAGAGATTGGAAGACACTCTGAATTGTAAAGGAATTTAAAGTATATTGATCAACTGCCTGGGTGCTACTAAATAAGATAGGAAGGAAGAAAGCTAATCTTTTTGAAGACCTACTTTATATGCTGGGTACCTTATACAATTTTTCTTTAATGTTATACCATGAAGTATAATTAATATCATTTTACAAATGAGGAAACTGAAGCAACAGAAGCCATCAAGATAAACAGCTTGTCCTAAGTCAGTGAAAGAGAAGGAATGGTGCTATACTCTGAACCCAGGGTGTCTGACTGTGAAGCCGACTCGTATTTCATTGCACTACAGCATCCCCCAATATAATACAGAAAACTCGAGTGATTATTGCTCATGTTATGGAATACAAGACTCAAGTCAAAAGTGATCTTGGTTAGTTGTAAAGAGGAGGGCCTAACAAAAGAATGAAAAAGAAAAGTACAGAACAATGCAATAAGGAACTAATAATTCTGAAAGAAAAACAAGAGGAGAAAGCACTTCCTGGCCAAAGTGCAGAAAAGAAAGATCTGGTAATATGATCAATACAATTCTGAAATGTACGAGAGTAATGGCATGCACATAATCCTGGAGCATGATATACTAGTCATCATGTGGATGAGGAAATGGAATCAAAGAAAAGAAACACAAATGGTCGACGAGGTAAAAAAGAAGGACTATGAAGAAGGGGAAAGGAAAAGGAACTAGCGTCACTTAATCTAATGCAGGAGAAGGCAAACAGGTGCCCTGCCACCGGAGCTTCCCAAGAGTAAAGACCATTTCTTACCACCTTTGCTGTCTAGTGATTAGCAGTCTCTTTCACACGGTGGGCACTTGACAAGTCTTTACTGAACGGATATTGTAAAAGACACAGGAAGCATTTGTAAAGAGAATAATAACCATGAGTGGTCTGTGTATAGATGGAGAAAAATATTTTTGAACATATAAGTGCAAAAGCAAGAGTTCAAGTTTGTACAGAGAAAGGCTGAGACAGGCTTTCCCCTGTCTATGCACAACGTAGTCAGTATTCAGTAAAAGAGCAAGTACATGAATTTTGGTTGTATTCAGTCCAGAAAACTGGAATAAATTACAAAGGAGGTTTATTCCACCCTTGGGTTAAAGAATAGTCATCTGATACTAGAGAGGTCAGTTATTACTGTCCTTCCCAATCTCTAACAAGTCTAAAAATGTTACTTATTTTTTTCTTTATTTTCACTGCCATCTATTTCTCTTCTGGATTTTTATACCTGACTCCCAAGTAGACACCTTAGCCAGTGTCTTTGACATAGTGCAGCCATATGGATCTTCCTAAATAATAGCTCCAATCAAGTCACTCTTTCATTTAAAAAAAAATCAAATCCAAGAACTTCTAAAGATTATTTCAAAAGGCCTTCCATGAGCTAACTCCAACCCCCTTTCCTAATATTATGCCACCCTCCTTTCTGAAATACACCAAATGGAAATGCCCAATTTCTCCAAACCCTCAATATTTCCCTTCCCAAGGCCTTTGCTCCTGCTGCATAGGAGCTTTCCCTACTCAATTTGTGTAGGTTCAAATCCTATCCATCTTCAAAGGCCACACATTCCAACTACTGCTCCTAATTGCTTTGCAGAAAAGTATTCTCTCTCCTGCTGAACTCCTAGAGCACCTTGCTTCTCCCCTCTTGCACAGAACTTACTATTTTCAAACTTGAGTTCAGTTATTTTGGTAAATCTTTATGTCATACACTAAACATAAACTCCTTGAGACAAAAGTAGTCTTACTCATCTTTGTGGCTCTCACATGACCTGGCTCATATCTTATGTGTCCACAGTGCATGTGAGAACATGTTTGCTGAATCAAAGATCTCTCATGGTAAAGCTCACTTTAATTTTCCTGTCTTTCTCATTTGTACTCTTTTTTTTTTTCTATTTAAAGTCCTCAGACATTGGGCAATGGGCATGATGGGAAACAAAAAGAAGGAAAGAGTAGAAGTGAAAAGTAAAGATAACAAGAAGTCTTATTTCATGGTCTTTCCTCCACAGATTTCCAGTATTTAGAGAGGGGTTTATTAAGAAGAGAGGCATCTTTGATTGCCTTTGGATGATCTTACATGAGCAAAAAGACAACACGCTAAGAAAGAAGGAAGATGTTTGAACATGAGCTCCACTGAGGATGCCAAGAGATGGCCAGGAAGAAAAGAAGGGTTTTTCTTAGTATGGTGATGACAGATGAAAGTCTACTGTGGTTTGAATGGCCTCTGCAAAATTCATGTTGCAAATTCAGTTGCCATTGTAACAGTCAGTATTAAGAGGTGGAGCCCTTAAGAGATGATTAAGTCATGAGGTCAGAGTTTTCATGAATGGATTAATGTCATTATTACGGAAGTGGGTTTCTGATAAAAGGATGAGTTTGGTCTGATGTCTCCTCTCTGTCTCTCTTGCTTGCTTCTGCCTTTTGTCATGAGATGACCCTACCAGATACCAGCACAATGCTCTTGGATTTCCCAGCTTCCAGAACCCATGAGTCAAATAAACTTTTATTGTTTATAAATGACCTGATTTGTGGTATTCTGTTACAGCTGCAGAAAACAGACTAAGACAAAATCCTTACCAGAAAATTTGCTGGAAAAACTTTCATCAATGACAAAAAGAGACTAACAGAAAGTAAGAGCATGGAAATAAATACTAGTGGCAAAACGTTCTATCTTCAGCACTTAACACTGTGAAATATATATCCATCAATGACTAGAACGTTAACTGGGTACATATCAGAGAGACACAAAGTGAGTATCTGTCAAGAATAAAGTGTTATAAACTCAATACTTGCAATGATTAAATAGATATAGGTCATTTGTCATGATTGTATATGGAGTTTGTTTTAGAAGTCTTTAAACTAGCCAAAATTTCTGCTGTATATTAATTACAATGGTCTGGGGCTCTTCAGAAAGTAAAAAAACAGAGAAATGTCTAATAAGATAATGCTAGTAGGATTCAAACTATTAAAAGTAATTTTATTTTAAAAAATGGCTATTGTAGTCCTATGATCCTACCATGGGAGCATTTTCAGACTTCGTTACTCATAGAAGTAAGGGAGAAATGTAAATAATTCTCTTTATTAAGTCCCTAAACTGGCTAAAAGACACATGCAACTCACTTTGATGTGGTCTTTACCTATGTGCACATGTGTGCATTTGTACATAAACATATACCAATATCTAAAGAAATTATTCAAAGACATAAAGGAGAACTCACTGAATTGGTACTACAATCACAAAGACTTTTGTTTATCATGTTTACTGTGAAGAGGTATTACATAAAATCGTGAGTAAAAAATACCAAATTAAATCACTGTAAGGACAACACCTACACAAAATCTCAGACAAAAGTTGGTATGCCAGTATGTGTTTTAATCAAGAGCTCCAACTTGAATAAACTGTTATAATTAATAATAAGCCATAATTAATAACTGCATCATTAGCAACACCAAAAAGTAAATTACACATATTAAACTGAACATCAATTACACTGCTCAAGTGAGGCATTGCTTGGATATTTACTAGACTAAATGGAAAAGCTCATCAGAGATACTGATCGATATGCTAAGCAGATGCCATTTATTAACTCCTAGGCAGGTGCCAAGTTTATTTTCAAACATTGTTTCTCAGAGATAGTTATTTATTCCTCTAAATAGAAAAACAGCATGTTGAAGAAAATTCATGGCTAAGACCTACTTTTAAGTAAGACTTCTCATTCCCTTACAAATAGCTTTATATTTGTCTACTTTCCATACCTAGTGTCTGAAAAGGTTATTACATAAGATATCTATAATCCATATAATAGAGTTCTATTAAAGTGCATCCCCTCATGCTCTCTTGAGAACTGATGCTGTTGAAGGATAAGCACAAAGAAAGGCATCTTCATTTAAACTAAGGACACTGAGGGACAAAGGAAACTCAAATGGCCAAGAAAGGGAGCCTGGTGTCCTATTCAGTGTGCTGAGTGGCAGGGAAGTACAAAATAGGTTATGCTCTGTTTTGGGCTATTACTGCTTGAAATAAAATAGCTGTATTTGAAAATGCAGTAACTTTTTTCATCAGCATCACCAACACCAGCATTGGTTATCATTGCCAACAGCAAGGTAACAGCCTGGGTCATGCTGATGCTGCTTATATCCCAAAGACAGGAAAGTGGAAAATATCATCAGTGGGAGACTCATCACAGGTCTTCACATGTGATAGAATAATAATGTCCCTTTCTTGCTTCAGTGCTCCTAGAGACCACAGCATCCACATGGTGTTCATGTAAATAATACTGTACATACTATCAAGAAATCCATTCATTTTCCCAGAAGTTCAATTTTGAATGTCTCCGAAGAGCTGCAGTGTCAACTTGGGACTGGCAGTGGCCTGGATTAATTACCGAGTCATCTTGAAAGCCTCATGGGCCATAAAACAATCCTATATTAGAGTAACAACAACAAAGCCACATGAGAAGCACCAGCAACTGCTATTTCCACTGCCTTCCCTTGGAGCCAGGTTTGTGCTCTACTCTATGTGCATTTTTGCACTCGACGTCTCACCACTAACCATGAGGTAAAGAAATAGTATTCTCCCTGTTTTACAGATATGGAAGCTGAGATGTTGAGAGATCAAGAGATTTCCCCAAGAAGCCTGGACTTGAACCCACTACTTGCTGTGTGCATGCTTTCTAAACTGTGTGCGTTGGGTTCCAGAGTTCCTGTGTGAATTTCCCTTTTAAAATCACAGTTAGGGAACTGTTAAGTCCAGATTCCTATCTAACACATTAGAAAACTGCCAATGAAGTAGGCCATGTGGGTTTGAAAACGATCTGGAGTCTACCCCTGAGGTACACTTTCCTATCATCTGTACCATCAGGGGAAGGAGAGAGAACAAATTCCAGCAGGAAGCTCAGCTTTATCCTAGGTAGCCCACTGCAAGCTTGACGTTTTTATTAAGACTTTCGATCTTTAAGACTTTTGATCGTTCTAATAAAGCATGCAAATGTTGCATTTTATTCCACAATACATCAATTTTTGACAAAAAAGTTTTTGCATTATTTATCATCAAGGAAAGTGATGCTCCCAGAAGATGCACCATGCTTGGCCTTGCGGTTTCATGGAGCCCGGGCTTTCCAGCCAGCAAGCATTTGAGATGGGACAGCAGCTGGACAACGGCTCTCACTCAACAGTTCCACCATGGAAAGCGACCTCTCCTCCCCTTTTCCTAAGGACAACCTCCCCAGACAGAGAGAGGTTATTTCAAGAATATAGGGTAGCTAAGCTGGAAAAGCCATGACTTGAGAAATAATCAGAAATGAAAGCCAAATCCAAGATCCTTTCACATTAAAAACAACAATGGCAATTCTAAAAGTAGAAAAGTAGTATGTGCATGTTGCAGACTGGGGAGGCAGGTGATATTTTTAACATGATAGAAACTTTGAAGACTATTTTAAAAAGACTTTGGGCCTCACTCTCAGCCCATTGGAGACATGGAAGAACACGTTTCACACTGATACTGCTGAAAGGCCAAATGAGGCGCATCTCCTCTAAGGACTGTGCTTTTTCTCTTTTCATTCGCCAGCCTGACTTCTCCCTTGATTTTTTGACAAGGTTGGTGAAAGTATTTAAAACAAGAATCCTTTCTTCAAAAAGGGGTATCATTTATTCTAAATCAATTCTTGATACTTTCTTGATCTGTTGCCTCCTCTACATCCTGCTGTCTTATGATGATGAAGGAAATTCTGACTTCCTTTCCATTCTGAATGGATCTAATATACTGGAACACAACCATAAATATTTTCAAAGAACTCTCACAAATACTAGGTATTTTATAATAATAGTAATCTAAAAGTGTTTATGTACAAGAGAGCCTAAATCCAAAGTCAACCACAACGTTAATCACACAGCAGTACAACACAGCCGTTTGCCTGCAGATGCTAAGGGACATCACTGGGATCTTTAGACTTAAAACAGTTAGACTGAATTTTGATTCCTTATATTTTAAATTATAGTAATAATTTCCTAAGATAAATACATGGATGAAAATCAAAATATCACAATTGGTATCTATCAACAGTACAGCCAGGGAACAGCAACTATGTGTCTTAGTTCCATGCTAGTCACCAGGGTAAAGAGAAAGAACTAGTGACACAGATATTGTCATTCAGCTTTGATAAATACTTAAAAAACATTCAGGCCTTTCTCATTTTTATTAATATCAAGAATGAACTGGTTTAATTTTATATAAAAATTGAAATAATATATTTCCTTATCAAAAAGTCAAGAACAATTTCACTATCAATATAAAATCTTTCATGCAAAAATCTTCAAGTGTTTTTTAAACTGAAAGTACGTTCTTTTTCACAGTATTTTGTATCTTTTACCAAACTCTTGGCTAATTTTAAACTCAAAACTTTCTTTTCAGTATTCTTTTTGGATATGCATAATACACCAAATTAACGTCAAAATTAAAAGGTAGGTTTCCTGAAATATAAAATTTCGATATATGCCATTCAAGCCAGAAAGCTCTATGCCTTAAGCAAACAAAAGACAGTATAAAATATTGTTTTGGTTTCCTTTATCACACTGCTGATAGAAAGGAAAACCAAAAATAGTATCAACAAATTAAATTGTTTTTATACATTGAAAATCTTTTACATGGAAATTCTGAAGTTTACATAATACAAATGGAAAATAATACTATTTCAGTGCAATATACAGATTTTAAAATATATTGTTTCTGAAATCAAATACTTGACATTTGACTCAGTATTCCATTCCCAAAAATGACAAGAAAAAAGGAACAGCATCCCCCATGGCATGCCTGTATCCTCTCACCATTTTCTTGTAACTATACTGTTTTATAGATGAAACTGCCACAGCAAAATGACAAATATAACACATAAAAGAACAAAAAGGGCAATAAATCAGCAGTGACACTGTAGCCCATTAAAATGCAGTCAGCTGGTATTGCAGAAAGAATAAAATTTTACCCTCACTTTACATTCCTTCTAGCCAGAAAGGAAATTTCAGAATCCTCAAGCAGTCCTTGAAAGAGATGCTGAAAATCTCAAAAATATCAAATTCTCCTCACACCAACACTCTATATTAACTTCCGTAGCCGAAACACATAGCACTGATATCCCCCTCTGCCATTTAATATGAAATGCCCACAACAGTGTATGTGAATTGTTAATCATCTATATTTACAGAATACTGCATTTGACAAAAAGTAAGATACCTAGTTAGTGGGAAAATGGTGGTTTTAAGTTAGCCACTACTTTCAATCAGTTGGTTATCTGCTTAAATGAAGAGTTTAGCCATTTTTTATTTATAAAGAAATCTAAAGGAGGCATTTTCTTCCCTTAATTTTTATCCAAATTTCTCTCAAAAGGTTAAATTGAAGCTTCTGACACTGAAAATGACTCCAGTATCATATAGATAGTATGTTTTCAAGTGCAACTGAGTATACGTTAACTTAGTTCGTTACCCACTTACCACTATTACAAATAGTTCAAGATGCTGGTAAGCTTACGGAAGTGGAGCATTTATTGAACTGTTTATGTTGGTCTTAACAAAGGCACTAGATATAAGTTCCTATAGAGCAAAGAGCATACCCTACACTTCCATGAATGTTCCTCCTCTCTTATGTAGAGCTCATGGTAGGGCCAGCTCTCCTAGGGGGTGAAAGCTCATCGATGGAAACAATGAATGATTGAATGAATGAATGAATGAATGATTGCTTCTCTAGTAGTAGAGGACAGTGCTCACAGGACAGCTCCCTAAAGCTACATATTTCAGGGACAGAAAGCTGCAACTGTGGTTTTTGTCAGAGCTAAACTGTATGCACTGTCTGATGGGAGGCTAACCGGAGGGGGTCTATGTAGCTCTTGGTCCAGTTGCCCCTCCTGAAACCCCATTCACCCTGACTGCAGTCACAGGTGGAAGTGCCACTGTGGCAGGGATGTTATTTTTTTTAAAAAAGCAGTGTGAAAATTTGTTCACCCTTCAAGGGAATTTTATCTTTTACAAATAGCTTCATTCCATCAAAAAAAAATACAGCCAGACTCTGAGTCCAAGCACTGAGTGGCAGGCTGAGGAAAGTTTAAAAATATATAAAATATGGCCCCTGGAAGGGATTCTAAGCATTCCTTTGATATGGCTGACTCTGTCCCTTAAGTTCCCTAGCGTGTGCTCCTCCATGCTGGCTGCAGCTGATCCATTCCCCATGACCAGTACTTACTGTATTAATTCCTGGCTTTTACCTCTTCTGTTCACATCTATTTACACTGTTCTTTTTTTTCCAGTGTGTTGGACAGTCTTCCATTTCTTATAGTTTTACTTTTAGTCTTTTGGCCTTTTTCATCTCTTCTCCAATGTTTCTAGTGTGGCTGGAGTATACAGAGCAAAACTGATCCTTTCTGTCCCTCCTAAAACACTTCCATTACTTCCCACTGCTCCTGGGATCAAGATCGAAGTCCTTAATGTAAGGTACACGGTCACAGTTGGCCTTGTTCTGCCTGTATAACCTTACTGCTCACCCCACACATCCCTTTTGCTCTCTGCTCTCCAGCCATGATGACCTTTCTGCAATTCTTCATATCTGACCATGCTTCATCGCACCACCGGACCTTTGTACCTGCTGTTACTGCTACTAAGCTAATGTTCAGTAAACAATCCCACCATCTTCAAGCCATATACTGTCCTCCTTGCTACTCAGTGTGGCTAAGATCCAATCAATTATATCTTCATCTTACAAACAGAGAACCTTGGGTCCCCAGAAGGACAGACATTATCTACCTGCATCGTAGCTCTGCCATGGTTTACTGAAGATAAAGAGGACTTAGGATGTGAGATGGGATCTGACGGGTGGGAAGTAGAGAAATGGACAGACAGTCAGCAGAGTAGGAGGAAAACAGATAACGTTGGTGGGAGTGGCAGGGTCATTCTCTTAGAAAATCAATTAACATTCAACCTTTTTTATGGCTCTTGCCAAAAGAAATGGGTGATCGAAATTATGCTTTTGTAAGTAGGTTGAAAAACCATTGGTTTGTTTTATTTGCAATGGAAAAGCTTATTAAATTTATATATATATATATTAAAAAGAGACATTTTGCAATCTTGCATAAAGTAACATAAAATCAGTCAAAAGAAGACAAAATAAACCAATTTCAAAATATTCCTTCCCTCAATCAAAATGTACTCACAATAATAAATGAAAGCTATACAATACCTAGGAATAAATTTAGTAAGACAGGTCATCAACTGTTATTCATTCAGTCATTCAGCAAACAATTTGAAACACTTCCTGGGTGCCTGCGGGCTACACGGGGAACAAGACAGACAGACAATGCTGTCTCATGCTTTTGTGAGTTGCAACACCTAGGGTTTGTTTTATTTGCAATGGAAAGGTCTACTGATTTAATATATATATATATATATATATATATATAGCATTCTCCACAGCATGTCAGGGTTGGCTGGGTTATTAAATCATAAACAAAGATATCTTAATTTAAAAAGCCTAGATATATGTGAAAAATAAAAAGTTTTTTAAGAGAAATTCCTAGCATGTATAGCTTTCTACTTTCTTCCCAAATCATTTCTGTGTTATGAACAGTGAATCACAAGATAAAAGGAAGAAAGAGACTAGGGGCATTTCCAATTTCTAGAAGTTTCTCTGTGTGTACTCTTTAGAGTAGGATTTCTGAGGTAGACAGAACCTTCATTCCAATCAGACATTCCACTCCCCTTTACTATCTCCTAAATCTAGTTAGTAATTTAGCAAAGCATTTTTTAAAAAATTGTGGATGACAACACATTAATGGGAAATGAAATCAATTTAGAAGGTAGCAACCAGAATTTTTTTAAAAAAATGAACAAGAATAATGTAGAACAGAATACAAAAATCAGGGTATATCTTATGTTTGCAGTGAGTAGTGTTGGAGTACGGTTCTAAAAGTTTTCATTACAGTTAAATTTACATGTATGTATATGTGTATATACAGTACTGGGTAGTTATGTATTTCTTATCATTGATTGGGGTCAAGAAGTTTAAGCAACACTCCCTAGTGCAATGACAGGACTGCTCATGAAATGTCCTAGCATTCCACAAATTCCTTCTTTGGAACCCTCCTGACATCTGGGCCATTCAAAGAACTCAGTCAAGAAATATTTATGAGCACTTTTTTTTTTGAGACAGAGTCTCACTCTGTCACCCAGGCTGGAGTGCAGTAGCTTGATCTCAGCTCACTGTAACCTCTGCCTCCCGGGTTCAAGCAATTCTCCTGCCTCAGCCTCCTGAGTGGCTATCATGCCTGGCACAGTCCTAGGTGCTGGGGTCAGATCACCAAGGTTCTTGTTTTCAGTGGTGGTAGACAAGTGGGGGAGGGCCCACCTACACCAAGGGAAACCTAACCAGCAAGCACCACATACCAGTACAAAAGGGACAGCAAGGCAAAGGACTCATCATCTCACAAAAGCTTCCCAGTGCAAGTATAGCATCAAATAGGATTTTTAGGGGCAAGATGTCAGCACAGTTAGAACAAAATGAACAAAAAAGAGCTGAAGACTTCAGAATGTATACCTCCTGTATCTTCTGTTGGCTTCTGGAAGGGACAGGATTGATCTATTAAACACAACGGTTGAATGGGTCACAGATGGAAAATGTTCAGAGCTGTCCCACTGACCACTTCCTAGGCTGTTTACCACAGTGAGAAATGGTTTGAAATACAGGTCCTTTGGTTCCCATCAGTTATAAAACTGCTGTCTTTTCTTAGCTTTGCTAAATGACAAGTATGATACTAATTTTTCACTCATCTGAGTATGCACTTACGTAGGTTTGGGGGTTACTAATGCAAATGTACTTGATGCCAAGGTGTCTAGGCAACCATACAAAGTAAAACTCCTGAAAAGAGTTGGTCGATCCATACCTGGCACACATAAGGTGCTCAATAAATGTCAAATAGGCCGGGCGCAGTGGCTCACGCCTGTAATCCCAGCACTTTGGGAGGCCGAGGCGGATGGATCATGAGGTCAGGAGATCGAGACCACGGTGAAACCCCGTCTCTACTAAAAATACAAAAAATTAGCCGGGCGCGGTGTCGGGCGCCTGTAGTCCCAGCTACTCCAGAGGCTGAGGCAGGAGAATGGCGTGAACCCGGGAGGCGGAGCTTGCAGTGAGCCAAGATCGCGCCACTGCACTCCAGCCTGGGCGACAGAGCGAGACTCTGTCTCAAAAAAAAAAAAAAAAAAAAAAAAAAAAAAAAATAAATAAATAAATAAATAAATAAATAAATGTCAAATAAATGACTGAATGAATTAAGTCTCAGGCTTGCAGTATGACTCATGAATAAATCCCTTAAGAAAGACAGTGTTAATGCTATCAAAGTTGATGGGTGATGCAAATGGAAAATGCAAAAGAAATATTATTTGAGTGTGAATTTATCTGGGTAAGACTAACCATCATTAAAACCAGCAGTAAATACTGAAGAAAGAACAAGAGTAGTTTTTTTTTACTGGTTTTTGAGGCTTATTCTGACACACCATCATTTTAATCCCTAATAAACCAAAGTAAATGAGGTAGATCACCTGTAGCCCTTACGAGGAATAGCAGCCACACACTGCAGTTGTGTGTGTGTCCTTCAGACTAGCTCCAAAATAATGACACTCACTGTGTCTAAATGCCTTATGACAGGGGCTGCTTTATGAAATATCTTCTCAATCAGGCAAGTTTTAGAGTGAAAACTATATTCAGAAGCCTTGCTTACTTCATTCCTAGTAAACAGTATGCTTCATTTGAAGTTAGTGGATTATAGGTAAAGCTTGGGAAAAGGACTATTGAATTGTATTTCATAAGTACTTGTTTTATGAAGGTGGGAACAACCCATTTTTAACAATGTACTGATGAGTCTGGTGCCGGCTCAGACATAATGGGTGGTCAGAGTTGCTGAAGGATCCCAATAACCTTCAAGATGGACTCCTAACCCTATACAGAGTGCCACAGGCCAGTCCTGAAAGGTCAGGGTTTTAGAGGGGAGGACGTATTAAGAAAGGCACTGTCCCTCAAGTACTTTAACTTGTGGGAAGAACACTTCAGAAGTTCAGGAGAAGGAAGAATCTGTAACAAGTAGAACTTAAATCAGGAAAAGAAATACTCTTAAAAGAAACTTGAAGGCAAGGGCAACAGAACTGTCAATAAATTGATAGCTTTTCGGCCCTCAAATAGAGAACTGAAAATATGTACAGAATTCCAGTGGAGAAGGAAATAGAATTATTTTATATTTCTTTACCTTATAACATCAGTCTATAATTTTCCTGAGGCTTAGTTTTCTTAATTGTCCAAAATAATAAGTTCACAGAACAACTTAAACATTTGTAATTTATTACCATGAGTTAAGCTTTACCATTTTCTTAAATGTTAGGGGACATTGCCTAGTTTCACACACAAAAAACAATTGCTGGAGTGAAAATCATATAGAAAGTAGTGTCTGCTTCTTACTTGGCTTTCATCAGGCTTAGACTGTAAGCAGGTGCTTCTGAAACCAGAATTTTGAGTCCTGCCCATGTAATTATGTTAGAAATCTTGACAATGACTTGCCTTTGTTGAAGCAAAAAAGTTTGTCTTCTGGAGTTCACTAACTACTCACCTTCAATCTGAAGTAATTTACTGGACTCTTTTCCTATTTGAATGTATAGAGGTGTCTACAAGGCTTTAGAGGGAAGAGTGAACAAGCTCACTTCTCTTGGTATAAGGAAGCACAGTTCAACTCCCTGACTCTAAGCCATTCAATTTTTCTAAACTTTCCTAAATTGCTCAAAGCATTTGACTTGCAGATATGCCACTGCATGATTTATATAAACACTACGCTTTGAAACAAGGATCTATAAGGAATGCAATCAGCTCTGCAACTATTGTATGTTACACACAAAGCTGTTAGAACATTGTCACCCTAAACACCTTTGGGGGGCTTCGTTTAATACTACTGGCAGCCAAGATTGTGTATAGCTAAATGTATGTGCAAACTAGACCAGGCAAGGTAAAAAATAAACCTCTTACACCCTTAAATCTCAATACCAGTTTAGACTAATTTGGAAAACTAGGAATATATCTTTATGTATTTTGTTGGAAACCCTGTTTGATGTTATTGCTATTTCAAGTCCAGCAAATTTCATTTCTATATAACATTAGTCTAGAAAGAAACATACCAACAGACCAAACACACAATGAAAACATGCAGTGGAGTTGTACTTAATGCATGGATATAAATGTGCACACAGAAGAGGCCAAGCATGTCACTTAATTTAATACGAGCAAAGGTCTGTACCAAGGGTCTGGAACACTGTAAACAGGCCTTAAGCAAAGGAGGAAATGTAGAGGAGAAACAGAGCTGAGAAAAATGAGTGGGAAATGGGCAAGATGACTCATCTATACTTGAACATCTGACCTGTTAGTTGGCCGTCGCCTGCAGCGGGGGCGATGCGAATGTAAGGTGTTGTAAGCTGAGTCACGATTATCGCAGCTAAGGCAAAGGAGGATTTCCAGGTCAGCATGCATGAGGGAAAAAAAAGCCAGACTGAAGCTAGGCTAGCAAGAATCTCCATCAGTATATCAAATTGTCTCAACTTTGTTCTAACAACAACAAAAAGAAAAGGAAAAAAAGAAAAAAAAAACCATAGCAAGGTGCTGAATATTCTGAATTCTTTTCCCTTAAACAAGCTCGAGTCAGGCAGTTGGATTTCTGACTATGACACAGTTGCAAGCTTTGCCTGAGATCTTGGATAGATCAACTGAAGAAGAAAAAAAGGAAAACAAAATCAAAAACATTCATCCTAAATAAAGCTGAAGACTGAGCAGTGTTTCCAATTGAAATTGAGTGTGGTGCTGAAAGATTCATTGTTAATTCTGGTGATCCAAACTTTAGGCTTTTAGAACATATTAGGTTTTTTAACATTCTATTGTTGAAATCACAGTATTTTCTCTTCTTACTAAATCCCCTTTGTAAAGAAGAATATTACACTCTTTCACTAAAAATGTTTTTATGTAGAAAAATTTCTCTGATATCTAAATTTCATGCAGCTTTCCATTTAGGAACTTTATTTTTTCACTTTAAGAGAATAAAAAATGCATCTCCAAGTATTGGTTGGAAAAGAATAGAAACTACGAATTGCCTTTGCTATAGTTATCATGGTTAACATGTGAACAAAGAAATGATCAAGAGTCTTGAAGCAGACCAGGCTGGCTTCTTAGTTTGCCTGCACAGCTCAGCAGTTGTGTTTAAGTGGTTAACATTAATGACACACAGATATTTAAAAAAAAATAGAAAATTAAAACATCAGTTCTAACGTGATACAGCTGGAAAATGATGCAAAGAAAAAAATATTGGAAAATTAAGGACAGGCTTACATGAAAGATTACTAATTTACATAGAACAGCCTGGGTACTATTAGAAATGTGGCAGCGAGTAAGGAAAATAGATCATCTACCATCTGCAGACAATTAAACCCAAAACTGCTGCTGCATAATATTTTGAAATATCCCTCTGCACCATGCAAGCAGTGCTGCTTACAACTAGACAACTGCAGCAACTGAGTTAGAAATGGTGTAACAGTCTTTCACACATTATTAATGAACATATTCTAGTTTTGTTAAGTGAGATTAACAAACTAACTGTTTGGTCAGAGAATAGGCAGCTCACAGTGCATTAACGCATTACAAAGATAATTTTCTTAATATGACGTATTATGCAATTTTGAATACTGTTATAATAAGCTGTACAAGTAAAATGTTATTTCTAAGATTGTTATAAAGTTGATACCAATTCCAAGTTTTATACATATAACATTTTTGTTTGGTCATAGACTACTGTTGCTCCAACCAATACTCCTATGCAGTTCCGCATTATCTGTAGGAGAGTCTGACCTTTTCTCCTTTTGAGAAAAATGAAATTGTTTTATAGAAAAACAGAGCAGGCCAGGTGCCGTGGTTCACACCAGTAATCCCAGCACTTTGGGAGGCTGAGGTGGGTGGATCGCTTGAGCTCAGGAGTTCAAGATTAAATGAATAACATGGTGAAACCCCATCTCTAAAAAAATTACAAAAATTAGTCTGGCGTGGTAGCTTGCGCCTGTAGTCCCAGCTACTTAGGAGGCTGAGGCGGGAGGATTGCTGGAACACAGGAGGCAGAGGTTGCAATAGTGAGCCGAGGTCACGCCACTGCACTCCAGCCTAAGCAACAGAGGAAGACACTGTCTCAAGAAAAAAAAAAAAAAGGAAAGAAAGGAAAAGAAACAGAAACAGAGCACCTAATATCCAAAAATGTAAACAATATGAACAAAAAGTTACTTGAAAATAGCTATGTCAGTCAGCCAGGTATTCACAAATAAAAAGGAACTCAAACTATAATCAGAAGCTAAGTCTACCATGTAAAAAGTATATTATAAATATCAAGAAGGATTTTTATATGATCTCTATGTTCTGCTTTATGAAGTGTTTATTTGTAACTATTATTTTTAGTTATGAGGAAAAAACTTGATTATGCTATACGTTATCTTCAAATGGGCCAGCAGGCCCACCACCTGCTTTTGCAAATAAAGTTTTATTGGAACACATGCTTAACTGTTTATGTATCGCCTATGGCTGCTCTTGCCCAGCAAAAGCAGACCTGCGTAGTTGTGACAGAGACCATATGGCCCACAAGGCCTCAAATATTTATTATCTGGCCCTTAACATAAAAAGTTTGCTGACCTCTGACTTAAAATATCAATAAAGATGCATTATAAAAGAGAATTATCACTAAGTTTGGTGATATTCTCTTTTATAATGAAAAAAGATAAAGGATTTATCAGCTCCAGATATTGTCTTCAAAGTATAGAACTGGAAAAAAAGACAGAAATTCCAATCCTACACTTCGAAGACAATATCTGGTGCTGATAAATGTAAGGTCCCTGTGGATCAGACTTCTAAATGGTCATTTCAGTTACGTGCAGTGGGATCTTCTGGAACTTGTTGAGCCAGCGTTTACCTAACTGCATTTTGCATGACTCGAGTGTTCCTTAAAAGATGAATTTGGATCAAATAAATTTGGAAAGCATAGGGTTTTTCAGGATTCTTTTCTTTAGGAACTTCTCAGGGGGCCTTAATATACTCATGATGTACATTATAAAGACTATTTCAGATCATGAAAAAAGTACATTTTCTCTATAAAATGCTGAATGATGAACGTTAATGTTCCTATTTCAAAATCCAAAGCCTAAATAATGGCAGATTAGCATATATGAGTGGTCTTGCTATATAATTCGTTTTCTCATGTAGAGAATATGAGAAATTAAACGGAATCTTAATTAGCTTTACATCTCAACAGACATTCTTTTCAGCTCTTTTATCAGCGCTCTTTCATTCTGTACCATTATGGCCTACAAAGGATGGTATTTCATTGAACAAAACAGTGAACAGAAAAACAGTCTGTAGAAACTTCTCAAAAAGCTTAGTGATTAAAAAAAGAAACATTCAAATTTCTGAATCTAGAAATTATATCAGGACAATGGAAATCCTTCAAAGTTTCCTCAAGGTCTTCCAATAAGCCATATTCACATTCCATTACAAATTTAACTTAAATAAAATGCTAAACTTACAAAAACAGTGAAATGAATCATTTTTTCATGAAAAAGCCCCTTAAAATATAACATTGAAAAAATGCTTTGTTTTCTTTTTGTTTAAGGCTTACGGTCTGATTTTTCTAATAGTTTTGGAAAATAATTTAGCATGTGTTTACGTTAAGTTTTTGTTTTGACTTCTAGCTAGACCAGGGGTGTCCAATCTTTTGACTTCCCTGGGCCACACTGGAAGAAGAAGAAGTATCTTGGGCCACATGTAAAATACACTAACACTAACAACAGCTGATGAGCTTAAAAAAAAAAAAAGCTTATGCATAAATCTCATATATATATATATCTATATCTATATATATCTTTTTTTTTTTTTTTTTTTGAGATGGAATGTCACTCTGTCATCCAGTCTGGAATGCAATGGTGCAATCTCAGCTCACTACAACCTCTGCCTCCCAGGGTCAAGTGATTCTCCTGCCTCAGCCTCGAAAGTAGCTGGGATTAAAGGCACCCGCCACTGCGCCTGGCTAATTTTTGTATTTTTAGTAGAGACGGGGTTTCACCATGTTGGCCAGGCTGGTCTCAAACTCCTGACCTCAGGTGATCCTCTTGTTTCAGCCTCCCAAAGTGCTGGGATTACAGGTGTGAGCCACCATGCCCAGCCAAATCTCATACTGATTTAAGAAAGCTTAAAAATTTGTGCTGGGAAGCATTCAAAGCTATCCTGGGCTGCATGTGGCCCAGGGCTGCATGTGGCCATGGGTTGTACAAGCTTGAGCTAGACAATAGTCAAATAACAGCAAGGAGAGGATCAAATTAACATATATGACTGCTCCCCACATACCAGAACCCAAAAAAACCCCAAAGCACTTTTATAAATCAAGGAGGCACTCAAATAATTTTTAAATGAACAGGAAAGCTCCCAAATGGCTATACTGCCAAGGACAAACATGCGGTGCTATCATATTATGAAAAAATCTTATTTTATGGAAGATTAATATAATGTGCATACTTTAAACTGATTGTTACATCAATTAGAATGAATAGACCTCATTCAATATAAGAAATTAACTTACTAATGACACATTTGGATTTTTTAATGTACCCTACAAGTTTAGAACTGATCATCAATGAAGCCTTCTAAAACTAGCTGCAAAGAGTTTCCACCCTACTAGTTACCATGAGACCACCATGGTGAATATAAAAGCTAAAGAAAACACATACACTAATCACTAAAACACAGTTGGACCAAATGGTCATAAAAAAATACAACTATAAAAATGTGAATGCTAATGAAAAATACAATTTCATAGATTTTAAGAAATATTTAAAAGCTACTCTCTTCACTCCACTATACAATTAAAAACAATCCCTTGAATTGGGCAGGTAACACATAAATATCACGTATACCCTGGTGTATGGTGTCTTTATCTTTTAACTCAAGAGAGAATATTCTGTGATGAGCTTGCCTATAGTTAACATGTACCTATAGGAAATTCATCTAGGTGCATAAACGAAGAGGATGCATAAAAATAAAGGCAATCCCCCACACATATGGAGATATATAATAATACAGCTTAGGTTTTTTCCTGTCTAACTTTTATGAAGTTTATATTTAAGATGATGAGTGTCAAAATATGTCTTTGGAATATGATTAAAATAATCACTGCATTAAATTTATAAATAGTATGAAATATATTTTTAAGAGACATACCCTTACTTTAAATTATAAGCTAGCTCTTAGTGAAAACAAATCCACCTCCATACTTTCTCTATAAAGATACTTGTCAACAGTTGTTTCAGGAGAACACTGAAATTTTTGTACATTTAAAATGTTGCTTAGGAAAGCAATTCTGTATCTGAAAACTCAATTAAGCCATCGCACTGTGAGCAGTATGTGGCAACACACACTCAGGATGTTTGAACTCTTTTACATTTTAAACATCTTTACTCTGTGGTATCAACAGTTATTAGATCTTCCTATTTCTCTGTTTTGACTATGTAGTCAAGATGGAATGGCTTCCCATGTTGCAAGAGAAATTCTAGTATCAATAAGGACACATTTTCTGACTAAAAGGTGGTGAAACATTACACTGTGCTGAAAAGAGGGTTGCTGAATCCGTCCACGTAGAACTTAATAAAATAGCACAAAACAGTGTAGTTTTGCCTGGAGGGAGAATATCTTCCAAGGTTTCCTCTTGTGCTATGATTTTATGAAACAGAAATGACAATGTTATGCAGTAAATATTAAAATGTTTCCCTCTTTCCCCAAAAGAGGTTCTTTGGATAGCGTTTGTTGCTGGGTAAATGTTTGCAAATGACTCAGAAAATAGGAGTGGGGAATATTTAGTCAATCAGGTCATCTGATTGCTTAATCATCCTTTGGTGAATTGAAAAACAAATTACAATATTGATGAAATCTAGCTGATGGAAGAAAATGATCCAAATCACTATCTAATTCAATCTATTGTGAAAACAGCAAACTTGTCAGGTTTCCACATTTACTAGTGTGTTATTTATATAATTATTTAACTATGTAAATGAGCATGATGACAGATATTTTGTTGTTTTCACAGTAAATTGGGCAGTGACTCAATCCTCACCAAGAGGAGGTCTGATGCTTACACTACACAATACTGTCACTGGCCAGAGGTGCTGCTGGGTGACGAGCCATGAGCAATGGTGAAAGAAACATTGGGGCTAGGAGTACAGGCCTTGACTCCCAGATTATCAGCTGAGTCACCTTGGTGAGTCAATTTGTCTCCAAAAATACACCTTTTCCTCATATTAAAACAAAAGAATAGCGGTACCCGTTTCCTTTTCCATAGTAATGAAGAAATAAATGAGAACACACGCATGAAAGAGATTTCAAAACTTTCAGCTGTGATGTTAAACATTAAACATTATAAACTAGGGGCCCTGGAACAGGATTTACTTTTTCAGACCTTAAGGGTAAGTGAAATGTAATACAGCAGTATTTTGAAATTCCTGTTGTTGAGTATGGACCATAATCTTGAGATCTAAGAGCGTCAATGGATACCTGGTTCAAGGGCTTCATCGTCCTGTAATAATTAATAGCTGATAGCATATGGCAGTTTATGAAACACATAAGCAGCTATAATTTCAGTAAATATCAATTTATTTCTATACATAAGTCACTTAGGTATAATATGATATAAAAATTGAGTGTTTTAAAATTAGTATAAATAGATTTTTGGATATAGAACTACAAGCCCATGAGGACAAACAAGATACAAATGAGGTGAGTACCTCACACAATGCCTGGCACAAAACATGCAACCAAGAAATATTTGTTGAGCTAACACTGACTAAAAAAGTCATGTAGGTTCACAAAATAAGAATTCAATGAGAATTTTGAAAATGCACATGTACATCATGGTATATTCAAACTATGTTCACCTGAGAGTTAAACAACAACAAAAAGTTATTTTATCCAACACAACTCATCAAGTATGACCTGATTAAATCTTCTGCTACAGACCTAATGATGTGTTTTTACCATCGTCTCTAAATTAAATCATACAGAACTTCCCACTGTACTCACGGTTACTCCAATGGTCTGAATGATTGTATTTAACTTTGAGTGTTAATTTATATTGCCTCATTTTAAGATGACATTTTAAATTTCTCAAAGCATTTCTTATACATTTCTGTATGTGATGGTTAAAACAACACTGTCAAGTTGACCAGATGACAGCTCATGTTCACAAACACACGTCTGTACTTGCTTCTGCAGGAGATGCTGTGTGGGGAGCTCAGGGTAATTCACCCTACCCACTTTTGCAGCTCATCCTCTCTCACATTCTCTCAGAATTTTAACCAGGCTTGGGAAACAGACGCTCCACAGTAACATAACCTGGTTACTAGGTTCAGAGAGACACGCACCACCAGTGAAAAAAGCCCACGTAGACTCCACTTTCTACTGCTATTATAACTAGAGCACTGCTTAAAAATAGTGGGTGATATTTTATTCCTTTGCATATGAAGATTCACTAGATGTGGTACTACCAGGTATGACACTATGGTTTAAAAAACGTGTACTGAGATCATATAAAAATTAAAATCATTTGAAAAAATTTGAAAAAGGTAACTATTGAAAACTGCTTGGAACATAGAGGTATAGCTTCTTATTTTAAAAAGTATCTATATGAGTTCCAGTCAGTCAATGTTAATTACCATCAGATCCTAATACATACATGCATTCATGCATATATATATGTATATATAATACACACATTTTATTTTCAATTAAGTTCCAGTTCAAAAAGTTTTGAAACACAAGTTAAAATAAACTTTTAAGGAACATTAATTAGGAGAGTATCCCACAATTTCAACCTACCTTTTGTGGCCACTCGGACACAGTCTATTTTGGTTTCCTGTGTCAAATAAAGAGAGGGAAAAATCATTATTCATGTTTTCTTTAAAACAAATAGAAATATCTGTAGTTCTATTTAAATAACACTGATAAGGAAGGATCTCACTGTTCTGAGCGTGTCTTTAATCACATAGCAATTATTCTTTGAACCACACTCAGATATATTTTCTGGCTCCAGTGGCAGTGGTGCTGGGCATTTCTAGACCAGGTGATGAGCAAGGAGCTACACATAAAATGTCTCTGCCTGGTGGCCCCGGACCTCCTTCACCAGACCTGTACTTTCCCCCTGAGCAAACAGTACTGGAGAAGTACGATGCATCTCAGATTTCCCCCCTTTACACCGGCAAAAGTTAAGTTGACAATGATACCTAGACCTATGCTGTGAAGAAGGGACCCACTGTGGTATCTGCGAAACATTTCCTTCTGTCTAAGGAGACTTTACAGTCTTATCAGAGTTCTGGGGTGGTCTGAACAGGAAAGGGAAACATTCAGAAATGACACTTTTTGTTTCCGTCTCATCTTTCTATTTTCTCATAGGAAAAAAAAAGATACCAAATTTAGTCACAGCTATAGGAAGTAGAAACTCTTGTGGAACTTCTTCAGTTCCCATTTCTTTAATGGGACAGACTATGCTGAAAAGACAGATGCTGTGAATCTCACAAAATTTTAAATGAGCTGAATGTATGTGTTGGAGCTATACTGTCTTCCTGTAAAATAGTAAGCTAAGCAGAATTGCCAGCCAACTTTTGGTAACAGGAAAACTGAAAATAAAACCCATCATGTTGATGATAAACTCCCCCAATCAAAAACTAAAAAATAAAGATGAGTATATTCGTTTCTTTCCATAAATTTCTCTAGACAAAAATAATTTTAAGAGAAGAAAATCACATTTGTTTACAAGTAGAAATGCAGAAAAGCATGACTTCAATGTTACTACCATTTTACTTAATCTGTGTTCACATTAACAACCCCGAATAGCCTAAGTAAACAGTTATGTGCACAACTTACCCCATTGGCTCTACTAGCAGCTTGGAAATAAATTCTGTAGCTTTTATAGGGGAGAAGGGGAGTGTTCCAGTATCCATTGTATGTCTTATTATCACCAATTGTAAAAGGCTGCGCAGCTTGGAGGCTGTCTGCAGGAAATTCTGCAGCAAAGTAGTACTGAGAGTTCAGCAGAGAAGCATTCTGGAAGTGAATTGGCACTGGATAGCACTTTAAGATTTCTGTCGTCTTTTTAGTTCTTCGAGGACGTTCTTCCTCAACAACTATTTGATAGACACTAGAAAAACAAGAGTATCATCAATGATATTTTATGATAACTGAACTGATCCACTCTGCCTTCAACTGCATGGACCCACGGGACACTCAAAATAAAGAACACACTGGACACAGTCCATACTAAGTGCTTGATATATAACAGACTCTCATGCAGCACTTGCTCAGTGAAAGAGAGGGTGCTTCAGTTCTTCAGAATTCTCCCATCCAAAACAACACTATTTAGTGAGAGAAACAAAATTCACTGTCATTTAAAATTTTTAATATGATAATCTCTACTGTTTATGTGAGCAGAAGTAATGTTTTTCTCACATGTAACTGAAGATGATTTTACAGATAATTAACTCAGTTTACCTGATAAATACAATTAAATTATACCAACTGTAAGTTTATTTTAAAAAGCAATGCATTATTTTCTTTAATGACAACACAAGTATAGTTTTAACAAATCACAAAACACAATGTGTAGTGATTCATGTTAACTAAGGTTTATCTTCCTATGTTTTCTTATGTTCCTTTGCCCTCACCATATTCAATCAGTGGAAAGAAATGCATAAGAAAAGCAGAGATAAGGGATTATAGTTTCAAAAGCCAAAGCCTTGGAGTTCCAAGTGATTAGTAAGACTAACTCATGAACAAGGCCCCTCGAATCTCATATAAGAATGGGCTGGGTGTGGGTATCTTTGAAGATGCCTGCAAGGATGACAGCCCCACTAAAGAGTAGGTCTCTGGTACCTGCCCACCCTCCTCCAATGTCTTTGATTCTGAAGTAACCTTAGGAGAATGGCAGAAACCTTGAACTGATAGACTTTTAGAAAATTAAGATATTTATTTAATACATTTGCCAGAGTGATGAATGCTGTTTGCAGTTTTGTCGGAAAAAAACTTTCTCATGCTGAGAAAAACTGAAGCCTGACAACAGCTTCCCTGAACTGACTCCAGATTAGATTGTAACTACTCTGGCAGGAAGAGGGATCTTTTTCTTACAGTATCCGAAAGGCACCAGAATTCCCAGGAACCAAGAGCGGCCCAGTACAGGAACCCATTAATGCCACGGAAAAAGCACAGAAGAGGGCTGCCTGCCATCCCCACCCATGGGGGCAATGCCTAGAAAGTTTCCTCTCTACACTCTCGTCTATGTGACCTCTGAATCTGCACTTGTAGAACCACCTATCTCTGTGGGCACAACCACTTAGCATCTTCTATTACAGAAACGAAATGTGTGCTATCATTCCGTTGGTAATTCTGTCTAAATAAAAATCAATTGTTTTAGAATATCAGATTGATTTCTCAGTAGACAGGTAACCAGCAGGTTTATAAGGCAATGATAAAGTGAATTTTACCAGTGATGTAAACTTAAAAAAAAAAGGAGTACAACTCTTATTTCCTAAACAGCAGATACTTTCTATGGGATTGAGTCATGTAAAATGCTCCACATTAGTGGATCATTCATATAATAGTAAAGGTAAAAGGTCAAGGTCAAAGTGGAAGACTAAATACTACCTGTTCTGTAGCACAGCCACAGTTGACAGCTGTGAAAGAAGTCTAACCCGGAATACCATTAAAAACAAACAGTCCTAAAGAAGCGTGACCATTCTCTTGAAATCTCTTTTGGAGGGGTAAAGACAATGCACTGGTCTGAGCTCTAATCCCAATTCTGCTAAAAGCTGGGGTTTTAAATGCATTTCAATTAACTTATTTGAGTTTTATTTTTCTCCTATGAAATGAGAGAATTAAGTGAATCTCTAACATGGAGTTCATATATCTAGAATTTTTATTCAGCTTACAAGGACTGATCTCACAAAATAGAGAAACCATAAGAATAATTATTTTCTTTGCAAAGTGATTCTCCATTTAATAAAATACATTTTTTTTTTTTTTTTTTTTTTTTTTTTGAGATGGAGTCTCACTCTGTCACCCAGGCTGGAGTGCAGTGGTGCGATCTTGGCTCACTGCAAGCTCCGCCTGCTGGGTTCACGCCATTCTCCCACCCCAGCCTCCCGAGTAGCTGGGACTACAGGCATCCGCCACCACGCCCGGCTAATTTTGTTTTTCTATTTTTAGTAGAGATGGGGTTTCACCGTGTTAGCCAGGATCTCAATCTCCTGACATCTGCAACCTGCAAGGAGCTCCCTCCTGTTATAACCCAGCTAGACAAAAAAACAGCACAGCTGCTCCTAGACTTTCCATGTCCCAAGATCCTAGATTCTCCTACTGCAAACATCTTTGCCTCTTTTCCTTCACCCTGGCCTACAATCTCCAACATTGATCTGCCCGCCTCAGCCTCCCAAAGTTCTGTGATTACAGGCATGAGCCACTGCGCCTGGCCAATATAATAATTTTTAACATCACTTCCTTCAGATCGTTTTTCCAGTTCATTTGCTGTATGACATGATTTTCAAAACTTCAACTTAAAAACAACTTCTGGGAAATCCATATACTAGACAAAGCAGGAAAATAAGGATATGTGTGAAGAAAAAAATGTTGCAGATATTCCATACTGCAAGTGCTAGGCCAGGTGCCCAACACACACAGATTTTATTTTTCCCATTTTCCTAATGTGAAAACTGAAGTGTAGAGGTGAAGTGCCATTCTACCAGGGCATTCTACTGAAGTGGCAGAGGTGGTCTGACAGCAGAGCCAGTTCTCCTAATCATCAGACCAGGCTGTGCTGGCATTCCTTATTCACAGGTCCAGTAAAGGCACTGATGGGAACCATCTGGCCTGAAGAGAATTTTGACTTGCTCCTGTAGACACAACCAACACATAAGCTAGTCTCCACTGACTTTCCACAGTCAATTTCTTTTGAGTATTGTAAAGATTCACACTTACCACATCAAGGGAGTTATAGATGATAACATTGGCTTTGACCTCAATTCCTTCTGTATCTGAATCATTCCTCAATGAATGACTGAGGAATCATTCATTGGAATGAGGAATCAAGGAATGTACAGAATCGTTCCTCAATTCTGTATCTGAATCATTAATTACTTTCAGGGAGGATGTTCTCCTGGGCTACACAGTGACTTTAGCACCTGGCTGGTGTCCTCTGAGCGCTGTGATCTTCCCACCTCTCTCAACCTGCAAGGAGCTCCCTCCTGTTATAACCCAGCTAGACAAAAAAACAGCACAGCTGCTCCTAGACTTTCCATGTCCCAAGATCCTAGATTCTCCTACTGCAAACATCTTTGCCTCTTTTCCTTCACCCTGGCCTGGACTCAAGTTTGCCACTTAAATGTAGTTCTCCTCAAGGCAATGAACTCTAGGTCACTCTCAGATGCCCTATGTCCTAAAACACAGACTCTCAATGACTCTCTCTCAAGGGCTTATAGTCTGTTCCCTCATTTTCATGTTGTCTTGCTCTGCTCCAAATGCACAAAAACATGTTTTCTGTGAACACATAGTCATTTTGTGTCCTTTTATCACTATTTTCAAAAGTCCTATAAGCTTCTGAAGGAGAAGGGCAAAGGTTTAGTCACTGTTGTGTCTCGTGACACTTTGGCTGTGAAGTACATATTTCTGAAAGCATGCTATAATCTTGAAGTTGCTCTTTGGTTTGGGGGTATATTACACATTCTATGTACCAGGAGGGAGGAAGCACACCGATAGTCACAACGATGCTTTGCCTTATTAAAATTTAATGTGAAGTTTATTTTGTATTCATTTCCCAAATACTCAAGAGCCAAAGAGAAAGCAATGACCAAGGAAAAGGTTTTATGATAAGAGGACGCTAGTTATGTTTTAGTTTATCCTGGATAACCCACAATTAAATAATGAACCTAAGGGAATCAAACGCTGTGTCTCTATGTGCCCCCCACACCTCCATCTCTCACTTCCCATTCCTCTCTCCTAACCTGGCTCATAGGTGTGATGGGTGAGTGTGTACACTGATTTATTATTTCAACAAATATTTTTTGAGTGCCTAATAGGTGTCAGGCACTGCTCTAGTTTGCCTTAAACAACACAATGTTTGACATTCTCTAATGATACAAAATTTTGTTTTGTAATATAAATATCATCTAAGCAAACATGAAAAAAATCATTTGTTTCAAGCAGCAGTTTTATGAGGATTAGGTGAAAATTAAAGAATTAAACAATCATTGGACAGGCCTCCATGTTAGCCAGTTGGCATGGGTTCTATTATACACTCTACTCCAGACATATTGCTTTTTAAATGGCTACCATCCACTCATCTTCAGATATATTAAAGAAAGAACTAAGTTGACTGGAGCAATTTCAAACCCAAAATGTCTTTTCATCCTTGCTCCACAAGACAAATTAGATTTGCAAGCATCCAGACCTCAAATCTATTTGCTCTTTAATAATTTAAGCGCTGAAAGGTCAAGCAGCTCTTTTCTATTTCCCTTTATCAAAGCCCAAGTGCTAATGAAAAATAGCTAAATCCTATCTGCTGCCCAATTGCCATAATTTGCTGTTTCCCTGATGGAAATTAACACATTATTAGCACCTAGGTCAATAGTACCTTGACAGAACTTTATAGCTGATGTGTTTTTCATCTGTACAAGTAACATCACTTCACTAATGAGTTTCATAAAATTTTTCCATCCACAATCACAATCTCAAAAGTAGCTCTGAAAATCTCACTGTTGGAATGGTGTTTCTAGAAAGAGTTTTAAAAAGCAAATTTCCGAGAAAAGAAAACTGATCAGAAATTTCTAGCTTAGTGAGCTGAATTTAAATTCTATTATCCTTTTAATGGGTTGCCCATGCTGCCTTTGTTTATTAAAGTTGCACCACCCCAGCCCTGTCCTACAATTATTCTGGAATTTAAAGTAACATCAAATCTTCCTACTGCATGTGCAATATTAAAAGCACAATCCACAGTGAAGATGAATCTGCCAACACTGTGACATCACTATATCAGAACTTTCCTATGGAAGGAAATTTAATTTAAAGTTTAATTTATGCCAGGCATTTCTACAACAAAATTCTAAGGCCTTTATAAGGAGAATGAAAAATCTGCATTTATATGGAATAGCACATGAAGTATAACCTAGAAAAGAACATCTGAACATCTTTCATCTACTTTTTTATACTTGAAAGTTCAAATGTGATAAAATGTTTTTAGTTTTTTCCTAACTTTCGAGTTCCTAGAGAGGAAGCCTCATACATATGTGAAATGAACTTAAATTGTTTTGTCCTAATTCATTTCAAGATGAGTTGTAAATCCATTTTTGTTATCCATTTATCGTATTTCTTTTCACCATAAGATATTAGAGAGTTACCAATTGGATAATAGAAGGTAGGGAGGTAAGGAAGAGAACAGAGAAGGAGAAAAGTTGTAACCCTTTCATTGTTGTTTTTGCTAATCCTTTAAAACAGGCACTTCTGATCATTTCAGGGACTTAGAATATTGTTCATTTTATCATATCTAGTAGTGACTTTTGGCTTGATTTGTAATTTTTGGTAAAAACCATCCATTATATATGTATAAAAAGAATAAATATTAGTATTGATATCTTCCTGAAGATTAATATGGGGGGAGATGAAATAAAATGAAAATATTAATTACATGCAAAGCATGAAAAATAAATGTGTAACTAAGGGTTACTGCCATGCAGCCCCACTGAATTTATTTTGCTCTTGTTCTTTGCTCCGACATTGTCTTTTCCTAAATCTGTCAGCATTTACTGAAATGACACCCTAATACTCTAAACAACCTGATAAAACTGAACTCAGTCTTAAAAAGTATGTCACCAAATTACAATTACTGGAAAAAAATCAGAATTCAGTGTTTGTTATTACGGCTCAGATTCCTTACAGTCCTGCAGGTAACACTGAGAGTAACTGACTGGACACACTCCTGTTCATTAAATTATCAATGACAAATGGTAATTAGTTTTATGCAGACAATTGGCAATGGGTAGCACATTGCACAGGATAAATAGAACTGTGGGGCTGAATATTCTATATTAGCAACTTTAATTTCTCTTTGTCCTGCTCTGATATAGACAAGACTGACCAGAAATTGCTGTGGAATATTTGTGGGGCACCACAAGCATTTTTTATGTTCTCTCAGCCATAACTCATAACAAGGAGCTTGCCTGGCATCAGTAAGTTACTATTGCCCTGTGTGTGTGTGTGTCTGTGCACATGCTCCCACACTCGGTTCAATACCCTGCTGCTCTGCTAGCTAGTGATAAAATCTGATATAATAAAATATTAATTACAGATGAAAGGTTGGGTGAGAAATATGAACTCAATTACCATCCCATATTATGAACAAAGGGCAGGGTGAAAACAATTCTTTAGTTATGGAGGTTTGGGATAATAAAAAGAACAACTAGAACATTAGGCTCAGGCTGAGAAGCTCTGTAAAAGGCCACCTATCATTAATCTTCACAACAGGCACCACATTTCGAGTAAATTAGTCCTAGATGGAACATCTTTAAGGGTGATTTCTCCTGCTTTTAACAAGTGAAGACATTTTCCTTTGCATTTCCTATTTCATATAAATTTAACATAATCATCTCAATTTCATAAACACATGACTATGAAATTATAATCCAAAATTAGTTACTATTATGAAAAGTATGTTCTCTTAGTCCTAATGGTTTGAATAAAAATAGAAAGAGAATACTATCAAAGCCACACCAAATATCTTTGTTCCTGTATGTTTGTCTGAATGATATTTTATAGTTTGTATTATACCCAATTCAAAATCTTTCAGTCTCGAAAAGTTCCAGTGCTTTGGGCCAGATGAGCTGGAATACAAATGCAACTATCAGAGAAAGGCAGGTGTGCCCAAGGGGGTGCCGATGAGAGAGCACTGACTTGGGAATCACCGTCCATAGGCGACTGGCTCCTGATTTACTCCTGAATCACCGACTGACCACTAAAGTCCTTCAGGCTCTAATATTTTATGACCCTCAGCACAAGATCAGGCAAGTTGTGACATCCGCAAGTGAGAAGAAAATTATTTCATTCATGTTTCCTCCATCCTTTCTTTCCACAATATTCACCACGTATCAGGCCTTGCTCCAGGCACAGGGGAAGAATAAAAAGAGGAATTAGGTACAGACTGCCCCGCCCTTGAAAAGCCCAGGCTAAGAGTGTTAGAAATACATCACATCAATGAAGAACTACCATGCCAAGGATCTGATGAGGGTTTGTACAAAGGACAAAGTAACAGGACCCAGGGATGTGTCAATCTCTACGTTAAAATCTCTTCTAGCATCTGCTACATTGAGGGCATCTGACTTGAACGTAGTGCCCAATGTTCTCACCCTAAAACTGCTCCTGCAATGCTACAGTCACCAACATTCTCTTTGAATTAAAGATAATGCAACAGCACCAAAAACAAAAAAGCCAACATGTTTATTAATAGATCCCAATACAGTCTCCATTCACTCCAATTGCTTGTGAGTACTCTTCATCAGCACAGAAGATGGAAGACAATGAGCTGGGTCCTACCTCACATACTGCCCAAGTCCCAGCAGGTATGTCCCCAGGAGTCCCCAGAGTGGCCCCAAGAGCTACCCAAGAATGGCAGGGTCTTCCTCACTCAATTCCTGTACTGCAAGGCATGAAAACCAGGCTTCCCAGTCTTGACTCCTCCAGGCGCCCACATGGCCTGAGGTGAGGATGAAGAAGGAGGTACCTGAGGGTGGGCCGGGAAAGAAGCTTGAAGGCATGCATGGTCTTGGTCTTTGTTCTCCTCTCTCTTTCCAAATCACTGTCAGGCAAACTTGGAACTACTCTCTGTCCAGTCTATAATCACTCCTTAGGCTACAAAGGCCATAATTTTTTGTTTTCAATACTTCACTGGATATCCATTTTAATCCTTAAAGTTATATCAAAATATTACGTAAGTATTTTGTTGGTTTTTCTCGGGGGTGACTGGCAGTGGAATTTGGCTCTGAGAGCCATTCCTGGCCTTCCCTGTCTACAGCAGCCTCCCCGTACACCCTCCCACAGGCGCCCTGGGCCTGCCGCCCTCAGCATGGGGGGCCTGGGAATGAGAATGGAGGTCTGGTCCAATGCACAGAATCCTTCAGAAGACATTACTTTGAAGAAGAGAAAATGTGAAAAGTAGGGGAGGGAAGGCTAGGCAGCATATTTTCATGCACAAAAGCAAGTCTGAAATGGAGTTTGAGGGAAAGTGAAATTAAGTTTCATTGTATAAAAGCTCAAATACATCTACTCTATTATAATTATCTTCCTCTGCCATTTTTAAAGCTTCTTTTCAAAGGTTCTTAAAGAACAAACTTAGTTTCCAAAATGAATTTTCAAAGAGATGACTGACATTGTCATCCTAGAAGCAACATTAATAAAAATGATCTTTGTTTTCTGGCAGTAAAGGAATCCAGAGTATTATTTTTTAATATAATAAAACTCACTTAAAAGCAGGTGGGGTGGGGGTAGTGGTGGTGATGATAGTAAGGGATCTGGCACCTTTTGCTAACACTCACTATACCGATTCAGCAACAGTAAGTAATAATAAAAACAAATTCTGTAAAAAGCAGGCTGAAGTTGTATCACTGAATGACATTTTGATCCTATGTGTACTTCAATAATAAAGGAAAAGTATTAGGTTAGAAGTCAGTTCCTTTCCCTAAACAATTTTAGCCACAGATAGAGCCTTTTCAAAAGGTTTGAAAACTGTGACAAAAGTGCACATTAGCCCTGAAGGTTTAAGATTCTCCTACAGTCTGCATTTCTCCAATAAATAAAAGGGAACAATTAAAAAGCCACTTATAAGCATCTCAAAAGCACTGATGCTTAATTTATTGATTCTCTGGAGACTAATAAAAATGCTGAAAGGAAAAAGAACATACATACCAGTGGAAAACACTGATTAATTTGATTAAAATAATCCAATATTCTAAAACAATTTCATTTAAGTTCTTCAAGTTCTCAAAATTATATAGCTAAACATTTAGCAAGGGCTGGGTGTGGTGCCTCATGCCTGTAGTTCTAGCACTTTGGGAAGCCAAGGTGGGAGGACTGCTTGGGCCCAGGAGTTTGAGACCAACTTGTGAAAGATAGTGAGACCCTGTTCTATAGAAAATAAAAAAACTAGCTGGGTGTGGTGGCACACACCTCTAAGTCCCAGCTACTCAGGAGACTGAGGTGGGAGGATCGCTTGAGCCAAGGAATTTGAGGCTGCAGTGAGCTATGATCATGCTACTGCACTCCAGCCTGGACAATGGAGCGAGATTCTACCTCTAAAACATAACAAAACAAACAAACAAACAAACAAGCAAACAAACAAACAAAACCCCAAAATGTTTCAGCTTAAAAATAATAACAAGGAAATAATGAAGAAAACAAAAGTATTGCATTTAAGAATTACGCAAGCAGTAAGGATAAACCCCAGAAATTCCACTGATTATAATATAGAAACAAAGGTATAATGTATTTTCTTAATAAAGACGTACCCAGCTGAATAAGGCACTTCACATTATCGGGCCTCACAGATACTGAAGTTTTACAAATTGAAGGTTTTTGGCAAGCCTCCCTTCAGCAAGTCTGTCAGTGCCATTTATCTGACAGCATGCACTTACTTCATGTCTCTGTGCCACATTTTGGTAATTCCTGTAACATTTCAAACTTTTTCATTGTTATTACAACTGTTATGGTGATCTGTGATGAGTGATCTTTGATGTTACTCTTGTAATTGTTTTGGGGCGCTATGAACTGTGTCCATATAAGACAGCCACCTCTCTTCCCGGTACTGGGCCTCCCTATTCCCTAAGACACACAATATTGAAATTAGAACAAATAATAACCATACAATGGCCTTTAAGTGTTCAAGTGAAAGGAAGAGTTGCAAGTCTCTCACCTTAAATTAAAAGCTGGAAATTATTAAGCGTAGTGAGGAAGGCATATCAAAACCCAAGACAGTTTGAAAGCTAGGCCTCTTACACCAAACAGCCAAGTTGTAAATGCAAAGGAAAAGTTATTGAAGGAAATTAAAAGTGCTACTCCAGTGAACACATGAATGATAGGAAAATGAAATGGCTTTATTGCTGATATGGAGAAAGTGTTAGTGGTCTGGATAGAATACCAAACTTGAGTGGTCTGGATAGATCAAACCAGCCATGATATTCCCTTAAACCAAGCATAATGCAGAGCAAGACCCTAACTTTCTTCAATTCTATGAAGGCTGAGGGAGGTGAGGAAGCTGCAGCAGAAAAGTCTGAAGCTAGCAGAGGTTGGTTCATGAGGTTTAAGAAAAGTAGCCATCTTCATAACATAAAAGTACAAAGTGAAGCAGCAAGTTCTGATGTAGAAGCTGCAGCACATTATCCAGAAGATCTAGCTAAAGTCATTGATGAGGGTGACTACACTAAATCACAGATTTTCAATGTAGATGAAACGGCCTTCTATTGGAAACAGATGCCATCTAGGACTTTCATAGCTGAAGAGGAGAAGTCAATGTCTGGCTTCAAAGGACAGGCTGACTTTTGTGTTACAGGCTCATGCTGCTAGCAAGTTTAAGTTAAAGCCAATGCTCATTTACCATCCTAGGGCCCTTAAGAATCATGCTAAATCTACTCTGCCTGTGCTCTACAAATGGAACAACAAAGCCTGGATGATACCACATCTATTTACAGTATGCTTTACTGAATATTTTAAGCCCACTGTTGAGACCTACTTCTCAGATAAAAGGATTCCTTTCTAAATATTACTGCTCATTTGACAATGCACTTGGTCACCCATGAGCTCTGATGGAGATGTACATGGGATGAATGCTGTTTTCATAACTGCTAACACAACAACATTTTGCAACCCATGGGTCAAGGAGTCATTTTAACTTTCATGTATTATTATACGCAGGATAGATTTTGTGATGCTATAGCTGCCATATATAATTATTCCTCTAATGGGTCTGGTCAAAGTCAATGGAAAAGAGTCACTATTCTAGATGCCATTAAGAACATTTGTGATTCATGGGAGGAAGTCAAAGTATTAATATTAACAGGAGCTTGGAAATTGATTCTAACCCTCAAGGGTGACTTTGAGTGGTTCAACACTTCAATGGAGGAAGTCACCACAGATGTGGTGGAAAGAACAACTAGAATTAGAAGTGGAGCCTGAGGATGTGACTGAATTGCTGCAATCTCATGATCACACTTGAATGGATAAGAAGTTGCTTCCTATGGGTAAGCAAAGAAAGTGGTTTCTTGAGATGAAATCTACTTGTGATGAAGACGCTGTGACCACTGTTGAAATGACAACAAATGATTTAGAATATTATATTAACATGGTTGATAATGCACCGACAAGGTTTGAGAGGATTGACTCCAATTTTGAAAGAAGTTCTACTATGGGTAAAATGCTATCCAACAGCATCCCACGCTATAGAGAAATCTTTTGCGAAAAGCAAAGTCAACTGATGTGGCAAATTTCATTGTCTTATTTCAGGAAATTGCCACAGTCACCCAAACCTTCAGCAACTACCACCCTGATTAGTCAGCAACCGTCCACACTGAGGAAAGACCCTCCACCAGCAAAAAGATTATGCCTCATTGAAGGCTCAGATGATCATCTGTACTTTTAGCAATAATGTATTTTTTAATTAAGGTAGATATATTTTTTAAGACATAATGCTATTGCTCACTTAACAGACTACAGTATAATATAAACATAACTTTTCTATGCACTAGGAAACAAAAAATGTGTGTGACTTGCTTTATTATGATATTCACTTTATTGCAGTGATCTGGAACTGAGCCTGCAATAATTCCAAGATATGCCTGTACTAGAAAAGACAATCAAGAAAGGATATTAATTTGCAGAATTGTCCACGTCTGCAAAGGGAGGTGTAACCATCTTGGTTCTGAAGAGTCAGGAGGAAAGATGTCTTCTGATCAAGCAAAGTGGGGGACAAGAGAATGAGCACAGCTCCCAGGAGGAGGCAAGGTCCTGACAGCTCATGTGCCCTGTGGCTCTGAGCACAAGATTAAGTGTTACACGGAAAGCTCATGGCTTTGGGGTTAGAGTAGACAAGTCTGTTAACCTCCCTGAACCTCAGTTCTTTCAACTGTAAAGGGGAAATGCTGGCATCTAGCGAGGAAGCCTGCTCTGCATCATGAAAAATTACTTCATTTGGGACCAAGCATGGGCTTGGCACATCACAGCTCCTCGATCCAAGAAACAATGATTATTCATTTTCTATTGCTGTAATTTTTATTCCTCTATCACAAGCTGCTCAGAAGAACATAACTGAGGCTCAGGAATACAATACTAGGATCCAGAAAATTTCCTAAGACATGGGCAGAATAAAAGGGGCTACCATGTTATCTATAAGTTGTTTCTATCACTATAGAAATCAACAATAAGAAAAGGTTTCCTGTACTGAACAGATAACATCTTGTGTTTGATGCTGTCCTGACTGCATTGCTTACAGGTCACTAATTCTCCCAGCTGTCCTTTGAGGTAGATATTATTATTACCTTTGAGGTGGACATTAAATCTTGGCAAATAAGAATTTAAACCCAGAAGCATCAAGCTCCATGCTGTGGTTGCATTTTTTATGGTTCTTAACAACACTGCACTTTTACTCCCTGGAATGAGCTGTTACCTATAAACAGTCCTACCAATAGGGCCTTCTCTTATTGTTGGGATGTTTTGATGGAACAAGAGATCTAAAACACTGATGATTTTCCCAGATGAATGCACAATATTAATACCAAACACACATTTCTTACAACTTCCATAAAAGTATTATCAAATATCGGTGACTGTTAAAACATAGTTCCTATGTAGGTGATAACCACAGCATATTGGCATAAAAGGTAAAAGGCAGTAATGATAGAAAATTTTAAGTATATTACTAAAAGCGGAGTATAATGGGCATAAAGACTGAATAGCAATCTAGTCATTTTTTTAAGGAAATCATGACATTAAGCTTTATTCTCTTTGAGCAATTCGGTTTGCAAATAATTTTCACTGATCATAATCCTTCTGACCAGGCTGTGAGACAGGCAAGCAGCATATTTGATGTGAATTTTACAAATGAAGAAACAGACTTAGACAATTTACAGGGTGACATAGTTTGGATATTTGTCCCGGCCCAAATCTCATACTGAATGTAATTCCCAGTTGGGAAGTGGAGGTGGGGCCTGGTGAGAGATGTTTGGATCATGGGAGCAGATCCTTCATGAGTGGCTTGGGCCATCTCCTTGGGGTAAGTGATATCTTACTCTAAGTTCGCACGAGATCTGGTCTCTTAAAAACGTGTGGCATCTGGCTGAGAGTGGTGGCTCACACCTGTAATCTCAGCACTTTGGGACGCCAAGGTGGATAGATCACTTGAGGTCAGGAGTTCACAACCAGCTTGGCCAACATGGCAAAACCCCATCTCTACTAAAAATACAAAATTAGCCAGGCATGGTGGTAGGCGCCTATAATCCCGGATACTCAGAAGGCTGAGGCAGAAGAAGAATTGCTTGAACCGGGGAGGCAGAGGTTGCAGTGAGCCGAGATCACGTACTGCCCTCCAGCCTGGGTGACAGAGTGAGACTCTGTCTACACACACACACACACACACACACGTGTGTGTGGCATCTCCCTCCTCACTCTCTGTCTTGCTCCTGCTTTCACCATGTGACATGCCTTCTTCCTCTTTGTCTCCCGCCATGGTTGTAAGGGGAAGATTAGAGGCTTCTGAGGCCTCCACAGCAGCCAAGCAGACGCTAGCACCATGCTTCCTGCAAAGCCTGCAGAATGCTGAGCCAATTAAACCTCTTTTCTTTATAAATTACCCAGTCTCGGGTATCTTTATAGCAATGCAAGAAAAGTCTCACACACAGGGTGACTTCAGGTCACACAATTAGTAAATGACCCAGGCGAGATTCAAACCCATCTTCCTGTGTCTGTGCCAAGTGTTCTCTTAATTTGTGATACTGCCTTTAAAAAGTATTAAGTTGTATGAATTGTTTACATCAGAGAGATTAGATGTCACTTATTCTACCAAATGAAACTTCAGTCATTTGGTGAGAACTGGGAGGTGGAACCCCTGAGCACAGCCTGCTCCAATCAAAATCCTTTGTGTTTGGCAAAAGACAGTTTTGACGCATCCATCCACGGTAATCTGTTAACTTTCCAGCCAGAAGCCACATTGGCCCATTTATTTCCCCAATGTCCCAGCCCCAGTGAGTGATCTAATATGCAAACCCAGTCATATTTTTTGCCTCAGTAAAAATTCTTCTACAGTTTAAAAAAATGAGAAACAAATAATTAAAACAAAACAAATAAACAAATACTCATGGAAGCATGTGCCTGGCACAGAACCAGGATTGGAAATACAGAGGTAAAATCACAGAGGACAGGCCTGGCCCTGAAGGATCTGGTAGGTGGCCAGGAGAAGCAGTCACCAGTCAGTGCAGTTAATCTAGGGCTGAGCTCTCTGGGAGAGCTGCAGGACACAGATGGGCAGGGGACCAGGGTGGGCTCTCCAAGGAGGTGACATCTGGGCCATAGCTGGGAGGGGAGTGGAAATAAGTGAGAGAAAGAGAGAGAGAGAGAGAGAGAGACTGTGGAGAGACTGTGTGTGTGTGTGCAGGCAGGACAGAGGGAAGAAAAAAGAGAGAAGATTCCATGAAAGAAACATCAGCTGCAAAATAAACCCACAAAATGGCATGGAACCACCCAGGATATTCTCAGGCATATATTTACAGGTGGAACAGAGGCTGCCCCAGGAAGTGAGTAGAAGCCAGAGGCTTCCCCATTAGAGGAAGTCTGGATTTATGCTGAGGGCAATGGGGAGACACTGATGGGTTATTAAGCTGGGAGGAAAGACCCTGCAGCCACAGGGTGGAACGGGGATTGGAGATCTGAGAAAGACAAATATGAACTAAGACAGTGATTGTGGGGGATGGAAGGTAAAGTGAAAAGGAGGGGACGGAGTGTCATTACTGTCCCCAAGAGGTGAGAAGACAAGTTTTTGCAGGAGTCAGTATAAGCCTGCAAATTGGAGTGACCTTCCTGATTGGGTCTGAATTTATAGCAATGGCTTATTTGAAGCAATCTTTCTCAATTACTCTTCTTATTTTTTAAAAAAAGATTGCTTCAAAGGTAAAGGCAGGGTGTTCTTTCATAGTTCTGCATTCTATGGAAGGTTCATGATATTTAACTTTTATTTAGGGATGAAAATATAATTTAAAACTCCACCTGTTCCTGATATGTCCCACTAGTTAAACGAAGGTCTAGGGTCTTCTTATCTGTAATAAATGTTTCAGGTGATAATTACTCCTGCCGGCAAGAAAAAGATGAGGTTCATTCAATAAACATTTATTGCACTCTTAATTAGGTTACAGGTATTGCATGATATTCAAAAACTAAATTATTAAAATCATTTTGTGATCAAACGATTTCGCATTTCTGATTACATTTTTATATGTTTTACATAACGTTTAGCCTAGAGAAATGCACACTCTCAACATTCAATATGGTCATGAGTCACTTAATGATGGGGATATATTCTGAGAAGTGCCTCATTAGGCCATTCCATCTTTGTGCAAACATCATAGGGTGCACTTATAAAACCCTAGATGGTACAGCCTACTACACCCCTAGGCTGTATGGTAGAGCCTATTGCTCCTACGCTACAGAGCTATATGGATGTGACGCTACTGAATAGTCTAGGCAACTGTAAAACGTGGGAAGTATCTGTAAACCTAAAGTAAATGTAGAAAAGGTGCAATGAAAAGACAGTATTATAATCTTTCAGGACCACTGCTGTATACGCAGTCTGTTGAATGAAATGTCCTTATGCTGTGCACAACTGCACGTAAATCTAATTAATGCTCCTGAGTGATGGTCAAACCTTGTGTGTTTTTAATTTTATTGACTAGGATGACCACTGTTTAGGTCTCTTTAACTTCTTGTATCTTAGGCTTTTCTACTGATTGCTCTCCTACTTGGTGAACCTATCTAACTACCTCCTCCTCAGGTTTCAGTTTAAGTAACACATTCTCAGTAAGACACTCCTGATTCTCCTGTTGAGATTTCATTCTTCTGTCATATACTCTTAGAGTACCCTGTACTTTTCTAGACAGCTTTTATCACAACCCTAGCACAATGACTTGAAGATAATAAGTGTTCAGTAGATATCTGGTGAATGAACGAAGAATAACTGAACAGTAGCCAAGTGTCAATCCTAACATTTCCTACAACACTTTTCAATGCTATGAAGGGCCAGGATTTTAACCAGGTACTAATAACTGGACAGAGCTCTTACTACTTCTCATTGAGTGGAAAATACGTTGATACAGGACAGGAAAACACTTAGCAGGTAGAAGTAGAGATGAGATGGAACTGGGCCATACATACATGTCAAAAGGGACATGATTATATGGGAAAAAACACCAAAACCACTCCCTAATCTTTCTGCTATCTGATTGAAGAGCTGAATATTAATTTAATTAAGTTGCAACGAAATACAGGTAAGCCTCACAAGTGTAATATAATATACTTAACAAAAAATAGTTATTGAGGAAATAGAAGGCATATCAGCACTTCTGTGTACCCTGGTGTTCTTATAATAAATAGTTACAATGTGTATACTTATAAGTGCTGATTGATAAAATGCTCTGCTGAAGAGAATGATGTAAAACATAATTCCTTCTGTATCTGTGCCCTCATCCCTCTCCCCACCACCAAAATAGGATGAAGCAGAAATGTAACATGAGGAATGTGGTCAGGGCCTCTGAGTTGGTCCTCAGTTCTAAAAGTCTAGTGCTCTAAGAAGCATACTGGCTTAGTGGTCACACATGACTTTATCAACCTCTTGGAATTTGTAACCTTTCCTCACATTTCACATATGTGAAAGTGAGGCATCTATAGTCAAATCAGTTAATCTTTCTCAAAATTTCCAAGATCCTCTCCAGGAAAGGCTATCAGCCTTAGCTTGGAACACCTCTAGAAGTTCATCCCTTAAACTCTCTAAATCAATAACTGTGATTAAGAAGACCCAAGAGTTCCCGAGAGCAAATGGCAGAGCAGCTTTACAATTCGTAAAGTAATATGTTGTTCAGTGCAGCCATTTGCAATCTTTTAGTGCTCTGAGTTTGTAATTGAAACTATTTCTAATTTATTCCACTATTAACATTTAATGATGGTCTATCTAGGTGAGGGAAAAGAAAAAGCATCAACTTTCTGTACGGTCAATGGAAAATGAAGTAGACTTTAATGTCTCCCTTCTTCCTGCCGAATGGCTTCTGTGCAGCTGGTCAATAAGAGGGGAACACATAACACAACCCAGCCCTCGCCTCCAGGAATGTACAAGGTGTGGCCTCCACTGTTAAGGACATTCGAGAGTTTTCATGGAGTCTGTAGGTCCAACTCAAATATTTGCCTTTTCAGAGACAGCCATGGATTCTTTTGGGGATAGCGAAGCAGTATAAAAAACTTAGGTTTTCCCCAGCCATAGATAAGAATGAGCCACAATCACCCACTAAGTGTGCTGCTGGCATGCCTTCTGAAGCCGAGAGAAGCATTTCACACTAGCTTTTAGTAACCAGAGGTGCCACCCACATCCACTGAGTAGGCGTCATGGTCATACCCCAACACGTACAGTCATGGTCACAAAATTGATGCACACAGGCTCACAGCAAAGGGGTTAGGGTGCAATATAAGGAAGGTAGGAGAAGCAACAAAAGAAAGATCCAGAAGGTTCTTCCAAACAAGAGATACTAAGAACAATTTTTTACTGCTTATGAAAATTGGGGTTTAAAAATATTTATATAATTAATGATTTCCAGTGAATTATTGGAAAGTCATTGCTAGCTAGTTTTTCAATTTCAAGTGTTCTAGTATTTACTTTAACAATGCCCCAGACAGTATTTTTAACATCAATATATTCTCTTTTTTTCCTTCTAAAAAGGACTAAGTGTAGGGTCCAGCCCCACAGGGTCGGTGGGTCTCTCCTCGTGTGTGGCGAAGAGAGAGTGTAGAAATAAAGACACAAGACAAAGAGATAAAAGAAAAGGCAGCTGGGCCTGGGGGACCACTACCACCAATGCGCAGAGACTGTTAGTGGCCCTGAATGTCTGGCTGCGCTGTTATTTATTGGATACAAAGCAAAAGGGGCAGGGTAAAGAGTGTGAGTCATCTCCAATGATAGGTAAGGTCACATGGGTCACGTGTCCACTGGACAGGGGCCCCTTCCCTGCCTGGCAGCCGAGGCAGAGAGGGAGAGGAGACAGAGAGAAAGACAGCTTACGCCATTATTTCTACATATCAGAGACTATTAGTACTTTCACTAATTTACTACTGCTATCTAGAAGGCAGAGCCAGGTGTATAGGATGGAATATGAAGGCGGACTAGGAGTGTGACCACTGAAGCACAGCATCGCAGAGAGACGGTTAGGCCTCCGGATAACTGTGGGCAAGCCTGACTGATGTCAGGCCCTCCACAAGAGGTGGAGGAGCAGAGTCTTCTCTAAACTCCCCTGGGGAAAAGGAGATTCCTTTTCCCGGTCTGCTAAGTAGCGGGTGTTGTTCCTTGACACTTTTCGCTACCGCTAGACCATGGTCCGTCTGGCAATGGGCGTCTTCCCAGATGCTGGCGTCACCGCTAGACCAAGGAGCCCTCTGGTGGCCCTGTCCGGGCATAACAGAAGGCTCGCACTCTTGTCTTCTGGTCACACCTCACTATGTCCCCTCAGCTCCTATCTCTGTATGGCCTCCTGGTTTTCCCCAGGTTATGATTATAGAGCGGGGATTATTATAATATTGGGATAAAGAGTAATTACTACCAACTAATGATTAATGATATTCATATATATAATCATATCTAAGATCTATATCCAGTATAACTATTCTCGTTTTATATTTTATTATACTGGAACAGCTTGTGTCCTCGGCCTCTTGCCTCAGCGCCTGGGTGGCTTGCTGCCCACAACTAAGTGTTTTTGATTTCTCTAAATCCTATTTCTAATGAAAATCAGCATCTGGCGTTTATGAAACCCCCTTCATCCATGCCCTCAGGGTTAGCTCTATCTTAACTGGGCCCAGCACATCCTCCAGCCTTTATGCCGCTCCTATTAGTTTGTTCTGAGGCCCCACGCCCTCTAACCCATCCTCCGTTGCTGCTGCAGCTTTTCCTTACATTTTTTTCCCTGACCTGAATCCCTTGAATGGCTATTCATTGGTATGGAGTACAAGGTCATCTAATTTATCCTCTATCTCCCTTGCTTCTTCTCCCATCCCACCCCTCTCTGATTATGACACACTTCTCATTCTCAGATCAGGCCAAACTCAGTCCTCCCTGTCTTCATGGAGCCAACCTGTCTCTCTCATTTTTTATTCCTTGCCACATATCTAACCTCCCCGGCAACATACTCCACATCACATAGATGCTCTGAACAACAGCTGTCTGTCAAGATTCAGCTACTTGGCCCCAGGGTTACCTCCTCTCTGAAGTCTTAGCTGGCTCTTCCCTGTACTGACCACTCCCTGGTCAGGCCACTTGTTCCCATAGTCATCCCTACTTACTACAGGACACTAGATTCCATGTTGCTCCCTTTCCCATCTACATTGCCAGCCCCTGGAGGAGAGAGCCCATAGCAGCCTCCTCCATATCCCCAATGCTTAGCACCACCTTGTGCTGGGAACCTCATGAGTACTTAACAAATGCAATCCTAGCACAGCTGTAAGATATAAGGGGTATTATCCTTGCTGTGGAAAGACAGGCAAGCCCAGGCACAGAGATGTTAAGATGGAATTTTTAACAGTGGCATAACTACAAGTGGAGAGAGCCTGGATTTGAAACTATGTTTATCTAATTCCAAAATGTGTCCTTTCCCTATGTCATGCACTCATTTTAAAAATTAGGCCCATAATTTATGTGATATATAAAGTGAGTGATTATTTGAATATTAGAAGTTTCCTCCTTAACATTTGCCAAAGGAAGAATGAAAAATTCTGTGTAAAAGGCTATGTGCGACACTTGACATGATCTTGTATTTTAGGGGCAATAATCGTATTAATTATTGATGGATTCAGTAGTTTCTAATTAATTTAGAGTAAGCATTATTTAGATCTGGAAACCATATATTGATTCATTTTATTTTTATTTTGTTTTAAAATTTTAAAATTTAATTATAATTGAGATACGGTCTCGATTTGCTGCCCAGGCTAGTCTTGCACTCCTAGGCTCAAGCAATCCTCCAACCTTGGCCTCCCAAAGTGCTGGGATTACAGGTATGAACCACCATGTCTAGCCCCTATATTGATTTATAATAGGCTATAATAGGTTAAAATAAAGCCACTTTAAAATTTATATTACAAAACATTTATATCTTTTGTTTTTTTTTTGAGACAGGGTCTGGCTCAGCTGCCCAAGTTGGAGTGCATAATCCCAGCTCACTGCTGCCTTGACCTCCTGAGCTCAAGCAATCCTCCCACCTTGGCCTCCCCAAGTGTTAGAATTACAGTCATGGGCCACTGCGCCTGGCCAGAATATTTATATCTTAAGGTAAACTTTGCATTGCAAGGTTTTACACTGTAAGTTTTTTGTTTCTCAAAATAATATTGTCATTCCAGCAGGAAAATACTATAAAGGGATAAATTTTTTGAATAAATAATAGAATTTAGCTGGCTCCTCTAAGCCAGGATCAAACTCCTGAACAAACCCATTCTGATTAAAAGAACAAATTCTGGAATCTGGGGAGTTAATTCTAACATAATTATAAGGACTGAATTATTATAAAATGGCATGTAAATCACAAATATCTTTTTTAAATAAAGTGGAAGGAGATTCATATACTTAAAGGGTGACTAGAACATTAGACTTTGTTGAATTACATAAGTAATACATCTCACTGGTTCTTCATACCCATGCCACATTGTGAAATTTACTATGTTGCCAAGTGTTTATTTACTTTTAGAGTGGTTATAAACAGAAGACCGTTTTGTTTGCTTTATGGCTAAGTTTATTCAGTTAAGCTGATAATAACCACAATCACATAATGATTCAGGGATCAATAGGGAAACACATCCATTTTTTTTTCTGAGTTATTATATAGATTTGGGGTCAGGGGAGTTTGCTAATTATTTATAAGATCAATTCCTGAAAACTTGCAAATGCACAAATAAACAGGTAGCTCCACGCAATCAAATTTAAGATTCATCAGAGAAATCCGAATTTATATGAATTCTATTTATGATTCTGTTGATAGAGGAAATAATTATATTTTTCATGTAAAATTAGATTTTTCATGATATCAGATTTGAATAAAATGAGACAAAGGAAATGCTGGAGGACTAGGGCTGGTCTTATGAATAGAAATGTGTAATGCGAACGACTGCTAAGGCAAGAGTAAACACTTACATGGTGTTGAGTATGTGCAAAGCATGGTTTGAAGTGTTAAATAATATCACCTCATTTAGTCTTCACAAGAACCCCGTGAGGTTGGCATGCTCAAAGGCTCCTTGCGTGGAGAAGAGAATGGGATGTCTAGAAGTTAGTGTTAATGGACTGAACATCTCTTTCCTTGGATTTACAGACAGTGAGATAAACAAATGGGTTGCTGCTGCTTGAGAAAAAAAAAACATGCTTTATGCTTCATAATCTTGAACTACTAAACCATAACCATTTGTATGCCAACAACCATAATTTCTGAGAAACGTTTTAAAACAAAAATGCATGATTATCTCCTGTCTTTCTTAAAAAAATTTTTTTTTGTAGAGGGTCTCTCTATGTTGGGCCTCTCTATGTTGTCCAGGCTGATCTTGAATTCCTGTGTTCAAGCAATCCTCCAGCCTCAGCCTCCTGAGTACAGTCACACACAACCATGCCTAGGTTGGGACTACAGGCACATAACCATGCTCAGCTATGTTTTTTGTTTGTTTTTGTTTTTTAGTTTTCTTTTTTGTAGAGACAGGGTCTTGCTACATTGCCCAGGCTGGTCTCAAACTCCTGGCCTCAAGCGATCCTCCCACCTTTGCCTCCCAAAGTGCTGGGACAGACTTTCATTAACAATAATAATCTCTCTCTGGCTTCAGTTCCACATTTGAGGTGCCCTGCTTTCCAAATTGAACACTGCTGTGCTTTTAGGAAGGGTCATGTCAGTATTGGTGAATATGCTCCTTGAATTTGCCAGGGGCACTGTGCATCCTGTCTCTAATACCTACTCTGGAGGCTGAGGCAGGGGGATAGCTTCAGCCTCAGAAGGTCAAGACTGCAGTGAGCTACAATTGCACCACTGTACTCTAGCCTGGGCAACAGAGTGAAAACCTGTCTCAAAAAAAGAATAAATAAACAAATGAAAGAAAATTACACTTTTCCGTATCTTATTAATGAAAAAACTTTGAATCCATGAACAGACATTAAAATTCTCTCCTACGTGCTAGTTTACTGGCTGGAATGATGGAATTGTGCTCTTCTTGGCCATTAGGATTTAAATAATTTTATGTGACAGAGCTGATGTGTCGATCAATAAAAAGACAACAGTCATTTACATTGAGAGTTTAGTGCAATTTCAAGAATCTACATGAACCAAGCTGAGTGTTTGTAGGGAAATCAATACATGACCACCTTACTTAGTGAAGTGCGTAAACGAAATTCGACTGAATTTTCAACATCAATGAATATGGATTAAAGAAAAAAATCAAACCAATTGAAAAAAATGGGTTTTGGAAATAGCACAATGACAGTATTTTTGAACACACGATACTGTGCAAAATCCAGGAAAGCAAACAGATGTTCGCTTCCATTTCCCTCCTCCTTCTAGTATTTATCTTATCATTTGGGAAAAGCTTTCTTGTACTGCAGTTTGATTACATGTGCATTTTGCAGATTTCCAGATGTGTTCAAATGTTTTAATTTAAATTATGGCTTTATATTTAGGTCCATATGATTCTGTAATCAGAGTTCTTATTTGTCTAAACATTACATGAAATTGAGAATTTTAATATGCCCTATTTAGTTAAAGGGTACTATACACATTTTTTCCCCAACCTAGTCTTTCTCGCTATATTGGTCTTCCATCTATTCTACAGATAATCAGTCCAATTAAGTTGTCCTATATAATGAATCCCTTGAAGACAACATTCACTTTTCTGCAAAAAAAAAAAAAAAAAAAAAAAAAATCTTTTCAACAGGTGAGGTTGAAATAATTTCCTCTCTCAAATGTGTGCCAACACAATTTACCCATTTAAGATAGGCATCCTTCCAATAAAGATGATGTCTACAGCAGGTTTCCCCATAATGCATACTGAATGATGTCCCTTAAGGATTGATCATGATTCTAAGATTACATATTTGAATAATGAACATGGATATATTTATTAATTTCAAGATGCTAACAGGGGAAGAAGGTATTAGAGACTGGATGCAAAGTATCCCTGGCAAATTCAAGGAGCATATTCACCAATACTGACATGACTCTTCTTAAAAGCACAGCAGTGTTGAACTTGGAAACTAGGATGTTATGACAACTATAAAAGAGGGTGAGGCAACACAAAGTGATGAAATGATGTAAGGTCTGCAGTGAAAGTTATGTATTTTGGACTCTGACAAGCATTTGGATCTGTATTTTTATAGATGTAAGAATAGGAAGCCTGAGGAGACCAAGAACTATTAGTAAGGTCCCAAAGTCTCTGAAAAACAACTAGACCTGTGTAAAAGTAAGCAACAACAAAATAATGTCTTAGTGAGGCATATACTAGAAATAGGAACAGTAGTTTGGAGTGTGCCTGGCACCTTGTAAAGACTAGGGAAGAGGACTAGGGAAGGGGTGCAGGTATATTGCCCAAAGAGCAATTATTTTAAAATTTAGTCTTGGCCAGGCATGGTGGCTTACGCCTGTAATCCCAGCACTTTGGGAGGCCAAGAAGGGCAGATCACCTGGGGTCAGGAGTTCAAGACCAGCCTGGTCAACATGATGAAACGCTGTATCTACTAAAAATACAAAAATTAGCTGGGCGCGGTAGCACGTCTGTAATCCCAGCTACTTGGGAGGCTGAGACAGAAGAAATCACTTGAACCTGGGAGGCAGAGGCTGCAGTGACCTGAGATAAGGCCACCGCATTCCAGCCTGGGCAACTAGAGTGAGACTCCATCTCAAAAACAAACAAACCAACAAAACTTGGTCTTGGAAAGATCTATACAAAGATGTGAACGAAAATCCAACTGAAACAGTTTGAAAGTAAGATACAAGTATAGAAAATGTACAAAAGGTATCTATATAAGAACAAAGTACCATGGGAAAACTGGCTGTTTTTGAAAAATGATTAAGCTTTCAGCTTCCTTCAGTTTGGAGACATTGAAGCTGAGTGAACTCTTAACTATTCACATGATCATGATGCTTTGCAGTAAAATATTGAGTGCTGTCCCAATGACCCTTTATTGCTGAGTCTGAGCAACTGTTAAGTGGGTCAGAAACAAATGACACTCCCAAGGCCATGGTCAGAGCATACATTTTCATTTAATAAATTTCAGCTTTTAAAGTCAAAAAAGACTGACCCATGGCCATGGGTACACTTGAGTCTTGGATAGCATCTAATGCATGCCTTGGGTCCATCGGATTAGTGCAACCTTTCAGTGCCACCCACAGGAATCAACCCAGAGGGCCTGGGCAGTGTCAAGCACATCACTCGAAATGTAGCAGTAACACTATCTCCAATTTGAAATAGAGCTTTTATATATTTCATAGTATTCTCACAAACTGCATCTATGAACAGCGAGCATAAAACCTTATATGAGCTACTGTGTTGCATTATTCTACAGTATAAACTAAAAATTGTTTTAAACATTTTGGAGATTTTTCAAATAAAAATTTCTGTGACTCTTCCCTAATCTGACTTCACTAAAAACTAATACTATTCTGGTTTTACTTATGACTTTATGAACCAAAACCTCCATATATATTTTACTGAATAGAAAGAAATCTAACTGATTGCCTTATGATACCGCAGTGAAAACATGATCAAATATAGCTAGGTGTCAAAAGATTAATGAAATCAAATTCTACAAAAGGAACATGAAAATAAACCCTATAATGCCTTAATTGTCAATGTAAATGTTTCTTCCAAGTACTCTATTCAAAGTAATAGATGACTCTGAAGGGAAACTATTCCAATAATACAAAGGGAAAATATTTAAATCCCTCCGAATCAAGTAGAAATTTCACTTATGTAGATTAATGAGTTTATGACAAGTTGATACTCCAGAGCTATTCAGGCATCCTTTGCTCTGTCTTGGAAATAGTAAATTTATTTTATTCAGTCACTGTAAAAGTTACACTTTATAATTGCTTAGCTATATAAATCATCATGGAATAAGATGCGGGCCTAGATGTTGGTAATTACCTCTAATCTGTTCAGATAAAGACTTCACAATGTTCTTTCCAATAATCTGTTGTTTTTTTTTAAAAAAAACAACTATATATCCCATATTCTTTTGAGAAATTAGCCAATTTACTAAAAATTAAATGACATAAAACCCAAAGTAAACACACAAATGAAAAAATCCAAACATCCATTCAAAGAACAGAGCTGAGAACAAAAATGTCATCTGCCCTTGGGTAACCAAATTGCATCAAGCAGTCACGTTTTAATTTAAAACTACCTCCTCAACAGACTAGTGCTTTGTTCCTTATCTTCAAAAGAACAACTCACTTGCATCAGAATAAAACCCTTTAAACAATACTTGATCACCTTACATCAAAGCCCTTTCATTTTCCTCAGTCATTACTTTTAATTAGAACTAATAAAGATATGGATTTACATGCTGGCTGAGATTTGCAGCTAATCCCTAGAAAACACATTGGAGGAATTAATCAACTTGATTTAGTTTTCTTCTCTCTAGAGCCGGCCCACCCCTCTGTTCCGTACCTGACAGGTGCTCCTCTGCTGTGGGCAGGTTTCAGCATGACTGTCACGGTATTGTCAGTTTGATTCAAAGGTGTCTCAAGTTCATAAGCTGGCATAGAGGGTGCTGGGGAAAAAGGCATAGAATAGGAGACTCATTATTTCTGGTTTATCTTCTCAGTTAAGTTTCCACTTTCTTCTACAAAGAGCACTAAGAACACAGTGCATTTACTTTACATTGCAGTTATCAACAACCACGAGCAAGCGTCACATATATTCCCTACACAGAATCACAGGGACAGCTGCTAAAAGCAGCCCATACTGTCCTCTGTGATCTTGAGTTGAAGTTGGGAGATGGTATGAGGGGGCTTGTAAGGTGTAATATTCTGTTTCTTGATTTGGATTCTGGCTAAATGAGCACAGCTTGTGAAAAATCACCGAGCTGTACACTTAAACAATTGGTACACTTTTCTGTACATATGAATTCTCAAATAAACTGTTTATGCTAAAGGCATATTTAAAAAAATCATTGGACTTTACAATTATTCCATCTAAATCAAGGTTTTTCATGTACCAGAGACTCATTGGGGATTTAAAGAGGACAGTGGGAATCAGAGAGATTTGTTGGAATTAATTAGTGACAATCTGTGGGCTCTTAGAAAAGCATGACAGTGGAAAATACATAGGAACTGAAGTAAGAAAGGCTTGGGTTTGACTTTTTGCTGTGTTTTGTTTTAACTAGCATAAGAGCTTTTATATATCTCAAAATGGGGGAAACTACCCTCTACGTTTATTATCGTAATTCAAAGAGAGAACAGAGAGACAGGCAAATATAATTCTACAAATGTTAGTTCTCCTCCCAATGTAAATCCTATTTCTAAGGCCAGTTTCCAGCATCTTCCTTCTCTAGACTGTTAAGTCTTATTATGATAGCAACAGAGCTCTTCAGTAATTACGAACAAGACAAATCATTACACGGAGCTGTGATGTGGGAGGGCATACCATATTTTCACAGCCCACAGGTAGAGACTCCTGATGAGAAAGCTAGAGGTCGTTTCTTGCAAATACAGTTTTTAAAATTGTCTTACATATACAAAAAGATTTGTTTATAACAGATATGGGTTACTTCTGAGTTCCATTTATTGAATCATCTCAGCATTAAAATTTATTTCAATTCTCTTAAAAATTAACTCCAATTCATAACATAGAATTAACAAGAGTGGTTCCCTCTCTTAGGTCCATGAAAATTGAAAACAGGACCTGTAAACTGTAACTGTTTTAAGACTATAAAAATCAAATACTTATTCTTGATGAGCTGTATAGGCTAATGAAAATGTCAGGTTGCTTGATTTTCAATAAAATTATTTGAACTTGGCATGCTGAAAGTGGTCAAAACCACTGATTACAATCTGCCATGATTGTAAGTTTCCTGAGGTCTCCTCAGCCATGCTGAACTGTGAGTAAATTAAACCTCTTTTCTTTATAAGTTACCCAGTCTCGGGTATATCGGTATTAGCAGTGTGAGAACGGACTAATACAGCCATATTGGTCAGAATTCTTATCTAATAAAAATAGCAAAAATGAATTATTTTATTCAAAAAATACACTCCTTATGGCAATAATCTTTGTAGTGTAACTTACGTGGGAAAAATTTCTTAAAACATGCTTCGAGGTATATATATTGGCACTTACTTCATCTTTAAATCCCCATGATAAATTCATGCACTAGATAATATTATCTTAATTTGTATGTAGGAGTAAATTTATTTGATCAAAATCAGAGAGGAAGTGCCTGGAAAAATCATAACTAGAACTTAGATTTTTTGATTCCAAGTCCAGTGGTCTTTCTTCTACCAATCCATTTTCTTCAATCTGTGTCAGTTTTCTAATCTCTAATTACTCTAACTTCCCAAAGACTTATTTTCTCTTTCCCAACTCTCAATACTGTTTCTATAACCTAATTCTATATACAGAATATCAAATGTATTAAATTTCAAGTCAAGTTTGTGCTCATAAAATATTACACGACAAAAAATTATCCAAGTTATAATTGCTTAAAAAGAAAATTCTAAACCCTCCCTCAAAACCTAGCCAAACACTTACAATACTCTAGTTGTGAATATTCCTTTCCTTCAACTCCAAATGATAACTTTTATTAATATAAAACAAGGAATGAGAGATAAAAGATATAAAGGTCAGGCTAAATATTATTGACCTAACCATGGATGATAACAAGAGTTAGCTCCTTTCCCTACTTCCACCCCACCTGCTCCACCCCAAACAAAATAGTTAAAGCCAAAACTCAACACTTCCACACTCATACCCAAAGGGGAAAAAATGGGAAAAAAATACTCATGCAATTTTTTTATTGCTGTTGTATATCCCATACCAGATGGCAGCTTAATTTCCTCTAGTCTGAAGTACAAAGACATTTTCTGCACAGTTGAACATGCCTAGAAATATTTCTCAAATTACGTCTTTTGTTAGATGGCATAATTAAGTCTCTAAAAGCAAAAAGCTGGAGGCCCTCAGTGCCTGGTACCATCATGTATTTGCCTCTCTCTTCAGGACAGAAGTTTCTTATGGTAGAGGTCCCAACGAAGCTGATCCTTCGGGAAGCAGACTCTATATGACTGTCTTTCTGCTGAGCTCCCGATGGTTCATGGTTCATTACAGAGATTTTTCCAACAGTACTGCTCTGGCAACTTGGGATTGACAAGGGGATGAGAGTGTCTCAACAGAACCTTCTGCCTCATGCCCAAGTCCTCCAAGATGCCCTACTAAAACCATAGCCACTTCCTAATGTGAGGATCTTAAGCTCTCAAATGAGAAATATTTGTAGTACTTCATTTAATGCCATGAGTCTGAGCTTCAGGCATCCAGGGGTATTCCTCTGGATATAATGTTAGTGTGGGCGAGCTTGGCATACTTGACAATGGGAATGAAAAATGACAGAAATGTTACTTCTGATAAAAGACACAACTCACGACTGTAGAGTACCTGATATTTTGGTGGTGAACTGGTTTGTTGCTGGAGGCCCAAAACCCTTAGCTGTGCTAGCTCGGATGGTAAAGGAGTATGTGGTCCCCGGATACAGTCCAAAAAACAGAAAATGGGTTTCGTTTCCCAGTTTTGAAACTCTTCCACTCTGATTGGATAAATCTATTTCTGGGTCAAAGGAACTGACTGCTTTGTAGGTGATCTGCAAAAGAATGAGAAAGTGATAAAATATCTGGAGCAGATGGACTCAGATTGCATCTTTATCCAATAAACCCTTCTGATGTATGCACTGTCAGACACTTTATGATAAGCTTCTACTCAGACTCTTGAAATCCTGAATCCAGTGAAGGGATGAAGGAACTCCGCCAAAGCTGTTGAGTTATTACTTTTATAGACAGGAGAACTTAAGCCAGTAGATTAGAATATACAGGATGAGTTCGGGGTTAAGCTAATGCTTTGAAGTTGTTTGCTTTCAAAATGTCATTTTGTAAAACTACATTACAATGGGTTTAGAACAAAATAAGAAAATATACAACTAGCTCAAACAGATAAGATACTGACAAGGATAAGGCCTCATCTTTAATCTAGTGGACATAATTTGAGTTAGGATTATTATCTATTGGGAATGAGGGCACTGAAGTGTTTTCATCAATGTGGGCAAGGATATCTGCTCCAATGACTGGAATCCTAGACAGATTCCAGTCATTCCTGATGCTACAAATAGAGTGATCATTATGGGTCATATTAATTTTTCTTTAGAGCAATGTCTTCCAGTAGAACTTTCTGAAATGATGGAAATGTAGCCACTAGCCACATCTGGCTACTGGGCATTTGAAATGTGGTTAGTGAGACTGAGGAACTGATTTTGAATTTAAATTGCCATGTGTGATTAGTAGCTGCCATATGAGACAGTGCAGTTCTAGAAGTTTTCATGATATTAGCTACATAACAGATACTCAAAGCATGTTGGATGAGTCTGAAGTGTTTGAAAATAAATATAACATAGGTGCCTTTAAATCCTACCCTTTCAAATGATATTTTAAAGAATTTCACTATGAGTAGTTCATCAGCTATTCAAGAACATGCACTTTAGTCGTGATCACTAACTTCTACTGGTTGTAATGACATAATTTTAAAATGTGGCATATTCGAAAGTTTTAAATTGCAAAACTGAGCACTTTTCTTGCTTTTAAATAGGTAAACTTACTTGTAATTTATGTGCATGAACACTAACACTGTTATTATACGAAGTGATAATTGACATTCTTTCTTCTTATATTTATACCATGTCATTACAATTAAGAAGACCTCTCTGAAAGAATATTTAGATTGAATCAACTAAGCTTTAGCAAGAAAACTGTTTGCTGTATAGATTAATCACTGCAGTGCATAACACTATTGGAGTCATGCAGAATATCTGTTGTTAACCCTCTAACAGACTTCCTCTACAAGTTTAAGGAAGTCAAGAAGAGACAAAGCCAATCTACCCCCCAGTGGCTGAGCGAAGGACGTCAGCGATGTATCTGCTGTGTGATTACTTGGTCCTCCATTCGGATACCTCCAGGGAACAAGGCAGTTCGGAGGAGACGGAGCTAACGAACTGGGCAATGAATCATGGAGTACTGTGAAATCTCTGCTTTGATCTTAAATCATGATTTAAATATGTCAGAGGAATTGGAACATTTCATGTAATTGTATCTTTCTGAGGAGTGACTGATGTCTTATTCTTTTCCTGATCCCATTGTGATCAGTAAATATTTGGCACTCAGTATCTATTTTCCTAAAACTACTCCTGGGGAGAGCAGGTGTGTGCATGCGTTCATGTAAACACTCAGACAAGTGGGATCTTTGCTCCACCGCAGAGACTATCAAGCAAACGCTTTACTAAGGGACTCGTTCCAGCAGGGCTGATGGGCTTGGACTTGCTGAAAGCCTTGTGGCTGCAAAATAACACTGGGGTTCTTAGCTGGCTTCCAGTCCTAGCCCTTTGAAAATTTGGTAAAAATTAGACACCTTCTCTTTCCTACCTCTAAAATACACATGTATACACTAATTCACGCACTCCTAAAAATTACAGATCCTCTCCCTCACCCCTAACAAATATGTTGGGCATGTATATGTCCACCAAATGTCACAAAGGTGATGGGTTTCCCCATCTCAGACCCATCCACAGAGCCCTGGAGTCTGAATATCAGAATGAGAAAAGCTTCTCAGCAGCAGGGGCACTCTTAACTCTACAACCCCACTGCCTGCCACAGAGCTTATGGTAGACATTCGCCAACCTCAGCAGCTGCTCTAAAGGGCACCAAAATATACCCCCACGCTCAAACTCAAATGTCCATATGGTTTCAGCATTTACTTTTTCACTTGTTCATTCAATCCATGTTTATTAAGTGCCTATTAAGTACTTCAGTACAGCAGGAAACTACAAGAAGGAAGTCTGGAAGGTCCTGTACTTGTACTCTGTCTCTGGCTGAAGGTCCAGGAAACCGTAATGAAGCCGCTGTAAAAAATGCTACTGCTGCAGTATTGGATGTACGTAATTTTATGGGATGTGCCAGGTCAAAAGCAAACTGAGATCTCAACATCATGTGTGAGGGTTAGATTTGGGTGAGATGGAGTAAACTGTTCTTCTATCGGATGATTTCTGATTTGCAAGTAGTGCCTGAAATCTTCCAAAATTATCTTCTCCTTCTCTACTTAAAGCCTCAAATTCTAAACTGAGAGATTCATGGGTAACCAAGATAGAACAACATGCAATCTTTGACTTGCATGTTATAGAAGAGGTGAATAAAATCTTCTAGAGTGTGAGTTGATGGTAATTCCAGCCAGCATAAAACACCATCCTCTAATTGAGGTTTAAGCAATTATTCTGAGAAAACAAAGGAATGAATAATTAAATCTGATTTTATGGGAGGAAAGGACATAGGATACTTCAAGGAAAAGTAAAAAACTTGAATAAAATACTGAAAGATAGGCAGAGCTGCTATAGGAGGAGAGCGATGGGATGGCACAGGCAGAATGAATCTAAGCAAAAGCAGGGTGTGCAATGGCTCAGAGGGCTCTTGGAGAAAAGACAATTTCATATACATGGCTCATTGAGTTCCAGAAGAAAAACAGTAGGAGATGGCGTTATAAATATAGATTTGGGTTGGATCAGAAGCCCTTGAGTATTGAAAACAAACTTCTTAACATGGCCCCTAAATTCTCATTCCCTCTACATAACCACCTGTCTCAGCTGATGGTGACTAACAACCCAGTTATCCAGGCTCAGGATATTAAGGTGTCTTCAACTCTAGACTCCTGAATGTCCCAATCAGCTGGCAAATCTAGACCATATTTATATACTTAATATTTAATACTTGATTAAGTGCCCAACGAAAACTGCACTTGATACTCTAGTCACACACTCAAACATTGAGTCCCTAAGTTTGGAACACATTTCATTCTTTCTATAGTTGGTTGCTGATGGGGCAGTTACTTCAATAGAAAAGGAACAGTACCTTTTCTACTTTTGTCTTTTTCCAATATCTTAGATATACTAAAGCTTTTAAAAAAATCCATGTGTTAGTCTCATGACCAGGAGTCTGGTATTTACTCACTAGAGATATGTAAAGTTAGTAGGGTACAATGAAAATACTTGGACAAATATCCCTGTACATTGGGGAGTATTACTAATAAACTTCTAGAAATAGGTTTGGCATGCTATATTTAAATTTTGATAGATTCTCCCTAATTGCCTACAAAAAAAAGACTGCAAAATGTATGTTCCCATCAACAGACTATGCATGTACACATTTCTCCACATCCCTGATTAACACTTGATATTACAGAAATTTAAACTTCTGTAGCACTTGTAATACTCCATTTCTTAATCATTAGTAAGGTTGGGTAGGTACTTTAACATATACTTACATGCTGGGTGAATTTTTTTTTAAAGTGTCTTTGTCCATTTTATTTCCTAATAGAGTGTTTTGTTTTTTTCTTATTACTACGTAGCAGGTCTCTGTATATTATAGTCACCAGCCTGTTGACTGCTGTAAGTGCTGAAAATAATCTCTCCAAGTCTTCTCTTTGTACTGAGACCTCCTTCATGGTATCTTTCATCATTCAGAAGTTTACATTTTATATAACCAAATCTGTCAATCTTTATTTTTAATGACTGCTGAGTTTTATATCAAGCTTAGAAAAATATAGAACAAAAATGTCTTCCTACCTTTTTCTTAGAAGGTTCTTCTAAACTTTTGTGTTTAGATCATGAATCTGGTGTTTATTTTTGTATGATGTGAGGTGGGAGTCTCATATGGCATTTTATTCTTGTAATAAAATGCTGAGTTTGATAACATTTATTAAACTGCATCCATTTTATATTCATTCATGAATTTGCACTACAGTTTCTACCTTGTAAAATTTTAGAAGGACATGTATCTAGCTGTTAATAGTAGTTACATTTGAAAAGTAAAATTTGGAAGCAAGGGTATTTTATTTTGAATACTTCTGCACTTAAAAGTATTCTTTCAGAGGGCAGTATTAAATTGACAACTGGACAAAATAAGAGATTTTGATAGCTATTGAGTAAAGGTGTAATGATCAGACCCAGGTTGTAGGAAGATGACTGACAAAATTAAATGACTGAGGTGGAGGGTAACGTATGAGAAGGACTTGAGCCAGAACGAAGACAAGGAGGTCAGAGAGGCAAGGCTAGCGCTGGAAGGCTGAGAATGGAGTTAGAGGAGTGTAAAGGAGAAAGCAAGGAAGAAAACCAGAAGAATGATGTAAGGCTGTGAACTGCCATAACTCCTGGAAAAAACAATGCTGTCAGCCGTTTTTGATCATTAATGCTTTTGTGTATCTTTCATAATAAGCAAAGAGAGAACAGAGAATAACCTAAACCTACAGCATATTCATTTCCAGCACTGATATGGTCTGGATGTTTGTCCCCTTCAAATTTCATGTTGAAATGAGATTCCCAATGTTGGAGGTGTTTGGGTCATGGGGCAGAACCTTCATGAATGGCTTTGAGCCACCCCCTTGGTGATGAGTGAATTCTTGCTCCGAGTTCACAGGAGAGTGTGGCACCCCCCACTTTGCTCTCTCTTGCTCCTGCTCTGGCCATGTGACGCGCCTGCTGCCCTTCACCCTCTGCCACATTCGTAAGGTTCCTGAGACCCTCGCCCGGAGCAGATGCAAGTGCCATGCTTGTACAGTCCGCAGAAGCATGAGCCAATTAAACCTCTTTTCTTTATAAGTTACCAAGCCTCTGGCATTTCTTTATAGCCAAGCAAGAACGGCCTAATACAAACATCAACAATATTCCATCTGTACTTTCTTCTTTCCTTCAAAAGTTATCCTGTGTGCTGCCTTCCTTAAAGAAACACCTGTGTCATTGGTTACTAAACTTTTTTCCAACCATGGCAATTTATCTCACCTTCTGGTTTTTACCAGTGTTCAAATGTGACTCCATGACAGAAAACAATGTTGCCATGGTCGCTGCTTCTTTTGGGGCAAGTGTTTGATTTCCTTAGCATGATTTTGTCTCAGAAGTCTGTGATTCTCCAGAGAGGGACTGAGTCTGGTTCAACATGTATCTTCAGCTCTGGGAGGAAGCTGTATGTGCCTGTTGTAAACTCTGGCATAGGCTGGGTGAATCGTAGCTCACAGGTGCATTTCAGCTCAAGAAGAGCTCCTCCTGAGACTCCACCTAAGACCTACCTTGAGGGAGCTGGGGACTCCCTTCCTTCCTACTTGTAGAAAACATAGGAAAGGGAGAAAGATTCGTTGGCCAGAAAGCTTGTATTTAATCACTTCGGCCTGGATCATGTATTTCCCCTTTGGTCCCTACAAAACTGAACCAATCTGTTCTACTTACACATATCTGAGTTTTAAAACCCTGATTTATGACACATTCATGCATCCCCATTGTAGTAGTATTTAGATCAGTGTTCAACTGGGTTGTCCTGGCTGCAGAATCAGAGAGACTAATGGGTTTTCCCTTTGAATTATTATTCCCATTGTTTTCATGTTAAAGTGACTTACAACACAGAGATATATCTCTTGTGGGATAAAAAAAAGACTCTATTAAATATTTTCTGTCTGTCTAGATAGCAATATGTGGCTTTTAGGACAGGTGAACTTATGGCTTGGAAATTAAAGTTGATTTCAAAGACTGCATGTTTCCTATTTTAAAATCCTGTTACTAGGTAAGAATCCCCAAAACTGAGACCTAAAAATGGCAATGGGGCCAAAAATAAAAACTAAAAGATTCTCATTACTGAGAAAAAATAATATGAACTTGTTTGATTTGTTTATAACACTTAGCTCTATAAAAGCTGAGCCATGAATTTTCATAAATTCAATTCTTTTATAATGAAGCAGCCAATGAACAGCATCAATAACAGTACAAAAATCAACTTTTTTCCTTTATCTTTCTTCACTTAGCTTTGAATTAATTTTTGTGTGTGTTTCAATACCAATTTTCAAAAATTATAAGGAAACATAAATGTGAGGCTAGTTGGGTCAGGGAAGGGGTTTACTGGTGATCACTGTCTGACAGCTCATCTTTACAGGCTTTTGTCAGTAGTTCTGAAAGGTATTCAAGCAGAGGTTCCATATGAGAATTTGCCACGATTTTTAGAAACTTTACAACATATAATTTTGTTGAATTTGCATTCAAATAAATGCTAGCTTAAAAAAACACACCTGCTTGTTTCTATGACAATAGGCATAGTGAAATGATGCTTGCACAGATGTGATGATGAATGCCACCCTGTTATTGCCGTTACTTTTTTCCTTGAACAATTCATCAAATTCTTCCCTGCTATCTATCATTCAACCATTTGATATGCCTCAGTAGACAAAACTATGTCACAGAAGTCGAAAGGATGTTTTGGTAATACTAAGAAACCAAAAGATATTATTCTATTGTTAGCCCTGAGACAATATTTATTGACTTTGCTAACTGGATAATCAGTGTCCTTCTGTAATTCAGTAGTAAAATATTTAATAGCTAAGCAAGAATAGAATTCTGTGTTTGTCTTATAATCAATGCATGTTTCAAAATACTTATTGTTTTTAATGAAGATAATTTTTAAATGTAATGCTGTCTCTTAACATATAATAACATATAATCTGGAAAGGTCCAACTCATTGTAAAGCTAAATCCTCAAATTATATATAATTCAAAAACTTATTTTTACAATTTTCTTCTATATAACAACCATTATAACTACTGAAAGCATTAAACTTCTTAAAATATATTATGTAAGTATGCATTTTTAAATACTAGTTAGCCTACATTGTCATGAGTATTTCTAATTAAAAATTACTAACAAACATATATACTACCTCATATAAAGTGATTACACCATATGTTTGAGTTGGTTCTCTCCACTGAAGAAATATCTTCTCTTCAAAGGTACTTCCTTGTATGGATTCAGTGGGAACAGCACCTGGGACTAAAGGAGGGTGGGAGGAAATAAATGTTTAAGTAATAAACAATTAAAAAGTAGATCTTTCTAGACTTGGTAGCTTTTAACCTTCTATTGAGAGAAAAGATTTTAATAGTCTGCACATATACTAAATTTTTCTTTAAAAATCTGGAACCTTAAACCATTTTAGCTACACTGTCTTGATTAAAAGAATAACTTTATCATTTTTTTCTTAAAAGTATTAATCAATTAGACAGAGCTTAGTCCCATCTATTAAATAAACGTTTTTACTCTTCCAAAAGAAATGAGGAAGGATTTGAAGTGATGAGAATTCTCACATACTCCTTGTGGGAGTGTAAACTGGTAGAGCCACCTTGGAAAATTGTTAATAGTATTTAGTAAAGCTGAAGATGCACAGAACATATGACCCAATGGTCCCACATGCAGGTATATTCCCTAGTAAAATTCTTGCATATATGCACCAGGAGACATATACAAAAATGTTCACAAAGCAGTGATTTTTGTAATAATAATAAATGAGAAACAAGTCAAATGGTTTAGTAAGTTATGTTATAAAGTACTGAAAAGATTGAAAGTAAATAACAGTTATATATCACATAGATTCAAGTTATAACCATAACACTGAATGATAAAACCATGCTAAAAATATATATGAGCTACTGTACTAATATATCTATTAAAATACATACAAAGCAGAAGTTGATATAGATGAAATAACAATATAGTCTTTAAACATTATTCTATTTGTTAATACTACACATGGTTTGGGGGAAGTTTGATGCCATTTTTCAAAACTTAAAATACATAACATCTTCTTATAAGTTTGCAAAAAAATCTAACAAAAATGCAGATGTTATTTGCCAATTTTCTATAAATATGCAATATCATTATAAAATATTATTTATCCCATCATTTTAAATGTAGTTTTTTAGTATGCTTCATGTTATATACAATTTGGTGTACTAGTATGCCTATCTTATACACAAAATAGCTATCCTGTTTATAAATATGCACATATTTTGGGCACATGATCACATTTTTTGGTGATGAAGTGAATTACCAATAAGCAGTTGGAGAGAACTCACCCGTCCTGATTTCAAAACTGACTGCAAAGCTACAGTAATCAAGACAGTGTGGTGTTGGCATAGGAGATTTCTATATATATATATATATATATAGAATCGAACTGAGAATCCCAGTACTCAAGAAGCCCTTACATTTGCAGTACATTGATTTTCAGTAAGAGTACCGGGAAAATTCAATGAGGATAGATTAATCTTTTCAACCAATGCTACTGGCACAACTGGATATCCACATGCACAGGAATGAAGTTGGATTTCTATCTCACACCATATATAACAATTAAATCTGAATAGTTTAAAGACTTAACTGTAAGAACTAAAACTATAAAACTCTTAAAGCATACATATAAATAAATCTTCATGACCTTGGATGAGGCAACAATTTCTTAGGCATGACACCAAAAGCAAAAGCAATGAAAGAAAATCTAGATGAAATGTACATTATCACAATGAAAACCTTTTGGGCATCAAAGGACACTATTAAGACAAGACACAGAATGGGAGAAGGCTTCTGCATATCATATATATAAGAGATTTGTATCTAGAATATAAAAGGAACTATATTAAAACCCAATAATAAGATAACAAATAGTACAATTAGAAATGGGCAAAGGACCTGAATAAACAGTTCTCCAAAAAAGACAAACAAATAGCCAATAAGCATAGGAAAAGATACTCAGTATCATTAGCTAGCAAGCACTGTAAATCAAAACCATAATGAGATATCACCTCACACCCACTAGCATTACTATAACGAAAAGACATGATAACAAGTGCTGGCAAGAAGGAAGAGTAATCGGAAACCCGATACCCTGCTGGAGGGAAGGTAAAGTCATGCCGCTACTTTGAAAACACTCTGGCAGTGCCTCAATTGGTTAAACACCAGTAGATTTACAACATAACCCAACAATTTCACTCCTAGGTATGTACTCAGGAAAAGTAAAAAAAAATGTTAATTCAAAAACTTGTTCATGAATATACACAGCAGCATTATTCATAATAGCCAAAAAGTGAAAACAATCCAAATATTTATCAAATGGTGAATGGACAAACATATCTCAAAAAACTTTTTTAAAAGGAGTTGGAAAAAATGTTTTAGATTGTGAAAGGATATGAGTAATTTTTTAATGATTGCTAAGACCACCACAGATTGGAATGCCTGCCTAGGATTTCAAAAGGACTCATAGATAGTACACCTATTTTTTTTGAGATGAGAGGCTACTTATATGTAAATGTAGAACATTTACAGTTATTCCAATTAAAGTCAAGTGTTGTTTGGCAGAAAAAAAAAATGCTGATTCATATGGGAGGCCTGGGTTCTGACTTAAGACTAACAAATGATTAAATTGTGCAATATGGACAAATCATTGAACCTCTTTAGGTCACATTTGCCTCATTCCTAAAATGAAGTTGGATTAAGTTGATTTTTTGTTTTTTGGAAATAGGGTCTTGCTCTGTCATCTGGGCTGGAGTGCAGTGGGGCTAGCATTGCACACTGCAGCCTCAGCCTCCCAGGTTTAAGTCATCTCTCACCTCAACCTTCTGAGTAGCTGGGACCATAAGTATGCACCAAGATGCTGGCTAATTTATTTTTAATTTTTATAGTGACAGGGTCTATGTTTCCCAGGCTGGTCTCAAACTCTTGGGCTCAAGTGATCCCCTCCTGCCTTGGCCTCCCAAAGTACTGGGATTATAGGCATGAGTTACTATACCCAGCCAAGTTAATTTTAACATTCAAACTCTAAATAGCACATAAATATGAAAATAATTGTTAGTCCTATGTTGAAGAAATTTATATACGACTACATTGAAGCAACAAAAAACATTAGAAATGACAACACTGGTGAGTTCTAAGAACACTGGAATTCCAAGCTCTGAGACTAAAATGTTCATCATAATTAGAAGTTGAACTAAAACAGGCCATGCCTGAGAAAACTCGACTAAGTCTCTTCCTCTTAACCTTCAAAGTGTTTACGATGATGACATCATCAGTTTTCTCACAGCATCAAGATAACTCAGATGAGTGACTGACTCTATTTTGTGATGATATTTCTTTTTCTTTTTAAGTGAAAGCAAGTTTATTAAGAAAGCAAAAGAACAAAAGAATGGCTACTCCATAGGCGGAGCAGCCAATGATATTTCTTATTTGAAAATATGTGTTAATCCATGTGCAGATGTAAAGAAGGTGAAGAGTTAGCAAAAACAAATATTTGTTTCATTCAATTCGTATAAAAGAAAATACTAACAGTAATATGACATAGGAGGTATTCAAAATCATGTTAGGAAGAGGGTATCTCAGAAGGATGGACTTATTAGAATGTACTGGTGGTGACCCTGTGGTAGATGGCAGTAGAATAGTTGACAGGAAACCCTAATGGGGATTCAGATAATCACTTTAAGGTCAGAGACAATGTAAATTAAAACAATATGAATAAATAATTAATATACTACTAATTAAGTTAGGGAAGACAGTACCTCATAGTAACTTAGGTCTAGTACCTATTTTTAGAAGTTCTGGGAATTCAGGATCTGGGATATAAAGCCATAATACCTAAGTTTGTACAACTTATCCCTGGGCTGTATAGGATTATACTAACATTAACGAAAGGTAAATTTTTTCCCACACAATTTCTGATGAAACAAACTATATTTCAATAAAAGTATTATACTACAATAAAACTCACAGTGTTCAATGAATTATAACCTTTGTTGATGGACAAAGTGACTCCTCAATTCTTTTCTCTTCAAACTGGATATTGTTTGACAATTATTCTATTTCTTTCTTCTCTCTGCCTTTTCTGAAGTATTTTTTTTTGGAGGGGTTACAAAATACAATTTGAAATTAAAGTTTTTTCTAATTAATGAAATGCTAGTGTGCTAGGAAAACAATAGATTTTTATTTGGAAGTAATGCATGCTCCAGCTTCAGGGACTAGCAAGATAATTTAAACAAACAAAGTAATTCTGTCCTCATGTTTTGATGGAATTTAACAGAATTCCTAGCTCATGACAGTTCTCAATTTGAAACCCACAGTGTTCAATAGGTTCATGCTTTAGCAATATATATCTGGAAGTGACTGCATTTTATTTCTCTCATTGATGTAACCATTATTGTTTATTAAAACATGAATTAAATGCTTATCAACAATACTTTATTATTTCATTTAAAGATATAAGGTATTTTGGGGTGTTTATTACTTACTCAATATCACGCCTATTGCTATAGAAGAAAAACAGACAGTACTTCTTGTCAAGTAGTTTACAATAAAAAGAAAAAATACATATAAATAACATAATGAGGGAGCAAAGAAGAATCATGAGTGGCTATGAATCATTACAATACTAAGAAAGGCCCCTTTCTGACAGCTACAACCAGCTCTCCATGTAAATTTCTTCTATCCCTAATGTATCTAAGAATTGTTATTATTCTCACCTCTCAGATCAGGAAATTGAGGGTCAGAGATTTAAGGATCTTATGAAGTACAAATAAGGTCAGAAGGATGTGAGTAACACGGACTGAAGAGCTGGAGACAGCTATGTGAAGGACCTGAAATGTGAGGAGAGCTTCAGCGGGTAGCAGAGTAGGCGAGCCTGAGAAGTGGCCAGGAGAGGCCCCGACTGGCCAAGGAGAACAATCAGGCAACAATGGGAAGCCCAGGATGCACAGAGCAGGCACAGGGACCAGCATTCAGGGATGGCTTTGCAGAACAAGCTGCTGTGAAGGAGAAGTTATTACTCCTAGAATATGAGCCAAGAATAAGAAGACCTTGACAGCCAAGGCACTGGAATGAAGATTAAGTGGAAGAGCCACTCAAGACTCTTGTAGAGAGAGAGCCAAGATGAAAATATATTTTTAAGATCAGTTAGTGAGTGAGTGGGGGGGGGGGCATTAGAATAGAAAAAGGCTGGAACCACAAAGAAAAGGTAGAAACAATTATAGAAATTTCAGCATAAAATAATAAGGATTTGAATACAGGCAATGGAAATTGACAGAAAAGAACAATCTAAAACTTTGGAAGTAGAAACAACAGATGTCAGGACCAGAGGCAACAGAGAAATGTAGGGCAGGAAGGAGCCAGCCATAACTTGATGACAATGTGGACACCATCTTCTCCTCTTCTGGGAGATGAGAGAGAGTTGGAAGAAACAGAAATAGAGCTTCTGGTCTCAGCCTTGCCTGAGTGGCTTCCATCAAACTTAGACTCCCTCTCAAACAACTGCTTGAGAGGAACCAACACAAGCAGGACCTGAGGGACAATAAAAGAGGAAAGAGAGGATGTGCAGTGAGCTCGTCATCTACTCCAGCTATTTCTATGTTTTTCTTCTACAGAAATACGCAGGTGCTGGGTAGGTAGAAACACTCAAAAATACTTTTTTAGCTCTTTAAATGAAACGATAAAGTAGTCTAAACGTTTAACTCATGATTTAATCAATGGTCAAAATTACATTATCAGTTACATGAAGAAACAAAAAGCTAAACAACTATTTTTCTTAGGAATAGTCAGTTCATTCGTTTAATGGGCTTCCTACATTCTTTGTCACTTATTTTGATGCCTGAAAAATGATTTTTAGGTCAAATGTATGATATGCTACCATTGTATTTTATGTACTATATGAATATGCTATTATATACAAGGGTTCCCTGTATCATCTGTGTAAAGAAACATTTATATCCATGCTATGAGATTCAAGGCATAATTTTACTGTTTTAAATTATTATGGAGGTTTCCTGTATATTTGCTTTTTTGATGTGTTACTGGTGACATGCATGGTTTATTTGTTAAGTAGTTGTTTATTAAAGTAACATCCGGTTTCAACACTGTTCCTGTGGAGAAAAATGACCTATTTCATGACCACCAACTTACAGTTTCTCAAGACTGTGTTGAAAAGCAAGGGCAGCCTCTATTTTGTGCTGAAATTTTATCTGAACTATGAAAAATGTTTCAGAATGCCATTTAAATATATTTAGATAAACATTTTATGTAAATAATCTAATACCCAAAACAACAATTTTTCAGCCCAATGAAATAAAACTTGAATGAAGAACTATTGAGACCAATATGGAATGATTATATATAGAAAAGTAACTATATGAGTAATAAAGAATGACATTTCTATATCTCTACTCCCTTTTCCCTCTTTCAATCAGCGCTTAAGAATACAGAGTACAGATACATATTTGTGTTGTTCAACAATATAAGTAGTTCTTTCTTCCATCTGCACAGCAAAGATCTTGAAACAAAAGCTGCTTTTTGAAAGAACATGTTTTACATAAACATATCATTCAAAGGTACTCACGATCTTCATCTGTCTGCACTATGAGTTCTTGGCTTTCCTTCCGGCCCTCTGGGTTCATGAGGATCAGTTTCACACTGACATTGGTGTATGGTGACAGGTTAGTGATCGTGTGTTGAGGGTGTGAGTTTTCTGTATCCCAGCTTACTTCTTCTCGCACTTGTTCTTGTCCTCCAACTTGGTAACAGTAGTGGACAGTGAGATTATAACTGTGGCAACGAGTTACATTATATCCAAATGGCTCCCAGCGGATAGTGATTTGCCGAGATTTGACCTCCACTACTTCTAGTTTTCTTGGGCCTCGCATGGGATCTATTTAGAAAAGAAGACAAAAGAAAACAAGAGAGAGAAGAAAGATAAAGGCTCAAGTCAATCCCGAAGGTCACAGATATTCCTGGTTGTCCCCAACATCTGGTCTCCTCTTCTTCCTGGATAATAAATCCCTAAATCTTGGCTAGGCATTTGGCTACCAAGAATAAAGATGAAAGTTTCCATTATTTTCTGCAGATAGATGTGGCCATGTGCCTAAGTTCTGATGAATGACACGTAAGATGAAATGTCCAAAATAGTTTCTGAGAGGTGTTCTTAAAAGGCAGGGGCTCACCATCTTTGGTCCTTCTTCTTTCCTATTAGCTGGATGGAGGATATGACGTTTGGAGCTCAGGCAGCCATAGTGAATCATGAGACACTTAAATGTTAAGAATTCAAAGCAATGATGAAGGAGGAGCCAGGGTCTCTGATATCACTGAGCTATCATGCCAGCCCTGACCTTCCTACTTCCAAACTCGTCATTAGGAAAAATTAAATGCCATCTTATTTAAGCCTCTTTTTCTCTGGGTCTCTGATAAAATAAACCAATCTGTGCTTTTTTTTTGAGACGGAGTCTTGCACTGTCGCCCAGGCTGGAGTGCAGTGGCGTGATCTTGGCTCACTGCAAGCTCCACCTCCTGGGTTCATGCCATTCTCCTCCCTCAGCCTCCCGAGTAGCTGGGACTACAGGCGCCTGTCACCACCTCCAGCTAATTTTTTTTTTTTTTTTGTATATTTTTAGTAGAGACAGGGTTTCACCGTGTTAGCCAGGATGGTCTCGATGTCTTGACCTCGTGATCCACCCGCCTTGGCCTCCCAAAGTGCTGGGACTACAGGCGTGTGCCACCACACCCAGCCAAAATAAACCAATCTTAATACTGATACATGTGTTTTATCTTTAAACATTAATTTATAATTATGTAATTGGAAAACATAAGAGTAAAAGTTTGAGAATTATACATGAAATAATATAGTAAGAGAACATAAACTTCTGAGCAGAACAGGTGTTTTTGGATTTCAATCTGAATAGAATTCCACACAATCAATGCTAAAGTAATTCTTGTCTGTTCATGACAATTTCTTAGTATTCTTATTTTAGCCCAAGCTCCAGGTACAGTTTCAAGCGTAGAAATCTAAATGACATGGACAGAATATAAGCATTTTTGCATAATTTAAAACAAAATATATGCAGAGAAAGCTTAAATTTGTTTATGAAATAATGATGAAAATAAATACTACTACATAAATAACATTTACCGAGCACTTATAATGTACCATGCACTGCTACAAAAAATTTAGCATTCAGGGTTTTAGGAAAAGCCTAACCTAAAATGTTTTGTGTTATATACCCATAGGTCATTTGATTCATAATTTTGATTTTTGTTTGTCTGAAGTGTGCTCACCAAATTTGAATGTAAAGAGATCTACAATTGAGAAGGGACAATAAACTTGAGATATGAAAGCTACAGTTTATTGCACACTTACTATGTATGTGTGAGTTGCTTTCTATATATTTCCTATTCCTTAAAATAATCCTGTAAATATTTTTATTTGTAATATATAGACACAAAAATTGTGACCAAGGTAGGCTCAATAACTTGATCAGGGTGAGGGTTTGCTGTGGCACTCGAACAAATCTGTCGTTAGATCTGACAACCACAAATCATGCCGCCCCCACTCCACTGTTGTCTCTACCAAACTCAAGAGAATCAAATAAGAAGAAATCAGGATATTAAAGGTACTAAGACTTCACCTAAAACATGACCAAAGAATGGACAATATAATAAAGATCCAATGTATTTAAATTTGAGGCAAAAGTGCTGAGAGGAATTCTTCCCCCTTTTCCTGCTAATTCTATAGATGAGAGGGTCAAGGCCATATTTCCCAGTTCAGCTGTACCAAAGAGCCTGGCCTGCACTTCAGGTTGCTGCAAACTTGTCTGGACTATTGCTGAAGTTCACTTCTTGATTCCTATTTGCACATAAATTCTTTGTGTCTGTTTTCTCCATCATTTATGCCATAGAGAGAACTTAAAATCCCCCCTTTTTACCTGCAACCTCTGACAAATGAAAATGTTTAAAATGGAATAACGTTAAATATGCAACGTAGAATTTACCACATATCTGCTACAGTCATAAAATGGGATTAATAAAGATCATTCATGCTACTCTGTCCTGTAATAAATCTAAGAACCAAAGAGGAAAACTCCTCCAAGAAATCATGAGTGGCATTCTCATGGAATGTTCCTTATTACAAAATTAATTTTTCATATTTAAATTACTACTGTCGGGAAAATGTCATAAATAAATTATTTAGAATAACATTGAAGGTTTTTTTTCCAGATTAGTAACTTTTACAACTTAACGGAAATGTCTAATTTTATATAATGCTTCATTAGTTGAATGTTCATAAAAACTTCCAATAAGCTCCAGATCCCTATACGTACACAGATCAACATGCGTCCCTTTGCCCTTTTCCTTATTAATCCCAGGCCTCCTATTCATCACAGTACTGTTCTAACGCATTTTCCTAAGGTTTTCATCAATTTTACTGGCTAATAAAATGACTAAAGGCTTCAGATATTAGTTTAAACAAGAAGTACAGTTCTAACTCAATTTCAATGGAAAACTATTTTCTACTGCATAAATAAGTCTGCATCATTCAGTATTCATTATCCAAGAAAATATATACTTAAATCAAAATGCAGGACTGAAAACAAAGGCTTCTGTCTGTCTACTGGTCAAGCATTCTTAAAATGCACGCTCCCTTTCTCTGTGAGTACCTTTTAGAATTCCATCATGGTAAAATTATGTCTCAGATTTCCCATACATTTGCCAAGTACTATAGCTAAGCCTAACACAAAACAATCATTTCTATGACAAAGGCTCTAAATTGCCTATTGTCATGAGTGGTAATCAGACAGGAGACAAGAGGCTGTATGAGGTCTAAATCTTAGATGAAAAGAGGGTGGCACTCACTGGCTTGCATCTTTACGTTGAAGCATAACTACAGTTAACCAAAGCAAAACTATCTTACGGAAGCTTTTGCAGAGTATTTTCCTTTGTGCCCTCTGTGAGCCTTTGACTATGGTCTGTAGTTCTGCTGTGTCTACTAATGTGTTGCTATCAACATGGCAGGGTCAATATCAATGGGGGTAGGAAGGGTCACATCAACATAGGATAGGGATGAAGGCCTCTTTGACTCTGATTCTCATTTGTCAAAAGCTTACAGGATAAGTTAAATCAATACCATGACACAGCGACATGGTCCACTTCAGATGGAGTACTGTCATTTTCTCTTATCAGGGTCCAAAGGCAAAGTTAAGAGGGATGGGGAAATGGCTGGTAAAGCACATGCATAAAATAACATAAAGGAAATGCCATGTGCTACCATGTACCTATGACAGCAGCCTCCTTTAATGATAGTGTTGATAGGCTATGACCAATGACTAAGGAAATCAGACAATTCTTTTAACTCATACTAAGCAAATTGCCTGATTTCAATGCTTCTGTTTTTACTTTTTTTCTGCCATTCTGCAAAATTAAATTCTGATCCAGCAATGATTTATAATAATTACATCTCTAGTTAGTGTTTTATAATACCTTTGTTTTCAATGTTTCTGCAGAACGATTTCCATTAGTGTGCTGCTAACTGTGAATGAGGCATTCCACAGGGACATTTACTCTAGTGAGTTATGCTGATGATCACTGAACACTCTGAAGGGCATGACTGTAGAAATTTATCACACTGTAGGAAACAAATGGCAACTTCATAACCAGAAATGTGTAATTTTGGTAGGCTAATTGCAACTCACACTGCATTTCTGGGAGTAGAATACAAACACTGTCCCCCCCAAAACTTGGCAGAGCATTACAAGCATTCTATGTGCACAATATAAATCTCTTACAGTTAGATAACAGGGTAATAAATAGTATTCATAGGACCATTAGTTGTAGGAAATTTCTCCTCTTTCCTCACAATCCTGAAGATGCTACAGAGAATGGAATTGATTCCAAAGCCATTTTTCTTCACACTCACACCCTCTGGCCACAGTGATGCCTCCCTGCTTCCCTGAAAGGGTATCATGACAGGCCCCATTGGCATGAATCATGAGGCCAGGCGGTCCACTGTGGGCCCACTGATTCATGATAAGAGATGAGAATGGCCTCCCTATGGAGAAGTGCACTGGCTGTCGCGCCGGAAGCTCAGTCAGTGAGCTCTTACCTACTCTCCCACTGATGCCTGCAGCATTTTTCATTCTGTTCTTTTTCTGCCAGCTTGAGCCAGGTTTCCAGCAGAGAAGTCTGACCTAAGGGACGAGCAAGCCCACTTCTAGCCTCCAGCACTTCAGCATCCTATTTAATCAGTGATCCTGGCTCCTTCTACATTCAGTCCTATTTTCTATGAACAAGGGCAAAAACTGACTGATAGGATCAATTTCCATTGCAGGTTCAATTCACAGCTCATTTCTTTGGAACTCCGCACTTTACCTTCTATTACTACTACAGTGCTTTTTCAGAAACTCAATTTCAGAACCTTTGAGAGATATTTGGGTGTAATTTTAGGATCCTGTCACTGATAATCAAAAACATAGATTACAACCAATGCTCCCACTAACAGGTTTCTCTTTTCTACCTCTCAATGAACTCTATGGAGGTCTATTACAATAAAGGGAATAACAACCAGAATGGCATGGTGGGCCCCTTCAGGACCTCCAGCTATTGTACTTCTGCCTCACCAGTCACACTAGAGGGTGACAAAATAATAAAGCAATAGCTCCCTTTACTTTACTATTTAGTGAAATCAGAGCAAAGGTCTGAGTAACTAATATTGTAGTGGCCTACCCCAAAATTCAGTATTCCTAAGCAGCAACGATTCTGGGTACATGGCCTTGTTTTTAGGTGAAGTAGTTAAAGACTTTCAATTGGTCAGTGCTTTCAAGAGTTTAAAAAGTACCTTGTCAGTCAAGCTGAAATTGCTAGGATACAACAATCTTTAATTTACACTGCCCTACAGGCATCTATGTATTGGTGATGTAATGGAATGAATTCAAACTTATCCTAAAAATTATATAAATTTGAATATATTTTTCCTCCAGAATACTTTTCATAGATATCACATTAATAGTTTTCACATTTTATCATAACGAGAATCAAAAAAATGCCCTTGGAAACAATCTGTTTTTCTTAAATAAATCATACAATCCTATATAAGGGAGAATAGTATCTTCCTAACAAATAGGCCAAATTTCAAAAACAGTACTCGTTTAAGAGAAGGAAAAAAAATAGTCTTACAGAATAAATGAAGGAAAGTGTAACAATGCCAAAGTCTACACAAAATCATTCTACTTTATTTCTTGGTTTAAGATGGACATAGTCTCACCATGTCTTTCTTGTATTCCAGATGCTGGTTTGAACTCCGCCTAAATTGTAAAGGTAAGTAAACTACTGCCCAATCTCGCTGGGAAATAGATTATCTACATAGCAACTAAATAATCTAATTTAAATTATTAAATTTAAAATTAAAAAAACTAATCATTTAAACTTCCATCATACTTGAAAGCTGGAATTCCTATTCACATGTTATGGCAAACACGCAGGATTATCTTATATAATAAAATAACTAGGATATACACTTATGGTAAGAACACAGATCTCAGGTAAGGGAAAATAACACTCTAAACATAGGCCACAACTGACAGCCTAGAGGGAGCACTCCCTAGCGGTGTTAGATAATGTTGAATGTTAGGTAATGCAGTACGTCCAAATGCTTTGCTTAGTTCTTGGTTTGGCTAGTACATTTAAATAAAAATAAAGTAAAAGAATACATACTGGACCCTGGGCTAGTCATTCAAGGTACCTGGTTTTTATTTAAATGTAATGCCAAACTTTTAGAAATAATAACACTGTCAAAATAAAACAAAAACCTCAATGGATAGGACATTAATTATGCACTGTATAAAACTGACAGCAAGATTGGACACAGCTTAAGACAGAATTAGTGAAGTAGTGCATGGATCAGAGGAAATTATCTAGAATGTAGCACAGAAAAATAGAAATAGGAACATAACAGAAAATAAGAAAGGAAGATGGAGGGCAAAATTAGAGGGTGTATCTATGTCTAATTGGCATTCCAGAAGTAGAACACAGGGAACAGAGGAGAGGCACTAACTGAAGACATAATGTCTGAGAAATTTCCAGAACTGACAAGAGATATCAGTCAAAAGATACAGAAAGTATAACATATACAAAAGATAGAAAAATTAAATTCCACATTTAGACATAATGTAGTTAAACCACCAACACCAAAATAATCAAAGAGATGATCTCAAAAGCATCTAGAGAGAAAAAGCACATCACCTACAATGTAATGGCAGATTGACCAAAGAGTTCTCAACAACAACAGTGGAAGGCAAAAAACAAGGGAACAAAATATTCAAAGTACAAAGAGAAAATATGAATATGTCAACTTAGAACTATATACATAGCAAAACGATCATTCAAGGATCAAGACAAAATAAAGCTAATTTCAAAGAATTGTACCTGAGTGAACTTACTCCCAATGAACCTGCAATAAAGGATCACCTTCAAAAAGAAAAATGAGTTTTGAAAGAAGGTCTGAGATGCTAGAAGAAATGGTGAGCAAAAAAACATAAAAACTTATGTTTGTAAAATAACAATACTGTCTAATTTTAGAGCTTTTTATATATACAGAATTAGACTGCCGACAACAAGAGCATACACACAGGTAGGGCAATGCTCAGAGTTACAGTGTTGTAAGATCTTTCCATCACTGGGAAGGGAAGTTTAAGATATCAACTACAGACTTTAAGTATGCAAGGCAAACTCTCTAGGGTAATCACTATACAGATAGCCATAGGATAACACCTTCAGTAACAAGTAACTCATCTAAAGAAAAAAAGTTATTTCAGTCAATTATGGGAAAAAAACAAAAAAAAAGAAAAAAGGCAAGGGGTGAGGGGAAATGTAGAAAAACAGGAAACACCAGAAAGCAAACAGAAAAGTGGTACACAGAAGTCTACCACTAGTAGTAGTAATATATACTAGTAGTACTACTAGTATATATTACTACTAGTATATACTAGTAATGACAATACATGTAAATAAAATCTTGTCTATTAAAACGCCCAGAGAATTAAAAGTAAAATCAACATCGTGTAAAATTTTCCAAATCTGTTTACAAAAAATAAATCTAAGCTGTTTCACTACAACATTTTCCTGGAGGTTCTATTCAGTACAGTAAGAAATGAAAAGTATAAGAATGAAACAAGAAAAAACAGCACTTTAATTGTACACAGACAGTGTGACAGGCTTGGCACACAAGCAGGACCTATAAGTTATACAGAAATAGCAAATGTTAGCAAGGTGACCAAATATGGGATTAATTTTGAACTCCTCTGCATTTTTTGTATATTATCAAACTGAAACATTACTGAATTTTTTTCATTTACAACAAGATCAAATGATATAAGGAACCCAGGAATAAATCTTACAAGACACCAATAATAGATAAAAATCCAAAACCTCATTGAAAGACATTAGTGAGGATCAAAATAATTGGAATTATACCATGTTTATGAACGGGCAGACTCAATATGGTAAAGGTGTCAGTTCTCCCCAAGCTAATCTATAGAATCACTACAATTTCAATTAAAACCTAATTAGAGTTTTAAGGAACTTGATAAATTGATTCTAAAGTAAATAAAGAAGTGCAAAGGTCCCCAAACAGAACACTCCGTAGGAAGAATGAGGTAGGAAAATTTGTTCTATCAGATATCAAGAGTTATTTAAAAGCTACAGTAACTACACAGTGTGGTGTTGCTGAAAGAACAGACATGGAGCACAACAGAAATCTTGGTGTTCTATATGATAGAGGTGGCATTTCTGATTCCAGGGGGAAACACAAGTGGTGCTAGGAGAAGTGGATTCCTACTCTGTATCATATACAAAAATAAATTCCGACTCAATTAGAAGCATAAAAACCCAAATTTAATTTTTTAAACTAAAGAATGTAGGGGATTATTTTTTCTGATTACAGGGCAAAGAAATAGTTCTTAAGCACCAACTATCAATGAAAAGCTCAATAATTTATGCTACATTAAAATTAAGAACATATTTATCAAAATGTATCATAAGTGAAAACCTAAGCTAAAACCTTATTCTTGTAAAGAAGGGAAAACAACCAAACACAATAAAGACAAACGATATAAAGAGGTATTTAGTAGAAAAGTAAAAGGCAAAGCACAGAATAGAAGACATTGGCAACAGCTAAACAAACGAGAAATATTGATTATATACAGAACTTCCACTAATCACAAGAAAAAGACGACAACTCAAAAGAAAAGTTGGTAAAAGAACAGGACTTTTGAAGAAGAGGAAAATTATAGACCACAAACGTGAAAATATGCTCAAGCTTAATACTAATCTGGGAAATGCACATTAGAGTCAAAGTAAATTCCATTCTATATCCATCAGATTCACAAAAATTAGAAAGTCTGGTAATACTGATTGTTGGCAGAATGTAGATCAAAGCAATATGTTATACATCATTAATGAGAGTGGGAATTGGTACAGCCACTATAGAACACAAGTTGGCATCATCTTGTAAAGCTAACCTTAGAATACAATCCAACTGTTATATTCTTAGGCATATATCCTAGAATAGGATTTCTTCACTTAGAAGAATAACCTGGCATATTTTCAAAAATACAGTCATGCATCTCCCAAAAACAGAGATACATTCTGAGAAATGGATTGTTAGGTGATTTCATTGTGTGAACATCACAGAGTGCACTTACCCAAACATACACAGTAGAGCCTACTCCACACCCAGGCTATAGGGTGCCGCCTACTGCCCCTAGGCTACAAACCTGAACAGCATGTTTCTGTATTGAATATTGTAGGCAACAGAAACACACTGGTAACTATTTTTGTATCTAAACATAGAAACAGTACAGTGAAAACATGGTATTATAATCATATGGGACCACAGTTGTATATGTGGTCTGCAGTTGACCAAAATGTCATTATGCAACACATGACCCTATAAATCTCTCTAGGCCTCATCCCCAGAGACTTAGATTTGTTGGGCCTGCAATGAAGCCCCAGAATTTGTATCATAAGAAGCAGCCTGGGTGATTCTTGTCATCAGAGAAATTTGAGAAACAGCCTAGAGCCCTGCTATTCAAAATAGTGTTGGTTCTCACACCAGCACAGCAGCATCCCCTGGAAGCTTACTAGGAATGCAGACACTCAGGCCCTACTTCTGACCTCCTGAAGCTGAATCTTCACCTGCACACTGAAGTTGGAGAAGTTCTGTCTTAGAGGAGTGTTTTTTCAGAGTGCAGGCTGTATCCCTAGGTCATATCACAGTGGCATTTGTTTTAATGAAAGAGAATAGAAAAGAAACATGAAAATGGATTTAAAAGATATGGATTGTATCATGTAATAACCATGTAACAATGAAAATACATTTCATGCTGCATCTAAAGGGTTTGAAAAATGCATTCCTAGAGAAATTCTTCCCACTGGGCACCAGGAGACATGTACAGAAATATCTTTACCAGCGTTATTGTCAAAAGAATAAAAAAGAAAAGCAAGGAAACAATCCAAATATTTACTGAGCCAAAAACAGATAAATATCCCTACAATGGAAAGTTAGACTACAGAATTAGCTATGGTTATGAGCTGTATTGTGTTTCAGAAACACATAATATTGAATTAAAAAAACAAGTCCCACAAGCCTACTATGATGCAATCTTATAAAACTGAAAAACATGCAAAAGGAAATGGTTTAAGAATACATACGTATGCGATAAAACTATTTTAATAACAATGTAAGAGAAGAGCAAAGGAAAAATTTACATAAAAATGAAGATGTCAGCTACCTCTGTCCTGGAGACACAGGGATAAAATGAGCAGAAGACTACAGTTAGGGGAAAAGGTTCTAGAAGTATTCTGTTTTTTAAGATGGGAAGTTGATTATTGTTATGCTGCACAATTTATGTAGGTTACATATGTCCTTTTGTTTGTATCAAATACTACCTAACTTCAGAAAACATTATTACAGGAAAGACATGAATATCCTAGAAAGATTGTTGGCTCTTTGAGATTTCCTTCCTGGAGAACAGTATATCTTGGTTCTTCTGAGAGAGGTATAATGGTTACTATCAGGCAAACTTAACTTAAAGGAACCAAGATCATACGTCATTAAAGATTCAGCAGTTCCACAGATACCCCCATGGGATGGAGTCCTCTGACTTGAAAAGAATTACAAAGCCCCCTCTTTCGAAACACACAATAATAGGCTTCCTACCAGTAATATTCTTATCCCTGAAACTAGACCTTGGTTCCTAAAAGCTGAGCCTCAGGCCTGAGTGCAGCCTGGCTCTGACACTTGGGTACAGTTGTTGCTCCCCCTCCCCTCACCCAAACTTCTGAATCTCATTCTTGGAAACTTAGCGCTGGATCTGAAATGGAACTCAGCGCTGTCACATCAGGAGGAGGAGAGCAGTCAGGCAGGTTACCATCCAAGGCCACAGCTAACCCACACGGTACCTCCTTGCAATTAGAAAAGAGAGCCCCCCTTCCTTCCTCAAGACACTTAACTTTCATCTGTTGGAAAACTGCCACAAAAATACACAAAACTACAAGGTTTATGTTTATGTAAGTTTCATGATAAAAAGATACACTTTCTACCTGATATACATATATGCTGTGCACACTGAAAGTCCTTAGAGAATATATTTATAATTAACAATTTCAGAACTTATGATGAACCAAACCTGCAAAAGTGAATGTACTATGAGGTATGCATGTTGACAGGAGTGTATGAGTGTATGGAGGGTTGTTTTTTTTTTTCAGGAAACTAATACCATTTATTCATTTACCAGAGTTCAATATTTATATTCATATTTATACTTAAACTACATTTTCTCCAAGGTTCATATTCTAGTTACTCCCCGCTAACTTATCTGTCCCTCCAGCCACTGCCAGAATGCTTTCCTGATCTGACAGTTCATCTGCAACAATCAAAGGACTTCTAATTCATGCTCTTATCATCTGATTAGTCTTCCCATTAAGTCACAACTATCAAAGAGATCACAGAACCGTTCTTGCTTTCCATACCAGTCAAGCAAATCTATCTGCTGTACTTCAAATAAGGTCCTCCCTCCAAAATTAATATCTCTGTTCAGACTGATCCAATATATATACAGTGGCAGCCATCTTTTTATCCGCCAAAAAGTAGCCTTGAGTTCCTTTCAGTCTTGGTTCAAAATCAAATCCCTTTATGACTATTCCTTCTTAGTTGCAATAAAAACTCACAGACTTGGCCGGGCACGGTGGTTCATGCCTGTAATCCCAGCACTTTGGGAGGCCGAGGTGGGTGGATCACAAGGTCAGGAGTTCCAGACCAGTCTGGCCAACATACTGAAACCCTGTATCTACTAAAAATACAAAAAAACAGCTGGGTGTGGCAGTGTGCGCCTATAGTCTCAGCTACTTGGGAGGCTGAGGCAGGAGAATCACATGAACCTGAGAGGCGGAGGTTGCAGTGAGCTGAGACTGTGCCACTGCACTCCAGGCCAGGTGACAGTGCAAGATTTCGTCTCAAAAAAGAAAAAAAAAAAAAAACCTCACAGACTTTCATGGACTCACATGGTCAAGATCCCAGTATATATATGTTTATTATGTTTCTCTATGTCTTATTGCATTCTGTAACTATCAAGTTACATATCTCATCCCATTAACATGAATCTTTATCCTGGAAAATGCCTGTATTTGTTAATCAACATATTTGGTAAAAGGATACTAGTACAATATAATATATAGCAAACATTTAGATCAGTTCCTTTGTCTCATAAATCAACTCTAGAAATATCTCCTTTTCTGCAGTATTTACCTATTTTCTGTGAAAAGCCTTTCCGAGTTTCTGTGTTGTGACTCACATCTCTGTTGTGCTTTTCTGTTTTAAGGAAGTCACACAGGCACTATAAACAAGGCTTTCACTCACCACTGGAACTGTTCGGTTTTTGCCTGAGCTTCTTGATGACATTTCCAAAGTGTAAAGTTCATCACTATGGAAAGAGCACCACTGCTACACTCAAAATTAGAATCTTGAATTGTTTCTATACAGTGGAACAAACAGGCTGCAATTCATCCTATAGATGAACTTTACAAGGAAACTGTTGTATGAAACAAATATGAGTCTGCAGTAAAAGACTTCCTTGATATTTATTTCAGACTATATAAAACAGGAGGAGGCAAAATGATTTTCACAGAGTTTTTTACAACTGTCAAAAATTGGTTTGGAATGGGTTTTGACCTTTTGTAACCCTCATAAAGCTATGATATCCACAAAAAGCCTTGGAAATTTGGAACTGATATTTTACCCAGGGCAAAAGAGAACCCAAACCATTCACTCTTTGCTACAGAAGTAATGTAATTAGTGATGAAAAAAGTGAATCAAATACAATTTCAGTTTTACCCAAATGTAACTATTACCTCTAGTTAATACTAAGCAGATAAGTGTTACTTAAAATATTTTTACCTGTTTAGAGCCTCCTATTTTGGTATTTACAATCTTCTTATGATTAGATAGATTTCTGTTTGAAGTTGTTTACAAGTCTGAGCAAATGGTTTCACAAAAGACCACACTCAACTCTGCTAGATTGATGGCTATACTGTAATTATTCTTCTCTGTTCTCACCAACAACTTTTTTTTTTTTTTTAAAAAAGACTTCCTCAATTTAAAAGAGCATATGATTGATAAGTTAGTTCTTATTTAAAACCTAGGTTTTCCATTCTGCTAATCTTCCAGGGAAGCTCGGGGAATGAGATGACAGAAAACTCAGTTTCAGCAGAAGAGTATGTTCTCAGCACCCCACTGACAACTGGAATGGCAGGGCAGAAGGAGGTATGCTACGGAAAAAATGAACCCGCCACTTTTATTTTAAATAGATAGAAAGAAGGAAAACACAGGTTCTAACTTGAAATTATTTCTATGCCAAATGAAACAACTTTAAAAAAAAAAAGCTTGCTCCTTTAGCAAAGAGCAGTTTACCTCTCTGCTGAATTATCTCCTTATTTTCCTACCAAATTTGTTCCATTTTAGTGTCAATTTTTCCCTAAACATAGTTTTTGTGTGGGATCAACTCCATTTTCCCACCAGTGTCAGACTACTTTGCAATACTTTTCTATCCCTCTCAAGCCTAAGGTAATCTGAGTAAGCTCAATTTGCTGATTTAAAAAATACAAAGGCAATGTAGATGCTTTTCATTGTTTTCCTGGAAGCCAAGGAATCAATCATTTATTTACTGAAAATAGACGGATTCATACTCACTTATTCTAACCCTCTTGGAGGCCTGTCATCTGTTCCGTAGCCCTTCAAGAAGAGTCCATTACATGTGTTTATGAATGGCTACCCCAAACTTCCTTTCCAAATTAACTTTTGTCTAGATTCTATAGCACTCAACTGGAAAAAGTTCCAGACATCCTTGATTTTCACAGTCCACCAACATGAGGAGAGTGTGGGTTGCACAGCCCCAGGAGTCCCTGGCCAATTCATTCATGTACCACACCCATCTTACCCCCTTCCCTCTAGGTTCTGACATTCAGCTATCATGGTGGGAGGTTGGGGAGCACTGTTGGGGATGAGGGTAAGGTGGAGTTTTATAAAGCTCTCCAGGTGACTCAGAGACCACCCTCATTCCACCTGGTCATGAACCCCTGAATGGGAAACATGTACACACATACGCTGTATTACTAATTTAACACCTAGAGAAAGTGCATTGTGTGACTGATATAAAACAGAACTTTTTTTGTTTTTTGGTGCTATCCTCTTTTTCAAAATTTGCTATTTTTGTAGGTATTACTTTCTTGAATACAATAACAATGTAACTATCACAAAATAGGAATTATCATATAGGTAATTCTTCATTAAACTTATAAAAATGAATCACAGTTTGATGTGCATATCTTTCATTTTTAATTGTTTATTTGCCATAAAATTTTTTTATTACTACCAAGTATGTTTCCTTGAAATGCTGCTTAGAAGTGGCTTAAAAACTACGGAATACATTGAACCATCTTAATAAGGTAAAGCATTCACTTGCCATCTAGTGTTCCATTTAATTTAAAATGCTCATGATTCTTACCATGTTGAAAATTAACTAAAAATTTTCATGAGGATCCACAGCTATTAATTCTAATGGGTTACAGATATGATAAATAACTTAAAAAGTCTTAGTTTCGTTCATTCTTTCTGAAGTTGAATTCTCAGGGAAGAATCAAATCTTTCAAATTAAGAAAAAACCTTTATTTGGTCTAGTATCTTCTTGCTTATTAATACCTTGTTGCAATAGTACATAGCAGGCAGATGTGGCGGGGAACACTCCCTGAGCAAGTGTGGAGAGGTGGTGATGCTTAGCTTTGACTTGGAGGTCCAGGAGTACAGGTCTGGAGGACAGCCACATAATGTTATTAATATCTCATTTATACCATGAATGATGCAACTGCACAAAGTCAATCTGACCACACTGGGAATACTGGGGAATGGTGGCCCCTGAAACTAGATCTTCTTGTGGGGAAGGGGAAGGCAGGGAGAATAAATGATGTCATGGAAAAAAATGTAATAGATTCAAGTACAGAAACCACGTCAAGGAGGACCCAGAGACACACGGACTGGGGCCCTGGGGAGGGGCTGGGATAGGGAATCATACTTCTTCCCTGACTGTTCCCTCCCTCCCCTGCTGCAAGTTGGGAACTGATTTAAAAACATAAACACAAGAGTGCTGACACAGGATGGATACAAGATAGAAAATAGATACAAGATACACAGAGGATAAGTGGTATACTCAGCTATGCATTAATATGTGGAGGTTTTAGAAGGTCAATAAATAATTGCCTTCTCTTTCAGGTTCTCAACTGAGAGATACACATACCTACTGATTTTCGACAAGTGAAGATTTCATTAATATCAGATTTTTTACTGTATTAGTCTGTTTTCATGGTGCTATGAGGAAATACCCAAGACTGGATAATTTATAAAGAAAAGAGGTTTCATTGACTCATAATTCTGCATGGTTGGATGGTTGGGGAGATCTCAGGAAACTTACAGTCATGGCAGAAGGTACCTCTTCACAGGGTGGCAGCAGAGAGAATGAGTGCCAGCAGGGAAATGACAAGCATTTATAAAACCATCAGATCTCATGAAACTCACTCATTATCATGAGAACAGCATGGAGGAAACCGCCCCCATGATCCGATTACCTCCTCATGGTACCACCCTTGACACATAAGGATTACAATTCAAGATGAGATTTTGGGTGGAGACACGGCCAAACCGTATCAATTACTGACATAGGTGACTGAAGAAAAAAGACTTGATTTGTGGAAGTCTGCTATTACAATCATTCTTAGTTTTCCTCACTTAAGTCCCTTTTTTCAACATCTTTTTGAGCTAAAGTTAATATGTCATAAAATCCACCCATGTAAAGTGTACAATTCAATGGTTTTTAGTACATTCACAGACCTCTGTGACCATCACCACAATCTACGTTTGGAACATTTCCAAAAAGAGATTCCACATCCATTAGCAGTCACTCTCATTTCCCACAACCGTCACCACCCTGTGCCCTTGCAATAACTAATCTACCTCCCACCTCTACGGGTTTTCCTACTCTGGGTATTTCATATAACTGGAATCATACAAAATGTGGTCTGTTGTAACTGGCTTCCTTTTACTCAGCACAATGTTCCCAAAGTTCATCCATGTTGTAGCATGTAGCAGACTTCACTCCTCTTTATTGCCAGGTAATATTCCACTGGGTAGATATACCACATTTTTTTAAGCCATTCATCAGTTGATGAGAACTATATGTTGTTTCCACTTTTTGGCCATTATGACAAATGCTGCTGTGAACATTCATGTGTAAGTTTTGTTTTGAGACAGTCTCACATTGTCACCCAGGCTGGAGTACAGTGGTGCAATCACAGCTGACTGCAACCTCCACCTCCCAGGCTCAAGTGATCCTCCCACCTCGGCCTTTTGAGTAGCTGGGACCAGAGGTACATGCCATCATGTCCAGCTAATTTTTGTATTTTTTATTAGAGATGGAATTTCACCATGTGGCCCAGGCTGGTCTTAAATTCCTCAGCTCAAGTAATCAGCCTGCCTTGGCCTCCCAAAGTGTTGGTATGACAGGTGTGAGCCACCGCACCCAGCTTACATACAAGTTTTGTGTGACACATGTTTTCACATGTGCTAGGTATATTCTTGGGTACCTAGTTAGAAGTAGAATTACTGGGTCAGATGGTACTCTGTCTAACCATCTGAGGAACTGTCAGACTGTTTTCTGAAGTGGGTGTATTATTTTACATTCCCACCAGCAATATACGAGGGATTCAATTTTTCCACATCCTGGCCAACACTTGTTATTTTCCATATTTTTTGATAGAAATCCTAGTGGGTATAAAGTCGTATCTCACGGTTTTCATCTTCATTTTCTGTTTTTTCTTTTGAGACAGAGTCTTGCTCTGTCACCCAGGCTGGAGTACAGTGGCATTATCTTGGCTCACTGCAACCTCTGCCTCCTGGGTTCAAGCGATTCTCCTGCCTCAGCCTCCTGATTAGCTGGGATTACAGGCACCTACCATCATGCCCAGCTAACTTTTGTATTTTTAGTAGAGATGGGGTTTCACCATGTTGGCCAGGTATTTTTAGTAGAGACGAGGTTTCACCATGTTGGCCAGGTTGGTCTGGAACTCCTGACCTCAAGTGATCCACCCGCTTTGGCCTCCCAAAGTGATTACAGGTACAATATGTTTATCATTGTGCCCACATGTCTTGATTACTGCAACTGTGTAGTGAATCCACTCTTGAGTCATATTTACACATCCTCCATTCACTGGATGATCCAAGCACTCTGCACTCCCACCTAGGGATGGTTAATTTATCTCTAGTTGTAGAAAAGAGCATTTGTGTCCTGTGGACAATGCCCAGAAGAAACTGACTGAATATCTTCAGTTCCCTTTTCAAATGTCATCTATTCAATGAATCATTGTTCTCACAGGACGAAGTGAGAGCTTACCAAGATTCTCCCCTTGAACAAACTCTTGTCAGGCCCCAATGAGCTCTCTTGTTGACTAGACCTCAACTCTGGCCTATAAAGACTTGAAACACTAACACAGTTTCTAAAAGCTCAAGGCTTCATCTGTAGGCTGATCCTAGCCCCTCTGAGAGTGCCTGCCTGAGAAAACTCCAGACAGAGAATTTGTTGTTTGTTCCATGGCAATCACTTGAAGATGGGGCTACCGTCTCCCAGTCTTAGAGGGTGCAGGAGCCCGGTCTCTGCCGAAGAGTAGAAACTTAACTTCTATGAGCACTAGCTAACAAACCCAGATGGTTTCACATGGATTAACCCTCCCTTTCTGCTTTTTATAATTTTTCATTTCCCTGACTCTCCTGAGACCCAGCTTGCCCCCTCTCCTTCCTAATCCCTCATTCTCATTTATAAATGCCCAGTCCTCTCTGCACAGATCGAGGGTGACCTTAGATCATGCTGGACTCTTTTCCCCACTGCAATAATTATTACTTTAACTAGTGTTCAACTTTGTTTATGTTTGATAAGAAGAAGGAGAGGGAAGAGGGTTGGGGAGGTGGCCCTGACTTCTCCATGGAAGCATCAGGATTGTAGGATAAACATTCCTCCCAACATGGAGAACAATGTGAAAAAGAAGTGGGAAAAAAAAAAAAACCTAACTAGCATACCTCAAAAAAACAGCATCAGTACACTCAAGTCTCATTTCTGATGTAAACTTAGAATAGCAAGCATATAATAAAGATGCTACCATAGGACCAAATAACTGAAAGAGAGGAGAGACAATCCAGGCAGAGTGGACCATACTGATGAAGACATAATGTCAGGTGATCACACAGCCTGTCTGGGCAGCAGACTAAAACCACAACTTCAGGTTAACATTAAGAAATTCTACCAGTGACTAAGAAGCTCCCAGGCAGGGACTAGAATCTGCAGCACATACGAGGCATATTACTAAGAAAGAGGGCCAGGTACCACCATAGACAGGCACCTGGTTGCTTGGTAAGGCTAATAAGTTAGGATCTGATCTCCTCATGTTATCACCAAGATAAAACAGGCTATACAGGAACCAGAAGCAAGGGAACTAGGTGCTGAGCGGCATGTTCTCTTCACATCTCCCTTGCATGAGATCAGCAAAGGGCCTGAAGACAGTACAGGATTATGCCTACTGAGCCCAGTGTGCCCAGCTGTGGGGAACAGAGGTCTGAGGACCTGGGAAGCAGACACAATAAGCAGCCTGTAGGCGGTGGAGACAGAGTGAAGAGGGGAAGCCTGCAGAAAAGGGGGAGTTGGAGGGTCTACCAGGGGAACTGTCTTGGCGATGGGTACTTGAGGCTTGGACCAGGAAAATGGCAACATGAGAAACAATCCACGGGCTGTGATCAATTAGGTGGGCAGGTGTACTGCAGGAAGGTGGGAAAAGGAACAGGAAAAAGACACCCAAAAAGCTAGCTCAAACTGAAGGCAGTATTGCCAGGACAGGGGACAAAGGGACAAGAGCTTAGCCTGAGATGCTCCCACTGCTTGCTGCTTGAGATATCCACAAAGGACACCCAGCATGTCACTTACACTAGATCTGAAGCTCAAGGGTAGGGGAAAAGGAGTCAGAGGTTATGTGGTTGTTCAAGCCAGCAACATAGATGGCGATTCCAAGAAAAGCATTTAAAAAGAATAGAAGGATATTGAAAAAGACCACATTTGCTGTAATAAAGTGCAGTTTATTTTAATTTTGTTTTTCTTTTAAGATTCTTCGAGGCATCTGCCCTCTCATATGAAACTGACAGTAATAAGATATTAAGAGTTATAATTTTTAAACCATTAATTCTTTGATATATGCCATTTTCAATATATTATTTTACAATACATTTTACTTAAATTTTAAAAGAAGATAAATACGTTTTTAGTGAAGTGAAGAATTTTTAACTCTGAACTAAAGCCAACTGCTATTCAGATTTTTATATTTGGTACATACTTAATAGTTACACATTTTAGAGAATGCCTCATTTAAATTCTAATGTATTTTAATAAGCAATGAAAAAAAACACTCAGTATATATTTTTTCTTAAATTACCCCTAGTGCTTGATTACTCCTCCACAATCAAAATCGTCTTAAATACGAATGATACAAAACAAGACTACAGCCTGAATGTCTAACACAGAGATTTTAGCTGCTTGTTTAAGATGACATACCTAGCTATTCAGTAATCACTTTATAATAACCCCTTTCATTTCCAAATCTACTTAGCCATCAGCCTGCAGTGAGGAAAAAGCTGGCAGCAGTTTTTACAACTGCACATTAGTTTTACATTTCATGACAAGCTAATTCTAGAGAGTTCTAAAGACAGACAAGCATGGGCCCTTGTGATTTTCTTTCCTTTGCATGAAGGAAACATGTGTCTAGCTGATAAATGAAAGATAAAAGAGTATAGACATATACTTTTCACTTCACCCTTGCGGCAGTGACAGTTTGCCCCATTGCACCCTAGGTGCCACAGTACAGATCTAAGTCAACAAAGAGTAAGTCTGATGACTGTTCATCTGCTTAAGCCAACTCAAGCTCTAATGCGAGGACTTTGAATCCCAACCACAAGTGGACTTAATCATAGTATGGCCAGCTTTTCATAAGAAGTCCTGGTTATAAATGCTGCACAAACACACTGCAGGACATTGCTTACACATCTTATAAGAAAGAAGATATAACCACACTGTAGTAGAAATGACAAATATGCTTGGCCTTTTTTTTTTTTCTGTCACACATGGTGCATCTCAGTGCAGACTAACTCAAAGTCATATCTTTAATGATGTCTGTAATTAACTTCAAAGCCCCACCAAATGTCAAGTGTGTGTCTATATACCACCAAGGAGCTGAAAGAGTAGAATGGCTTTCAAGGCACTATTTAATCCAATCTATGATCCACACCTGAGCAATACTTTAAGCTCTTGGCTTATGCTTTTAAGGTTGCTGTGAATTTCACCTGGTAAAATGACAAACCATGGTATCAATCTTCACAGATGTTAGTAGCTCCATCCTTGAGCAAAGCCAGGCACAGATGTTGTTTATAATGTGGTACAGAAATAAATGGGATATGCTATTTCATACATCAGTCTGAAGAAGATGTAGAAGGACGTTCCTGCTATCACTGCACTCTATAGCTGCTGACAAACTGCATTAATTCCAAGTCATTACCACCAACAATGTTAGCTAAATGGAGAATGTGAGACAAGACTTTACTGAACAAGTGACAAGACTGCATGGTCACATAAATCTATGCTAAAGAAATGTTATCAATTAATGCTGCATGGCTCAATAGCAGAGTTAATATTTTTTAAATGGAGAGATTCTGATAGGTGTAATCAACTTGAGCCAAGGAATATAGGATGAAATCAATTTTAGCAAGTTCACTCTCAAATGCAGAAACTGATAAATCAACAACATTCTCCAGATCAACTGGTGAAATAAACTTTGAACTCCTCAGTGCATCAAGGTCCAGAATGAACAGAAATAGCTCTCTCATCAAACAATTATATGTTTACTGTTTTAAATATCTGACAAGGCACAATAGAACACAGATGTGAAAATTTAAAAACTTGAGATTAAAAGGTAACAAACGACAAGAAACTCACTTGTAGTTTTTTACTGAACTTTTTCTAGTTCCTCACATAAAAATACATATCACTATTTACAAACAAATCTGTGATTCTGTTCTTTAAATCTTACCGCTTTCAATGACCTTGAACTATACCTTATTCCTTTAACTTCAAATCAGCTTCGATTCGACACATAACTTTAATAATTGCACCCATACCATGAGCCCAACGCAACCTTACACTTTGTCATACCCAACCATCCTACGGGAAGCAGGATTAGTGCCCCTGGACCTGGGTAATCACCCAAATAGAAAAATAATTCTCAATGGGAAGATGACTAGAATGAGAGTGAGAACAACAGGCTTCATGCTTGGCTGCACATATCAAGCATAGATATGTGGTAGACACTCTAAGAAAGCATGCCAGCCAGAACTTCTTTACCCTCCACACGCTCAAACACAACACACCCAGAAATCTTCACATGGGATGCATCTAATCCTCTACTTCTGGGGAAATCAACGCTGAAAGGCTTCATTTCTTCCATCTCATAAAATGACTACTTCTTTGGTAAAGCCAAGAATAAAAAACATTTGAAATGTCTAACCCTAACTTGTTCTATTGGTTTACAATATGCTGTTTGCAATATATCTGAAAAGGTTTTTGTTTTCTTAATTGGGGTTTTCAATTATTTCTGAGCAGGGCCCAGGTATCCATGGATATAAAAAGGTCCTTCTCATAATTTTAAAGGTTCAAGAACTTCTTCGGCCTTATCTACATGGCCTGTCACCTCTAAAAATCTTCTATCCTGGAAAATAATAAATAGGGATCTATAATTTTAGTTAGACATGGGAAATAACTGCAAGAGATCTACTGTACAACATGATGACTGTAGTTAATGACAATGTATTCTATACTTGAAAATCGCTGGGAGAGCAGATTTTAAGTATTCTCAGTACAAAAAAAAATGATGTATAGAGGTGATGCATATTATTTTGCTTAACGTAGCCATTCCACAATGTACACACATTTCAAAGCATGTTTTATACCATATATATGTAATTTTTGTCAATTTAAAAATGTTTAAAAGAAATAAAACGAAAAATATGGATCTTAGCAGGTATCAAATACCACATTTTAAATAATAAAGATAATCTCTACCATTTTCTGAATACTTATTATGGAATCAAACAGTATTGTAAACTGGTATACTTGAGTATTTTTAAGAGAAACAAGTATAAAAGGAATGATTCTAAAATAACATTAAAACTTTGTGGAAATATTAAGATTAAGATGGATCTCCTTTAATTTTCATTAAAAAACAAACCTGAACAAGTATTATATTGTTGAGGAGAGAAATACAGTAATCTGTAAAGGTTCCTACAACTTTTTATGAAGCTTCATTTTCTTATGCATGGTTTATATGCACATAAAATAATATATAAGATTTAACAGGTATTTGCAGTTCTGACAACTGCATTTTATTAACTTTCAAAGGCTGGTTTCTAGATAATAAATCTGGTATATTCTAATAATGCAAGTATTAAAAATCTCTTACAGAATTAGGAATTTGGTAATTACTTCTGAGTTGCATAAAATCATAAAATGTATCAGGTTTTCTCTAATATAATTCTGGCAAAAAAAACCCTGAAAATAGTTCCAGTTATTTACTAATATTCAGACCAATTCAAGACGTTGCAAAGGCGCGCTTTACTATGGATTATGCTCCTAGAACTAACTCTAACAAATATCCCAATTCTGGCTATGTGCATACTTCAATCACGTTGCAGTTTCCAGAATTAAAACTGGGGGTAGGTGGTAAGACAGAGACTTGCATAACAACAATCAAGAGGCTGACTAAAGGGCTGCTGGAAATACTACGAACACTGTGACTATAAGATGACTGGAAATATGGCTATGTGCTAAAGACCCAAAAAGCTGGCCAGGCACAGTGGCTCACACCTGTAATCCCAGCACTTTGAAAGTCCGAGGTGGGTGAATCACTTCAGGCTAGGAGTTGGTGACGAGCCTGGCCAACAAGGTGAAACCCGTCTCTACTAAAAATACAAAAATTAGCCAGGCATGGTGGTACACGCTTGTAATTCCAGGTACTTGGGAGGCTGAGGCACAAGAATCACTTGAACCCAGGAAGTGGAGGTTGCAGTGAGCTGAGATTGCACTACTGCACTCCAGTTTGGACGACAGAGTGAGACTCTGTCTCAAATAACACCAAAAACCCACCAAAGCTGGGTTTTTAAAACTGCACAGGTTCCTGTCTTCCTCCTACCCTCTCCACTGTTTCTCACTAAAACCAATGAAAATATGATTAATACGACAATTAATTTTGTTCTAAATTCCAGAGATCAAGTCCATTTCAGGGGTAAATCTGAAGATACCAGGGTTAGAGCACAGTCCAGTGGAAGACAGAGATAGCCACATTTAGAATGTCTCTATTCTAAAAGATTCACAAGTAGTATTTGGGGAGAAATCTTCATTCATTCAATAAATAATAATTGAATATGCACCATAAGTTAAGAGGTGATATAAACATGAAAAGACAAGAAGCTCAGAGTCTATTACAGCAGTCAAACATAAATAATTTTAATATACCATAAGAACTGCAAAAGTAGAACCATGTTCAAGGTCAATCAGTGACACATAAAGAAGAGGAAAACACCAAAATTATGAGATAAACGTCACTGATCAGGAGCTAACATATGACACTACGGCTCCCACCTCTGCACCCTTCCACATGCTTTTTGGGTGTGTGTATTTCTTACTAGTCCATCACGATCTCAGACCTTGTCTTCTGCAGATTAGCAGAGTTCTACCACCCAATCCACAGTCAGCCTTTAGAGAGCACCCCAGAATTAACTTAAGGGAATTAACTCACTTAAGATTTTACAAATCAGAATTGGACTGAAAAAAAAAATAATCAGAGGATTGGAAACTAAAAGATTTGTGAAGCTAGGATATTAGAGAAAGTATACTTACAGGAATTCAGACTGTTTTATTGATATATACATTCGACTCATTTCTCAAAATGAACAATTTAGTACCTCAAGAGAAATGGGTATTTTCAGTAACTGCAGTTAACTAAATATAGGCTTCTCACACTTAAGATGTTGAATCAGCAACAGAAGGACAGTATGCTGTCTCATTAATTAAATAGTAAAATCACGTTTAAAAAGGAAAGGGAGACTTTTCAAACATCTAAAGAAGCCATTATCTGAAGCAGAAAATATTTTTCCTCACAAGCACATTTCTGAGCGCCTGGAAATTAGTAAAGACATAAGAAATTTATTTCCTGTAAAGTAGATGAGAAAAAGATGTGATAATTGTAACTAATGAAGGCATTAAGTGTGAGGAGAGGCTACAAAGCTACTATAAGAAAAAGCACAGGGATTTTGAAGAAACCTTTATCTAGTCTGAGAAGACAGCCCTAAAAATAGACTTTTCTCCTTATCTTACATGTTTTATTCAACTTCATATATTACTTATAAACAACACCAGATCATTCTGTCCAGATCATTCATTTCTGGCTGAGAGACTCATTCGCTTAGGGAATGATTTCTTTCACAAAAGAAGGAGCCCATGGCCGGGTGCGGTGGCTCACGACTGTAATCCCAGCACTTTGGGAGGCCGAGGCGGGCAGATCACAAGGTCAGGAGATTGAGACCATCCTGGCTAGCACGGTGAAACCCCGTCTCTACTAAATATACAAAAAATTAGCCGGGCGTGGTTGCAGGCGCCTGTAGTCCCAGCTACTCGGGAGGCTGAGGCAGGAGAATGGTGTGAACCCGGGAGGCGGAGCTTGCAGTGAGTCAAGACAGCACCACTGCACTCTGGCCTGGGAGAAAGAGCAAGACTCCTTCTCAAAAAAAAAAAAAAAAAAAAAAAAAAAAAAGAAGGAGCCCATAATCCCAGTTCAGAAGAAGAGGAAGTTCATTTAGCATAAACCTTAGGACTGATAAACACCCAGTAAACAGCAACTTTCCTGCATTTAAAATTTATGCCACTGTAGACATGAGAAAAACTGTATTTACATAATCAGTTGTAAATACGGCCATCTTTGAGCCACAACAACACACACCCAATTTGGATATACCTACATCACATGTGCACTCAAGTGAAGCACCCAAATTAAGTCTTCAGTGTTGCAGGAGCTCAGGTAACAGGGGAGGAAATGGTGCAGAAGTCAGAGAGTGCCTGGTTCTGCAAACTGGTCTTAAATCTAACCATGGTTAACAACATGTCTGAGAAAGTATAACTTTTAATCTGTGTATAGCTGAGTGCCCACACATTACATTCTGTCCACAAAAATTCATTGTGTGCTGCAGTGAAAATAATAAAGTCACTTGGGAACAAAGTACTTTCCATTTACTATTTTTGCACCTTAGCCAATCCTCCTCCCTTGAGGAACTTATATAGCTAGAGAAACTGAGTAGAAAAAGAGGTCTTCTACCTACAGCCTGGGTTCCCACTGTTTTAGTGTTAAAAAGGAATGAAGGACAATTTAGTACAACTACTTACCCAATGCATAAGCCCCTCTATAAAAATCTCCAAAAGGTTACTTTGCCTTCTGTCTCAGCATGCATTGCCTTGGGGCAGTAGATGCTGTTTGGGACAAATTAGAGTGTAGAACATTTTCTATTGTGCCAGAACAGCCTCCTTGAACCAACTCATTTTTCCTTTGAAACCAAACACAATAATTTTTATCCTTCTGTTCCCCGGAGTTACCCAGACGCATGTGAGGAGCTATCATGATCCCCCAACTCTTCCTTTCTCACAGTAAACACCACCAGTTGATGCAACCTCCAGCATGATGTGGCTACTCAGCCTGAAACTATCCTTTTTTGTTGTATTTCAATAATATTTGGAGTGTTTACTCCATTTTGGCACCTCATTCTTACTAAGGCATAGGTGCTCTAAGATACTCAGTAAGGTGTACACTGAGGCATAATAAATATGTCAGTATTATAAAATCATTTCAAGTAGCTTATTTCCTTATTCACCTTGAACCTCAATTTTTAAAAAACAGAGTTGTTAAAAAATAATCGAGATACAAAATACTGTGCATATTTAATGTATACAATATGATGAATTTGGATATATCCATGTACCCCTGTACCACAATCAAGGTAATTAACATGTCTGTCATCTCCGAAAGTTTCCTTGTACCCCTCCAGTTTATTTCTTTTGTGGAGAGAACATGTAACATGGGATCTGCCCTCTTTTTATAGGTACAGTCGGCCCTCCATATCTGCAATTTCTGCATCTGCAGATTCAACCAACCTCGGTCTGAAAATATTGGGGAAAAAAAACAATAAAAATAATACAAATAAAAAATAATATAGTATAAGAACTATTTACATAGTATTTACATTGTATTGGGTATTATAAACAATCTAGAGATGGCTTAAAGACTATGGGAGGGTGTGCACATGGCACACCACTTTATATCAGGGACTTGAGTAGCTGCAGATTTTGGTGTCCTGGTGGGGAGGAGGGGGGAAGTCTTGGAACTAATCCCCCATGGATACTGAGGGATGATTATACTTTTTCTGCATGACTTGCAGGTTATTTTTCTTCACAGATAAAATAAATCTAAGAATTAAACTTTTTGTTCAATTTAGCTGAAATTTCCAAGCCAGATTTTGAAGGTGCAGCCTGGTTTCTCATTGCTGCTTATAATAAAATGGAAGTGGAAAAGAGACGAATTGAAAAGGAAACTATTAAGCCACAGACATCAGCACTTGATAGTTTGGAAGATTCTCGGCTATCCAGATTGCAAAGGATATTAAAATTAGGCTGTCCACTGTGGGGAAAGGTGCTCTAGAGAGAGGGTCAAGGGAATGGCTGGACAGCCGTTTGCTAAGGGGATTATGTGTGTGACTCATGGATCCAATCAGCCATGTCAGCAGAAGCCAGGAATAAGAATGGGGTTATCCTCGAAAATTCCATGGAGGCCTCTCTTGTCTAATGACCTGGATCCTCTAACATACACAGGAGACCCACTAGGCTTATGAAAATGTTGTATCGGCACAAACACTACCAGCTTGGACAGAATGAGGACAGAGACAGGATGAGACGAAGGAAGGCTGTTAGACTTCTGGAATTCTACAGGAAGAAAACAGGCTGATAGAGCTACTTGGCTGAAAACATATACTATTGTTCAAGGAAAAGGAAAACAATCCCTAGGGGAGAGCCTTGAGCCCAGAAGCAGAAGCCGGCAGAACTGTGAGCCCAGAGTGGAGCACTGGACCACAGAGTATTATTCTTAGGCTCTGAAATATAATGGAGTTTGATCTGCTGGATTTCAAACTAGCTTGGGTCTTGTGGCCCCTTTATTCCTTCCAGTTTCTCCTTTGTGGAATGAGAATGTCTATCCTATGCTTGTCCCATCACTGTATTTTAGAAGCAGATAACTTGTTTTTTAGTTTCACAGGTCTACAGATGAATGGAGATTTTGCCCACAGATGGATCACACCCAGAGGCTCAGCCATATCTGATTCAGATGATTTAGATGATGAAACTTGGTACTGTTGAGCTGAAGATATTTAAATGGGATTTTGGACTTAGATTTGACACTATAGTGGGTTGAGAATTTTAGAGATGTTGGGATAGGGTACACATGGGATGGAGGACCATGTTTTGGGGTCAGAGGGTGGGCTGAGTAGTGGTTCCCCAAAAGATAAATCTGTGTCTCAAAACCTGTGAATGTGACCTAGTTAGGAAAAAAAAAAACTTTACACATGTAATTAATGTAAAGATCTAGAGATGAAGAGATCATCCTAGATTACATGGGTTGACCTTAAATCCAATAATCTGCACCTTTCTGGAGACACACAAGGGAGATTTGAAAACCAAATGAAGTGAAGGCCACATGAAGATGGAGGCAGAGACTGGAGTGATGAAACCATGAACCAGCATGTGGCAAGAACCACCAGAAGCTAGAAGAAGCAAGGAATGGAATCTCTTCTAAAGCTTCTGAAAGGAGCACGGCCCTGCCAACACCTTGATTTCAGACTTCTGCAGGCTGTGTGAGAATAAATTTCTGTTGCCTTAAGTTAGAAAGTTCGTGTTAGGAAGTTAGAAATTTGTTACAATAACTAGTAAAAGGTTATCAGTCCATAATACAGGTACTATCATTTAAAAACAAACTTTTCTATTTGATAGACGTTAACAAATCTATACAGTGATGCCCCATAGAATGGTTATTTTGGTCAATGACGAACTGTATATAAGACAGTGGCCCAGTAAGATTACAATACCACATTTTTACTGTACCTTTTCTACACAAATATTTACCATTGTGTTACAGTTGCCTGCAGTATTCAGTATAGTCACGTGCTGTGCAGGTTTGTAGCCTAGGAGCAACGGGCCATACCACATATCCTGGGTGTGTAGTTGGCTCTACCATCTAGGTTTGTGTCTGTGTACTCTATGATGTTTGCACAACCATGAAATGGTGAAAGACACATTCTCAGAGTATATCCTTATTGTTGAGTGACACATGACTGTATAGTGTCTATACATATAGTGTATAGTCAGTATACATATAGTGTATGTACAGTAGTTACATCTGTGCTTAGAGCTGGTACTGACTTTTAAAATATGTTTAATAGGTATTTTTATCTCTATTTTCACAAATTGCCTGTTATAATCCTTTGCCCAGTTTTATATTATAGTATTCATTTTTTAATTGATTTTTTAAGATCCCATAATAGACTGAAGTTATTTTTACTTCAAATTTTAAATTTTTTCTCTAGGCTGTCATTTGTCCTTCTCTTTTAAAAATATTTTTTGTATAAATAGATGTAAAACTATGTAGTCAAATTTATCAATCTTTTATTTAATGGTTTTGAATTTTGAGATCATACTGAGAAGAATCTCAGGCTTTTCAATGCTCAAAACTACAAAAAATATTTGCCTGTCCTTTTTTTTAGTACTTCCAAGGCTTCATCTATTTCAGTTAAACCTTAATCTCTATGGGGTTAAACCTTAACCTATAGGAGGTTAATCTAACTGTATATTTTTTTCCAAATGATAACTCTCCTTCCCCAAACCAGTTAGTAAATAACTCATTTCTGGTTACCTATGTATGAAATGCTGCTTTTATAAATTTAATATGCTTGTATTTTCTATTTTTATCCTACTGAGCTATAACATATTTAAATATATGATGGGGCAAATCATCCTCTCCTGAATGCTTCTGTTTCAATTTATTTTTTATTAGTTTCACATGCCCATAATTCTCCAAATAAACTTTAAAAATATTTTGCAAGTCTTCATAATTCTTGTTGGGATTTTAATTGAAATTATATTAAATTTGTAGATTACTCTTGGGAGAACTGACATCTCTAAAATATAAAGGCTTCCTCCATTTGTTGTAGTATTTCTATTTAGATTTTATCCTAGGTATTGCAGACTCTTTATTGATGCTGTAAATGAAATCTTAATTACATTTTCTATGAAGATTATAGGAAAGCTAGGAATAGTAGTAGAAACAACAATAAGAGGAAATATTATGTTGGACTGTGTAACAGGTAGTATTATGAAATTTTATATATAATAATTTATTTCATATGCATAACAATCCCCATTTTTACACATGAGGAAACTGAGGCACAAATATAGACTTGCCCAAGTTTGCATAACTGATAGTAGGGCCTGAATTAGAATCTAAGCAATGTGGCTCCAGAGTTAGTGGTTTTTATATATGTTACTTTGTAACTATGTATTTGCTGGACTCTTGTAACAGTTTTAATTGATTTTCAGTGGATTCTTCTACATTTTCCAGGAAGAGAATACTATGAACAACAATGACTAATAATTTTGTCCCCTTTTTTCAACATTATTTTTCCCCTAATTTATTGAATAGGCAAATAGTTCCCTAATACTCAATAACTGTGCATCCTTTCTATTGTAAGGCACTGATGGTCACTGTATTTGGCAAGTGTTTTGCATGTGATCAATGTGTCTTCAGTTGTTTATCCCTTGCTCCTTCTCTCTTCTTGGCTAACTCAGGCCTTCATCATTTTCACCAACTCCTGAATGAGGCCAAGCTTGACTGGCCTAGAAAAGACTGCTGATTTGCTTGGGTTCAGCAACTTCCAAATTAAATCACAGCACTCTATTACAGCACCCGTCATATCTCCACACATCTGCTGGACACTTGGCAGAGTCCCTTTGAGTGGGGTGGTGTGGCTACCTCTTACTCCTCTGCCTACTGTTTTCTCCTGTCAGACTCTATAGTGCTGCAAACATGCCTTCATTTTAACTCTATCTCAATTTCTTTCTGTAATTCATTCACTTAAGGTGCACGAGGAAGATACATTTTTGCCCTGTGTTTTTTTGCAGAACTAGCTTTCTGTCCAGACTGCTTTGTTTCTGCGATTTTCATTAATTCCACACATACTGCATCCGACAGAATTACTGCTGTGTTTGTTGACAGGCCCCTCTGGCCTCCAAATATCAAATGCATGATGTCCCTATCAAACTTGACACCTGTTTTTCATTCCCAGACATTGATTTTCCACCCACTAGCCAACATATTTCATAGAAAAAGCTGTTAGCACTATCTGCAAAGTATTGATTGCAGCAATACTGAAATCTCTACCTGAAAATCTACAGCCTTAATTTCCAGTAGGTTATATCAGTTATCTTCAAGTGGGTGAAGATTTAAGAGTGTGACCAGCATGTGCTAACTAAAGTGTTTACTACCGAATAGCCTATACAACATGAAACTTACACTGAAATTGCAAAGACAGAAATAAATATTAAGTAATTGCTTAAGTTTCTCAAAGATCAAATGAATGGGCAACTGTTTTCCAAGGAGGGAGTAAAATACAAACAAGCGCACACTCTTCCAAAAATGGAGAAAAAGATCCAAAGTACAAAGAAAACACAAGTATTCAATGTTGAAATTTAGGAAAATTTTGGGTAGTACACAGGCATTTTATTCTACCATTAACGGTAGAAACTCATCTTTTGTGAGATTTTATGACACAGAATTTGTGATTTTTTATATAAAACATATAAAGAATCTTTCTAAAGTTTAATAACTATCTCATTCATCAATCAACATACTGAGGACCTACTGTGTACCTGTCACCGTATCAAGAATCTCAGTTGAATCGCCTCATGTTGTCTTTGGATTACCTGTAAAGTTGATGCTACTTCACATACATTTTGAGAGAAGACACCTCATTTGTGGGATCCCATCTGTGCTCTACACAGAACAGACAAAAAGTTTTCAATAATCGCATTGAAAGAACTTAATATTTCAAAATGTTTTATACTAAAATAGACAGATGAACTTCAAAATAAGCCCAAGGTCCACAGGCTATTACTATTGGACTAAGACGAGCTAAGAAATGCCACTAACACAGTCACTTTGACATAGTATTCCTTATGCGTGGTTTTGAGCAAATTCTCACACTGACGGACCATGATGAGGGAAGAACTATTGGACACTCCCTTGAAGTCATGTTGAGAAACCACTGTTTCAGGGCCTAGGCTTTCAAATCACTTTCCACTCCATTCTGCCTATAGCAACAATTACTTGTTACCCAGGTTAAGGCATCAAACTATGTTCGGTGCTGCTGGGAAAATTAAAGACGTATAAGGTACAACTTTTATGCTCAAAAAGTGTCTTCTTTTATGGTGAGCATGAATGTAATCTACATGGACTATGTGAATAAAGATGGCATATGATGTCCACACTGTATTGTACAAAGCATATGCAGTATCTTCCTTGAAGGTTCTGAGAAGAGAGACATAACACAGATTGGCATTGACTTGTGTGCGCTTTTTAAAGACGGTGGCACCTGTGCTCTTGCTTAAAGGAATGGATTGGTCTGTGCTGTTCGCTTCGCAGGGAAAAAGAAGGAACACTTCTTGGCAAGGATAACATCACTAGCAAAAGGCTGCGGTGCACAGAATGCAACTGGATCACAGGGCCGAGGCATGCAGACATGCCACCTCAGCCACACGGATGGTCAGATTACACAGGGGGCAGGAAAGTTTCAATCTCATCCTGTGGACATTGGGAAGACATCAGGAGGAAAACACTCAATTCAGCCAGTATTTCCTGCAGGCTCACTGTGTGCCAGGCACTATACTGATGCTGGAGATACTAAACTGAATAAGTGTGTAAGACAGAATCTCTACTCTCGAGGAGCTCACATTGGTGAGGAAGACTGACATGTAAACTGCTGAGAATGACAGATGTTTATCAGGACAGTGATAGAGGCATATACAAGATACAAAAGAGTACATAGAGGGAAGGAAGGAATTCTTAGTAGGGATGTGGGGGGATGGTGGCAGGGAGCCAGTGCAGGATGGTTTCCCAAAAGAGGTGACACTCCAGCTAAGACTAGAAGAGTAAACAGAAAGTGGCCAAGCAAGCATGAGGAGAGGGCACTCCAGGCAGGTCAGATGTGGGGGAGGGGCACTCCAGGCAGGACAGGTGTGGGGGAGACACTCCAGGTAGGACAGGTGGGGGAGGGGCACTCCAGGCAGGACAGGTAGGGGAGGGGCACTCCAGACAGGACAGGTGTGGGGGAGGCACTCCAGGCAGGACAGGTGGGGGAGGGGCGCTCCAGGCACGACAGGTGTGGAGGAGGGACACTCCAGGCAGGACAGGTATGGGGAAGGGGCACTGATGGCAGGACAGGTGTGGGGGAGGCACTCCAGGCAGGACAGGTAGGGGAGGGGCAATCCAGGCAGGACAGGTGTGGGGGAGGCACTGCAGGCAGGACAGGTGGGGGAGGGGCACTCCAGGCAGGACAGGTGGGGGAGGGTCACTCCAGGCAGGACAGGTATGAGGGAGGGAACTCCAGGCAGGCAGGTATGTCAGGGTGGTCAAACTGACCTTGAGGTGAGAGAACCCATATGAATGAACCAGACAGGAAGTTACCGCAGCCTCCATGTAGGATATACAGGCAGTAAGCCATTGCATAGGGAAAGCCCAGCCCTGGTGTTGGTGAGAAAGAGAATGAAAGACCTACACATTCATTTCCTGAGGGATTCAGTGGGATTAGAATGCTCTACAAGTAAAAATCAAGGAGTATAAATTAAAAGTCATTGACCTTGCCAGCATTTGAGATGTTATTGCCAATATTAAAGGGCACAGTGGTGAAGGAGACACTGTCATGACTACATTCATGATCTTCTTTGCACTTCATCTTCGTCGTCGTGCTCTCTTGGTAAATGCTATTGTTATTCAGCCAGCTGATGTGCTAGCAAGGCAGAAATGCGCTCTTCTTTTACCCAGACTACTACAATGACCCCCTAACTCCAGTGTCTGATACAGTAAGTATTTAATAAATATTAGCTTAAATAATGAATAATTTATTGATTAAGGCCACTGCTTAGTCGGGCTCTGGGAGGCAGCATAGAAAGTATTACACATATGGTTTACACATATGGTTTACACATATGGTTTACACATATGGTTTTAATGGGCAAGTTCTGGACAACAGTTCATACTGAAAATGCCCATGAATTAAAAACATGCTGAAGGTGCTATCTCTAAATATAAAAATACACATATTGCATCTACATTTATTTAATAAATTTTCCGGGAGTGAGACTAAGGGTCCAAGCATTATGCTAGTATCCACTTGATCCTCTCCAGAAAGAAAAATCAGGTTATCAGATTAGGGATCTACATACCTAAGAATGATCATCAGGATGGATAATCAGACTGGAAGGTGTTTAGAAAGCAACAATGGGCTGGGCACGGTGGTGCACACCTGTATTCCCAGCACTTTGGGAGACCAAGGTGGGAGGATCACTTGTGGCCAGGAGTTCAAGACCAGTCTGGCCAACATGGCGAAACCCCATCTCTACTAAAAGTAAAAAATTAGCCTGGTGTGGCGGTACGTGCCAGTAATCCCAGCTACTTGGGAAGCTGAAGCAGGAGAACGGCTTGAGCCCGGGAGGCGGAGGTTGTTGTGAACCCAGATTGTTATCACTGCACTCTAGCCTGGGTGACAGAGCGAGACCCTGTCTCAAAAAAAACAAAAAAAAGAAAGAAACAATGAACGGCCATGTGCATAAAGACAACCAACCAGGGGACAGTGATAGGAGATAACAGAGAAGGGATGGGGTAGACAGAGGCGTGGAGAAGAGACAGAAGACAGGGGTTGGGGCTAGAGATGGAAGAAATCGCTAACAGATGAAAAGTGACCCAGTGATAAATTCTACTTCTTTATTTGCAATTTTTTTTAAATATAAGACTTGTCTTTGTATCTAGTCAATCGTTTTTCTAAAACCGCAGTAAATTGATAGTTTTTCACTTGGCTCTTCTTTATCTAATCTTCAATACTAATTCAGAAATTATGCTCTTCTCTTAAAATCAACTTTTAAAGGCTAAGGGTCTTCCTGTTCTATGTTGGTTTGTTATTTTGCCACGTGGGAAGTCTCTTTAACATCTGACTGATAAACAAGTACTTTTATACACATATATATTTGGCTATGCAATATGTTAGCAGAAATGGGCAGAATCTGATTAAGTAGAAATCTCAAATGACTTATGAAGGTTATTACCCTACAAGTGTACACATTTCCATATAAAATAGATTCTAGGAGGAATGTAAAATCCTAATTACTCTCATATGCTAAAGCAGCAAAGACTTCTATTATTTTAAGGGATACGTTTCTCATTCTGGAATAAGAATTAAATATCAGGCCATCTCACTAAGTAAAAATTGAATGCAACTAGGATCATGAAATAATTGTCAAACTTATTTATGTTAAGATAATAAAAAGATTGAATTATATATCACTGAAATCCTGATAGGCTAATCCTTAAGTGCATAAATCAAGACTTAATTAACTTTTACAGTATTTTATAGTTCTTCATTAGAAGTGAATTTTGTTTTATGATGAAGGAATGAGTATTTTCAAACTTGGGGAAATGCTCTTTATTTCATACACACAATATAGAAGAATATAAGCCAGTAAAAATGGATATCTGTGTCCTAATAAATATTAATAACTTGGGTATCCAATATCTATATTTTAAAGATTCTTTGACAGATAAAATGGTTTATGAATAAATATATCACTAGCTCCAGAAGTTAATGCCCTATTGTACAAGACCACACCAAATGAGTCATCTGTTTTTAAAAAATGACAAGCTTTGTTCTATTTTAAGCATTATTATTATTTTTTTTGAGATGGAGTCTCACTCTGTCGCCCAGGCTGGAGTGCCGTGGCATGATCTTGGCTCACTGAAACCTCCACCTCCCGGGTTAAAGTGATTCTCCTGCCTCAGCCTCCCGAGTAGCTGGGACTACAGGCATGTGCCACCACACCTGGCTAATTTTTTGTATTTTTAGTAGAGATGGGGTTTCACCATGTTGGCCAGGCTGGTCTTGAACTCCTGATCTCAAGTGATCCACCCACCTTGGCCTCCGAAAGTGTTGGGATTACAAGCGTGAGCCATAGCGCCTGGCTTAAGCATATTAATGTTTGCAAATATGATAATAACTGAAATACTGTTGAAATAATATACTACATACTAGGATTCAGCATTAAGTAAACAAAATTGCTATTATTGTTCAACACACTTCTCTTGAGACTCTTAATACTGTGATTTTTATCCCAATTTCTTTTTTTTTTTTTGAACTCTTAATATTATTTTACATTAAAAAAATTTATTTTTGTCTCCAAGTGTGCTGTTTCTTCCCTGAGATTGGAGGAAGGAGCCAACTGTACTCTCGGCTTCTCTTCCCCCTGGAGAGGAGGTGAGACGAGAAAGGGCTTCTCGGGCCTATGCCCTTGCACTCCATACCAACCAGTGCCAGCTTTGAAAGGTGAGGCTTCAGTTCTCCCCTGCCAGTGGGATAAGAAGGAGCCACAGTATTCAACCTCAATAAAACACTTCCCCAGCTATCAGCAGGACCGCAGGGTCAGAGCTGGCTATTGTTTCCATCAAGAACAGAGCAGAGGCCAAGCTCCGTGGTATACATGTGTAATCTCAGCACTTTAGGAGGCCGAAGTGAGGCCGAGACAGGAGGATTGCTTGAGCTCAGGCAGTTGGATCACTTGAAACCAGCCTGGGCAACATGCCAAAACCCTGTCTTTACAAAACACACACACACTCTCTATACATAGAGAGAGAGACTCTCACTCTTAGCCCAGGCTGGAGTACAGTGGTGTGATCTCAGCTCACTGCAACCTCCACCTCCAGGGTTCAAGCAATTCTCCTGCCTCAGCCTCCCCAGGACCTGGGACCACAGGTGCCTGCCACCACGCCCAGCCAATTTTTTTGTATTTTTAGCAGAGACGGGGCTTCGCCACGTTGGTCAGGCTGGTCTCAAACTCCTGACCTCACCTTGGCCTCCCAAAGTGCTGGGACTACAGGCGTGAGCCACCGCGCCCAGCACAGGTTGTCATTTTCAAGTGTTCCCTTTCAGTTTATTGGTGGCCAAGGGAAAAGCCAAAGCAGATGATGGATAATTAAGAAGGTGGGGCTTTAGAACACAAAGCTTGCCAGAACTCTAGCGTGGGTGGAACTTGATTGTATTGAGTCACTATAAGTGGACAAGGAAGGAGCTTCTGGTAGGTGAAGGGGGTATAGCTCAGCGGTAGAGCATTTGACTGCAGATCAAGAGGTCCCCGGTTCAAATCCGGGTGCCCCCTTCCCGGATGTTGTCTCATTTAGAAGTAAATACTGTCAGCTACAATGTCACCAAAAAAGACAAAGGAATTTTCAACTTGCTCTTGTGCTAATAAAAGTTCCTCCCACATTCCAGCTGACCATTTGGACAAAAAGCCCCTTCAGGACCTCCGTTGTCTTCCATTAAGACCAAGTACCTGAGAAGATTCTAAATCTATGAGTAAGTCTGAGAGCTGTGAACACAATTTGGCCATCGGGTGTGTGTTGGAGTATATATAAAAATGTTCCTTCAACATATACTTTTGAAAAGCTCCCTTGAATTAAAACATGAAAGAAGGCCCAGGCGCAGTGGCTCACGCCTATAATCCCAGCACTTTAGGAGGACGAGGTGGGTGGATCACTTGAGTTCAGGAGTTCAAGACCAGCCTGAACCACGTGGCAAAACCCCGTCTCTACTAAAAACACAAAAATTAGCCAGGCGTGATAGTGCGCGCCTGCAATCCCCGCCACTTGGGAGGCTGAGGCAGGAGAATCTCCCGAACCCAGGAGGTGGAGGCTGCAGTGAGCCAAGATCATGTCACTGCACTCCAGCCAGGGTGACAGAGAGAGACTCTGTCTCAAAAAAAAAAAAAACCTCTTTGATGACATCCTTTGCCATGGTCTTTAACGCTATGCAACCGCAACTAACCACTTTATGGGGTTTTCTCTTTGTCAGTTTTACAGTGGCCCACCCTTTACCCTAGTTTCTTGTCATCAACCTTAATTAGGGTGATCTGGTGTTCAGCACCAAGGGTCTTCACCAGCCACATAGGCAGGCTCATCACAGTTGGGGGCAGCACACAAGGACGGGCCCGGAGCTTGTCTAAGGCTTTGGCAGCTTCTCGAATTCCACGTGCTAGGCCATCGTGGATGAGGGCAGCCTTTGGGACCTTTTGTAAAGCAGTATTAAGGTCCATGACACCTCCAGCAGTGATGCCTTCCTGGGCCATGGCGGTGGGCTAGCGAGGAAGCTGATTCTTTTTTTTTTTTTTTTTTTTTAAAGTACAAACAAAAAGATGTATATCAAACATATTAGGAAGGTTGCATATGGGAAGACGAGGAATAGAAATAGGAGGTGGGAATTAAAGAAAATAAATGAGAGAGGGACTTTGTATGGATCAATGATAATAACTCAATCCTCTATTTGACAAGTAAGAAGAAGAAGGAAGAGGAAGAAAAAGAGAGTGGGATAAAGGATCAGAAAGGGAGGAAAAGAGAAAAAATTAGAGTATGACTCCAGGGTAGACCTGTTTTGTTGTCGCTTGGTTGGTTGGTTGATTTGTCTGTTGTATTTTTCATATGTTTCACCATGTTGGCCAGGCTGGTCTCGAACTCCTAGCCTCAAGTGATCAACCCGCCTCGGCCTCCCAGAGTACTGGGACTACAGGCGTAAGCCCCCACGTCCAGCCCCCACATTGCTTCTGGCCTCTGTGGTAGACCTCCCAGACGGGGTGGCCGGGCAGAGGCGCTCCCCACATATCAGACGGGGCGGCCAGGCAGAGGCGCTCCTCACTTCCCAGATGGGGCGGCGGGGCAGAGACGCTCCTCACTTCCTAGACGGGGTGGCAGCTGGGCAGAGGGGCTCCTCACTTCCCAGACGGGGCGGCCACGCAGAGGCGCTCCTCACGTCCCAGACGGGGCGGCCGGGCAGAGGCGCTCCTCACGTCCCAGAAGGGGCGGCCGGGCAGAGGCGCTCCTCACTTCCCAGACGGGGTGGCCGCGCAGAGGCGCTCCTCACTTCCTAGATGGGGCGGCCGGGCAGAGGGACTCCTCACGTCCCAGAAGGGGCGGCCGCCCAATTTCTTGTAGTTAACATATTCTTCTGTTGCTACGGGTGTCATTTTAATTCCTTCATACCATTCAACTTAGAACTTCTGGCCCATGTCAAAGGATTCATGGCCTTGGATATGTCTATGCAAATGGAAAAGAAGCTGGTGTTTGATACCACCTGCTTCCACTTCTCTAAATTTATCCCTGATTACCAGGATGTTCTCAGACTTTCCATGGAGGCATAAAAGTCTTATGAACTCAACCCAGAGGTAAGCTGAGAAGTCCCGCCTCTGAATACAAAATAAATTATCTTCAACCCTGCACTTTGATCTAAAGGTGCCTTGCATTTCAGCCTAGCAATTTGTCTAAGGAGTTTTGAGTAGGTGGGAATACATTTAGTCTTTGGGCTTTGAGCTCTTGCTCAAATCTTTGTCTTGATAAATCTTGTGAATGCTCAAGTACACTGGGGCTTCACACACATTCACTGAAAAAGCACCTTTCTCCTTCTGCTCTCCCTGGAAAATCTCTGACACAGGCGTTTACCTGTGCAGCACACATAACTGAAGTTCTCAGGGAGTAGACAGGAAGAGCTTCATGATAGACAACTAAATATTAAAAAGAAATCCTTGGAGTTTTTACCTTAAAGCTCAGTCCTATCTCCTCTCACTCCTCCCATCTTCAAATCCTTGTTTTTATCCAGAATGGTTTAATTACTTTTGTTCCCTTGAAAATCTTTGACCTCAGGTTTTAGGTCAAGATATTTTTCTAAACAAAGTTCTCTCCCTAATATGGTACCAGCTGTTGAAATAATTCATTTCTTATGTTTCTGCTACTATAAATACTTCATGTTATATAAAATACAGATATAAAAAATAAACACACCAAACATAATTGTTAAATGAATCAACAAACACCTTCCTTGAGTGTATTCACCTTTTACCAGAAGGTTTAAAGACAAGACATTGAGTAACACAAAGAAGAAACTTCTCCTGGCACCTAATCAGGCAGATTTTTAAGAGAGATGCAAGGCCCCAGTGGTCTTCTCCATCCCCCCAGTCATAACCTTTATGTCTCTATTTGACAAAAGAAGAGCAGCTGGAATGTCCAAACGTTTTCAGACCAGAGTTAATCAGTTTTTCTCATCTTCAAAATGTATGGTCACTTAAGTCAGCTCTTTTCAAACATGTAGACCAAAGTATCACTTTGGTCTAAGTGGAGAGAAACTAGAGAGGCCTGGGGTTGCTCTATTAAGCAACTTGCAGCAAACGTGGTATTTCTCTGAAGGCCCAAACTTTTATCTAAAAAAATGCACATTTTGGGTCATGTTCCATTAAAATACGTCTAATATAAAAAGAGTACTGCACATTATTTAGCCCTGATTAAAACTGCTCTTCTAGGAAGGCACCACTTCTACTGCATAGTTCTGCATATAAAGTAAGATTTGGGCCAGGTGCGGTCACTCATGCTTGTAATCGCAGCACTTCAGGAGGCCAAGGCAGGAGGATCACTTGAGGCTGAAGCAGGAGGATGGGTTGAGTCCAGGAGTTCCAGATAAGCCTGGGCAACATGGTGAAACACCGTCTCTCCTAAAACAACACAAATTAGCCAGAAGTGGTGGCATGCATCTGTAGTACCAGCTACTTGGGGGGCTGAGGTAGAAGGATCACTTGAGTCTCAGAAGTCAAGGTTGCACTGAGCCAAGATCACACCATTGCACTCCAGCCTGGGTGACAAAGCAAGACCCTGTCTCAGCAAAAAAAAAAAAAAAAAAAAAAAAAAAAAAAGAAAAAAAATGATTTGGGTTTCCAAATCTTTGGAATTTGGTGTGAAAAGTGCAGTCTTATGTAAGAGAGAGATTTGCTGAAACATGGACAATTTAAGGCTCTGAATTGCAAAATGGTCACCTATAAGTTGAGTGCCCATATATCCTGGTTTGAAATGGGTTAAGCATGTTGTCCTGGCATCACTGTTACTAGCCCAAAGCACCTTTGTTCAGATGACAAATTACATGGTCACCTTGCCAACAAGCCATGAAACTGCCACTATATTCTCAATTCACAGTTCTCTTTGACAGAAACACCCACAGCCATGGGGCAGTAAGAATGACAGCCAAAACTGTGAACAATCGATCAGGCCCCAAGAGAAACTAATGATGGACATCAACCAAATGATATGGCTGTCAGAAATGTGACATCTAAATTTTCAGTTACTTGAAATAAAGGAAAAAAAAATCAACTAACAATGCTTAAATCAATAAATAAGACTACTAATACTAAAAGAAGCAGAAATTAAAGAAATAAAACAAAAACAGAGCTCACCTCATACCAGATATTAAAAATCATTTCTGTCCTCATAATACACAGACCAGTGTGAGATTTCCTAAGAGAAAGTATAGCACCTTCCGTGTTTTCTGCCCCTATGGACCTATGATACCAACCTAAAGGCATACATGTAGCCCATGAAAAACAAGTACATAATAATTTGAAGCAGTTACGTGAGTAATTAGCACTCCTTCTGTTGATTAAAACACATATTTAAAAATGACTCATTAAAGACAGAATAAATCCAAAGCCAGAAAATGGTTCACTCATAGGAGGGGTGTATGTGTGTGTGTGCGTGTGTCTTCTGATAATTTACCATTTAAATTGGCAAAGAATTATTATTTACATTGTACATTATCCACAGCAATTTTTAAAACGTTCAGTTCCAGTTGGCTTCTATAACGTTTTTAAAAAAGTTTTCCTGTGCTTAAAAATGATGAGCTCTCGAAAATTGCCTAAAACTGAGCTTTTTCATTTAACATTTTAAGACTCCTCTCACATTACTTAAGTCTAATTCTCAGGAAGAACAATAGAACACTCTAAAACTATTTGTGTACCAATTGGCTGCAATGAACTTTAAAGAGCATGTTTAGTAAGTTATTGAGATAGAACACTTTATGCCAAGTTATGAATGCAAACTTACACTACTTAAAATGAAAACTATATCCAGTATTATCCTAAGTTAAATACACATAAGATGACCAATATGGTCTTTTTTTGAAACAAATCAGCCTATATATCTCTCTTCCACATTGGTACATGGTATCAGCAACCCCTGCTCCTGAGAACGTACAAGAACTTTATACAAGTACGTTATTATTATATTACCGAGGATTAATGTCCTGTCTAAATTCACTTGACTGAACTTTTAGTCTCTTTCATTAGTTTGTCCATCTCTTCCCAGCTATCAGCCCTTTTCCTTCCTGACTTTTCCCCCCTAGCTGGGGTAGTCTGGCTTATTCCATCCACGATCCTCACTGTCACTTACAATGCCCTGGCCCTTGTCCTTCCATCGCCTCCACAACATGGACCCCACATTCCTATATTAGAGGGCTAACCTTACATTGTGACTTCTGGCTCCCATGTCAAAGACTTTGTAAACCACTGGGTGACTGAATAAAGAGGACGTTGCTACATCAGATTGATGATATCCAGTCTTCCTGGGGCTGAGGTGTCCTTGGAAAGCTTCCACTTCTCTTCTGCCCTCTCCCACTTCCTCAGAAGCTTGTCCAGTTGCTATTCCAAATGTTTGCCAAACATTTTAAAATCTGACATCCATAGCACTTAATCACTGCCCAGTAAACGTTAGGCATTTAAATATCTTTAAGTGAATGACAGAGTGACTTCTTACATATTCAGGAATTTGAAGTCATTGATAAGGACAGGCCTTATTCTGTATTGCTGCAAAGGGAACATGTGCACCTTGGAGGAAGCTACAGACGGACCTAGATCAATAGGGGCACAGTTAGGAGCTGCCCAGCCGTCACTAACTTTACAAGGCAAGCACTTCCTAACCATACGCATGATTTAATAATGGTGGGTGGAGACCTGTTACGGTTTCTGTCTAGGTGACTGTGTCTGAGTGATCTTCAGAGGTCCCTTCAACATTCAGATTTATAACTGTGCCAGGAGCTATGAAATGATAAGGATTATATACAAACAGTAATGAGCAAAAATTAAGTGTAGCAGAAAAGACTTAGAATAGCAAGCTTTCCAAGCTTCCATGCCTTCTCTGCCCAGAGCACCCTAAATAGCTCAGTGCTCTTACTCGTGTGGGTGTAGCAGGTAAAAGAAGTATCAAGAGCAACACAAGCGCCATATGATGGCTTCAGGTGTTTTTGGTAAATTCACAGTGAGTCTTTTGAACTGATTCTCTCTTCTACAGAAGTAAATCCTGGAGATTACTTTATTTAAAGTGTCCCTGACCCTGGGACAGCCCTCAGAGAGAAGAAAAAAGGAAGGGAGGCAGAGACATGGGGGTGGGGGGCAGAGAGAACTGGCTTAAGATAGGCTTCCAAGTCCTAGACCTGTCCTCCCTATGAGGCAGGCCTGTATTCTTTTCTTTTTTTCATTATTGAATTTTATTTTTATTTTCAAATATAACACCACAAAGTACAAATTTTATTACACAAATCTATAAATGTATGTGCTCATAAAATTAATAGAAGTTATATTTTATCTGAAAATATCTACTGATTAGTCTTAATTTACTGAGATGTTAGAACAAAATTAGGCTAGCCATGGTGGCTCATGCCTATAGTCCCAGCATTTTGAGAGGCTGAGATAGGAGGATTGCTTGAGCCTAGGAGTTCAAGACCAGCCTGGGCAACACAGTGAGACCCCATCTCCACCAAAATAGACTGGATAAAGAAAATGTGGTACAAATACACCGTAGAATACTCTGCAGCCATAAAAAAGAATGAGATCATGTCCTTTGCGGGGTGAAGATGGAAGCCAGCATCCTCAGCAAACACACACAGGAACAGAAAACCAAACACAGCATGTTCAAACTCATAAGTGGGAGTTGAACAATGAGAACACATGGACACAGGGAGGGGAACAACACACACCAGGGCCTTTCGAGGGGTGGGGAGCAAGAGGAGGGAGAGCATTAGGACAAATACCTAATGCATGCGGGGCTTAAAACCTAGATGACGGGTTGATAGGTGCAGCAAACCACCATGGCACATGTATATGTAGGTAACAAACCTGCACACTCTGCACATGTATCCTGGAACTTAAAGTAAAATTTATATATATATATATATGTGTGTGTGTGTGTGTGTGTGTCTTTTATGCTTAAGCGCAAATCACTTGGTTTCTGTTACTTGGAATCAAAAAAGCTTAACTAATATACCACAGCACCTGTAGGACTGTTTGAAGTCACCATATCATATCAACACATGCCTGGCTCAGAAAGGCTTGTCGCCAAGTACACAGAGTATTTTCCAACATAATTTTCTAACACAGCACATAGCAGGTCAGTCAACAGGTACTGCTACTCAGAAGACCCTAGGCTCTAAAACCTTTTCTTGAAGTCCTTCTGACAGGTGTTTCCAACCAGAATCCCAGGCATTTATCATCAGAGTTTATGTAGTTACAACCAAGTCCCATTACTGCACTGGAAACAAAAGGCTTGGAATGTGCCACTGGAACTGTGTCTGGGAAACTTTGGTGAATTACAAGTGCAGGGGCTTTACAAATCCGAGTCCCACACAGAACTACACTAAACAGTACTTCACTGAGCACATTCAGGTTCTGTGCTCACCTCTGCTGCACAGAAACAACATGCAAAAATGGGTGTTGACTGTGTTAGATGACTGGCACTTTTTTTTCTCTTTCATTATCACCAGTGAACAAAATTGTCAAACAATTGTGGGAGAAAAAACTCGGAAAGAACAGTGTGCAGCACACAACAGTGTGCAACACAATCTAACCACATGATTGGGCTGTAAAGGCACCAAGCCAATACTAAGAGACCAGGAAGTGAGGCAGCTGATTAAGCAGAGACACCCGAAACACTCCAGTAGCTAGGAGAATATTTTATGTTTAAAGAGATTTTTAAAAATTCTCATGGGTGTATAAACCCTTTGAAAGGTATTTTCACCTTGCTAAAACCTCATTTGAAAAACAATTTGGAACATTGCAGAAGTCTTAGACTTTTTTTCTCCTCTCAAATTTTAAACAGTCACAGGACTAGGAAAATTCTTCTTGACCACATGCATTATCCTTCAGACACAGTGTGCAGAAATACTGAAAACGCTGTGCCTGGACTCTCTCTCCTTCTTTACCCATACTGACCTGCGAGTCCACAAACACTGAGCATCCCACTGCCATAATTCAAAGTAAATGAATGGTTATTTGGACAGAGCACTGCGGATGACCTCTGCCACATGCACGAAAAAAAGATGGGGGTGAGACTGCAGTTTTATTTAAGTGGAAAGTAATAAGCACAAATACTTCAGATACTTTTTGTCACAACTAATTCGATAAAAATAGCTAAGAAGCATTAATGCAAACAGTTAATGATAAATGACTGATTCATATATATTAACAGGCATCATCAAGCCTTCTCCTTGGCAATACGACTTTGTAAGTGTCAATTCTTGCTATCCTAAGATTATCAAAAAGAAGTAAAAAGGCACCCTTTTTAAAATTTAATGACCAACTTTCTCAGGAGGATCTTTTCCTAAGTTACTCTGGGTTGGCAGGGATTTAATGCATGAAAACCCAAGAGCATTGGGTTAAATTTATAAATTAAATATGTTAAATTTATAAACAAGTATATTATAAATAAATATTATTTATATTATATTATAAATTAATATTAGTTTATAATTATTAAAATGATTATTAAAATAAATATGTTTATAAATTACATATTTATGTTTATAATGAACTTCAAGTGCATTTTACAAAGGTAAAGCACCACCCCTAATCCTCCTTGTTTAATTCCAGATAGTAAACAAAGGATAAGAAATAAGAGGTGGATATAATTGAAGGGTTTACATTAAAAAAAAAAAAAAAAACAGAAAAGAAAGAAAAGAAGTAGGAGGAAAATTAAAAATGTTTACTTTTCCACTGCTGCATAGTTTTAAAAAATACTGAACAAAGACTAGAGAGATGGTGATATTATAAGAAATAATTACCAAATTAGAAATATGACCAACAAATCCTAAGGTCTATCACGCCATTTTGTCAATTGTGTAGAAGAACACTGCTTTTTACATAAGTTCCCACAAGGGCCAAAACAAAAAGAGAAATTTAGGTAGAATTTTCTGACTGTGAATGAATTAATTTACCTCATTTAATTCTTACGAGTTCGAGTAATGTATGTTATCAGTACTTACAGATAAAACAAATTCGTCCAATTAAGTAACTGCCCAAAGTCATTCAAATAATGAGTGACAAAGTCACTCCCAAAGTCACCCCTTCCCCCTTCAGTGACCTATGGGACTGACACTGCACAACAGAATCTCAATGTGGTCCTTCTGTGCAGAAGGCAGCAAACTGATGACACTATCTATATAGAAGGTTTTGCTGCTGTTCTTTTTATTTGGTGCTTTTCTAAGAAGTCCAAAGCCTGTCACAGATATTACCTTATTAATCTTTACCATTTATCTGGGTATACTGGTTTTGGATGTTATTACTGTCGTTATTACGGATGGGAAAATTAACCTGAGCATAAATGTCAGCAAGTGTGGCAGCTTGGACTGGAAGTCTTGCCACCTAATAATCCAGGGCCCTAGCCACTAAATCTTGCTTTTTGTGATACGACAAAACACACAAGGCCATGCTACTATTAATCTTTTTTTTTTTTTTTTTTTTTTTTTTGAGACGGAGTCTCGGTCTGTCGCCCAGGCTGGAGTGCAGTGGCGCAATCTCGGCTCACTGCAAGCTCCGCCTCCCGGGTTCACGCCATTCTCCTGCCTCAGCCTCTCCGAGTAGCTGGGACTACAGGCGCCCGCCACCACGCCCGGCTAATTTTTTGTATTTTTAGTAGAGACAGGGTTTCACCGTGGTCTCGATCTGCTGACCTCGTGATCCACCCGCCTCGGCCTCCCAAAGTGCTGGGATTACAAGCGTGAGCCACCGCGCCCGGCCTGCTACTATTAATCTTTAATGAAACTGAATGTCACCTATACTATTCCGAATCATCATTCAGTTTCTAGTATAATATTCAGTATATAGTCAATCCCAAGACCACACATTCATATATAAAGGTTGAAAGAAAATCCAATTTACTTTCTAAAATTACATAAATTATTTTTAACATGTCACAACAATTTTACATAAAAAAGGGAAATTAATTTGCCCATCAGTTTATACTCAGATACTTTTCCTCTCTTTAAGAGTTGATTCTCTATTATTGTGGATTGATTATTTTTCCTTTCCTTAAAGAATTCTTAAAAATAATAACAGCAATGTGATAAATGTTTCATTTCCTGTCCATCAGCAGCAGAAGCTCCTTCTGCCCAGAGGATAAATCGAATGCTCTGTGACAATGAGGGGTGCCTAACAAGCAGCTTGCGGCTCTGCTCAAACTGGTTCACCATGCTGCTTCTTCCTTTTACAAATGCACAGCAAATACAGCTGCCATTTTAAAAGGTTCCTAAGGTTTCCCCCGAATACCTAATATTATTGTTTAGATATGAACTCTATGTTGCCCAGGCTGGAGTGCTGTAGCTATTCACAGGCACAATCATGGCACACTCCAGCCTTGAACTCCTGGGCTCCAGCAATCTTCCCTTCCCGCCTCAGCCTCCTGAGTCTCCATAAATGCCGTTACTTCAGCCTGGAATTCTCTCCTACTTTTCTTCTTTTATCAAGTACAGTCTTAGCTGTCCTTCAAGGCTTGGCAAAAAGACCACCTCCTCACCTCAGCCTTAGCTGACAATACTATGGGCTTCAGCATTGGCCCATTCTCTTGGGTCATGGAATATTTCAGTAGTTCCTGTATTTAGCAAACAGTTTCCATTTGTACCTAAGAGTTTCTATGATCATTCTTTTTAAGGCTGTAAGCTCCTTGAGAGGTGGGGCCAGAATTGTTTTATCTCTGTACTTCCCAAGCACAGTTCCCTATTTACATCCCAGGTTTTCCATGAATGCTTGGTGAATGTAGTGCAGAGACCTTTGAGCTACAAAGTTCTTGGGTCTAGTCAAAGCAACAGTGGCCTCTGTGATATCACCTACCTCAGCTATCTCACTTGTAAAGTGGACTCATGATATCCGCTCCTGGGAACTTGTTTTCCTCACTCCAAAGCAAAACTGGAAATATGCTTTGTAAATTTTTTTAGTAAAAAGTGTGTTTATACAAAGCACTGAGGACCCTCTAATTTTTTTTTTTTTTTTGAGAAGGAGTCTCACTCTGTCTCACTCTCACTCACCCAGGCTGGAGTGCAGTTGCAAGATCGCAGCTTACTGCAACTTCCGCCTCCCGGGTCCAAGCAATTCTCTTGCCTCAGCCTCCTGAGTAGGTGGGATTACAAATGCATGTCACCGCACCCACCTAATTTTTGTATTTTTAGGACAAAATTTTTGTATATTTTTTGTATAATTTTTTGTATAATTTTGTATTTTTGTATATTTCACCATGTTGGTCAGGCTGGTCCCAAACTCCTGACCTTGTGATCCGCCGCCTCGGTCTCCCAAAGTGCCGGGACTACAGGCATGAGCCACCACGCCTGGCCTAATATTTTTATACTACACAAGTATAAAGTGTCATACCTATATGTGCATGTATTTAAGGATAAAATGTGATATACTGTGTAAAACACTTGAAATAATAAATACGTGGTCCTTATATTTGATCCCTTTGAATTAAAGACATGCTTAAAATAAATACTCTCAGGAATTAGCAAGAAATAGAGCTACCCCACTCGTATGTAATTTATAGATAAATGTAGAAAAAAATCGGTATAGGTTTATATAATGAACATGCAAACTCTTTCCTATAACTATTACTGTATTATGTAAATATTGGAACCAGAGAGAAACCAAAATCTATCAATGCATGAATATTGGTCAGCCATATAGATGAAAGAAAATGAAGAGAGGCAGAGGCATCCCCTCAAGCCTTCACTTCAGCTCTCTGCTTGGAAAGTGTGATCATCTCCAGATTATTGGTATGGATAGATAGACGTTCTTTTAAAAATGAATGCCGCATTTCTAGTGATCAAATTAAATCAACAGCAATGTTAATTATCTGTTGTCTGTCTTTTGTAACTCTTGTCAACTCTCTTGTCCTTTCATTTCCATGACCACACACTTACTTTCTGCTTTGCCCTACACCAATTTGAAATCAGTTCCTTTTGGATGTACCAGAAAGAATGTGTTTATACAAAGCATTGAGGACCCTCAAATATTTTTCTTGTGTTTTCTTTTCTTTTTCCTTTTTTTTTTTTTTGACAGACTCTTGCTCTGTCACCCAAGCTGGAGTGCAGCGATGCAATCTTGGCTCACTGCAACCTCCGCCTCCGCCATGAGAGGTTCAAGTGACTCTCATGCCTTGGTCTCCCGAGTAGCTGGGATTACAGGCATGCACCACCAAATCTGGCTGACTTTTGTATTTTCAGTAGAGATGAGGTTTCACCATGTTGGCCAGGCTGGTCTCGAACTCCTGACCTCAACTGATCCACTCGCCTCAGCCTCACAAAGTGCTAGAATTACAGGTGTGAGCCACTACTCCTGTTCTATTAAGTTTTCTTTAGGTGAGGTTAATTATGATGTTTATATCAAATACTCAGAAGCAAAAACTTTATCACCCATTTTCTTCCATCAGCCAGCAGGAGTTCAGGTTCTTGCTTCTTCCTGTGTATCCATCCACCCTTTCCACCAATTATATCTTTTTCTAGTAATACAGCACTTCAGGACCACCTTAGGTTTATTCCAAAATTTCATTTTGGTGTTTACACAGGAAGAAGGATCCTAATTAAAAGACTACACTTCTTCGAAGACATTTTAGGTACTATTTTTTGTTAGGTACTATTTTGAGGTCTCATACATTTCAGGAGCTTTTCCAACTAACTTTAGTATTCACTCCAAGATTAATTCAGATAAATGCAATTTTTCCTATCTGTAGGCACCTAAAGAGTTGTTGGGGTTTGTGTGTGTGTGGGGGTGGGAGTGCATTTTTCATTATAATTCCAATTTAAAAGGTTTAAAAATGATAGATGATCAATTCTACACTTATCTTTAAATTCATTAGTAATAATACACTTCCAAAGTTCAGGATAAATTATTTCCTTCTTCAGCACTTAATTATTTAAACATTCTTGCCACAGATCCCTCGGAAAGGTTCTGCTCTAAATTAATTTAAAAACTATCATACTAAGTATAGTAAACCCTACCAAAGTAAGCAAGGTTGTCAATCGGAGTTGTCAATCTGGTTGTCAATCAGCCTTCCAGGACTCAAGTCCCCAAGTGTTATCCAGAGTTAGCAACATTCTCTTTGTTGGATTTGAAGCTATGTTTCATATTTCAAATTGAGTATAAACAGCTTTAAATGAGAAGAAGACTTCACTTAATTTGAAAAAGGTAGAGGTTTGAGAAGCATATTTAGTTTTTGTCATCTTTGAAATAAAATGAAATAGAAAACCTAACTAGCGAAATATTATATTTATTTAAAAATATGTGTCAATCGACTGTTTCTGTTATCAGTAAGGCTTCTAGTCAACAGTAGGCCACTGTAGCATGTGGAACAATTTTGTTTCATTTTGTCTCATTTTGTCATATACCTTTGTGTTAGGGTAGAGGTTGGGGTTGGTGATTGAGAATCTGTTCCGATATTTGTAGTCACATAGACATGAGATGTCCTTTCTTTTTTTTTTTTTTTTTTTTTTTATTATACTTTAGGGTTTTAGGGTACATGTGCACAATGTGCAGGTTTGTTACATATGTATCCATGTGCCATGTTGATTTCCTGCACCCATTAACTCGTCATTTAGCATTAGGTGTATCTCCTAATGCTGTCCCCCCCCCCCCCACCCCACAACAGTCCCCGGAGCGTGATGTTCCCCTTCCTGTGTCCATAAGTTCTCATTGTTCAATTCCCACCTATGAGTGAGAACATGCGGTGTTTGGTTTTTTGTCCTTGCGATAGTTTACTGAGAATGATGTTTTCCAGTTTCATCCATGTCCCTACAAAGGACACGAACTCATCATTTTTTATGGCTGCATAGTATTCCATGGTGTATATGTGCCACATTTTCTTAATCCAGTCTATCGTTGTTGGACATTTGGGTTGGTTCCAACTCTTTGCTATTGTGAATAGTGCCGCAATAAACATACGTGTGCATGTGTCTTGCTCATGGGTTGGGAGATGCCCTTTCTTGCTATGACTGAGTCACCAGTAAGTTCACTAAGCCACATGCACAAGTGTGGAGTTATTGAAAGGAGGCTACTCCTGAAATTTGGTGAGCTTATCAGAATAAGTTCTACTGGCACAGCCAAACAATACTCCCAAACATGAACAGTGAGGGGCAGAGATGAGCAACCATTTTCTCTGAGGCACCAAGCAAATACTAGATCATGAAAAAAATTATGTAATTGACAATCTCCTCTGGATTCACAGCAATGCCTTATTGAAATGCAACTTAAAGAATGAGCTATTACAAAGGATAATCCCACTGGTTTTTCACCACACGTTTTTGGCACTAAATATGGACATTTCAGTGTATTTGGTGTGTGTGTTCACATATGTGAGATACGCACAAGGGTATAAATGAGTGTATATATATATATATACTTCTTAATTTATTCTTGTTAATTTAGACCTATCTACAAATTTTCAGACAGAACACAATTTCCTTTGTATTTAGATCTATTTTGTACATTATTCCTTAGTCTAATATACACTTTTGCATTTCATTTAGCAGTAAACAACTGAAGCATTATGTATCCATAAAAGGCAATTATCCTAACCATTCTAATTATCTTATAACACTTGCACTTTTTTCCTTCAGTGTGTGAGTATACAAATGTTTGCTTTACTTAAGAAAGGGAAAAATGCAGACAGAAAGGATGTACTTTTTAACAATTCACTAATCCAGGAAAATGTCACTTCTTCAAAAACAAAACAAAACAAAACCTTTGAAATAACAAAACAGGAAAAATAAGATTTTCAGTTAAAAGATTCCTTATCATGAAAAACCAAATCATTTGCTTAAAAAAGGCTTTCTAAATTGCGTTAACTTTTGCATGTTATTTTTTAAAGTTTAATTGCCTAAATTCCTGGTGATAATTTTTTTTTCAAAAAATTGACCTAATATTAATTTTTTTGTATTCTAAAGGTCATGAAAAAAAGTTATTTAATTTCCTGAAATCCTAATTAAATGAGGCAAATCAAAATAAGACCTCATTATTCTTATATTGTCTCTGTTTAAAAAAAGAAAAAAAACTGGAATTCATACTAAAAACCTTAAGTTTATTCATTTTAACTTGAATTTGTTGTTTATGATGAAATCTTGAGTTTCAGGATGATATGTTTAGATATAATTTTCACTAATGGATATAAAAGAGCTCTGTACCTAAAACATGTATTCATACTTTTTTCTTAACAGGTCTAAATTCTTAATGCTAAGAAGTATATTATCTAAAAGTGGAGTTTTATAACTCCTACAGTTTGATATTTTTGAAGCTACAGAAAAACTTTGACAAGCTCAAATAGATTTTCTCCCCAAAATGAGTACATGGTCATTTCAAACTGACCCTGTTATCCTTGAACTAATGGCATTCCTCCTTCACAGTGGCCAACAGAGGGGATGGTATGTACCCCAGGAGGCTGTGCAGCTGACCCTTGAACAACACAGATTTGAACGGTAAGGGTCCACTTCTATGTGGATTTTCCTCCATCTCTGGCACCTGAGACAGCCAGACCAACCTCCCACTCACTCCTGGGCCCACTCAACCTGAAGACAACCAGAATGAGGATCTACTTCCACTTGATGAATGGTAAATATATTTTCTCTGCCTTAAGACTTTCTCAGTAACATTTTATCTTCTCTAGCTTACTTTGTCCTAAGAATATAGCATGTGAAACACATAACATACAAAATATGTGTTAATCGACTGTGTATGTTACCAGTAAGGCTTCTGGTCAACAGTAGGCCATTAGAAGTTTTTGGGGAGCCACAAGTTAGACGTGAATTTTCAACTGCGGTTCCCCAGCCCCTACACTGTTCAAGGGTTAACTGTATTTCCTGAACTAAAAAAGATTGGTTCATGGTATTTTCTGAACTAAAACCAATTTTGATTGCTACAAATTGAAAATTTTTATTATTTAATACTATTTTCATACTGCTTTTTGAAGGTTTTTATGCTGGTGAAACAACCTGTCCTTATAAACATGAAGTCCCTAAGAATAGTGTTTATACCAAGATAGGAGACTTACTTAACTGAAGTCCTCTATGTCTTCCCCTCCCTTCTTGACAGGAGCCCTGCAGGACAGGGTTGGGCTAGCAAATGGCCTTTTGCTACCACTCTTCCTCCTCCACCCTCCCCACTGCAAGAGTCAGCAGGAGGCCATTGCCAATCACCCTTGAGTAGTCTAGCTCTTTCATGTGTTTCCCACTAGTCTACATTCTGGATGAAAAAAAATACGCTTTATTTGAAAAATAAAAAATTCAATGAATCATGATCCCTTTTGCTAAGAGACAGCATTTCAAAATGACAGGTTTTCACAAAAGGACAAAGATAACATACAGACATGTGCTGTATAATAATGAACCACACATATGATGGTGGTCCCAAATGAGATGGTACACCTTGTTTTTATTGCGCCTGTTCTAGGTTTAAATATGTTTAGATACACAGATACTTACCATTGTGTTCCAAATGCCTTCAGTATTCAGTACAGTCACATGTTACTGACTTGGTAGCCCAGGAACCATAGGCAACACCACATAGCCTGGGTGCATAGTAGGCTCTACCATGTAGGTGTGTGTTTGTGTGCTCTATGGTGTTCACGCAATGACAAAATCGCCTAGCAACACACATTTCTCACAAGGTACCCCTGTCCTTCATTGAGGCATTATTGTAATTAGAAGGCTGGAGAAAGCCAGAGGAAGGTCCTGGCAGATGCCAAGTTACCATTCTGGAGAAAATCTTCACAGCCTGTCAATCTGTCACAGAAATGAAAATCCTTTAGAGCCTCTGGAAACAAAAAATGGTATTTCTAAAGTAACTCTTCAGTTTAAAATGAAAGCAGATATACTATTTCCCAAAGTTGTATGGAATCAATAAAGGAAATTATGTATCTAAAAATACAAACTACCAGAGGTCTAATTACTACTTTGAAAGAGGTGAGAATTCACTACAGTGCTCAAGTAGCACAGATCAATGACCCCCAGTGGCGTCTCTCCAACTAGCACAACTGTGACCACACAGATGGGTCCACTAGAGAGTAACCAGAAACACAGAAAGAGAAACTATGGTGGCAACAAATCCTGGTTTTCTTCTCTACAAAAAGGAGGGATGAACTATGAGAAGGAAAAAATGTACAAGGAAACGTTTCAACTTATACCTATTTCTATACCTATAATTTGGTCATATTACTAGAAATGATTTTAAGGTAAGTACTAATAAATGTGTATTTTTCCTTTTAAAGGTGAAGGAGGGATCCCTTCTAAAAGGCACAGTTAACATCAAATTGTCCTTAGCTGTGTTATAAACATGATACCTTGAGCTTCATTCTTGATTTTCCAGTTGAACTAATTAGCCACCATGCATTCTGCATGTCACCTGTGATAATTTTCTTGGGCAGTTATTTCCTAATAGCTGCAAGGGTGAAACTCTGCCTTTGCATTGGAAAGCTAGGCTGGAAAGACAAGAGTAGGGAATCATTGTAACAAGTTTCATATTTCTGCAAAAGTCCCCTCCAGGCTACAACAGTTTGCTTTGGGCAAAGAGTGACTCAGAGCAATGAATAAGTATCAGAACTAAAAATGATCAAATATTTAAATCAGCCTAATATGGGTTAAAAGAAACAGGGGAATGTAGTGAAACCATGAAGAGTTTGTGACTGGCACAGAGGGCTAGAGATTGATGGCTGTGAAGAATGATCATCAGAAAGTGTGCCCATCAGTCTTCCCTCTCCAGGAGAGAGTCCCTGCTTGCCCACACCATCCCAGCAATCAGGTCCTGTTTCAGAGATTTGGGACATTGATATTTCAGCTGCGGTTTTCCACTGCCAACATTTGTCTCCAATCTACCCTCCAACCTGAGCATACCTTATCTACTCTCTTCTATCTGTCCTTGTATAATTTCAACCCAAATCAAACCCTTTGCTGCTCTTCGGGCCCTAACAGTCCCTCTTTTGGGAAAGCCTGTTCTGTTGGGGACAGACACTCCATTTATTCCAGTCTAGATTTTCTTAAATCAAAATACTTTCCTCATCCAAAATATCCTGAATTACAGGAAAGCATCTTGGGTTGGGTTCATCAATGCCTCTCATATGTTTTGCTTTATTTTTGTTTTTACACCACATTCAAGGAGATTCTGTTGTCAAATTATATTCATGACATCCAAACATATTCCCAATGAATCTACCCTGAAGCTCACCTCCTTCTCCTGTCTTTCATCTCTGACAGTCTATAATCTTTGTATCTCTATAAGCCACTTTAAAGGTGAATCTGGCTCAAAGAATTTTACATCCTTTCCCTGCCTCTTCTTCTGACCTTTGGTTTTCAAAGATACCTTCAGCCTCAAAGTATGCCACCTCCTTAAATTCAGATCTTACCCTCCCTGACCTCAGCCTCCCATGTGCAAGGCTGTCTCTCCCTCCATCTCCCCAAGTCCGAGGGCTCTTCCATCCTCCTTAACCACCTGCCCCCATTCCTGGGCTGCCACCCAGCCTGGGCAGTCACAATATGAACATTTTAACATTTGCTTCTCAATTATTGCTGTTTCCAACATGGTGAATCCTCTTTCTTAAACTGGGTCTTTCAGAATGAACAAGGTTTGGGCAGGCTGTGAGACCATGAAAACAAAACCCAGTGATTTGGGGAACAGAACATTTCTGAGGTCTGGCAGTCAACCATACTGATGGGTACAGAAATTTCATAAAGGGAAATAGCATGAGATAATGATGAAAAGAGGGGAAACCCGGACAAAGGAGATACTTTTGTACTTATCCTGGGAGACAAAAAGTCACCGAAGGCTTTTGAAAAGGGAAATGCCTTGACCAACGAGATTTTAGGAAAATTAATTTGGTAATGATATTAGGAAAAAGGAAGATAACAAGGAGTTATCTTATAAATCACAAAGCAACCCTAAAAAGTCACCTAGTCTAGGATGTACTCATGTCTCTGCATAACATCCCATTACAGAAATCACAAATACTACAAAACACTTCTAAAAATAGATATTCTTAGATTTTCTACTTTGTTTATTTCAGGATGGGACAGATACTTACATATAAGAAATACCCATCTGATTCTAACCTAAACATCTGCTCTTAAATTTTAATTCCCAAATAATTTTGTGTATTACTATTAGTAGGAATGTAAAGTAAGTTTATATTCAAGTAGGTATTACAATTCAAATTAAAAAAGAAACTCAGGAAAAAAAGAGGGAAATAGTTTATTATCTCGAGTTCTAGTTTCTCTCATTCGCTATAGCAAAGTAAATTTACTATATTTCCAAATGGAAGGTACACTAGATATTATTTAGTCCAACTGACACATTTTACATGGAAGAAAAGGGAGGTGTAAAGCAAAAAGTGATTTTTTTATTTTTTATTTTTGGAGATAGAGTCTTGCTCTGTCCCCCAGGCTGGAGTGCAGTGGTGCGATCTTGGCTCACTGCAACCTCCGCCTCCTGGATTCAAGTGATTCTCCTGCCTCAGCCTCCCAAGTAGTTGGGACTACAGGCATGTGCCACCATGCCTGGCTAATTTTTGTATTTTTAGTAGAGATGGGGTTTTACCACATTGGTCAGGCTGGCCTTGAACTCCTGACCTCGTGATCTGTCCGCCTTGGCCTCCCAAAGTGCTGGGATTACAGGCGTGGGCCACTGTGCTTGGCCAAAAAGTGATTTATTTAGTTTCTTAGCTAGTTGCTGGAAAAACCAGGACTCTAAGTTAAGTAGGTAATAGGCTCTTTCAGGCTTTCAGGGTTAAAAAAAAAAGTTATGGAAGCCAAGAAGGTGTAAGTGCCTTATTCACTGTCTCCAGAAGCTTCATCTTTTAGCCATATCCTTCAGAATGACAGCTAACATCAACTGAGCACCTCACGAGCCAGGCATCGTACTCCACACCTTACATACAGCACTGTTAATTCTCACCCAGCACACAAGATGAAACTATATCGGAGAAGCTCCTTTGAAATGTCCTTGCTCTCTCCTCCTCGCTTACTTAAGAATTGCCTGCCCTTCAAAACTCAGCTTAAGTTTCCCACCCTCTGTGATGCCTTCTCCTGTGGCCACCGATAACTACAGCATCTCCTTTGAGGGGCTTGAGCATAAAACTGTCTTCAAGACAGGACCTTCAGGCACCAGATTTTAAGCCTCCTTACAGTGTTATTAAGCACTTAATATTTACTCAGGATTTCTCTTTCTAGACTCTGAACTCTGAATGGTCAAGACTTAGCTCTTGTATCTTTTCATATTCCTAGTGTCTGCTGAATAATGTCTGCACCAAAATGATGGCGTCTGGAGGGAGCGAGGTCAATGTGGATCTCTAAGCACATGCGTGTTTCCATGGAGTTAAGCACCAAGGAGTCAGGGCTTCCAGCAACAACACTTTTCTTCAAGCAAGCCTCCAAAAAGTTTAGAGAAAAGGAAAAATAACATTCACATCCAAAGCTACAGGAAGTCAAAGAGAACAATTCATTATTTTTTCTCTGTCAACCAACCACATTATTAAACCCTACATCACCCAAAGTACAAATAAATAACATCACTAGCTATTTAAGTTTTGAACTAAGGCATTCAAGAGCTAGGATGGGGAACACTTTTTTCTTTTCATTCTTTAATTATCTATTCATAAAAACAATAAGTAAAGACCTTTTATTTTAAAATATAAAACAAAAAAGTGGATTTTTCTGTTAAGATTTTTAAGCTGAAAGATCAAACTTTTCCCCGACCTTCTTCGTCAGCCTTTAATTTTCCTATAGTTAGTCTTGTCAGCTGCTGTTTATTGATTTCTCAGTGATTTATTCTGCATTGTGCAGAACTGAACTGCCGACCTCCTACTGTACACAGCTGATCCTCTGCAATTTTAGGGTAAGTGGTAGGAGGAGGATGTGATATGGGGCTGGTAGCAGGGCAGCTACATTAGCATGTGATTACACAGGCACTAACTCCAACCCAATGCCACTTCAGTCAATTTTCCATTCTTCACACAACAGCTGAAGTGCAAATACTTCAAAGGGATTTCAGGAATAATTTCCACAGAAATATTTCCCAGGTCTTCAATGTACCCTAAAAAATAGGCAAAGATGTGCTGTCACTTTAAAAATAAAGACAGCAACACAAGCGGGAAGGCACCTTCCAGCCCAGGCAAGAAGGCAGTTACCAAGGGGAACTCAATGAATAAAAAGATCAATTCCTCTCCTAACATCTTTTAACTATTAGATAAGAATCTACCATCAGAAACAATCGCAATGTATGAAATAATTTAACATATAGTTTTCTATCCAATGTTATCATTCCTATGTTTGGAATGAGATCCTTAGTGGCCAAGAGTGGATTTAGTACTGACTCTAACCTAGAGGCCCCCACCACTGATTCATCCTGTTAGCTATCTCCATGCTTTACAACAGTGGGTCTCAACCACAGTGTCTCAGACATTTGATCAATTCCAGTATCTTTCTTCTTGTTAGATCGGGATGAACAGCGGTCAGACATCTCCTTTTAGATCTGTTATAAACTGATGGCTTGCTGGGCACTGTTAGACAAGTCACTTGATTTTGCTGTGCTTTAATTTCATTTGAAAAAGAGATAAACTGTTTACTGTGACTGATTCCAGAATGATCCCTAATCATAAAAATAACTTGCAATACTTTGTAATTTGTAAAGGGCTTTAGCAAGTAAGCGAGGCTCCTCTGGATTGCTTTCTGGATTTTTGGAAGGGACACAATCGGATCCACGTGATTCTCTTACCTGCCTGCAAAAAGGAAAATAATAATAATAATAATAGTGTTCCAATATTAGAGATAGAATGCAGGTACCAAGTGTTTTGAGAAGCGTATGAGAGTAGGTAAAACTAAAGGTGATATTTATCTAACAAATATTTGTTCAAGAAACAGATCCATTACCCAACTTGTCTGATCATAAAAACCACTGGCACTTGTGAAACTGCAGATTCCTGGGTCCTACCCCTGAGATTCAGAATCAGCAAGTGAGAGGTTGGTTTAGATAAACTATGCAAAGGATAATTATCTAGAGGGAATGATGCGGTTTAACACTGGGAGGGAGGAGCTCAGATCTAGTCTTTCCTTTTGGACAGAGTTGACAAGTATCCTACAGAGAAGTGAAATGGAAATTAAACTCTTAGGAATTTTGAGAACAAAATAATATTTATTTGTTATCTAACTGAGGTAATTTCCTAAAATAAGACTTCGGAGAATCTTGAATGGAGTCAAATGACTTGTTGGAGAAAATCCACATTAAAATCCACACTTAGATGCAAAGTGACCGCTTTGCCTGTGCATCTTTTGCAAACCCACACGAGTCTTCTGAATGACACCAGGGAAGATAAAGAACTGTGGCAGTGTTTGGTGTGACTGGTGCTTCAGTGTCAGGGACCCAGCACACCACAGCAGTTCTAAAATCCTGAATCTGTCTAGGGTTGCCATGGTTTTGAGAATATAAGATCCTCCCAGTTCTACCCATGGTTTCCTGGAAACAGGGCAAGACATAGGCCAATTCCACTCCCGGGAAAAGCCAAAACATGAGAGACGCAGGGGGAGGAAGCCTCCTTTACCTGTGCTGTTTTGTGCAAGGATGCTTTTGGTACAAGTATTTTCTCATAAAGTTTGTGATAAATTACACAGGAAGGCCAGAAAGGAAGCCTCATAATGTAATATGCAAATGCTTCCTGCCAAACATTTATTATGTGAACAGGGCCACTGTAACTCACGTGGCTCTCACTCACGGAAACACTGATCATGGCTATGCATAGCATACAGGCCCATTATTCTTAAAATGAAGTTTTGTAAGGAAATTTAAATTTCACTGAGATGTCTTCAAAGTATTTATAAATGTTTACTTGGGACAGAAGATATGAGCTAGTAATCACAGAGCAGTAGCTATTAGCTATGCAAAAATAGATTTATCTTAATTACTAACCACAACACAGATCAACCTGAGCTGGCAGGCAGCAGGCTTAACAGCAGCGAGTTGGAAGGTCTCAAGTTCATTTGCTCCAACAAACCCTCACAAGGGCACCAGCAGCATCAGGCAACCCATGAATCCTTCTTTCACCTCTTGCTCTGCTAAGGCACTGTAACGCCAAATAAATAGGTTCCCACTTAACACATGGAGCTCCACAGAGCCACTGTGATTCAGGAGATTTTCTGAAGGATGTCCCCAGCTCTAACATAGTTCTTAAAATTATTTTTAATCAGGAAAAAAGACTACTTGTTCCATAATTAGAAATTAAAAGGCTTAAAATACAAAAGACAGATTGAGGCAAAACTTAAGTATAAAATGAGTGTCAGCTGTGTAATAATAGTAATAAAATGACCTTTGAGAACTGTAATCAGAAGAGGGGAAGAGAGTGAACAGCCCTGAGGGGCATTAGGCTCCTGGGACAGGGAGGTCACCCCTGAGGTGATAAAAAAGGCACCACTGCACAAAGAAAAATACTGCCGGAGGTGGGGCCAAGAGTCTTGGATACGAATCTGGGCCCTGCTATTCATCCACTGTAAGGAGTTTTCAATTTTCTGAACCACAGTTTACCCATCTGTAAAACAGGCATATGTCAACCTCAACCACTGATCTGGGAATTAGATGGGATTACTTATGTAAAAGTAGTTTGAGAAAGATAAAGGTGTATATCAAAGTGAGGCAATATTTCTGCATTAGAAAGCTAGAACTAGAAAATAAAAACTTCCCAGAGATGGGACTTTGAAGAGAGCCTGTTTGTTTTTTAATAGGATAAAGACAACAAGAGGTAATATGTGAAGATATTTTAGTTATATACGTATAAAAATCAGATGGCTCTACTCGAGAGGGTTTATGAATTTTTTTGATTTGTTTGTAGCACAGTTGACTTGAATACCAAAGGACATTCCTTAATTGAGACAGACTTTTTCTACAGTTTTGTTGCCCTGCCTTTGAGTATATTTTTCCATGCAACCATTCACCAGCCATACCCAAAGGACCATTCTTTAAATAAGTTCTGAAATAAATTTAACACTTAGCTATACAAGCTGCACACGTGCTTTTGGAAAATACAATATAGTGTATGCTCATCATTTACATAACCAGACAGCTGGAGTCTACAGAAATGCAAATTTTGTCATCACTTATATGCACTGAAAACATGTTCTTCACTGAAATGCATGGGTGAGGGGGAACCATCTGAGGGAAAAGAGTTAGCAACAAATTCAATCCTTAAGTAAATAAAAAAAAAGAAATCAAATTTTCGGTAAAAGTAGGGTAAATGGTGATTGCCTTGATCTGATTCTGTGTTTATTCCAACTTGTGGCACAAGCCACAGGGCCCCCCATAAGCTCTCCTCCTGGCTCCTTCTGGCTTCGTGAAATCTATGGCAATTACCAGGTTGGAGCAAAAGTAATTGTGTTTTTTGCCATTACCAATTACTTTTGCACCAGCCTAATAGCTGTTGAAACATTGCTCCCTTTCCTGATGCCATCAGCTCTCCCTCATTATGTCTTTCATCCCTCATGCCAGAGGTCAGTCATCTTCTGAACTGAATTACTGGGGGCTGCAAGCAATACTAACTTGGGCCCATCCTATCTTTGCAAACTCAGTTCCAAGCCTGTTGGAATATTTTCTTTTTTTTTAAAGTTCACTAGATAGGCAGGCAAACAGCCAGTCAAAATATGAGAACTCATGCCAAATGTTATCCATTTGAATTGCCTGAGTAATTTTTCTACGCAATTCCCTATAAGGCAGACATTACTCACATGGCGCACACATACAATTTACATAAAAACATAGGCTAGATCCACGAATTGCAAAATTACAGTGATTCTATGGATCCCTTTCATAAGGGACTTATCCAACATGACCCTCTCAACCCTTACTGTAAGTAAGTGGTTGCTTTCAATTTGGTTTTCAAAACAATTTTCAGCTCACTCTCAATCAGAGAAAGTGACTTGGAGTTGAGAAATTCAGTGCACAGCTGAGATTACCCCTCTGCCACATTCTCTTAGGCCCTATGGAAGTCCTGAATAGGTCAGTCCACAAAGGAAGCATTTCCATTTCCTTTTAGAGATGTGCAATTTCCACATAGTCAACACTGGGCCATCAGAAAAGTTAAACTAAGTGCTTTTGAGGGCTGGAAGAATGCACTCAGCTCCCATTGAAATGAGTGACTGAACTTAGTGCTTCTATGGCCAAGAAAAGGAAAGCGAGTATTTATCTTCCTTCTTCCCTAAGTTTCTTTAAGTAGAATGGTCACAGACAGAAGGCCAAGAGGCAACACTAGGAGAGCACAGTTAAGGAATGCCAGCTTGTATGTAATAGGCCCTCAAATGTGCATTAAATGAAGCTGTTGAACTAACGATGCAATTATACAGATGCAAAGAAATACACAATCTCTTAAAAGCATTCGTGTCCATAATGTAATTAACTCCCAGAATTTAGTTTAAGGCTTTAAGCCACAGCTATGACTTTATTTTTGCCTAGTAATCTTGAAGATAACATGAGGACCGGAACTGATCCGTACTTTATTCAGCAGATGTGATGCGGTGCTCAGACCACCTTCTGCAAGTGTAGTCATCACATGCCCTGGCTGAGGCACCTTCCTCTCTCTTTCTAAATTTGGAGAATAATTCTGTTGTCTATAAGGGAAATGGGACAGATTTTCAAATTTGCCAACTGTATTAGTCTGTTCTCACGCTGCTAATAAACACGTATCCAAGACTGGGTAATTTATAAAGGAAGGAGGTTTAATGCACTGACAGTTCCACATGGCTGGGGAGGCCTCACAATCATGGTGGGAAGCAAAGGCACTTCTTGTCTTATGTGGCTGTAGGCAAGAGGGAGTTTGTGCAGGGGAACCTCCATTTATAAAATCATCAGATCTCATGAGACTTATTCACTACCACAAGAACAGTATGGAGGAAACCACCACCATGATTCAATTATCTCCACCTGGCCCCGCCCTTGACATGTGGGGATTATTACAAGTCAAGGTGAGATGTGGGTGGGGACACTGCCAAACTATATCACCAACACTTTTTCTCAGCCATGGCAAAATGAGAAACACTCTGGGTAACAGCACAAAAGCAAATGCCAGACTGTTTTGTATATTTCATTTTCTTTTTGGTCCTAACAGAGAATTTTTAGAGAATTCTTTGATATTTCAGTTTTTAATCAAAACGAAACATTTGGAATTAAAAAAAAATAAGAACTCCTAAAACCCATTATTAGTCTCTCAAGTTGTCAAATCAGTGGGCAGAGATGTATCAGCATTTCTTGTCCTTCATCTCAGCCTGAGAACTGCAATCATGGAGAGATGTTCTGTGAAATTCACTTTACTCCACCTCTGTTGGGGATGATACTTTATTGGTTCTCAAACTTTAAAATGCATCAGAATCACCAGCAAGACTTGTTAAAACAAGATTGCTGGGTCTTGCCACCCAAGAGTTTCTGATTCAATACATCTGAGTTGGAGCCTGGGTGTCTGCATTCTCCAGGATGCTGATGCTTGCTGGTCTGGAGACCACCCTGTGACAATCATGGACACAGGAGAATACGCAGAGCTGGTTCTCACAATGATGGAGAAAACAGGGTCCCCATCTTCTCCCAGACTCACGGATCTTTCTTGCCAACATTCTGCATCCTCATACCAGGCATCCAAGGATGTGGCATTATGTCTTTTCTGCCTATGGTTCTGACTTTTGCCTTGTTTCAGGTCTTGCTTACTTCTAACCTACTCAAGAGGGGGTGCTGGTTGGGTACTAATGAGTTAGCATGCGTTCAGGTCAAATCATACCTGGTAAGGAATTATGTGCTCTACTACCCGAATGTCTTGTCCTGATGGCGGGACCTTCATTCCCTTCTGAACATTTGCTTCTAAATGTTATCAAGGTTTTTAGAAACAGAAGTGAAATAACAAAACAGAGAAACTATGCATATATGCATCTATTTGGCATCCAGACACCTAAATGTCTATTAGGCACTCTTTCCAAATGCATTTTCTGCCTTGGGGGAGAGCTTCATAAATCTAGATAGAGTGTGAATGTCAGTGGATGGATTACCTGCAATTTTTCTATGATCTCATCTCATGTGGTCATCTAATGGCCAAAATAATCAGGAGCAGTTTTCCACATTTAACAATAACTCTTTTTAAGTTCTGAAACTTAATGGCATTAGCTTAGGCAGAACTGTTCAAGGAAACCAAAGGAAAACATCAATTACGACACACAGCAGGTGCTGACAGTGAATGTTGTGCTAGAGGCCATAAATCTATGTCTTAACATTGGTAGAATATGATGTGTTCAGTAAGACCACTCTTACTGCCTTCTGCCTGCAGGCTTTCCAAATGCCTGACATGGCTATCTGATGTTATTCAATCTCACCAGGCCAACTGGCTGCTAGAGCTCAGCAAAGAAAAACTATCAACTGGCTTTTTATTAAGAAAGATTAGGCAGAGAAGGGGACATGGGTTTGGGAGCCATACAGACTTAACTACTGGATTCTTGGAATCATTTCACAATTATTGCTAGTTTTGGAATACATACCTGAGAATAACTCTATAAAGTCACAAAAGCCAGTGTGTATTTAGGCTGGTGGAGGGGCAAATAAAAAAAAAACAAACCTTTCATCCAGTTGTCTAGCACCAGAAAATCTTTAGCCTGAGTGGCAGTCCAAACTCTCAGCAGCTCCACCTTTCGAGCCGGATATACACACACCCATTCACATACACCAAATTTCACTTCAGAGAAACCATAACTGGACAATGGCCTGTGACACACAAAACTGAGGAGGTAGCAGTAATTATCTCAGCAATTCTGTCAGCAAAGACACTAGCACTTACAGGCCTAACTAGGCTCCATCCTGGAGTTTACGAGAAGTCTATCGGTATCCCCTAACAGAGGACACAGGAAAGAAATGTGCCAGCCCTGCTCAGCAGAGACTTGCAATGAATCCAGACCCCTCGCCAATGCTGTCACAGACAGCAAGAGGTGGTGCAGCTGCCGGACCCACGACTTCAGGCACATGCTGAATGGAGCACGTTACTCTGCTCTCCTTCAAAGCTGCAGTTGCTCACTCTTCTGCCCCCAATCAGACATTTCCAGTTTGCTTGAAAATGCTATTTTCACTAAACATTTTAGAAATGGTGCTCTCTTTCCTAGGTGCCTGCAATGTTTCACCCATTTATCGCCACCATCATTCTTCATAGGCCAGGAAGTCATTTGCTATGTTCCAAATTGAGTAGTTTATTCAAGTGCCTGCCACTGCTGGAGAAGAATATGAACAAGTCTCTGCAAAAGCACATAAATGTTAGCAATTGTAAAAGCTACTTTCTTGACTTCCTATGAAAGAACATTTAGCCTGCACTGCCATCCAGAACTGATTTTCTTCTCTTTTCTTGTGACTTCATGATATATGGTGTGAAACGGATGAGGCAGTCACCATAAGGTGTAACTCTATGTTTCTATCACACACAAAAAAGGTAGGTTTAAAGATGCCACTTTAGACTAATGTCCATGAACATAAATATTTATTCCTAAGGGTCTCATTGCCAGCTTGATTTTAGATGTGCTCATCTCTTTGCTTAACTAAGCACCTCTCTACAACATCAACAATTATCTTGGCATGTAAATATGAATTGAGGCTGGGCCCCCAAGTGAGAATTCTGTAATTCAAATACACCGGTAGAAATCCAAACATATTATTTTATATATTCACTTATTGGCACATAGTAAGACCATTATACATCAAAAGAGGGGAATAAACAAATTGATATGATTAACAACAGACACATATCACCTTAAAAAATGTATCTGCTGACAGTTTAACTGTGGACTTTTGCCTAAATAAAGCAACATATTCAACTATCTACAATTTAAATGTAAATTCCTGGCATTCATGATTCTGATGGTTGATTTTATGTGTCAGGTTGACAAGGTGAGAGGCAGCCTAGACATCTGGTGAAGAATATTTCTGGTGAGGGCGCTTCTGGGTGAGTTTAACACCTGCATCAGGTTACTGAGCAAAGCAGACTGCCCTCCCTAATGCAGGTGGGCCTTGCCCAATAGAATGAAGGCCAAATACAACAAAAAGACTGGTAATTCCCCTTGCCTGACCACTTCTGAACTGGGACATTGTTTTTTGTTTTTCTTTTTGTTTTCCTGGCCTTCAGACATGTACTGAAATATCAGCTCTTCTTGGGTCTTGAGCCTGCTGCCTTTACAACTGGAACCACACCAGCACAGGCTCTTCTGGCCTCCACTTTGCCAACTGCAGATCTTGGGACTTGCCAGCCTCCATACATGTGGGCCAATTTCTTATAATAAATCTTTGTGTGTGTGCACACACATATCATATTGGTTCTGTTTCTCTGGAGAACTCTAGTACAATAACTTTCCCACATTTGAGCATCCATCTATCTTGGAACCTTCTCTGTTACTACTCTTTCAAAACAAATGCTCAATTAGAATCCACATATTATATTAGGTTGGTGCAAAAGTAATTGTGTATTTTGCCATTGTCAATTTTGCACCAACCTAATACCTTACCACTATCTCCTAAACAATTGAAAGTCCCTCCTGCAAACTGTCATCAGTACTGTGTTCTGTGCCTAGCATCCCATCCCACTTGCCTCTGCTCAGAGAGGGATTGTACCTTCTTTCTGGAAGCCCAGCTCAAGGCTTGCTTTCTCAAAGGACTCACCCCAATCACCTAGCCTATATTGATACTATCGCCTGTATCATTGACTTGACTCTTATGGTAAATACTGGTTATATACCAGGTTCTCAATAACACTGTCTCACTCCATGTCATCTGGTTATAACACCAATGAGAAAAATATGTCAATTTCCAGCCAGTGCCACTGTCTGTGTGGAGTTTGCACATTCTCCCCATGTCTGTGAGGGTTTTCTCCAGGTACATTGGTTTCCTAACACATCCCACAGATGTGCATGACAGGTTAATGAGATTCTCTCAAGTGTCCCATTGTAAGTGAGTGTGGGGCTATGTGAGTGCACTCTGCAGTGGAAGGGCGTCCTGTCCAGGGCGGTTCCCACCTGTGTCCTGAGATGCCAATATAGGCTCTGACTACTTGTGATGCTAAGCAGGAATAAGCAGGTTGGAAAAGGAATGAATACAAATTATAAAAATGCATAAAGTATACAATAATCATCCAAATGCACAATAAATAATGCTGTACAGGCCAGGGAGAGTGGCTCACGTCTGTAATCCCAGCAGTTTGGGAAGCCAAGGTGGGCAGATCACTTGAGGCCAGAAGTTTGAGATCAGCCTGACCAGCATGGCAAAATGCTGTCTCTATTAAAAATACAGAAATTAGCCAGGCGTGGTGGCACATGCCTGTAATTCCAGCTACACAGGAGGCTGAGGCATGAGAATCACTTAAACCCAGGAGATGGAGGTTGCAGTGAGCTGAGATCATGCCACTGCACTCCAGCCTGGGCAACACAGGAAGATTGTCTCAAAAAAGCATTAAAAAAAATGCTGTATAAAAGTACTTGGGGAGCCTGCCATATTTGTAATTTTTTTCACTGTATGAATATTCTTTCCATATTTAAAATATTTAATGCTTTTTTCCTATTAGTCCACAAATAACTTCATGAGGAATAAAGAGAATACTTTTAATAGTGTCATGTTTTAATTTTTAAAAATTGATACATAAAAATTTCACATAATTGTGGAGTACATGTAATATTTTGACGCATGTATACAATGTGTAATAATCAAATCAGGGTAATTGGGGCTTCCATTGCCTCAAACATTTCTCATTTCTTTGTGTTGAGAACATTCCAAATCTTCTCTTGCAGCTATTTTGAAATACACAATAAATTATTGATAAGTATAGTCATCCTACTATGATATTGAAGACTAGGACTTATTCCTTCAAGACAACTGTATTTTTGTACCCATTAACAATCTCTTTTCATCCCTCCAACCCCTTACCCTTCTCAGCCTCTGGTAACCACCATTCTACTCTCTAACTCCATGAGATTAGCTCCAACATATGAGAAGAAACTGTAACATTTGTGATACTGTGCCTGCCTTGTTTAATTTAACATAATGTCCTTCAGGCTCATCCATGTTGCTTCAAATGACAAAACTTCATTTTTTAATGGCGGAATAATACTCTTTTGTGTATATACACTATATTTTACTTATCCATTCATCCATTGATGGATACTGGATTGACTCCTTATCTTCACTATTGTAAATAGAACTGCAATAAATATGAGAGTGCAAATTTCTCTTCAATATACTTATTTCCTTTCTTTTGCGACATACCCAAATACCCAGCAGTGGGATTGCTGGATTATACAGTAGTTCTATTTTTAGTTTTTGAGGAACCTCTATATTGCTTTCCATAATGGCTACACTAATTTACATTCCCACCAACATTGACATGAGAGTTCTCCTTTCTCTGCATCCTTGCCAGTATTTGTTATATTTTTCTTTGGATAATAGCCACATTAACTGTGATGAAAAGTTATCTCGTTGTGGTTTTGATCTGCACTTCTCTAATGATTGGTGATGTTGAGCATTTTTTTCATACAGCTGTAGGCCATTTGTATGTCTGCTTTTGAGAAATGTCCACTTACGTCACTGGCTCATTTTTCAATCAGATTTTTGTAATTGTTGTTGGGTTGTTGGAGTTCCTCATATATTCTAGCTATTAATCCCTACTTATCCAATGGATAGATTGAAAATAATTTCTCCCATTCTGTAGGTTGTCTCTTCACTTTCTTGATTGTCTCCTTTGCTGTGCAGCTTTTTAAAAAAATCTGAATTGTCTATTTTTTGCTCTGGTTCCCATGTGTTTTCAATATTTTAACAAAAAATATTTGCCCAGACCAATGATGTACTAAAGCAATTATCCTACATTTTCTTTAAGTAGTTTCATAGTTTCAGTCACAGATTTAAGTCTTTACATCATTTTGATTTGAGTTTTATATTTGGTGATGGGGGTCTAGTTTTATTATTCTGCATGCAGAGATCCAGTTTTCTTAGCACTATTTATTGAAGACACTGTCATCTCCCTATCGTATGCTCTTGAAGCCTTTATCAAAAATGAGTTGACTATAAATATGTAGATTTATTAACAGGTTCTCTTCTGTTCCATTGGTCTATGTGTCTGTTTTTATGCAGCACAATGCTGTTTTGCTTACAATAGCTTTGTAGCATATTTTCAAATCACGTAGTGTGATGCCTCTAGCCTTGTTCTTTTTGCTAAGATTTCTTTGGTTATTCAGGATTTTCTGTGGTTCCATATGAATATCAGGATTGTTTTTCTACTTCTGTGAACAATGTCATTTGTATTTTGTTAGGGATTGCAATGAATCTATGGATTGCTTTACGTAATACAGGTATTTTAAGAGTATTATTTAATAATTCTTCTAATCCATACACATGTAATATCTTTTCATTTTTTGGTGTTTTCAATTCCTTTCATTAGTGTTTTAGAGGTTTCACTGTAGAAAACTTTCATTTATTTAAATTTATCCCTAGGTATTTTTTTTTTTTTTTGGTAACTACTGTAAATGCGATAGCTTTCTTGATTTCATTTTCAGATTGTTTGCTGTTTATGTATAGAAATGCTACCAACTTTTGTTATGTTGATATTGTACCCTGCATCATTAGTGAAATTGATTACATGTTCTAATAGCTTTTTAATAGTTTTTAAGGTATTTCTAAATATAAGATCATGTCATCTGCAAACAAGGACAATCTGACTTCTTCCTTTCCAATTTGGAGACTTTTATTTTTTTTCTCTAGCTTGATTTCTCTGGCCATGACTTCCATTACTATGTTGAATGAAAGTGGTGAAAGTGGGCATCCTTGTCTTGTGCCAGATTTTAGAGGAAAAGCTTCAAATTATTCCGTTTGGTATGATGTTAGCTGTATGTCATATATTGCCTTTCAAATTCTGAGGTATGTCCAAGTTTGTTGAGAGACTTTATCATGAGGAGATATTAAATTTTATCAAAAGCTTTTTCTGCACCTATAGAGATGATCATATGACTTTTGTCTTTTATACTATTGATGTAGTGCATCACATTCATTGATTTGTGTATGTTGAACCATCCTTTTTTCCCTGGGATAAATCTCACTTGATCATGGTGTATCTTTTTATTTTATTTTATTTTTTTTAAGAAAGAAAGAGAAAGAAAAAAAAGGAAAAAAAGAGTAAATGGATAACTTCAACATGCTTTACCTACCAAGAAATAAAAGCTTTTGTCTCTTTTACAAAACCTTGAAGAGAACTAAACACAGTAGACTAAGCAATAATGAACTTTCTGAAATCACTACATAGCAAAAACCTTCAGAGGCCCAGAAAAACCAAGGAATACTGGAATTAGAAAAACTATTTTTGAGAGCCATGTGACAGACGAAGCAGCCCACCCCACAAGGATCCCTTCAGCAAGCAAAGAACAAAGGAAAAAAGCTCTCACTTGACATGTTCTCAAAACAATTTGCCTGCTAAATGCTAAAGCTACCACCCTCATGTACAACAAAAACACCGTTCTTAGTACACAACAATAAAATGGGAAGCACTCAGACTGCATGCTCTCCATCTTACTCTCCCAGAGGAAGACAAGAACAATCATCAATGGCACATGGCAGGTTCAGTGAAGCAACACCTAGAGTCAGCTTCACGCTCAGGAGAGAACACTGTGCCTTCTCCTCATGGTTTCCAGTGCTCTACCCATTCACAGAAACTTCTCTAGTAATGAACTATAGAAATGATCCCTGAAAGTATAGTCTTTGTAACTTTTTAATGTGCTGTTGGATTTACTATGTTAATATTTTATTGGGGATTTTTACACTTACGTTCATCATAATGATGCCTGTAGTTGTCTTATTTGTTACATCCTTGTCTGGTTTTGGTATCACGGTTATGCTTGCCTATTACAACGAGTTAGGAAGAATTCTCTCCTTTTCAAATTTTTGGAATAATTGTGGATCTGTCTCAATTCTAATTAATAAATTTGGTAGAATTCAGTGGTAAAGCCATCTGATCCTGGGCTTTTCTTTGTTGGGAGGCTTTTTATTACTGATTCAATCTCATTGCTAATTATTGGGCTGTACAGGTTTTCTATTTCTTCCTTGTTCTATCTTGGTTGATTATATGTGTCCAGGAATCTGTTGTTGTTAGTTGTTCCTAATAGTCTCTAATGATTCTTTCTATTTCTGTGGTATCAATTGTAATGTCTCCTTTTTGTTCTAATTTTTTTGGGGGTCTTTTCTGTTTTTCTCTTGGTCTAGCTAAAGGTTTATCTATTTTATCTTTTCAGAAAACCAACGTTTTCATTTTGTTAATCTCTATTTTAGTCTCTATTTTTGTCTCTATTTCATTTAGTTCTGCTCTGATATTTATTATTTCTTTCCTTCTACTAATTTTTTATTTGATTTGTTCTTGCTTTTCTTGGTTTCTTGAGGTACATCATTAGGTTATTTGAAATCTTTCTACTTTTTGATGTAGGTATTTATTACTATAAACTTCCCTCTTAGAACTGCTTTTGTGAAATCCTATAGGTTTTGGTATGTTGTCTTTCCATTTTCATTTGTTTCAACTTTTTTTATTTCCTTTTTCACTTTTTCATTAACTCAATTATCATTCAGGAGCGTATTATTTAATTTTCACATATTTTTCCAGGTTCCAACATTTCTCTTGTTACTGATTTGTAGTTTTATTCCATTGTGTTTTGATCAAATACTTGAAGTGATTTTGACTTTTTTATATTTATTGAAGTATGTTTTGTTGCCTAACATATAGTATAACCTGGAGAAAATTCCATGTGCTGATGAGAAGAAGGTGTACTCTGCAGTTGTCGGATGAAAGGTTCTGTAATGTCTGCTAGGTCCATGTGGTCTGTAGGGTAGTTTAAGTCCAATATTTCTTTGTTGATTTTCTGTCTAGGTTATCTATCTAATGCTGCAAGCAAGTTTGGTGTTGAAGTCCCCATCTATTATTGTAATGGAGTCTATCTCTTCGATTAGCGCTAATGATATTTGCTTTATATATCTGGTGCACCAATGTTAGGTGTGTGTTTGTGTGTGTGTGTGTGTGTGTGTATTTATATCCTCTTGCTGAATTGATCCCTTTATAATTATGTACTGACCTTGTCTCTTTTTATGTTTTTTGACTTAAAGATCTAGTTTGTCTAAGTATAGTAACTACTGAAGACTTTTGGTTTCTTTTTGCATAAATTATTTTTCCCATCTCTTCACTTTCAATCTATATGTCTTTATAGGTAAGGTCAGTTTCTTGTGGGCAGAATATGGTTGGGTCTTGCTACATTACATACTTTTATCCATTCAGTGAGTTCATATCTTTTAACTGGGAGATTTAAACTCTTTATATGCAAGGTTGTTATTAACAGGTGAGAACTTATTCCTGTCATTTTCTTCATTGTTTTTTGTTTGTTTTGTAAATCCTTTACTCATTTCTTCCTCTCTGATGTTTACCTTTGAGATTTGGTAGCTTTCTGTAGTAATAACATTTCATTCCTTTCTGTTTCTCATATACGTATCTGCTCTTTCAATAAGTTTTATATCGTAGTGTGTTTTCATGGTGATGGAGAGCATCCTTTCACTTCCAGATGTAGGTCTCTCTTAAGCATTTCTCATATAGTCAGTCTAGTGGTGACAAATCCCACCAGTTTTTGTTTGTCTAGGAAACACTTTACATCTCCTTACTTTCTGAAGGACACCTTTGGTGAATATAGTATTCTTCATGAGGAGTTTTTTTCTTTCTTTCAGTACTTTGAATATATCACTAAATTTTCTCCTGACCTATATGGTTTCTGCTGAGAAATCTGCTGTTAATCTGATGGGAATTCTCTTATATGTGACTTGATGCTTTTCTCTTTCTATTGTTTAGAATTCTCTCTTTAACTTCTGACAGTTTAACTATAATGTGCCTCAAAGAGGAGACTTTTGAGTTAAGTATATTCAGAAAACTTTAAGCTTCCTATATTTGGATGTCTATATCTCTTTTAAGATTTAAGAGATTTTTATTTATTTTTTCAGGTTTAATAGGTTTTTCAATGCTTTTTTCTATCTCTTCTCCTCTGGCATTCACAATATTTGAATGTTTGTTCACTTGATGGTGTCCTATATGCCATTTAGGCTTTCTTTTTAAAATTCTTTTTTTCATTCATTTATGTCTGACTGGGTTATTTCAAAAGACCTATCTTTAAGTTTAGTCCCTCTTTCTTCTGCTTGATCTAATCCATTGTTGAAGGTCTCAACTGTATTGTTATTTCATTCATTAAATTTTTCAATGCCAGGAATCCTTTTTTATGATATGTCATTAATTTTTTTTAATTGTGTGGTGATAGGATGGTAAGACATGCTCATAATAACTTTGTTTGTAAATATGCATTCTTTGATTTAACCCACCACTACTACTACTACTGCCATCATTCACTGATTCACCAAAAATTGAATAAATAATTGTCTTACTTGTTTTTATTAATCTTTCTTACATTTACACATAGCTCACATTTGTTTCAATATAATATTAGAAGGTTTTTGGGTCTTTATTTTGAAGGTTGGTGATGTTTTCTTGACCAGAAATATCACACAGTAACTTAACTCATTTATATTAATTAGCCTATGGTAAAATTGGTTTTGATATACAATGTTTTACTTAAAGTCATAGTTTCCCAGAACCTATCAATGACAATAAGTTAGGACTTCCTGTACTGTACTACCAGTTTTCTGTGTGTGAATGTTTTGTTTCTCAAATAAACTACAAATTCATGCACAATTCTTTGTTGCCCCTGGTCCATGGATCTACTGTCTACCAACCTGTATGTGTTTACTGATGATGATGACAAGAAAGCTATTTAGAGGTATCAGCAAATGTGAAGTTTGGCTTCTCACTTCTGCCATTTAAGTGTACAAAGGAAGTACTTCTGAACCTCAAAGAAGCACTGAGTGAAACAACAATGCTTTGACACTTAATCTCATCAATTTCTGTGGATAAATCTTCTCTAATGAAGCAACTATTTGATTGTAGTAAGAAGATTTTCCATTGCCTCCATGCTCAAAGAAGTGAATGATACAGGCAGATAGTTCAAAAAAATTATACTTTTGTAGTCAAAATATCTTGTTAAACAGGATCATACCCAGAACCCCAAAAGATAAAACAGTTTCTAGTGCAGGTACTCTGGTGGGAGCAGGAATGAGGTTATAATAACTCCCTCTCCTACACACTCAGGGCATGGTACTGAGGAAAATACACATCAGTTTTATGCAAAGTAGCTCTTGTTCCTTAATGGAGTCACAGATTCTTTTTCTTTTTGACTAACTTTCTTTACCTTATCATATATCTTTTTCTGGAGGCTGGTCGATGGTTTAAAAAACTTTTCCTATGCCCAAGAAACATCATATTGGATAAATACCTCCACAGACTTTGTTAATCTCCTGAGAATCTGAAACATCATCCATGTATCTCACGATGGGTTCTTCCCTACGGTTTTCTTGTTAAGTTTTCGGCTTCCTACTCACATCCCATAACTTATGGGCCTTTATAACATTCACTGCTCATTTTTTTCTGGGAATCAGAAACCATGCAGACAATCAGCAAAATCCTTTGTGTCAGTTACTAATGAGAACAAGCTCTCCCGGGTCAGGCAGCTAAGATTTTATTAGTTTAAAACTAAACCAATCCTAAGATGCTCACAAAGTTGCTAGATTGGGTTGCTACTGAAAATGTAAATCTGCTTTGTGCAGCTGGTTCCTTTCATTCAGGAAAATTATTTGCTGCAAGGATGTTAATGAAATTAGACCCTAAGATTCTATTATGTGCTACTGCCTTGCAAACCAATATTTCTGTTTTACTTTACTGCTTCTGAAGATTGCCTTAGATTTGCCTCTGTTCTTTGCCACCTCATCTCCCTCCATTCCTCCCTTCTTTTAGCCTTCCTTCTCTCTCTCTCCTCTCTTTTCTTTATAGTCATAAGCCATTTTCTAGTCACAAATAATAATAATTCCATTGACATTACTGGTAAGGTCACTACAATCCTCAGGTGGTTAGAGGCATGGTGTCCCTTAAATAAAACAACCATGACCTTCCCTATTTTGCATTATTTCTCACTTTAGCACAGTTATCAACATAAATCATGTTTAACAGTGAGTGACGTGTAAAGTGTTTGTAAAGAGAATTTTTTTAAAGTTTCCCCAGTGCTCTCATGAAATCCTTCTTAAGGTCATGGAAGACGCAGAAAAGCAAATTAAGAACCTCATTCATGGTTTCTTCATTTGCAAGAATATATTGCTATTAACTCTAAGAATACAAATTCACTGATTCCACTGAATTACACTCACTTACACTGGGTCAGTAAGCTTAAAGCAAACCAGAAGCTTAATCTGAATTATTTTCACAAGGCCTCCATTAGCTATAGCAATCATTCATGTAAGAAACCATTACTACACCCTGTCACCTACAAAACCTGGCACACTGAGACAAGCTTCCTGCAATCCACCCATCCCCCATCCCCTAGGCCCCACCATCATGTATACACAGAGAACTGGGCTGACATTAACACAGAGTCTATCCTTGAAGAAAAAGACAACTTTTAAAAAGGCAGCATGAATGGAGAAGGCACCTCTCTGTCTCGGTGATCAGCATAGACTGTCTACATGCAAACCTCCTCTGTTTAAGCCTGAAGGGCAGAAGACTAAGAGCTTCATCTCCATGAATCAATGCCAATCAGCATTGCCATCCTTTTGGGAAGAACTCCTGAATCATAAAAATAACCCAGTTGAGGCTTTTAACCCTAAAAGATTTTGGCTGAATATTGAATAATTTTTATATTCATATTTTTAATATTTGTAAGTAGTTATCACTCAAAAATACTATCACTGAAACCATTTAGTACACAGCAATCTATTTGTGACATTATCCAAAGTAAGTCAACATAGTCTCTTCTTATTAAGAGAATATAACCTAAAATAAACTAGCTGCAATGAAGGAACAGGAGAATCAAATCTCAGAACACACTTAGCACACACACACAAACACACATGATTCTTCACATTGCAAAAATACAAAGGCATTGGTGCATTTTGCATGACAGTTAGTGTTAGGATAGATGGAAAGAGTAAATGTTCCGAAAATATCAGGTGTGGCCAGGGTGCAGTGGCTCATACCTGTAATCCCAGCACTTTGGGAGGCTGAGGCCAGTGAATCACACGAGGCCAGGAGTTCAAGACCAGCCTGGCCAACATGGTGAAACTCTATCTCTACTAAAAATACAAAAATTAGCCAGGCGTGGTGGTGCATGCCTGTAATCCCAGCTACTCGGAAGGCTGAGGCATGAGACTCACTTGAACCCGGGAGGCAGAGGTTGCAGTGAGCCGAGATTGTGCCACTGCACTCCAGCTTGGGCAACAGAGCAAGACTGTCTCAAAAGAATAAAAAGAAGAAGAAAGAAAATGTCAGGAGAAAACATCATCCTGAGAAAAGAGAAAGCTTTGAAGAGCTTCACAAAAGAAGCGAGCAAAGGTGAGGCCCATGAGAGGTGAAGTGAGGAGTATGAGAGCAGATGGTGGCCAGTGAATAATATAGGAATGGTTTTCCTACTCTGGAAACTTATAGAAAGTGTGAGGAAGTAAATGAATTCAACATTAAAAATGTTAACCAGAAGTTTTAAGAAAAATGTTAACCAGAAGTTTTAAGAAAAATGTTAACCAAGAATAATTGGCTATGCTAGAAAAACTGAAGTCAACAAGGGGACAGGAGGTTACCTAGCAGGATGAATAAATCCCATATGCATAGTGGGTGGACAGGAATCTTGCAGCTTCTTGCTTGGAAGTAAGAACATACAGAAGTGCTTCTTATTATGCTTACATGTCCTGCTCAAGGAGTCATGGCTAAATTTTAATTAGTGTTAAGAAATAAACATTAACATGCACTGTAAATAAAGCACTATGTTAAGATGAACCAAGATGGGTGGTTTGGGGCTAATAATAGCAATACAGAAGCAAGGTGAGCATAAATTTCACTGGAACCTGCAAGCCTCCGACATACTGCCCATAGTTTGGTACAGTAATGCCAGTTACTAGAAGTCATTTAATTTTTCCTGTTACTTTGCTTATAACTAGGAAATTAAAAAATAAAATTAGCCACACCCATCAACATTGCTGCTCTCTCAGGTTTGTGTCAGTGGTAATTAGGATAAATGTAATAGCCATAAAAACAAATATAGAGTGAACTTACAACTTATCTATGACCAACAAGTATTAATTGAATATGTATTAATAATAATGAGCAATATGTACTTATATAAAGGTACTATATTCTCTAAACTTAGCAATAGTTATTTGCTCTATAGATGATTTTTCCCATTCTTACATTGAACTTGATCTCCAATCTGACTTGGCCTAAATCTAACTTGTATCAAAAGCCCTTAGAAATCAAACAGATATTGTAAATTAATGTTCATAGTAGCATTATTCAAAATAACCAAAAGGTGGAAGCAACCAAAATGCCCATCAACAGGTGAAAGAATAAACAAAATGTGGTATATCCATCCAATGGAATATGACTCTGCCACCAAAAGTAAGGAAATTTTAATATATGCTACCAACATGAATGGATCTTGAAAACATCGTGCTTGTTGAGATAAGTCAGACACATGTGGAAAACCATGGTATGATTCCACTTGTATGAGATACCCAGGATATGCATATTCACAGAGAAAGAAAATAGAATAAAAGTTGTCTGGGACTAGGTGGAGGGGAGAAGTGGAGGTTGTCGTTTAAGTACAGGGCTTTAGTAAGGGATGATACCAATGCTTTGGATATAGATTGTGGTGACAGTTACACAATACTATGAATGCATTTAATGGCACTGAATTGTATATTTACAATGGTTAAACTGATAAATATTTTTATTTATACTTTATTACAATAAGAAATTTTAAAGCCCTTTTCATTTATTTTAATCAAAATTAGAAAGGGCCTAATTTTAAAACCATAAACTAATGAAAGGATTATGTTAATTTTACCAAAAACTTCAGATCATTGAAAGTATCTCTAAATCATTTGCATTTTCTTTTTTTTGTTGTTGCTGTTGTTTTTTTTTTGAGATAAAGTCTAGCTCAGAATTTGAAATGAACATGATAACAGATCCCCTAGCTCTGTCACCCAAGCTGGAGTGCAGTAGCATGATCACAGCTCACTGCAGCCTCAACCTCCCAGGCTCAAGCGATCCTCCTGCCTTAGCATCCTGAGTAACTGGGAGGACAGGCACGTGCCACCAAGCCTGGTTAATTTTTTTTTTTTTTGTAGACACAGGGTCTCACTATGTTGCCCAGGCTGGTCCTGAACTCCTGCCTCCCCTCTCAAAGTACTGGGATTACAGGCATGAGCCACTGTGCCTGTTATCATTTACATTTTCAAATACATATTTGTTTGTGAAGATAACAAGAAAGAATGAAAAGTTTGTTTACTTAACATTTCAAAATAAATCCATGAGGATTGTGAACAAAAGTGAATCATAATGCTGACTCTGAAAAAATGGTTTAATCTTCAGCAGGTTTTTAAAATTAGATGTGATTTAATGGGTATTAAATCTGCTTACTTTTTATGGTTTTCTAAACCAGATAAAATAGAAATGAAAGCACCTCCCAGGTTAATTTCACCATCAGCCCCAGCTGTGCCCTGGAGTCCAGGGGTCCCCATTCCCCATCCTTTATCCCTGTGAGAATAACAGAGACCGGTTTGCTATAGGTTTGTCTCCACTCACTGCAGATCATGGACCTAGTTGAATGACAGGGAGCCTGCTGAGAAACATTCATGACCAATCTTCCCCCAGTCACTGATTCTCATGTCTGTTATACGTTAAGTATTCTGAAGCAAGAGCTTATGTTATTAATAATTTTAAAACAATTTTAGATAATAAATATTTTTCCACTTGCTCCCTTACTGGTGGCTTAGCCAGCTTCAACCCACTAACATCATCATAACCAAGTCAACTTTCCTCTGACTGTAAGAATAATTCTTCTAAAACAATATTTAAACACAACTGAACAAGGGTTTACATAAACTTTTACACTTGTTTCTCAAGAGACCTACTGTGGGAAGTAGAGAATTAAAGACAGATTTTTGGAGGACAGTTACAGCTCAAAAGTGCTGTGTCTAACTGACAGTCCCCATGTTGGGGCTACCAGCTGAATAAATTTTCTAGCGCTGCCATAACCAAGTACCTTAGACTGAGTGGCTTAAACAATAAGCACATTTTCTACAGTTATGGAGGCTGGAAGCCCAAGATAAAGACATTGGCAGGGTTACTTTCTACTGGGATCTGTCTCCTTGGCTTGCTGATGTGTTCTCCCTGCGTCCTCCCATGGTCTTCTCTCTGTACAATGCCTGTATCCTAATCTCCTCTTCTACAAAGACACCATTCATAATGGATCATCACATTTTAAATTAATTATCCTCTTAAAGACCCTATCCAAATATAGTCACAATCTATAATACTGGGGTTAGGACTTCAGCATATGAATCAGGGAGGAACACAAATTCAGTCCAAAACACCAACTCAGACCTCCATTATAAATTAGTGTCTATAAAGATATTTTCCAATTTTTAAAACATTTGCTAAATTTAGGCCATTTTAGTTCACAATTTTGCCCTGCACTTGCATATGGATGTTGAGTTACTCTAGCACCAGGTGCTATGGCTGAACCTCTCACCGACCATGACACCTTCATTCACCGGCCATGGCTGGGGATGTGCATGTACTGTTCTCCATGTCAGGGCACAGGCTTCCGATCCTCACCAAAACAATGCTAGCTCATTCTGGCAACAAAAGGCAATGGGAAACACTGCCCAGGCAACAGCTGGCAATCACAGATCTGAATAAGTTCTACTGTGTTTCTCTGTATTGCTCTAAGAATGGACCAGAACCATACAGCACAAAATATTCCTAAGTGACCAGGTACATAAAAGTAAGGAATCTGCTTTTCTCTTTCCTGAGAAAATGAAACACATTTCAAAACCCTGTAAAAGGCTTTGATTCTTGTATGCGTTAGTCTGAGCTAAGCTGCTTTAAACCCTGTTACGCAGTACTGAGGACTTGAACTATAGGGGATCTGTTACCACATTCATTTCAAATTCTGATAACCTCTCCAGAATTTCTCTAAAATGTTTTTAGTCCATCATTTGAGCACTGGGCCTTAGACAGCTCTCCTTTTATCTTCAAACTTCAAAGCATAATTTTGAAATAAAGGTTTACTTTTCTGCGGAATTCTGAAAAACTGTCAGGGACAATCAGTTGGAGTTTTTTGAAATGTAGCACGACTCTGAAATAACTCATTTGCATTAGGGTTTGTGTACATTCAAACTCTACAACTATTCTAGAGTCCACCTATCCCCTGGACACTACTTGAAGTTTACTCTTTAAATACTAATCATGAAAGAATGAATAAGACCTAATATTTGATAGCACAACAGGATGACTATCATCAATAATAACTGAATTGTACATTTTAAAATGGATAAATGCTTGAGGGGATGGAAACTCCATTATCCATGATGTGGTTATTCTGCATTGCATGCCTGTATCAAAACATCTCATTTACCCCATATGTATATATATATATATATATATATATATGTGCCATATATATATATATGCCCCATATATATGGGGCATATATATGGCACATATATATATATGGGGCATAATATATGGCATATATATATATGGGGCATATATATATGGCATATACATATATATACTACCCACAAAAATTAAAAAATAAAAAAATTAAAAATAATCACAAAGGTAGACTTCCTAAATATTTAATACAGCTGTACAGATTTGAAATTTTTAGTCCCCTAGCAATGAAGTAGCTACATCATAGCAGAAAGAACCCAGTTTGGAGTCAAGAAACATTTGGGATTGTATTGAGCTTTGTGTGACCTCTGAATACCATTTAACCTCTTTGAACCCAAGCTTCCTCACTTGGATAATGAGGATACTGTTATCTCTCTTGCAATCATTACGAGGATTAGGTAAGAAAATGGACGTGGCGGTACCTTATAAACTCTAACGCCCTCAAGAAGGTGGTCGCATTTTTCTTGACTCTTTGGTGACTATGGTGGCTAATCAGCAGTCATCACCGCCCTTGCTTTGTTAGAAACACCAGGTGCTTCACAGCATGAGGCTGCTTCCTATCTTGACCTTATTTGGAGACTATTACGTAAAGAATACTAAAACACATTGTTTTCCAGAACACACCATATTCTAACAATTTACAGTTTCATTCATCAAGTGAGCAGTATTTCAAGGCAAATTGATCAGCTACCGATCTTGATAACATCAATTTAGAGGGAAATTTATAGCACTAAATGCCCACAAGAGAAAGCAGGAAAGATCCAAAATTGACAACCTAACATCACAATTAAAAGAACTAGAAAAACAAGAGCAAACACATTTAAAAGCTAGCAGAAGGCTAGAAGTAACTAAAATCAGAGCAGAACTGAAGGAAATAGAGACACAAAAAACCCTTCAAAAAATTAATGAATCCAGGAGCTGGTTTTTTGGAAAGATCAACAAAATTGATAGACCGCTAGCAAGACTAATAAAGAAGAAAAGAGAGAAGAATCAAATAGATGCAATAAAAAATGAAAAAGGGGATATCACCACCAATCCTACAGAAATACAATCTACCATCAGAGAATACTACAAACACCTCTACGCAAATAAACTAGAAAATCTAGAAGAAATGGATAAATTCCTCAACAAATACACCCTCCCAAGACTAAACTAGGAAGAAGTTGAATCTCTGAATAGACCAATAACAGGCTCTGAAATTGTGGCAATAATCAATAGCTTACCAACCAAAAAGAGTCCAGGACCTGATGGATTCACAGCCGAATTCTACCTGAGGTACAAAGAGGAACTGGTACCATTCCTTCTGAAACTATTCCAATCGATAGAAAAAGAGGGAATCTTCCCTAACACATTTTATGAGGCCAGCATCGTCCTCATACCAAAGCGGCAGAGACATAACCAAAAAAGAGAATTTCAGACCAATATCCTTGATGAACATTGATGCAAAAATCCTCAATAAAATACTGGCAAACCGAATCCAGCAGCACATCAAAAAGCTTATACACCATGATCAAGTGGGCTTCATCCCTGGGATGCAAGGCTGGTTCAACATATGCAAATCAATAAATGTAATCCAGCATATAAACAGAACCAAAGACAAAAACCACATGATTATCTCAATAGATGCAGAAAAGGCCTTTGACAAAATTCAACAACGCTTCATGCTAAAAACTCTCAACAAATTAGGTATTGATGGGACGTATATCAAAATAATAAGAGCTATCTATGACAAACCCACAGCCAATATCAGACTGAACGGGCAAAAACTGGAAGCATTCCCTTTGAAAACTGGCACAAGACAGGGATGCCCTCTCTCACCACTCCTATTCAACATAGTGCTGGAAGTTCTGGCCAGAGCAATCAGGCAGGAGAAGGAAATAAAGGGTATTCAATTAGGAAAAGGGGAAGTCAAATTGTCCCTGTTTGCAGATGACATGATCATATATCTAGAACACCCCATTGTCTCAGCCCAAAATCTCCTTAAGCTGATTAGCAACTTCAGCAAAGTCTCAGGATACAAAATCAACGTACAAAAATCACAAGCATTCTTGTACACCAATCACAGACAAACAGAGAGACAAATCATGAGTGAACTCCCATTCACAATTGCTTCAAAGAGAATAAAATACCTAGGAATCCAACTTACAAGGGATGTGAAGGACCTCTTCAAGGAAAACTACAAACCACTGCTCAATGACATAAAAGAGGATACAAACAAATGGAAGAATATTCCATGCTCATGGGTTGGAAGAATCAATATCGTGAAAATGGTCATACTGCTCAAGGTAATTTATGATTCAATGCCATCCCCATCAAGCTACCAATGACTTTCATCACAGAATTGGAAAAAACTACTTTAAAGTTCATACGGAACCAAAAAAGAGCCCGCATCACCAAGTCAATCCTAAGCCAAAAGAACAAAGCTGGAGGCATCACGCTACCTGACTTCAAACTATACTACAAGGCTACAGTAACCAAAACAGCATGGTACTGGTACCAAAACAGAGACATAGATCAATGGAACAGAACAGAGCCCTCAGAAATAATGCCGCATATCTACAACTATCTGATCTTTGACAAACCTGACAAAAACAAGCAATGGGGAAAGGATTCTCTATTTAATAAATGGTGCTGGGAAAACTGGCTAGCCATATGTAGAAAGCTGAAACTGGATCCCTTCCTTACATCTTATACAAAAATTAATTCAAGATAGATTAAAGACTTAAATGTTAGACCTAAAACCATAAAAACCCTAGAAGAAAACCTAGGCAATACCATTCAGGACATAGGCGTGGGCAAGGACTTCATGTCTAAAACACCAAAAGCAATGGCAACAAAAGCCAAAATTGACAAATGGGATCTAATTAAACTAAAGAGCTTCTGCACAGCAAAAGAAACTAACATCAGAGTGAACAGGCAACCTACACAATGGGAGAAAATTTTTGCAACCTACTCATCTGACAAAGGGCTAATATCCAGAATCTACAATGAACTCAAACAAATTTACAAGAAAAAAACAACCCCATCAAAAAGTGGGCAAAGGACATGAACAGACACTTCTCAAAAGAAGACATTTATGCAGCCAAAAAACACATGAAAAAATGCTCATCATCACTGGCCATCAGAGAAATGCAAATCAAAATCACAATGAGATACCATCTCACCCCAGTTAGAATGGCCATCATTAAAAAGTCAGGAAACAACAGGTGCTGGAGAGGATGTGGAGAAATAGGAACACTTTTACACTGTTGGTGGGACTGTAAACTAGTTCAACCATTGTGGAAGTCAGTGTGGCGATTCCTCAGGGATCTAGAACTAGAAATACCATTTGACCCAGCCATCCCATTACTGGGTATATACCCAAAGGACTATAAATCATGCTGCTATAAAGACACATGCACACGTATGTTTACTGCGGCACTATTCACAATAGCAAAGACTTGGAACCAACCCAAGTGTCCAACAACGATAGACTGGATTAAGAAAATGTGGCACATATACACCATGGAATACTATGCAGCCATAAAAAAATGATGAGTTCATGTCCTTTGTAGGGACATGGATGAAACTGGAAAACATCATTCTCAGTAAACTATCACAAGGACAAAAAACCAAACACCACATGTTCTCACTCATAGGTGGGAATTGAACAATGAGAACTCATGGACACAGAAGGGGAACATCACACTCTGGAGACTGTTGTGGGGTGGGGAGAGGGGGGAGGGACAGCATTAGGAGATATACCTAATGCTAAATGACGAGTTAATGGGTGCAGCAAACCAACATGGCACATGGATACATATGTAACAAACCTGCACATTGTGCACATGTACCCTAAAACCTAAAGTATAATAATAAAATTTTTAAAAAAGAAAAAAAAAGAAAATCTCAAATGTCTCTAGCTCTTTAGCATTAAATATTGAGTGGAAGTGGGGTTTTTATTGACAGCTTTATTACTTTATTTTACTATGGCACGTTTTTATGTGACAGTAAAGCAGCTAAACACACATTAAATAAGTGCTGAGATAACTTGATAATGACCTTTCACAGATTATTTTCTCAATGAAGGTTAGTGGCAAAGAAGACAGGCAAATATGTTGCAAGTAGAAAGTAGGACTGCTCCTAGTTCTGATTGAGACAGAATTAGGAGCAGTTACTTAAATGTTTAAAATATTTCCTGGGCTTCTATGGTGTGCCAGGCATTAGTGCACAAGAGAAAAAAAGGTAAGATTAAGGTCTTACACAGAATGATGAGAAAGCCAGAGAAAAAAAGCATAGTTCTAGCCTATGAGACAAACGCCTATATTGTAAGCGCCATGGCAGGACAGGGGCAGGGCAAAGACTCTGTCTGGTGAGTAAAACAGGTGTTCTCGTTCCTTTATATCAACAGGTCCCAAACTTTTTGGCACCAGGGACCAGTGTTGCGGAAGACAATTTTCCCACTAACCAGTTTGGGGGGATAGCTTCGGGATGAAACTGTTCCACCTCAGATCATCAGGCACTAGATTCTCATAAGGAGCTTGCAACCTAGATCCCTCGCATGCACAGTTCATAATAGGGTTTGTGCTCCTACGAAAATCTAATGACCGCTGCTGATCTGACAGGAGGCGCAACTCAAGTGGTGATGCTCGCCCGCCTCTGGTTCACTTCCTGCTGTGCGGCCAGGTGTACCTGGTTTGCAGTCGGGGGGTTGGGGACCCCTACTTTATATGAAAGTATATGTGTTTGACAAGCAGAAAAGAGGAGGAAAAGGCATTTCTGAGAAAGTGAACAGCACGGAAAAGACATGGAAATAGGGAAAAGAATGCCAGAATCGTGGCGAATGCAGATAGTGCCAAATAGGAGCTATTAGGAGGGCCTGGTCAGGGCCCGGAGTCATGAATGTGAGGCCTCACAATCCTTGTAGAAGCTTCCTGACTTTTAATAAACCTCAGAGAAAGATATACCATCACACGCCACATAACAACATTTCCATCAACAACGAACCACATATATCACAGTCATCCCATAAGAGTATGCTGGAGCTGAAAACTTCCTGCCATCTAGTGACGTACTAGCTGTCCTAACATCATAGCACAACACATTACCGAGGTGTTTGTGGTGATGGTGCTGTAAAGAAATCTACTGCGCTGCCAGTCATATAAAAGTCAAGCACATACAATCATGTACAGTACCTAATATTTGCTAATGATAATAGAAAACTATGCTACTGGTTTATGGATTTACTATAATATACTTTTTAAATATTTATTTTACAGCGTTCTACTTATACTAAAAAAAAAGTTCACTGTGAAGCAGCCTCAGGCAGGACCTTCAGGAGGTAGACAGCAGAAGGCCTTGTTATTCTGGGAGATGACAACTCCATGAGTGTTACTGCCCCCTGAAGACCTTCCAGTGGGAGAGGATGTGGAGGTGGGGCCAGTGCTATCAGTGATCCTGACGCAGAGTAGGCCTAGGCTAATGTGTGCTTGTGTTTTAGGTAACAAAAAAGTTTTAAAAGTAAAAAAAAAAAAAAAAGTAAAAACTTGAAAACAGAAAACAGCTTATAGAATAAGAATATAAAAAAGAAAATATTTTGTACAGTTGTACAATGTGTTTGTGTTTTAAGCTAAGTGTTATTACAAAAGAGTCAAACAATGAAAAATGAATTGAAACGTTTCTAAGGTACAAAAGTTCAAGGAAGCTAGGGTTAATTTATTATTAAAGACACAAATTTAAAAAAATAAATTTAATGTAACCTAAGTGTACAGTGTTTGTAAAGTCTACAGTGGCATACAGTAATGTCCTAGGCCTTCATATTCACTCATCACTAGGTCCCTGACACCCAGAGCAACTTCTAGTCCTGCAAGTTCCATTCATGGTGGATGTCCTGTACAGGTGTGCCATTTTTATCTTTGATACCACATTTTTACTGTACCTTTTCTATGTTTCAATGTTTAGCTACACAAATACCATCGTGTTCCAAGAGTCTACAGCATTCAGTACAGTAATATGCTCTACAATTTTGCAGCCTAGGAGTGTTGGCTATACCATATAGCCTGGGTGTGGAGCAGGCTCTGCTACCTACGATTGGGTAAGTACACTCTATGATGTTCACAGAATGACCAAATCACCTAAACATGCATTTCTCAGAATACAGCCCCATTGTTTAAGGATGCATGACTGCATATACTTAATACTCATATATATTTCAGTACTTTGTCCTGTCACATCACAGTCATTCCTCCGGGGCAAATATGGGAGCCAGAGAGCTTCAGTTGGAAGATCAGGTGGGAAAAGAATAGGGGTTGGGGTGGAGGGTAGACTGCCTCACACTTTAATTGATGTAAGTGGCTCCATGGAGGAAAAGATAATGATCATTCATTGTTGATTAGGCACTAATGCAGACTGAATCACATGGACTTGGTCTCCAAAATATCTGTTGAAAGCCCACACTAGGCTAGGTGCTGTGTGTGCATTCATAGACAGGCAGATGTGGTTCATGAAGATTTCAGGCTTCCAGTGTAGCAGGGATATTAGATGTTTAAAAAATAATAAGGTTATCCACGACTCCACTGTCCAGAGATTGCTTAGGGAAAGCCTCCCTGAGGAGGGGATATTTAAGTAGAGAGTGAAGGTGGGGTTGGTGGGGGTGGCGCAGAGAGGTGGGAGTAGTAGAAAACAGGCGGGAGAGGAGGTGTGATTCCACCTTCATGGTGCTTCATAAGCAGGAAAAGCACCTTGATCTCAAGAAAATGAAAGTGCTAAGGCTGAAGCTAAGAAAGCAGTGGGGAAAAATGAGAGGAACTGATGGAGAGGGGGCCAGAGCCAGATGATAGGGGAATGTGTGCCAACCACTCATTTCCATTCCCAGAGTGCCTTCGATGGCTCAACTCAGGCACAGTAAGCAAGCCAGACAAAAGCCTTGCCAGGCCAGCTCATGCTCCAGTGGAGGGAGACAGATCAGCACATGAAATCCCAGCATCTAGCATGCCTGGCTGTGAGAAGAATTATGGAGAAACGGGAAGCAGGCAACGGGGAGGAGGATAGGGGAGCTGCGTGTTAAGGAGTCTCTCACTGTCCATTTTTGCTTAGAAATGGTAGGACTGAATGTGCATTTATAAAAGAGCTCTGATGGCTGGACACAGTGGCTCAAACCTGTGATCCCAGTGCTTTCAGAGGCAGAGGTGGGAGGACTGTCTGAGCCCAGGACTTCAAGACTAGCCTGGGCAACATAGTGAGGCCCAGTCCCTACAAAAATTTTAAAAATTAGCCGGGCGTGGTGGCATGTGCCTGTAGTCCTAGCTACCTGGGCGGCTGAGGCGGGAGGCTCACTTGAGCCTAGGAGGTTGAGGCTGCAGTGAGCTGTGATCACCACTGCTCTCCAGCCTGGGTGACAGAGCAAGACACTGTCTCTAAAAATAATAAAAATAAAATAAAAAGATATCTGGCTGTAGGGTAGAGCAACTCTAGGGGGCAGCAGAGTGAATGTGGGTGCAATAAGGAGCCATAGTAGTGGCTGAGGCTAGGCTAGCAGCATTGCAGAGAAATCTCCCCAACACCAAGACACCTAGGAAAGAGAATACGTGAGATTTATGATTGATACGGTACAGAGGTGAGGTAGTAGAAAGACTCAAGGGCAATTCAGGTTTCTGGCTGAAATGAGTGGGCAGTTTGAAGTATTGATTCGGGTAAGAGACACTGGTAGAAAAAAATACTTTGTGGGGCTGTGAAGACAGGCAAGGCCAAGGGGGAGGAGTAAGATGCTCAGCTGCACTATACAGCAGAGGAGTTGGAGATGCCCAGGGAATCCATGTGGGGTGTCCAGGAGCCAGCACGCCCAGAGGCAGGAGCGAGAGCTGGGCTGAGGACAGAGCCCTGGAGATGTGGGCACCTGGGAGGGATCAACCCAGGGTGGGACAAGGTGGCCCCTCACCCTCAGTCCTTTTCAGGCAGAAAGAGGAAGTGTGTCCCAAGTCACTTCACTGGAAATGCCAGTGCAGCCTGCTCCCCAGCCTCCAAGCACCATCCCAGCCTTCTCCTGTGTCTGCTCCACACTTCTGCCAGCGGAGTGCAAGGTGACGAGGCAACACTTAGCACAACACAAAATGCCAGTGCCTGAGCTTTTCCAGTCTCATTTTTCGACTTTGTATTTCATTTCTGCTATTATATTCAAAATGATGTCGTTTCCTGAGAATAAACTCCTGGAAAAAATATGTAATGCAAATATATATTATGAGCTCTGCACTATCTTTGGGAAAAGAAGGTTTAATTTAAACAAGTATTTTTCATTTGGACTAATAAATATGTCATGTAACACATTAACCATTTGTCTTAAATAAAACACCTTAGATTCATAATCTGCCCAAAAGAGATGTTTAGCTTAGATCTGCATTTCAAAAAATGTTTCCAAAGGTATCCAACTGATGAACCTATCGGTAAGAATTACAAATTGCCCACTATTATAATTTCTGCCTCCCAGATCCAAATAGTTTTATGCACATAGAAACCTATATTGTTGATGTCTTCAGAAGTCAATCTTAGAAACTCCAGGATTCTATCCTAGAAGGGAACGCTTCTGTGTTTTTTATATACTTAGACAGGTTCAGACAAAGGTGGCCAGAACAAAGGACTCTACAGTGGCGGGTCAGTGATTTCCTCTGTTGGCTGGACATAGATCATCTGCAGAAATCATCTCTCTGCCCTCCCTTTTGTTTTCAGACACTTTGGCAACAGCTATAGCTTCAATATATCCAGCAATGAAATTAAAGACCCAGCTTATAGATAAGGTCACCCAGGCAACATTCAATTTTCTTTGCCACGGGCCTATGGCTCAGTGTGGGGAGCCCAGAGCTAAGTTCTGTCAGCTCCATGGTGAAGCGCTGTTTTTTAAAGGTCGCTACACGCAATTCTGAGGGTGGAAAGAAATGTCTGAGTTTTCAAAAAAAAGTCATATAACGTTATTGGAATTTATATGAAAGAATACTCTGTCATGTGCTCACAGACCCTTCATAATGTTTAATGTCCTAACCTTAATATTATGATATAAACCTTTTTAAGAATTAAAGCTGAGACTGATCATTATGTAGTAAGAGCCACGTATAATATTGATAAAGTATAGAATAAGAGTCATGATTTCACAGTACTACAAAGAAATTCTTTATAAAAGAAAAAGATATATGCTAAGCTAACGTGTCAAACAGAGAAAGTGTTAACAACGTTCGCCTCATAAGTTGGCATGACAGGCTCACCAAGAGCTTACCTGCAGACAAAACAATTAACGTGACCACTTCACTAAGTCTAGATATCCTTTGGGCCATGAGGCATATTTAATGGTCAAATTGAGTCCATTTAGTGGTCAAATAGAGTCCCGTTTTATAATTTAAAATAAACTGTTTACAGCAACATGCAAACAAAATAGAAAAACAATGGAGATGGTCAGCTGGTTTTCCATTCTAGTTCTTAGTAGAGTTACAGCTAAATGACCCTGGCAGATAAATATCTCTCGGTGTTGAATAACACTGTCAGCTTACATCTGTGTGTTCTATACGACTAGTCACCCCACTTGGTTCATGTCAGTTTTATCTGGCTCTGTCTGAAATGAAAGATTCTTACTGTCCAATCCCATCCTTAAATCAACCCTAAGCCAGAGCTATTGGGCAGACTCACAGAGGCTGGCTTTGTAGTGAGGCTAAAAGCAAAGTGTGCTGAGAGGAGCAGGCACCAGTTATCAGAGGGGGTTGGTAACAGTGGCCTCGCCAGGCACTTCTGTAAACAGACGCACTGCAAAACTGCAGAAGTTGTTTCCTTAATCCTAGCCTCACTTTCCCAGTCAACAAGATTTGAGTTACAGGAAATTATGAAGAAGTCAGTTTTTTTCTTTCAAGTATATTCTGTCCAGAACTGTGAGGAGTCTGAGACTTAACCAAGTTTCAAGCCTACAAGTTTGCCTGCCACTGTTTCATGGATGCTGGTAGAAGACAGGAGACTCCTGGACCAGAGACATAGGACTGTATTATGAACAACAAAGCAAATACATGAGCTTTGTGCTCTTGTTGGTTCCCCTTGCCCCCAAAGTCTCAAAGCAGAACACAGAGGAATCCAAGTTGATGCTACACATGAAGTCGGTTTGTATCACAGCTAAAGAGCCCTGAGTTAGGAAAACCAAATCTTTTATTATGGGCAGTAAGCAAACCTGTCTACGCTTTGCTCTCAAGAGAGACATTATCTTTCTTATGCTGGACAACTAGAAAGCTCATCCAGTGCTCCAGAGAGAGACACTATCTCTATATTCCAAGGCTGTTCCCTGGACCAGAACAAAGGCCATCGGTGCCTCTGCTTGCAAGGTGTGCACGTGTGAGGGACCCATGGTGAAGTGCATGCCAACATCCTCTAAACAAGTCAGGCAGCTGGGTGCGGTGGCTCATGCCTGTAATCCTAGCATTTTGGGAGGCCAAGGAGGGCAGATCACCTGAGGTCAGGAGTTTGAGACCAGCCTGGCCAACATGGCAAAATTCTGTCTCTACTAAAAATACAAAAATTAGCTGGGTGTGGTGGCAGGTGCCTGTAATACCAGCTACTCAAGAGGATGAGGCAGGAGAATTGCTTGATCCCAGGAGGTGGAGGTTGCAGTGAGCCAAGATTACACCATTGCACTCCAGCCCGGGCAAAAAGGGAGAAACTCTGTCTCAAAACAAAACAAAACAAAACAAAAAAACAATTCAGGTATTATTAATTTATTTCATTATAACTGGATCTAAGGTGAGATCCATGCTAAATATGAGGATTGGATTTCCAATTGATCCCCATAGTCAAATCTTCTAATATCCATGTTACAATCAAGCTTTTTTATTGTTAAAATCAAGCTTTTTTTTAAAAAAAAAAAAACCAGCAAGTTTCTTTGCAGATCTCAATTCTGACTGATAGTACTTAACAAATGAATACATTCACTCAAGAAAAGAAATAAATCTTACCCAATTTCTCAGTAGTCATTTGACTACAATTATTATATTCAACTCATATCAACCTTTATACTGGCCACTGTCAGTTGCTTACTCAGCATTCATTTTCCTCTCTTCCTTCCCAGCAGTTCCCCAAACCCTTGATTTTGTTCAGTGCTTTAGTCTTCCGTAGCTTGTGGCTCGGGAATGGCTCTTTCCACCCCTAGACTCAAGGGTGAGGCTCTTTTTTTTTTTCTTTCATAAATAAAACTTTATCTTGTAGAACAGTTTTACATTAACAGCAAATTTGCACGACACGGAGGGTATGAAGATTCCCCACAATCCCCTGCCCCCAAGCCTATGCATAGCCTCCCACATTATCAACACATCATACCAACGACCAATCAGCACCACACAAAGTCCAGAATTGATATCAGGATTCACTCTCAGTGTGGTATATTCTATGGATTTTGGAAACTATATAATGGCATATATCCACTACTATAGTATCATACAGAATAATTTCACTATGTGAAAAAGTCCTCCATGATCTACCTATTTATCCCTGCCTCTCCCAGCTTCTGTCATACACTGATATTTTTACTGAATCCATAGTTTGGCCTTTTCCAGAATGTCATATATAGTCATGGGTTGCCTAATGACAGAGATACATTCTTTTTTTTTATTTTTTATTTTTTATTTTTTTGAGACGGAGTCTCCCTCTGTCTCCCAGCTGGAGTGCAATGGCGCGATCCTGGCTCACTGCAATCTTTGCCTCCCAGGTTTAAGATATTTTCCTGCCTCAGCCTCCTGAGTAGCTGGGATTAAAGGCGCATGCCACCTTCCCTGGCTAATTTTTGTATTTTTAGTAGAGACAGCATTTCACCATGTTGGTCAGGCCGGTCTTGAACACCTGACCTCGTGATCTACCTGCCTCGGCCTCCCAAAGTGCTGGGATTACAAGTGTGAGCCACCGTGCCCGGCCAACAGAGATACATTCTAAGAAAAACATCTTTAGGTGATTCATCACTGTGTGAACATCATAGAGTGCTCTTAGACAAATCTAGATGGGAGAGCTTACTATACACGGAGACTATATGTTGTAGTCCACTGCTTCTTGGCCACAGGCATATACACCATGTTACTATACTGAATACTGTAGGCAACTGTAACACAATGAGAGTATTTGTATATTTAAACATAGAAAAGGTAATGCATTAGCTATGAAATTACAATGGCTACAATGTTACTAGGTGATTTTCAGCTCCGTTATAATCTTAAAAGACTATCATCTTATATGCAGACCCTCATAGACTGAAAGATTGTTAATGCGGAACCTTACTGTAGTTGAAATCATACAGTATGTAGCATTATCATTTTGGCATCTTTCACTTACTTCTTAATATACACTTCAGTTTCCTCTATGTCTCTTCATGGCTTAATAGCTCATTTCTGAAAAATATTCAATTGTCTCAATGTACCATAGTTTATCCAGTCATCTACTGACCTCTAGGTTGCTTGTAAGTTTTAGAAATTATGAATAAAAAGCTGCCATAAACACTGGTGTGCAAGTTTTTGTGTTGTCATAAGTCTCCAGTTCCTTTGGGTGAATGTCAAAGGACACAAATGCTGGATTGTACAGTAAGAGTAGGTTTGCTCTTGCAAGAAACTGCCCAACTGTTTTCCAAACAGGCTGCACCTATTTTTATATTTTCACCAGCAACAGATGAGAGTTCCTGTTGCTCCACATCCTCCCAGCATTTGATGTGTGGCAGTGTTCTGAATTTTGGCCATTCTAATAGGTGTGTGGTGCAAGGATGCATCTTCATTACTGCAAATCAGTGGTTTTCAATATCAGCATCACTGGGGAATTTGTTAAAAATGTGGATTCCTGATCCAACCCTAAACCAACTGAATCATAAACATGGGATAGAAGCCAGTCAGGATCTTTTCACAAGTCCTCCAGGTGATTCTGATATACACTGTCATTATTGAAGTACTTTAAAGTTTAAGAATAAGTGCACTAAGGCAATCAATCCATGAAAATCTGCTAGTTATTATCGGTCCTTAATTGACGTAAAAGATTGAAAGAAAAAAGTTACATTCTATGACTGGGGAAATATTCTTCTCTCCCCGTTAGATGTGAACACAGCATGTTTCCCTAGTTGCTTTTAAATGTCACCTTATCACCACAAAGAGAGCCAGCCTGGGGTTGAGGCCAACAGATCAGAGATTTGGAAAGAGCCCATCTCCCTGGGAAGATTACTGAGTCACTGAACAACAAACTGTAAAGGGTGCCTTACCTATGGATTTCCCATTAATATGAGTTAATAAATTTCCTCATTGTTAGCCTACAGGGGCATTTATATTACTTGCAGCCCAAAACATCCTGATTAAAACCATTTATTTGTGATGCTCCTGTCTGACCTAATATTTATGCTGACTTTTAGAACTCTTCTCTACAACTGCTCTGGGAATCTCTGTAAGCTTTACTTCATGTAAATGTGTGCACACATTGCACACCAATGGAGAACTTTAGAAACTAGAAAGCTGTGTCCGGGAGGGCAGGAGACTTGTTAGTTTTGCCTACTAACTGTATCCTCAAAGCCTAGGAGAATACCTCTCAGCAGATGCTCAAAAATATTAGACTAAATTAATAAATGAATAAACAAATGGGGCGAACCAAAATGAGGTGTGGAGGGCATTTTGACTCAGTTGTGTCTACTCGGCTTTCATAGCAGCTGCCTTTTCAGCTGGTTTCCCTGTGGTCACTTGCTGCCTGCCACATTCTCAGGCACCACATCAAGCAAAATGCAAAGGTGAGAATGGACCATTCTCCTTGTACATCATTGAAGTGCAAAGGAACTGTCCCCAGAAGGCTCCTCAGCCCTGGAGTCTTCCCCTCAAGTCTTTTTTTTAATCAGAATCTCACTGACTAAATACTCTAAGTATAAAAATAAGTTCTAAAAAATTCAACAAAAATGTAGAAAAATATCTTCTAAAACAAGATTAGAAAGTAAGAAGCCATTAGGAAGAAACAATGGGTCGTTTAGCAAACATAATTGCATATGTAGACATCTACCAAGATTAAGTTAAAATATATTTGGACTGATTTATATTCCAATGATACCTTTATTGTGTGTGTTAATGAGTATGCGTAGCCCTAAAAGATATGATTGATAAATTTAACTACATAAAATGTGAAGATTTCTCTATAACCACAAATAAAGTCAACTGCAAATGGTAGAATAAGAAAAATATTTTGAAAACATATGACAAATGGTAAATAACCCTACTACAGAAAGTATCCCTACAATTTAAAAAGGAAAAGATTAGAAAAGCATCCTAAGGACAGAAATGGACAATTTGCTGAGGAAGAAATACACTGAATACACGCATGGAAAACATGAGATGCGAATAAAAACAATAACATATAATTTAAAAACCAATAAATTGATTTTTTAAGTTTTAAAAGATCATTAATACTCAATGCTTGAAAGCATTTGAGGACCCTGACGTTGTGACACCTTGCTGATAGAGCATAACTTGATAGAACCTTGTAGAAAGTAATCTGACAGCACCTACTAAAGTCTTAAATGCATATATCTTTGGCCCTGCAATTCTACCTTAAAACTGTAAACTTAACTTATAGAAATCAAAATATTTGTATACAATATATATTTATAGATATTTACTGAAATATTCCCTTTATTCATGAACAAAACCTGACTATCCATTAAGAGAGAAAGGGCTAAATAAATTAGGTCATCCATATTACAAAAGAATAAACAGCTACTAATAAGAGTGGGTTATATATATTATATGTCAGTTATATATGTTTATATAACATGTGTTGTACTAGACTCTAACAACTAGAGAGCTGTTCAGAAAATACTGGCAGATGTGAAATCGAGCTGATGAATAACATGTACAATATAATCCTATTTGTTAGAACTAGTAAGGGAGGGACTGAGGACATATATTGATATTTACACACCTAAATGAGCTTACATAGAGATGTTGAAGGATAAACACAAAAGGTTTAACAATGATGATTCCTGGTAAAGGGACTGAAAGAGGAGGGAATCTGTTACCTTCTTCATCATATACTTCTATATTTTTTGCCTTCTTATATCACATCTATGACTTCAGTGATTTTCAAAGGCCATTAACAAGATATAAACATTAACAAATAAAATGTTATTTATCATGAATTTATTACTCAAATTAGGAGCATTATAGCTGAGCTAAAGAATAGTGAAATAGCAATACATAATATTTAGCAGAAATATATTTTAATATGTATATTTTTTCAAATGTTAATGTATTTCTAAAAAGCCCTTTAGAAAGGGTTTCAATGCTGACTATAAATATGTGTTTACAGTCACTTGTCTAGATGGATAAGAAGGAAATATTGCTATTTGGTCAATGGGAATATTTTACCTGAATAGTTACATTACTTATATTACTCATTCTACAATGGTAATAACATGGATGGAGGATTAGCAATTTTGGTATCAAACAGCTCTTTATCTTTTCTATTGTAATAACAGGTATAACCATACTTCCTAATAAAATTTTTTGTATTTATAATTTAAATTCCATTTATATGCATTATCCATTTTTAAAGCATTCTATTCACTTGCAATTTATTCTAATAGGTAATTACCAGTTATTTATATTCTTAAAATTAATTTATAAAAGTGTTGCACAAAGGAACATGGCTAACCCTCATAAACTAAAATTTTGACATATTATCAATCTTTCATAATCTGTTGTTATGACTATACAAGTTTTAGCTCTCATTTATCTTACTTCTTACTTAGTTTTTAAAAGCACAAGCAGCATTATCCTTACAGATGAAGTCGGCAAGTCCTAACTGGAGGCCAGATGCCACTGAGTATGTCCCAGTGAGCCCACATTTTGTGTTAATGAGGACAAATAAACTGAGAGCTGGATGGATAAGAAGAGAATGCATCTGGATGTGCTGAGAGGAGCATGGATAGAAGGAAGTACACAGGACATATGAGGTCAAGATAAAATCCACCTGTCCCAAAGCATGACAGTGGTTCCAGACATACACATAACATACCTGGTAAGTCAAGAGTGAGTGAACTTTTCCTAAAATGTTCAGAAGACAAAGGCTAAGACTGGCCTTGTCCGCTGTCAGGCCAGGGACACTGGATACAAGGTAAGCCTGGCTCAGAAGCAGCCCTTATGGTGAACAATTTTACCTGTGTGCTGTAATTCCTTACATCCACAGCACCAAGACCCCAGTCATCCAATCTCACTCAATAAGGGTTCACATGCCTTCCTGGGATATGTATGCAAATGAGCAAAAGAGAAACGTGTCTCCCAGGACACCTCAGCCTTCTGGCTCTAAGCAAACTGCCACCAAGCTTTGAGTACTCTGGATAAACTTACAAGTGTTAGAGTGGGCTGGGTGTGGTGGCACATGCCTGTAATCCTAGTACTTTGGGAGGCCAAGGCGGGTAGGTCACCTGAGATCAGGAGTTCGCTACCAGCCTGATTAACATGGTGAAACTCCATCTCTGCTAAATACAAAAATATTAGCTGGGCGTGGTGGCGCCTGCCCGTAATCCGAGCTACTTGGGAGGCTGACACAGAAGAATCGCTTGTACCTGGGAGGCGGAGGTTGCAGTGAGCCGAGATCATGCCATTGCACTCCAACCTGGGTAACAAGAGCGAAACTCCGTCTCAAAAAAAAAAAAAAAAAGTGTTAGAGTGGGGGCAGAACCCTCCAAAAAGTTAAAAGTGTCAAAAACACTTATCATGTCACTAATAATTGCAATACATCCACAACCACAGCATAACAATGTCTCATACGTAAATGAAGTATTTGCAGTTATTTTATTTTCTTTGCCACCCTGCAGAACAGGGACCCTGGGTCACTATGCTATTTTCTATCCTGACCACACATTAAAGAGGCAAAACAAAAAGTTTTCCCATGTTCCAGTGAACATGTGATCATTTTCTTTTTCTTGGCACTACCTTGAGGATACATATATATTTTTTGTTTTGCTTAAACTGCAACTTGTATGTGTGTCAAATGCAACCCAATCTATTCAGCTTAAAAGTCCTATTGAAAGATTTCACCATAGGAGTGTGTATCCCTGGTGGTAACAAAACTTAATTTTGTATCAGCATTTAATAGTAAACCTACTTAGTATTCATTCAGGAACCACCAGGTGACCAAAGTACTCTGCTAACAAGTTTTCCTGCATTAGCATATGTAATTTTCTCAGCAGCATTATGAAGACAATGCTGGTACTGTTTAAAAAAACAAACAAACAAAAAACACTGACTAGAAGTATTAAGAAATTAAGAATAGCAAGGTTAACTCATTTGTTGAGAGTTTTTAGCTATTTGTGCCAGAACAAACATTCACCCACCCAAGTCAGACTATAAAGTGAAAGAAGTTTCCCAGGGGAACAGTTTCCTCTGAATGTCCAGAAAGGCAATCACAAAAGTATAAGCCTCTATGATAATTTAAAGCAGTCAATTGTGCTCCAAGTCCTTTCAAAACACGTACATATGCAGTACATACAGATTATGCATAGGACCCCAGTGTAGTATAAATGCTAACATAAAGATCATAAAATATAACCTCTCCATATTATAAATGTGATAAAGAATTAAGGCATGTGCTCTAATAAAAAATTAATCACGTCATCATCAATAATTTTTTTTCTTACTAAATATATAAGAGATTTGGGGGAAATTAAGATGGCCTGGGGTCTCTTTAAGAATTGTTCAAAGGAGATTTAGTAGATGTCTTCCTTTCTTAGGAGATATTGCTGCAGGATGCAGAGGCATCCTCAAACATGCCAAGGGCTGCAGGACCACGCTCACAGCTATAGCTGGTGCTCAGACAAGGACTCATACTAATAACAATCATGTTTTTCCCGTAGCAAACCCCCTCTGACAGGGACTGATGACCTGTCAGATCCCTACAACAAGGAAGCTGGTCAAGCCCCTCACAGATAGACAGACAAAATACAGCCTGAAACGGTTCTGTGATTCTTCCCCATGTTAGATGGCTCGTCAGAGGGACAGCAGGACTAGGCCACAGGCCCCCAACTGCAATCTCCAGCTCTTTCCCTTGATTTTCCTGGCCTCCTCAGTGTATTCAAAGCTCCACAAGAAGCCACCTACAAACATTTCAAAAACAAGCCTAGAGGAAGCTGAGGAGCACTGTTAGCACGCTCATTTTTCACAGCCAAGGGGCCTTCCTGACACCTTCCAGAGAGTCACAACACCTTAAGAGTCACTGGATAACTCTATGAACAACCACCTCCATCTGTCCGCACTTTTTAAAGGAGCTTCTGAACCTCTCATGCAGAATTGCTCTAGCAGTTCTATTCTATACCCCTCCGCCACTGCCTTAAGGGTCAAGCACAGGGAAAGTGCTGAATCCATGTTTAAGGGCAGCAGAACTTGAGGTTTAGGTATTAATTACAAAATCTCTGGGGCCTAAACACCTGTAAGGAAGGGACTGAATATATTATAATAAAAAAGACACTGCATTGCTGATATGTTCCTGTCCTATGTACACTGTGATGTGACCCAAAGTATTTGACATCTGCAGTCTAATAGGGAAGGTACTCCTCATGCCCTTTTAATGTTCATAATTTAAAAAGGTTTTTAATGGCTTAATGTATTGAAAATTCATTAAAACATGTTGCCCTGTGGCAGAGCTGTTTTAGAATTAGAACACTTTTAATTTTTTCCCTGGTAAATAAATTAAAAACAAATTATGCTCCATTCAATTAGGTCTTTGGCCTTTATTCCTTCCGAATAACAGCCATTGTTAGATTAGCTCCCACATGGCCCCAGGTACCTAAGGGTCAGCCCTGTAAGTCCAGATACTTATTGCAATGCCAGTGATAATTTTGTACAGAAAAGACAAATTCTACTATCTTTGATTTAAGAGAAAATAAATCAGGTTTTGGCAGGGTTTAATTTCAGATTATTCCCATTTCAACCAGAATTATTTCCTTTTTTCCCACAGAAAGAAACTAAAAATAATAAATAAATAGCAGTGAGGTCAGCCTTCGGTTGAATGCAGGCATAGTGCAGTTTGGGCTTCATGTAATGCCCCCTTGCCAAGGAACCTGTCACTACTCATTTCCAACATGAGAATCTCATTCAGATACATTTAAAACGAGTCACTCTAGTGTTACCACTAGGCAAACACAGCAAATTAATATTTCAAAACCAATATGAACCTAAATCTAGTGACATTTATACTGAACCAGGTATGACAGACAGGGCGTGCTACTACATAAGGCACACTGAGAGATGTTCTCAGGGTATAAGATAAAAGAAAACACAACACCGTAAACTTGTAGTTAGTACAAAATTTCCACAGTCGGGGATGTTGGGTCCTTACTGTGAAGGAACACTAATCCTTTGTTTATCCTCCATATGTATATATATGTTGCCTATATATTCCCTCCCTCCAGTACCCCCAATATATGTTTGTTTATGTGTGTTATTTGTTCATAGAAGAACAAGGGAAGGATACAAGAAAGCTACACAAATATATCTGTTCAAGTGCAACAGTACGACTGTCATCACAAAAAAATAGGAGATTCACAAAACTACATATCACATATGGGATAAGCAGACATTGAACCTTTCACAGAACAAAGATTGAAAGGTGAAATGACTCCAAATAGTGGCAAGTATGTCCAGTATCTTCTGCCACTGAAAATACTGCAGATATGATAGCTATTATGCATGTTATCAAAGCATGTAAGTACAACAAAATACATTTTAATGTAATACATATTCCAAGTTTTTATTATAGTTATGTAAAATGCTCTAACTAGGCATATACTAGGCAGACAAATATATAACTCTATGCAGACAGATATTAAAATTCACTCACTCTTAATCATTTAAAAAATGGAAGTTATAAAAACACTATCGCTTTTATTAAAAAATCACATTTATAAAAATGTGTATACTTCTTACACATCACATTTATTAAAGACTTCTAATACATTACTCCTATTCCCAGCAAGCAGCAGGCTAGCTGTGGATGGGATGGCTCTGCCATTCTGACAGAACGTTTCTAGGATACCTGCTTGTATTTGGACGCCTCAGGAACCCAGCAGCACATGCTTTACTAGTAAACATTTCCCTAAGTCATAAAGAAGGTGCATTTTTAAACTGAAAGCCAAAGTCAGTGCTTACAGTCTCTAAGTAGTTCACAAAGAATTATATGAAACAAATATATACAATTCAATTATCAGCATAATTAAAAAGGTGCAATCACACACGTGATGACATGGATAAACCTGGAGAACATTATGCTACGTGGAATAAGCCAGTCACAGAAAGACAAATACTGCATGATTCTACTTATAGGAGACATCTAAATAGTTAAATCCATAGAGACAAAAAGGAGACTGGTGGTTGCCAGGGTTATGGGGAAGGGGAGTGGAGAGTTAGTGTTTAGTGGATGCAGTGTTTCAGTGTGGGAAGATGTAAAGATTCTCAATAAAACTAGTATTTGATAGCACAATAGGGTGACAAGAGTCAATAATAACTTAATTGTACATTTAAAAATAACAAAGAGTGTAACTGGATTGTTTGTAACACAAAGGATAAATGCTTCAGGTGATGGATACCCCATTTACCCTGATGTGATTATTACACATTGCATGCCTGTATCAAAATATCTCGTGTACCTCATAAATATATACATCTACTATGTACCCACACACGAAAAACAGATTCTGGAGATTGGCTGAATATACTTAACATGATTTAACTGTACACTTAAAACTGGTTAAGATGGTAAATTTTGTTATGTGTATTTAAACATAGTAAAATAATAAAAAATATTATCTCCTACCTCTCTATTCTCTATCCCTTCTTCTATTTTTCTTCACTACATTTATCATTTATCTGACACTGTATTGTATACGCATGTGTTGTGTGTAGGTATGTGTGTAATATATATATATTAGAGACAGGGTTTTACTCTGTCAATGCTGGAGTGCAGTGGTGTGATTACAGCTCACTGTAATCTCCAACTCCTGGGCTCAAGTTGTCCTCCTATCTCAGCCTTCCAAGTAGCTGAGACTACATGTGTATGCCACGGTGCCCAGCTAATTACTTTTAATTTTTTGTAGCAATGGAGTCTTGCTATGTTTCCCAGGCTGTCCTCAAACTCCTAGTATCAAGCAGTCCTCCTGCCTTGGCCACACACACACATATATATATATATATATGTTGCCTATATACTCCCTTCCTCCAATACCCCAAAATATATAAGTTCTGGAGACAGAAATCTTGTCACTCTACCAGCAGGGCTTGGAATAGTGCGCGGCAAATATGGATGCTCAATATGCATCTTATGGACAATTTTTTAAGGTGCAATCATTATTGTTTCAAATATTTTTAGGTATATTAATGCTAAAGAACACATTTTAATTAAGCTTTGTTTCACTCTCACCAATCTTAATTGTTTAGTCATTAGTTTATAATACTCCTTCATTAGCTCCTGCGGCCAGTTATTAGCAAGTCACTTAACCACAGTTAACCAATAACCAGAATACATAAAAAGTATCTCCAAATAAAACACATAAAAAGCCCACTGTGAAAATTAATCTAACAACATCAACCATTTCTCTGTTTCAAGTAGCTACTATTCAATGGCTTATGATATAGAGGCTGCACATAATTTGAGAATATAGGATACATTAGAAATCACAAAATAAATTGCATTTTGTTTAACTGGATGCTGAAGTAATTTTAACTCTCTAAAGTTACCCAACTATAGCTGAACTGCAAATTGAAAACAATTGGATATGTATATAAAGCTTGAAGGTAGCTTCTGACTATAATCACTTTTTATCATAACCCACATTGGCAGAACAGTTTATCATTTTGAAAAATGTCTTTGCAGATAAAATCTAACCTGATCTTCAAAAACACCAATGATACAGTCAGGGCAGGTGTTGCTGCACCAAATTAGAGCTGAAGATGTGGAATCAGGGAAGCTATGTGATTGGATCAAGGTCTTACATGGAGAGCTTGTGCATATATTTGGAAATAATTTTCAGAAGCATAAGAAGCAAGAGTTTTGCAAGTGTGTTAATATACAATCCTTGCAGAAATCCCACCAGGTAATGAGATTGTGTCTACAAGCCACACAAAAATGATGGGCAATAAATAGTGATCTTGCCATTTTAATACAAGAAGCTAAATACAGTTTCATGGGTGTCACCAAATAATGATAGGACAGGTGTCACTGATGCAGTACAGAAACGAAAACATAGAGCTTGGCCAAAATAAATAGATTTAACAGATGGGAACATAATGCACAACTGCGAAGAATTCTATGAGCCCACAATAGAAATCATGCTTCTCAGATTTTAGATTTCCCAGCTAAGCAATATTTCTAAAACATTGGGTAATGAGGTAGCCAGTGTCTAATTCTTCTGAATGAAAACATTAAAAGACAAAAATTTATTAAATGGTAGTTAACTCTGATTGACCACGTGCTATATGTAAGAGTTTGTTCTAGGCAACTGATATTCAGTAGCTCATTAAAGCTCACAACAAAACAATGAAACACATATTATTATTATCATCACCTCTGTTTTATAGATAAGGCAACTCAGGCCCAGAGAGGGTTAGCGGTTTTTCTCTAGTCCTGTGTCTACTGCCAGGCAGAGCCAACACTAAAACCCAGGTAGCTGCTCCCAGAGCCTGTGTTCTCAACCGCTGACTCCGGCTCTAGCACCCGAAAGCACTATTATTTCATGAATTGAAGTGATATTTTAGCACAAAACCCAGGCAGGAAATCTCAGAGTGAGTCAGTCCTTCAAATTTATTTTACTTCACTGTAATAAAAACTTATATGTTCTCCCCTTTTGCTCGGATTTTTGGAAATGTAATAGCAGACCTTCACTGCCCAAAGAATAGTACTTGATAAGCATGATTATGGAGTATTTAGACAAGGATGAAATAAAAACAAAACTGAAAGACTTTCAGGGTAGAAATATCCGGTGGATCATCTCATCAGAAAGCAAACAAGAAATGAATCATAGAATTTCATACTGAAGAGATCTTGAAGGTCAACCAGCTCAATCCTCTTCTGAATATAGAAATCAATTTCTACCATGTCAGGTTATGCTTGAACAAATCAGCCACAAGAAACTCACTCAGCTCTTGTCGAGTTTACACAGGTGCCCTTTCCTCCCCATTCCCTTCTCAGTTCTTTCCACCATTCCTCATTAGTTAAGAAAGGTTCCACATCCTTTCCTATCCTGATTGCCCTCCCCATGGGCAAAATCTATTTTGTGCTGTCTCTCTTAAAAAGCAGGAACTAGAAATAAATGTGATAATTACGAGAAGCCTAAACAGCACTGGTAGAGTAAGGCTATCACCTCCTTCAATATGGGCATTTTGCTTTCCTGATGCAATCTAAGATTATTTTAGGATTTTTTTTTTTTTTTTTTTGCAGGGGATGGTGAGGCACTAACATCACAGGGATAATTTATACAAGATGGATGACATTATAGATTCATTTGCATTGAAGCCAAATCCTCAATCTCTTCTTCATACATATTGCTGCTAAATTGTATTACTCTAATTTCAAGCCAGTACTCTTGGCTTTTTTGAACCATACAGGAAGGATTTAGATTTATTCCTATTACTTATCACCCTATTAGATTCATCAACCATTTGCCCCTGGCCAAGGATGTTTTTCACTTATTGCTGCAGAATGCCTCTAGTCTCTCCCATGTTTATGAAATCCATGACTTGCTCTTTAGGTACTCTAAATGCTCACAAACCATCTGAATAATACTTTGGGACTGATACCAAATTTTCAGTCTATAATTTACAGCATATTTTTCCCTTTAACTTGCTCCTGCTTCCCAAAATTCCACACTGATCGTAAACAGTGATTACTGATATTACCTGCAGATTTTCTCAAAACCCCAGGTCAAGAAAGGGTGAACTATATTTCTTCCTATAGCAAAAAGTCTCATTTGACTTCACTTTCCTCACCTTTCATTTTCCTCACCCACCTAACATGCCTCCCCCTCTTCTTTCTATCTTTGACCCTTTCACCTAATATATCTCTCTCCATTTTCTAAGGGTGACTCCATGCCAGCACAGGGCACAACCAGACCATGCATCACGAACAGCGCCAACTGCAGGCTGCAAACAGTTAAGAGGAAAGGGCGCATCATTATTAGGCTTGCTGGTTTAGGTGAGGTTTCATACATTGAGGCACAGTGTGGGCCTACAAATATCAATTCAAAATTGGTTTTCATTTCTTAAAAATAACTGTCAATCTATCATTAAAAGGTACTTTGTCTCTTTCAGCATTATCCATTTACACATCATACAGCAATATCAAAAGGCTTCCTGAAAACACAGACACATGCATTATAATCAGTGGATATATATACAGCAATGTGTCAATAGCTGAGGTGTACAGACACAAAACCAAAAGAAAAGGCGAAAATGTGTAAAAAAAAAAGAACAGGACTGGAAACATTATGTAAGTGGGGCTGCTAGTGACTAGAATTGTAACAGATCACAGTCTCTCTCCAATCTAAACAATGAAATTCTAACCTGCTTATGGAGAGAGAGAGAAAAATCATATATTGCCATGCTCAAAACAGGAATTCTTAACACTAAAGTGAAATAACACTAAACTTACTTCTTACAGAGTGAGCTTAGAAGTGGAAAGGAGCTCACATGGGCTTCACTTTCACCATCTGTATTATGGGGATCAAAGAACCTGCCCTGGAGAATTCATAAGGCAGTGGTAAAATAACAGATTTGAAAGCAATGCCTACCTTGTCAAATGATATAGGCAGTATTATCCATAGCTATTGTTTGCATTGCAACAAATGATAAAACTGTTTTACAACAATGATGGAATTTATTCAACTAAATAGAGGAGATGACGAGGTTTAAAGAAGACAGGAAGAGAAAGGATTGGGAAATTCTCCTTTCTCCTTAGAGCCACCACTCAGGGCTGTGGGAATCACCAATTCAAAACAGCAGGTCTTATTACAGGGACCAGACTGCCTGCACAACGGTGCCAGTAGGATACAGATGTGGGGTCTGAGAAACAGAGAAAGATGTACACAATAGCAAAGTACACAGTCTACTAACACAGGCCAGTCCCTGTACTCAATAGCATGTATCCCCAGAAGAAAAAAGTACCTGTTCCCTTTTCTAACAAAAGTATTTTTTAAAATACAGAATTTTCCATGAGTATTGAACTTGTAGAAACAGTATAATACAAATTATGAAGAAAAAATTTAAAAGCCAGCTACAATGGTTAAGGTTTAATAATTTCTCTTACTCCTACCAGATAAAGTCTGACTATGCTAAGCATTTTTAAAACTTAAGAAAGAAATGAAACATTGATAAATGTATTCTTATCTAATGCTATCTGAATAATTAACTAACTCCATAACAGTTTATGGAATCTCCTCATCTCAGCACACAGTTCAACACAGAAATTCCTCATTTACAAGATAAAAGAGCACTTAAGTATCCCAATATACTGTTTCTCTCTGCTTCCTACCAGAGAGTAGCCATATAGAAACAACACTACACCTCTAATTTGGGAGCTTTACTCAGGTTTTGATTTTTGGAAGATTTTACACTTCTCTCTCCATTAACCCTACTTTTACTTAAGTTGCGGAATGGGTTTAGCACAATTAGAAATTTATAATCTAAGAAACTAAAGACTGCACCCAGCACACAAATCACTCTTGCTTATGATACAAATTGGCCCAAGTCATTCACTGGCAGACCCTCCACTAAACACCCATCAATGAAAACACATCTTTAAGGCTATCTCTAAGATGGAATCTGTTATTCCAGAGCCCCTCCAGGCTGCAAGCACATTAACTGTGAACATAAAACAAAGGGGCCCAAGTAGGAGAGTCTGACCTATTAGAGGACATCATTAGAGTAGACAGTTTCTGTAAACTTCACGGACAATTCCTATATGGACTACGTGGTACTCAGAGTAAGAAGTAAATTAACAACAGGAAAAAGGGTGGGGGCAGGCTGAGAAATACCAAGCCTGGAGGTTACTGGTCCCTAAGTTCACAAGCTGTTGGCTGACTATTCACAGGCTAAGGGCATTTTCTGTTCATACACAGGTATTGATAGAGCTAGGGGAAGCGTGCTAGCCATCTGATCAACCCCAGTGCTGCCAGTCAACACCAGGAAAGACAATGACAATTAGCTGCAGAGTTCCTTATACTCACCAGCACACTTCGTTCTTGTCCTGAGAGCTGGACCAGGAGAGCCAGTGCCACCCTCCCCTGGCCTGGTCAGGAGCACACTAATCTCATATTCTGTATCTGGGTCAAGGTGTCCAATTTTATAGCTCGTGGAATCGACTGGCTGTCGGTCATTCCAGCTCCCACTGGCCGTGCAGTACTCCACCTCTCGGGCCACAATGGGCCCGTCCCCATTGATGGAGTTGGCGTTGAGCTGTATCCACAGGTAGGTAGCTCCTACGGAGGCGAGCTGAGGTGGGGCAATAGGAACAGGTGGTTCTGAAAGGCAAACCAGAAAGCTGTCTTTCAGATGCTTTGTCTTCAGTCTTAAAAGAGCTAAACATGCATCAATTATTAAAATGTAGAAGATAATAAAATTTCAGGAATAAATTGATAAGAACAATTTTGTTTGGGTTAATAAGAAAAAGCATGTTGATAAAGATTTTCACAGCATTCAAAGTTGTGAAATAAACCATCTTTAAACACATAAGCTTAATCAAGTAGGCATACCCTAATTTGTTTTAGGACATCAACCACTGTGCATAGCATATGCAAATTAGCATATCTGATACTTTTTGTAATGGTGAATACAGAAAATATTCTCAAGACAAAAATGCATTAAAGTGATGCCTGTTTTAGGATACTAATTACAATATCTTGAATGAGTAAGCCCACCCATTACAGTGAGTCAGTTACACAGATATCAAAGGATTTATTTTTCCACTAAAGTTAACTGGGAAAAGTTCTCTCAAGTAGTAGCATTTAAGCTCTAGAAAGCATTCATTGTTAATCTCCTTATTGAGAATGTCTTCAAAATCATCAAAGGTATTAGTTCCTATATCATTAAATTGTTTCCTTATATTTATATTCCAAAGGTATCACCACTTTAAAAACATGCCTGAAATTACAGTTTATCTCATCAAAAATACATTTCCAGGATGACTCATTTCCCAAAATAACTATCACAATGGATTCATTTTGCTACAGGAGAATCGAGCATTCTGGATAATGGAGTCTACCATTGCTGTCATTCAGGGAACTTCCCGTAGTAAGTCTTACTAAAGCAGTGAATAGAAGGGAAAGCTCTGAAGCAAAAAACATACCATACCCAGCTTGATAAAACTAAGAAATCACTAGCAAACACACTTTACAACCCAAGAAAGTCCCTCTCTTTGTTTAAAATCTGAGACCGACTCTTTTCTATAACATTGTCAATCTTAACATAAATAGTATTCCCAGTATATTAGTTAGATGCCCGTTGAAAGCTCTCTAGGCACCAAATGAAGGTGTTCCTCATGCCAAGGTCACTGTGGGTGATACCACACATGATGAGATTATTGTACAAAACAACATATTTCTACCTGAATAAATCTCCCTCTCAGAAAAACATAAATCTAGTGATTTTTTTCAAGACTGTATCTATGGGTGGTTTGTGCCTTTTTGGCATGTTCTGTTTTTAACTCCTCATTTTGTTCATACAAATGCATGGAAAAATAAAATCCGGTATATCCTATTACTGGAATATGCTGGCTTGCTTGCTGAAATTTCTGCTACCCTCTTGCATTCTCTTGCATGGCAGACATAGCTAATCGATCACAGCCATGTTTCCTGCTGCAGAGGACCTCAGGGAAGCTAGCACCACATGAGGTTTGCACCTGAGATGATACCAGGTTAATTCCTAGACCAGCTAAAAACCAGCAACATTGGTTCCCTTTGTTGAGTTGGTTGTCGTAGTTCTTTTTTATATTCAAGGTGGGTAAGTCATACTGACTTTTTAAAATTGCTGGAGAAATCTCATTCGACTAAGTCAAAGTAAGACACAAAACTGTGAATGAATTTGACTTCAGAGACTACAAACATAATGTAAATTTACTAAAATATTGTTCCTGTTGTTTATAAACTGAAACTTTGTGCTGGTTTTTCATTTCTTTAAACAGCTCTGCCTTAACTCACAATGATTTAACATCAATTCATATCATTAGGCGATTCCTTGAACCGAGACATGAAATGGGCCTTTTACGGTACATCCTAAGGCATTTATGTAGCCAGGCTGAAAGAGCAGTTAATTACTTTCAAGTTGCAAATGCTAGCAAGGGTTGTTGAACTGCCATTCAAAATGAAACTCAGGGGCAAAGTCACAAAGGGTCATGAGTACACTCACTCATTTAAGACATTGTTACTAGTATCCTAAAATAGATGGGACTTTAATGCATTTGTTTCCTGAGAATATTTTCTATATTAATTATCCATTAAGAAAAGTACCAGATATGCTAAATCAAATGAAGGATTCAACTAGAACCTGGAAATAATTGGGACAGACATTCAAAAGGACTTTTGGTTTACAGAAGAATCAGCACAAGAATAAGGCAACATTTAAATTTTCGCTTTTAGACAGAATCTTGCTCCGTCGCCGAGGCTGCAGTGCAGTGGTGCCATTGTGGCTAACTGTAGCCTCCGCCTCCTGGGTTCAAGTGATTCTCCAGCCTCAGCCTCCTGAGTAGCTGGGATTACAGGTGTGTGCCACCACGGCTGGTTAGTTTTTGTATTTCTAGTAGAAATGGAGTTTCACCATGTTGGCCAGGCTGGTCTCGAACTCCTGACCTCAAGTGATCTGCCAGCCTCGGCCTCCCAAAGTGCTGGGATTATAGGCGTGAGCCACCACGCCCGGCCAATATTTACATTTTCTTTTCTTTTCTTTTTTTCTTTTTGAGACAGAGTCTTGCTCTGTCGCCCAGTGCAGTGTCGCCATCTTGGCTCACTGCAAGCTCCACCTCCCAGGTTCACACCATTCTCCTGCCTCAGCCTCCCGAGTAGCTGGGACTACAGGCGGCCGCCACCAAGCCCGGCTAATTTTTTGTATTTTTAGTAGAGACAGGGTTTCACCGTGTTAGCCAGGATGGTCTCGATCTTCTGACTTCATGATCCGCCCGCCTCAGCCTCCCAAAGTGCTGGGATTACAGGCGTGAGGCACCGCGCCTGGCCACATTTGCATTTTCAACAAATTTTCCCAAAGGGAAAGGATGAAAGAGGTAAAGAAGGAAGGAGAGAGAAGGCAAGAATCTTAATCTGTACAAAGTGATAAAAAGCAATTTAAAATATTTCTTAATTCAAGTGAAAGGACACCATAAAACTAATTCTAAATCAAGCCAGTAATGAGAGTATTTATACACACACAGACGTATATCTAATGGATACGCATATGTAAATGCCTGATACATCAATAGGATGTCAGTATCATATTTAACTGTATGAAATATGTTTACATATGAAATATAGAAATGTAACTAAATAGGGTATTGATATATATATGCATATATACATGCATTGTAGAGATTATATGAAATATTTTTATGTCCTTGGTTATCAAAAGTGGCTAGACATGAATAAAGATGAGAGTGATGGTTAGTCAATTAAAGGACTTGGTCTTTATTTGGGAGGCTGGCCACAAATCAGTATGTGACCTTAAAAAGTTAAAAACTCTATGGACTTTAGTTTCTCCCATTTGTAAAATTTAGCACTCCAAATATGATATGGTGTATAAAAAAGTGTTAAATTATAGACAAGTGGCCTAAAAATGTTAGTGTATATTTTAAAGTAATTGCCTCAAGGTAATAACTTTATATAACTAGTAGTATCTAGCATGTTATCTCATTAAAAAATATATGTATATACAAAATATGGCCATAAAATTATAATTGGAGAAAAAGTTAAATTTCATATTTGAGTCCTAACTGCATGCAAATTGTCACGAGCTGTGGCAGTGTGCAGAAATGGAAATAAGTCCCTGGAAATTTTTATCACAGTGAGCCAAGACACTACTACACTGTCATAAGACAGGAAAATGTGGTGCACAAATAGGAATACGAACCCATTCATTCTTTCTAATTATGTTTGTTCAGGTAGACTAGAAATTTATAATTTACTTATAACTTCCAACAAATTAACTTTTCCACAAGGGAATTTTTAGAGATACTACTAGATTTGCATCCCACTAATCAATAACATGGGTAGTGGCAGGTCACAGTGAAGCAGTATAGCAATTGAAAGAAAAGGAAAAATCACAAACAAATGAACCAAGATGAAAATTAAATAATGGTAGTAATAATGATGATGATAATGAACTCTAAAATGAGGAAACAGTTTGTAGGCAAACTAGTGTCCTTTTTGTACATCATGATGTCTCACTTGCCAGAGCACTTTCAACAGGGTAGGGTGTGTACAGCAGGGAAGAATCTTAGTTTTGTTGGAGACTTTAAACCTAAATATTAGGCTGGTTCAAGTCTCATCACAAATAAAAACATGTTAAGAATCTGCTGTGACAAATACATTATCCGAGTAGGTTTCTTAATGTGCACTTTCTTACGCTGAACATCAGTCACTGCTGCAGACGATTAATTCTGGAGGTGGCCTCACTGGGGTGCACTGTCCCCCATAAGCTACGTGTGACTAACACTGGCAGTGGTGATCTCACAACAGAGCATATGGCTGACTCTTCTGGAGGTTTTATAACAGAGGCTGTGTCCCTGGATATTCTGACTCAATATGGGTGTGGCAAGACGGGGAGGAGACAATAGGTGGGCAGGTATTTATATTTTTAAAAAGTTAGAAAGGTAGTTCTGACATCCGTTCCCCAGTGAAGATCACTGACAGACTGGACCAGAGAGAATTTTATCCCTGTCTTCCTCTCCCTTCCCACCAAGGTCCTGTCAAGCACCCACCACTCACTATGTACACTGTTCCAAGTGTCCTATATATAATATACACTTTGCATTTGATCTTCCTCATGGCCCTATAAGGTAGATAACATTATTATCTGATATCTACCTTACACACAAGGAAACAGCAGCACACACAGGGCAAGCCACTGGCCCATATCCACATACCTAGTTCTGGGATTTGAATCCAGCAATCTTTAAAGCTGCCTATCTTGAGAAATGTGCAGATAAAAGTAATACCACATAAAAAACAGACAATTTTTGTCTAAGAGACAGGGTCTCACTCTGTCCAGGTTGGCTGGAGTGCAGGGGCACAATCATAGCTCACTGCAGCCTAGAACTCCTGGGCTCAGGTAATCCTCCCACCTCAGCCTCCTGACTAGTTGGGAGTATAGGCAGTGCCACCACACCTGGCTAACTTTTTTTATTTTTAAAAATTTTTGTAGAGATGGGGTCTCAATATGTTGTCCAGGCTGGTCTGGAACTTCTGGCCTCAGCTTCCCAAAGTGCTGGAATTATATATGTAGACAGATCAATTTTATGTGCCATATTTAACAAACACAGGGAAAACTTTTCTTAAAGCAGGCCTCATTCTGTTCTCCTAGGAAAAACAGCAATGGCTTGCCACAGGTTGTCTAAAAATGCCTCATGGTACACCTCAAAGTCCAAATTATCCTGTCTGGGACCAAAAATTGTCTTGGTGGCTTAATGCTATAAATTCCTCAGCCTACAAAAAACCCATTAAACCAGCTAAAGCAAACTTATTTCCTCTTTCTATTTCCCTCATCCCCCACCTTCTTAAATATAATGACTCAATTTTTCAGTCATGCAAAATATAGTAATAGAACCTAACTGGAACATTACGAATGTTAACACAGTATTATCAATATGGCTTGTATGATATGACTGAGCATTTTTATACTGACACTGCTTCATTTTATTAAACACTCTGCTATCATAAACACCCTGGCTGATGAATATTTGCATTTTAAGTGATTTTCTATCAGTAAAAAATTTTATTCCTTAAAAAAATTATATAGGTTGTACTCTCTGTTTATAGAGTTGGCAGAAGACTTTGCCAAGAGCACATCCATTGTTTTGTATGCAACTAAATCAACATAGATAAAATACATTTTTGAAAAATATTGTTCACATGCAAAATTTGTACTTAAAATGCAATCCATCAAAATAGCCTGTCATCAAACCACTGTTCAGAAACAGACAAGTTTGAGCTTTAAAGGGATAATGAACTAACAATCACCTAACATATCTACTTTAGAAGAATATTCTGGGGTATAAAAACACATTAAATACCTTTAACTACCAACTCTGCATAGTTTGATATTCCAACACCTCCTTCAGTGCGAATCATGCAGCGGTACTTTCCAGCATCTCGTTTGGTGGTATTCACAACATTAAATGAAGCAATGAAGCGTCGGGAGCTGGTCACCTTGATTTCCTTCAGAGGAGCATCTCGCACATCAATGCCCTGTATCAAGTAGGGTGGCGAGGACAAAAAGAAGCAATATAAGCTGTCAGAGCAAAACAGTCAGACACCCAACGGCATATTACCCATGCTATTTTCATGCAGACCTTGGTGCAGTTGCTTATTACCCATGGGCAGTTGTACCAGGAGAATAGCTCAGCAGGAAACTAAAATTCTGCCATGATCAACACTTTAAAGACTGAGCGATGCAAAATTAAGTGTGAAGACATTTTTTGTTTTTGCCTCTTCAAAATATTAATTATGTTAATTAGTGCAATGGGGGAGTAAAAATACAGAAAACTTGTTACCTTGTTCTCAAACTATCCACTTTGGTCTTATAGCACTTTCTCTTATTTTTATGCTTGACTAGGAAATAAAAGTAGCTTACCCACTACCCTGTTACTGACCTCATTTTATAAATGAAGTAATAAACACTGTATTAAGAATAACATTCAACTATAAGTTAGGTTTTAGAGTACTCCCTATTGAATAGGACTAAAAGAATAGTTCAACCCTTTTGACGTTCTTCCTGGATATACAAAACCAAACAGAAGTAGGTGCCTAGTAACTATTAAATGACATTCATATGTAACAAGAGAGGTTCCTCTCTACATCCCATATCCCCATGACCACATAAACAAGGTTCCACAGCTGGGGCAGTTTGGTCTTTTATTATCCCCATATACTAAGTAACCCTTTTAGTTATGCACACTTGGAAAAGCATTCTGTGTTTCCAATAGTTTAAAGCCTCAAACCTCGTGGCTTCAAAAGCAGGTTAGAGATTTAACGCCTCAAAAGCAGGTTAGAGATTTTAGTTCTCTCTCTTGTGTGTGCCCTCGCTCTTGCAATCTCTCTTCTCTCTCTCTCTCTCTCTATATATATATATACACACACACATATATATATAAAGTTTCTCACACCAACAGTCCCCCATAGACAAATACGAGTATCTACGAATATCTAGCCCTGAAAGCTGAAACGTGTGTGTGTGTGTGTGTGTGTGTATTTTATAATCAGGAAAGAGGCTATCTTTAACATGTTATTTATAAGTATTAGTAAAAAACAATGGACAAAGACCTCAAGGCTAATACATGATTATTATGCCAAGCATAATGCCCAAGCACTAGTCCATTATTCACTCAGCAACCACTCTTGGCATCCCAACCAGGTGCTATCACTATGTCAAGACAGCATGATCACAATGGTACACAAAAGAAAAGTGGTGGCTGGGCTTACGGGCCTGCAGTTGCTTGGGGTGTACAGGTTAGAGTGAATACATAATCACAAACGATGGCCAGGGTGGTTTAGGAAAGATGGGCTGGCTAGCAGAAACCCCACTGTAGACAAACTGCAGATACAGTGGCTGTGGGAGGCTAGTCTGAGGAAGTGACATGTGAGTTGAGATCTGAAGGGTAAACAGAAGCTAACCAGGCAAAGGGGAAGGGTGGGAGGGGAAGAGCATTCTAGTTATAGGAAACGCTACAGGAAGCTCAAGATGGTGAGAAAGAGATGAAGGCTTTGGATGAAGTTAAGGCAGCCAGTGGAGCTAGAGAGGTAGGCAAGCACCTGTGTGCCCAGGGACTTGCAGGCTATATTAAAATGTTTACATTCATAGCTACGAAAATGCTAGCCTACAAAGGAATCGAACTCATTTGTATTACCCAGTGATTTACACTATGCAAAGTCCTTTAAAAGCTTTTATCTGTGATATTTTCATTGGCCGAATCACCTAAGGGACACAAGTTTGGGAGTTAGCCTGACCAGAATGCCAAACCTATAGTGTTCATCCAGAGTGGTTAACCTTCATAGAGCCTCACTTCCTAATCTGTAAAGAGGAGATGATACCACCCACTGTCAGGGCTGCTGGGAGAACCCACAGGCATACGCAAGGACACAGCCATAACAACTCCACCATGCAGCCCCGCCCAAGTGCTGGAACACCTGAGTGATGAATTCACGGAGAAAGGCAGAGCGGCTATCAAAGTACCACCTTTATTACTGATAAACCTGAGACAGAGGAATATGACTTAAGAGTGCAAGAACAATGGGCTTGCTAATCCTGAAGCACAGAATAAACAGACTCACCAACCCAGTCCCAGGCCACCCTAGAAAAACACAAGGCCTCCCATATGTTGAGTGCTGCTGTAAAACTCACAGGATGGAGGGACAGGGTTCCCATAGGCAGTCAGCTCCCCAAAGAAGGGGCTGGGCTAGGCATGCTCAGCTCTTCCTCCCAGGCAGCTTCAGCTTGGGCAGTGAGAAGGCAGACAGGAGTGCTGCAATAGTACAGTTCCTGCCACTTGGAAGGAAACATCACGAGTGGGGAAGAACAGTTCCATCAACATTATCTTTAGTATTATGTGTAAAACAGTCTTGTTTATACTACACAATGTCGTAAGTCAGAATATAAAGTCCCACATATGTCTGCGTGTGTTTTTTTCACTGAATGCCCTAAGTTTGTTCTCATAGACAGCATCAAGAAGTTAAAAAATGAAACAAAACCAAATTTAGCATTAATAATACAACAGGAGAAAGGTTCCTCTCTGTTTTCCATAGATAGTCAGTCTCTGATTCTCACCCCACCCCAGGAAATAAGCAAATTCTAGCCCTAAGGATAATCTTAGACATACTACTCCCTTGTCCTGTTTCCAAACTGAAAAAGAACCACATCTCTAGTTTTTGAAGGGAAAAGAAATTAAGCCATAAAGGCAGATTTCATATCTGTAAGTAGTTGTTTATTAACGACAACAAAGAGGCCTTAGGGCTATCTACCCATTTATTTATCTATTTACTTTTGGCATGAATCCTGTAATAATATCCTTTTGTAATAATCTCCTAATATTTTTCCAAATAGAAGCATCTATCAAAAGAATGTTTATTCAAAAACAATTTCAAGTTTGCACTCACTGACCCCTCACAACTATTCAAGGCTGTACTGAGGGCGCTCAACTATAAGAAAGCTTCCTTTTTGGATTTATGCATATGCTGAGAGGAGTATGACTCACAGTAGCACTGTCTTCGTGCCACAGATGGGCCCTATAAAATAAACAGCCTCGGACTAGGAGCCCTGCGTGACTCTAGTGAGTCATATGAACTCTCAGGAATGAGCCTTTAAAAAATTTTTAACTCATGTACTTAATCACATGAAAAGTCAGATTCAGCTTCAAGAGAAATAGTACATAGGGAGGAGAAACCAAGTGCTAAGTAGCAATCATTTTAGCTTAGAATCTACACAGGAATAGCAAATCACACATCTTACTCAAATCTGCAGGCCATTTTGTATTAAACCATTCACGTGTGCATGGATTCAGGCATTCGTTCAACCAATATTCAGTGATAATCTTTTATGGGGCACATCTATATCATATAAGAGAGCATAAAATTAAAAGAACCATCATTTACCTAATTGAGTTTATTGTCTGGCTAGAAAAAAAACAGACAAGGCAATAATTACAATACAGAGCAATGAACTGCCTCCCATAGCACAGAGGAGAAGACCTGACTGGATGTCTTAGTCTGTTTTCTGTTGCTTATAACAGAATATCTGAAACTAAAATTTATAAAGAAATGTATTTCTTTCAGTAATGGAGGCTAAGAAGCCCAGGTCAAATGGCCTCATCTGGTGAGGGCCTTCTTGCTGGTGGGGACTCTGCATATTCTTTTCTTTTCTTTTTTTTTTTTTTGAGACGGAGTCTCACTCTGTTGCCCAGGCTGGAGTGCAAAGGCGCGATCTCCGCTCACTGCAAGCTCCACCTCCTGGGTTCTCGCCATTCTCCCTGCCTCTGCCTCCCAAATAGCTGGGACTACAGGCGCCCTCCACCATGCCCGGCTAATTTTTTTTTTTTTGTATTTTTAGTAGAGACAGGGCTTCACCATGTTCGCCAGGATGGTCTCAATCTCCTGATCTCGTGATCCTCCCGCCTCAGCCTTCCAAAGTGCTGGGATTACAGGCGTGAGCCACCGTGCCCAGCCGGGACTCTGCAGATTCTTGAGGCAGCATAGGACATCACATGGTGAGGGGGCTGAGTGTGCTAGTTCAAGTCTCTCCTCTTCTCATAAAGCCACTAGTCCCTCTCCCATGATAACCCATTAATCCACTAATCCATACATGTATTAATCCATTAATGAAGGCTCTCCTATGATGACCCAATCACCTCTTAAAGGCCCCACCTCTCAATAACGACACTGGAGATTAAATACTGATTTAATACTGGTGATTAATATTTCAACATGAGTTTTGGAGGCGACAAATATTCAAACTATAGTCCTGGGGATGGTGTCAGTGCAAGCTTTCTAGGAAGCATTGCTTAAGCCCAGGCTTGGGGATGCACAGAAGTTTCTCAGGCAAGGAATGAAGAGGAAAAGTCTAGTGAATAAGAGAAGCTCTCCAGAGTCAGGAGCCAAGAAAGAGCACAGAACTGTAGGGGAAATATAGGGTAACTATGGGGGAACTATAGGAGAACTATAAAAAAAACTATAGGGAAAGTATAGGAGAACTCCAGGGGAACTCTAAGGGAAGTATAACTTATCCCATACAGCAAGAACAGAAGTGCTTCTCGGTATGACAGGTAAAAAGGCTGGAAGGAAAAGCACAATACAGACTCCAACAAGAAATATGACATGTTGAAGATTTCAGTGTATTTTGATGTGGGGAATGGAAGGACCTTAGGCAAAGAGGTAACACAAACACCTCTGTGTGTACAGTAATGGACTGGAGGAGATAGGGTGTGAGCCCAACTGATGTCAAGGGAAACTGGGTAAATTGTTTTCAGAAATCACAGTAACAAATGACACACAGAGAGAAGACAGAGAGAAAGGGATGGAACCTAAAGATATCTGGAAAATGAAAATGAAATCAACACAATGTGTACTCTACTGCAGTAACATTTTCTCCTTTAGCAGTCCATAAGGTACAGGGTCGTATCTTACTCATTTTGTGTACCCAGGTGCACAATAAATAGACCTCAAGAAATACTGGCTGACTCTAGGAATCACAGCCTCAGTGGAAAAAAATGTTCCAGGGGTAGAACAGAAAAATGAGGTTCTGTTAAATTAACAGACTTAAACCCCAAACCCTAGACAAAGAATCCCTATTTACAATGGAGACTAACAGGGAAAATAAAAACGCTTTAGAGGTCCTGTGTGTCGTCAGTCAGCAACACTGCCCCAATTCATCATGACTGTGGTAGGCAGAATAAGGGCCTCCAAAGATGTCTACATCCTAGTCCCCAGAATCTGGGACTATGTTACCTTACATGGCAAAAAGGAGTTTGCAGATATGATTAAAATAAGGATCTAGAGATGAGAAGATAGGCTGGATTATCTGGGTTGGCCAAACGTGATCACAAGGTTCTATTTATGAGGAAGGCAGAAGGGTCAATGCGAAGGAAAGATAACAGAAGCAGAGGTTGTGCCAATGGGCTTTGAAGTGTGAAGAGAGGATTACAAGACAAAATATGAGGGAGGTCTCTAGAAGCTGGAAAAGGCAAGGACCAGATTCTTCCCAGAGCTTTTGAGAGGAACCAAACCTGCCATCACCTTATTTTAGGGCTTCTGACCTGCAAAACAGTAAGATGATGAAGCCACAAGGTTTGAGTTAATTTGTTAAGGCAGCAATAAGATGCCAATATGGTGATCATCAGATAAACTAAAAGCCCTGTGGCTTTTTGAAGGTGTCCAGGTGTCGTGCATCTTGATTTGTCAAAGGTGCATAAGCAAGACTTTAAGGTCATGTTGGGTCACCGAAGAAGAGTACCCCACTTTGGAACCATGAGCTAGAATAGCAGCCTGAAGACAGCAACCCTGGAGGCACCCCACGAGATGAATGAAATGAGTAGAGGCCAAACCAGGAAGGCATGAAGAGACAGAAGAGCCACAGGAGCAGTGGGATAACAAAACAGAAGAAAGAAACAGTGCCGTCTACACTGGAGAAGAGTGGGGGAATGACAGTGTGAAGATAGAAAATCAGAAAGGAGTGGGGAAAGCTGGGCGAGGCAATAGGAAAGGAAGCATGGGGAAGAAAGGACCAGGCAGGGCAAGGATGGGGAGAGGCACAGAAACGAAAGGCCATATGACCCAACACGCAGAAAGATGTGATCCACGAGGGAAAAAAGATACAAGCCTTCAATGACGTTATTAGTTTCCTTTCAAATCCTGACATGTACACATTCATAGACCCCTCCCTGGTTCTTAAAGCAAAACATGTGTGAGGTGCAACAGCAACGTCAGGCTATCAGCCCCATTCTGAGAAGACATGCGTAAGGCAGCAACTGCACTTTGGGGCTAATGGAGGAGAAATGAGGGGGTGTCCTCAAAGTACTGGGTGGGGAGGAGAAGGGAGGAGAGAGACCTCACCCTCCACTGTTAGTGTTGACGGCAGTACAGGAAATGATACCCCAAAATATGGCACCTTGGCATACCGCGTATTTTAAGCTGAAAGAAGCCGAGAAAAATTCCACTTGCCCCTTTCTGCCCTGAGATGGGCTAGGAAACTCAGAGGTCACTCTCTGACTTCCTCCTTCCATCCTCCCCTAAAGGCCTGCCTTCATGTGGCAGGTATCCTGCCCTGTATCTGGAGGGCAGGAATGTCACACAGGTCACAGAGAATCTGAACAAACAGGCCTTGTTCAGTGCACCCCGCTTATTACCATCAGATCCTGCCCTGTTGTCCCTCAATCACACTTCCACGTGACTGTCCATAAAAACACAGTTTTCTCTCAGTCTTTGGGTCTTCATTTTCTGAAGGCTCCTGTGCCATGTAAAACTTGTATTAAATAATTTTTTTTTTTTTTTTCTTTGAGACGGAGTCTTGCTCTGTCACCCAGGCTGGAATGCAGCAGCTCGATCTTGGCTCGCTGCAACCTCTGTCTCCTGGGTTCAAGTAATTTTCCTGCCTCAGCCTCCCAATCAGCTGGGACTACAGGCACCTGCCACCAAACCAGCTAATTTTTGTATTTTCAGTAGACACAGGGTTTCACCATATTGGCCAGCCTGGTCTGGAAATCCTGACCTTGTAATTGCCCGCCTCGGCCTCCCAAAGTGCTGGGATTACAGGTGTGAGCCACCACACCCAGCCGTATTAAATAATTTTTTATGTGTTTATCTTGTTAATCTGTCTTTTATTATAGGGATTTCAGCCATAAACCTTGTGATGGGTGAGGAAAAGTACTACTTTTCTTCTTCCAGTGTCAAACCATATTTCTTGGAGCATGAGGAAATGAGGAAGCACAGTGTTCAGAGTCACTGGCAAAGCACCAGGCAACGTCTCCTATGATAGCTCTGTGCATACGAGGAGAACAAGATGGGATAACTGCCAGGAAGATCAGGTGGACTAGAAACGTGCAAGTGACCAGAGTCGCAGCTGCTCGTCGGCACCAACGCTGACGTCTGTTTCTGGTGCCTTGGCACAAGGCTATTTCCTCATCTCTGACTTCTCTCAACATGTTTATTCCTGCCTTTGATAGTCATAGATGTGCTTCTCAAATGTACAGGTGACAATAAATGAGCACATAAATTAACAAAAAGGGATGGAAAAAGATATCTACAAAGCCAAACAATAAATTAAAACAAGATAAACATCAATAAAAATAAATGTGCATCTGATGCTTCCCTGTAAAATCGGACTTTGTTAAGTGGATAGAGTTCTGATTTAGCATCATCTTCATCATTAAAAGATACATAACAATTGTGGAGCAGGTTTTGTCTAAAATCCTAATTCAATTTTCTGTTGTATTAATGAAGTATCTGGAGAGATGGTCCCTCTTGTCCCTGTCCCAGCACACAGAATTCCATTCAGAGCCTCAGGCTTTCGGCAGATCATATGAGAAGCAGACGTGTTCAGAGGACTGTGGACTAGACAGTGAATAAATCCTCTGGCCCACAGTTAGGGAACTGAAGAAGGGGAGGAGCCGGAGACCAGGCTAGTCATTAACACGGCTAGCTGAGAACGAGGGGGAGAGGACAACCATCTTCCAGCATGGAAAGGACAGGCACATAAAACAGGAATGGGACGTGAATGTCTGGGCCACAGGGAGCTAGTAAAAGTCACCAGTACTTACTTATCTGAAATACTCGCAGTAAAATGTGGTTCAGAATTCAGATTTTTTATTTTATTTCATAAAGGCATCTGCACTGCATATTCTTTGACACCCCAAAGAGAGTCTGAGACAGCACCCCATAATTCCTAGGTTTTGATATTTCTGCATCAAAACCTAGGAATATTGACTTTAAGTAGGAAAAAACAGAGACCCTAAATAGCTTCACATCCATTCAGGTCAGGTTTGGTCACCAAATGAATTACAAAAATGGGGAGGTTTTGCTACCAAATTAAATACGGAAACTTTCTGATTATAGATTTTGGAGTACAGGCTAAGGTACTAAGAATGACCACCGAGAAGGCACACACCCAGTCCTCCCATCCTCAGGCACTCCCAGTCCCACTGTGCCATGGCGGCACCACTGTGCCGGCTGACTCAGCCCCACCATGTGGGCTCCTGGCTGTTCTTTCCAGCCCAGGCTTCCTTCTTCCTTGAGACCTCTTCCTCCTCCTAGGATGCTTCCCACCCACCCCCCAGAGCCAACTCCATCTCCTTCCAGGGACTGCTCAAATACTTCACTGAGGCCTAACCTGATGCCTAAATTCCAAACTGAAACATGCTCCTACTTGGCACCACCTAGCTGTTCTTTTATGAGTGCCACTGACCCCTTCCTAACATGCTGCATAATTCTCTTACTTATCATAGTTGCTGTCTATCTCCCCTATTAGAATACAAGTCCCATGAAGGCAAGGATCCTTGCCAGGTTTTTATTGCTCTAACTTTAACATATAAACCATGCCTTGTACATCCTAGGGAGGACGGTGGTGATATTAAAAGTGATTCAGGCATTGAACGAGTGACTAAATTAATTGATTTTAAGATGTCTTTTGGTCCCCAGATTCCATCCTCTAGGCTGGAATTAAACTGTGAAGTGTGGGGAGTGACGGCCAGCCCCAATCCCTTTGCTGCAAGTCAGGTGCAGACAGGCATGAGAGTCTTTGCCCCTGCTGTCCTTTCCCCATGACAGTGACACCTGGAGAGGTCAGTGTGTTCAGAACCTCGGGTACCACTGAGCATCTAGAAACCCATAGGGAACTTTTTGTTATTCTAGCAAAACAAAATGATGAAAATATACATCAGGTTGAGACGCAAAATTGTCAGCCAGATTTTGCCCAATTTTCAGAATAAGAAAGAGGCAGCCCTGCCAAGCACTGGCACTCTACATTCTTAATAGCGTGACAGAAGGACCATAAAAAATGATGAAGGATGGGCATCGGACTGTTCTTTACCATATGAGAGTTCACTGGGAGAGACAGCCTAGGACACAATTGTTGGGAACAAAAACCTCAGACTCCATGCAAAGCACAGAGACCGAATGTCCTGGGTTGTTAAAGAAATCACTGACCCATCTTTTGTCCACTTAGTGAAATAACCATAATGATGATGCCTAAGAGGAGATATCTGACCGGGTTAAATACAGCTCTTTATAAAAGCAAGAGTATCTTCAAATGTGCATGTATTTCAATTTGAGCAGGCTAGAAAAAAGTACTGATAGTTATTTAAATTAGACTTACAACCTTCTTTATGCAATGGACTAACTCTAGGACTTGTAAATGAGCAGTAATTTACCCAGCAAAAGATACATATTAAGTCTTTCAGAAATAGTTTTGCAATAATCAGAGCAATGATTGAAAGAAATTGAGGTCTGGGAAGTTAGCAGCACTTGCAGCAAATTAATCAATCTCAGGCATTTTGGAGCTGCTCTGAGTGCACAGACATCAAGGAGCTCTGAGCCAGTCCCCCTTCCTCAGACATACAGGTGGGGATTAAACGGCACTTTCATTTCTTCAATAGTGAAAATAGTCTGTATTATCCAACTTCCAAATATGCCCATTTGTAAGATATTGATTGAAATTCTTAACACTGACATCACTAATAACATCAGCAGGGCCTGGAGTAATTTTGTTTGAAATATCTTATGCAAGCTAAATCCTGTATTAATTGAACATCTCAAAGAAGAATCTACCCTTTATACAGCCCATATGTTTTATTTTAATAAGTAACATAGTATTGACCTTTGATTTCTAGACCACAACCAAGTTAACCCAAATATTTATCAATTTGGAGTACTGTACTAAAACTAAAAATTCTTACTTGTATCATCATATACTAGCAATATATATTGACAAGTACATGGTCAGTTGGCTAATGAATATACAGATAGCCAAAATAATATACAGATATCCAAAGTTATATCCTATTATTATCAGTATATTCAAGAGGAATTTGATTATGGAAATTTAGAGCTTCATTCTGTTATTTAGACATAGTTCATTTCATGATATATTCATAATAGCTGAATAACATTATTTAATAAACCTGTATTTAAATTTTATCTAGAAGTTAATCCAAATAATATAGAAATACATAATAAATGCAGTAACTAGAAATGCCAGCAAAATTAGAAGTTCTGTAGTCTTAAAATCAAATATCCAACTGTTAACTGGGTTAACTTGGCCAAATAAAACTAAGGAGCCCAACACTGACGAACATTTTTTCACATATTTAAAGGTTCAAACCTTTGCAAAACTAGATCTCAAGCCAGTTCACTTTTAGACTGTAATTATAGCACTCTAGTATGGGGAGAGTGGCAGTGCCTGTGCTACCTATCAAACATGATCTAAAAGATCAAGCTAGTCATTCACATGGCTGGTTAATAACGTCACTTTTCCTTAGTCAATGTGCCTTAAAATATACAACTCTTCTGAAAACACAGTTGAAAGAGGATAAAGATGTAAGATAAAGGAGGTTAAAATCCCTACAGTTTTGAATTTGCACAGGAATTGTCAGTATGCACTCAGGGCACAGTTTGTCTTTAAATGTGTGTATGTGTGCATACCTAGATATCCTAGCTCTCTCCAATGAGAAGATCCAAAAACAATAAACAATAAAATAAATAAAGTAGTAATGAGCACCTCTATGTTCAGATTGTAATTTCTAATGGCCATTTCCCACAGAAAGAGAACCAGGATTCCCTGGAAAAATGGCCAATTCTAGGTCTGAAGTAGAAAATGGAAAATATACACCTAGAATATGTCATCACACCAGAAAGCAAAGAAGCTCCCTGAGATGGACCAGGACAGGAGTCACCCATGGAGAGTAAGCCCCACTGGAAGGCTGGGGAAGATGTGAGCAGCAATAAAGATATTAAGTACAATGGACTGAAACACATCAAATGTGTTCAAACACACAAGCTGATGACGACTATGCTGATGATGACAACAATAATTATAACTACCTTGGTCACTTTTAGTGATGACAGTAAGTGACTGATAGCCCTAGACCATTCTGCAACTCCTAATGAATTAATGAGTCAAGGCAATGATCATCAATGGCTGATAATGTTATGGGATCCCTTGGGGTATTGCTTCGACCCCCAGAAACCTCTGTGGCCAGTGGTACCTTTACCTGAGTTTTGCTCAGGACCAGTGGGCCCACTTGGCCTGGCAGGCTGCACTCGGCTGACACTACCGGCCTGGATTCCATGCCTGCCAAGGGCAAGTGGAGAGGTGAGGGGTGTGTGAGTGAGCGAGCATGGGATCTGGCCACTGTGCACAGCCAGGCACACTGGCTGTGGCAGGATGGGCAGCTCCAGGTGCTGGCATGGGCACCAGCTCCCTGCAAGCAGCTTCCAAGGCTGGCAATGGGGAATATGGTGGCACCTAGAAGCTTGAGACACCAGGAACTGCAGCCACAAAGAGGGTGTCACAGCCCTGGCTCAGGGAGCTTCTAGGTCTGGGCTTCCTGAAGGGCTGTAGGTCTTCTCTCCTTCTCTCTTTCTTGTCACCCACAACGTGGTGAGCAAGGAGCATGTTTCGGCCCTGCTTGTGTTATAGCCCTTGCAGCCCCGCCATTTGGTGGGTCCCGAGTTCTTGTCCTGCGTCCGGGAAGAATGAGGTATGCAGACAAGTGGAGGATGAGTAAGGTGAACAGGAGCTTTATTGAATGACAGAATAGCACAAAGGAAACCCACAGTGGTCAGCTCCACTCCACAGTGAGGGTGTCTCAACAAGTGTTTAGCTCTCAGCAGAGAGGAGACCCTTGAGTGGGTAGCTCCTCTATGCAGGCAGGTCATCCAGTCAAGTGCTCAGCTCTCAGCAGAGAGGAGATCCTGGAGTGGGTAGCTCCTCTCCCCAGGCAGGTCGGCCTGAGTGCTCAAGTCTGGCTGAGTCCATGGATTTTATGGGCTTCAGAGGGGAGGAAGTGTGTGCTGATCGGTTCATGGGTGGCCATGGGTGGGCACAAAAAGAGCACCATAATTTCCCACTCCCGGACTGCAGGACTGACAGCTCCCAGGCTTCAGGCCTTCCCTAGCTTGAAGGTGGGACTTCACCGGGGAACTCCCCCATCTGCCCTGGAGCCTGTCTGCCTCCTGTTCATGGCACCCAGGCTGTTCATGCTAAGGGGCACCTGCAGGCCAGTGCCAAACTGCCCTCAACACCACCTCAGCCTTCCTCCCATGCTTGTCAGTGCCTAAAGTCAGGAAAGGGCTAAGGTGGCAAGGGGCTGGCATGTCAGCGCTGCCCTGGGCACACACACACCTGGCTGGGTTGCAACAGCCCTGGGTTTGGCCTCAACTTTGCTCCAAGATTGAAGCGGGCACTGGGAACAGGGAGAGGCCAGTCAGTGGGAGCAGGCACTTTGAAGCCTGCAGGTGCAGGGGTGTCTTCCTGAGTCCCTGAGAGTGCAAAGATGCCCAGGTCCACAGCTGTGGCTGGGTGGCTGCAGCTGCGCCTGGGAGGGCAGGGCTCCTGCCTGCTCCCAGCCTCTAAGAGCACAAGGATGCTGGGTCTGAGGCCATGGCTGGGCAGCCGCAGCTGCGCACAGGGAGCATGAGGTTCCTGCCCTGCCAGCTCAGCAGCGGGTGGGGCTTCTGTCTGTTCCCAGTTCCCACCGGCCCCATGAAGCAAGCAGCCCCAATCATGGCCATCTCTGTCTTCCTTTCTCATGGGATAGCCTCAGATACTTGAAAGCAAGAAGAGCAAGTGAACCTTCCGCTGAATATGAGAAAAGAAGAAAGAAGAAAGAAGGCTTTCCCAGAATGTACAGTTTGTAGGCCCAAAGGAAGCGGACCTTAAGATTAGTGGCGATGCCCTTCCTTCTCTTCTGCCCTCCACACTGACACAACCTGACCAGTAGTTTTAAAAATCCAATTTCAGACACCAGGGTCTACTTTAGGGTGGAGGGTGGGAGGAGGGTGAGGGTCGAAAAACTACCTATCAGGTACTATGCTTGCCACCTGGGTGACAAAACCACTTGGACACCAAACCCCAGCAACACAAAATCTACCCATGTAACAAACCTGCATATGTACCCTCTGACCTAAAATAAAAGCTGGAAAGAAAAAAATAAAAATAAAAAGTCCAATTTCAAGTCCAGGCCAGGAGACCTCAAGGTTGCTATGGAGGAAGGGGCTCTCTACTGCCCTACCTGTTCCTGCCACATCCTACAGCACCTGTTGCTTACATCTTTTTTTGGCTGAGTTAGATAATATCACAAAGGAAAAATTATTAATTAATTTCTTCTAGAGTATCCCTAGACATGTTATACTGTTTCATCAATATAAAAGAAATTTTTATTTTTAAATAAAGGTAATCCAAAATCATACTAAGTTAAAACATACGGTATACGCCTAAAGGTTTTCAGTAGCTTCAGTCTGATTGTTCAGTATGATATTATATAAATATAGATATAGATATTTAACTGACTAAAACAATAATGGATGTGATTTTAACTACTCCAAATTTTTTAGAGCAAATGGTTCCCATAGCAACTAAAGACAGTCCTCCTTTATGCATTTCTAGTATTTTCTGGGATGCTAAGTGATGTTAAATTTATGCTTTAATATATATGGCATAAAATACCCAAGTTAAGCTTGTGAAGGGAACCATAATTTTACTTCTTTTCATATCATTTTGTGGCTTTTATACATAATAACAAAATTGTTCTGAAATACAGTTGTGATTTTTTTCCTTATAATCAGCAAATGAAATGAAAAGCCACCTAGAAAGGTTGACCAAAAGCGTATATCCATAACATGAAAGCCAAGGCAACATCGCATACATACAAAAACAACTTTAATTGTACATTCTGATCAATGCTATCATTTAAATTACATGATACTTATGAATTCATGAGGAACTATCTATGTCTTTTTCTGCAGTACCAAAGATGCATTATGCTTACGATACAACATAGATGGCCTGGGTTCAAATCCGAGCTCTTGTGATTAGCAATGCACCACTGGAAAAGTCATTAAAACTTTCTAAGCCTCAGCTGCTTCTTCTACAAATGGACATATAATAAAATTCTTGTAGGGATCAATGAAAAAAATGCCTGAACATCACCTACCAGAGTAATTAGCACATAGCAGTGTTCAGTAAATATAGTTGCAATCACGTTATTTCAAACACACCTGCTGAAGTCAGTAATATAAACACTATTCCTATAATTTTTAATTTATTCATTCAAAAGCCAAATTCTATGGTAGACCAGTGAAACTGTTCCCATGAAAATCGTCGTAGGTTATAAAAATCTCAAGGTTTCCCTCCTTTCTCTCAGAAAAAGGTCTAAAATTATCTGAGCTCAAAAACAAAATATGAGCAATTTATTAGACTGGAGAAACATACTTTTTTCACGATTGCATAGCTCATATCCAGTTTGGTGGAATTATATGTCAAACTCTCAAAAGAAAAAAAATTATCAATCTCTAGGCCAACAGCTAAAAAACTGTTAACTCTAAGTAGTTTTTTTAAGAAAATTAAACTCCTCAAAGGAAGAGCTCAAATGGAATTACATTCTTTTTTTTTTTTTTTGGAGACGGAGTCTCGCTCTGTCGCGCCCAGGCTGGAGTGCAGTGGCGCGATCTCGGCTCACTGCAAGCTCCGCCTCCCGGGTTCACGCCATTCTCCTGCCTCAGCCTCCCGAGTAGCTGGGACTACAGGCGCCCGCCACCAAGCCCGGCTAATTTTTTTGTATTTTTAGTAGAGACGGGGTTTCACCGTGTTAGCCAGGATGGTCTGGATCTCCTGATCTCATGATCCGCCCGCCACGGCCTCCCAAAGTGCTGGGGTTACAAGCGTGAGCCACCGCGCCCGGCCAATTACATTCTTTACAAAAGGTGGATAGGATAGGTTTAATTCATCTATTACTATGACACAAGTATTGCCATTGTACAAACTCAAATGGAATATCCTTATTAAAGGTATACTTCTTATGTTCATGGAGATCATGGAAAAAAATAAAGGTATATGTCTATAACGTTTAATGTGGATGCTGTGGCAAGAAAGATTTACAGGAAGAATTAGGAAAGAAGTTTTATGACAGAATAAGAAAACCTAGGCAAAGGGTACAAGAAATGAAGATTTAGGAAAGATGATATATTGAACATATTTGCTTCTAAAATTACTCCAACATATGCCTGTTTTTATTAATCAGTTTTTGTAACTCTGCATGATATTTGCCATATAGCCTGAAGCAGCAGAGGCACTACTACATTCTATGAATTGCTCCTCTCATCAAAGACCATCCTCTGAACAGGAACTTTAGGCCTAAAGCAATCATCCCAGAGAGAAACGATTTCCTCTGTGCTTGTTTTCCTGCTCTAACTACAAATCTACTTTTGATGCTCACCTGAAGGAGCTACACGATTTGTTTGGGTAGCCAGTAAGCTCCATGCATTAGTAGGTATTCACTGAGCATTTTGCTATGTGACAAGCACTAGTTTAGGTGCCCGGTTGTACCAGCATTTTTAACAGTATAGCAGTCCCCCCTGTTCCATGGGAGATACATTTCAAGACCCCTAGTGGATGCCTGAAACCATGGAGAGCTTCTGTCATGTCTTGCACACACAAACTTAATGCCTCCTTGTACATCTTAACTAAGCACTTACCATGCACTGTAGCTGTAAACTTTTGCAGTCTGAGGTACAACAGCAAAACTAGAACGAATTTATTTTTCCTTCTTCACAATTTCAAGTATAGAAGATTCTTTCTTACTGTAGATCTTAGCAAGCAGTGCGTACAATTTTTTTCTTTCCTGATTAGGTTGAGCACTTTCACCTTTTCACTTGAAGGAGGCACTTTATGCTTTCTCTTTGGCATATCCAATTGCCGTCATCACTACTCCTGTGCTTTGGGGCAATGGTTAAGTAAAGTAAGGGTGACTTGAACATAAGCACTGTGATCCTGAGACAGCCTATCTGATAACCAAGACACCTCCTTAGTAACTACTGGGTGGGTAGTGGGATTTGTTGGACAAAGGGGTGATTCATGTCCTCAGTGGGACAGTGTGGGACAGAGTAACTTTTCATCGAGCTGCTCAGAATGGTGCACAATTTAAAATTCATGAATTGTTTATTTCTGGAATTTTCCATTTGACATTTTCGGACCACATTTTCACCGACCACAGGTAACAGAAACCATGGAACGTGAAAATCTTGGATAAGAGGGAACTACTGTACTTTACAGTAACATCGTCTGATTTCCTTTTCTATTTGTATAAACTAATGCATATTATGGAATCATTTTAAAAGGCTATTCTGGTGCATTACTTATAATAAATGCCCAGCTCTGCTTGCAAAACAGTAAAACTCTCAATTAAATTGTGCTATGATGGATTTTAAAGTTCTAAATTTAACACAGGTAAATCGCAGTAAATCTGAGACTATCAGGTTAAAAGGCTAATATTATTTGAGATGCAAGATCACTCAGTGAAGAAAAATGTCCAAGAGAAAAAATTCACGCATTTGTAAATAAATAACAATACTTATACATAAGTATAAACATGTATATATATATATACAGACATAAACATATTAGACATATAAAACTGACTTTCACTAATAAAATGGAGTTGCCTATAATAAACATAAAAACCGGATATACAATTGCACTAAAGTTTCCTACATTTTCTGGGCTTCCTTTTTCTCCTCAATAAAATTAGGAATTTAATTTGAAGATTGCTCCAAATTCAGAGGTTACATAATTGTGTAATTTAAAAAAGTAAGATATTTAAAAATGGTACGGACCTCTAACATCTGTGAAGAGAAAGGGGTTATTTTCCAGGTTTCCATTGCCAACTGCTATTCACTCAACATGGACACCTCAACCCCTAGCCTGATCAAAGATCTGTTCATCCTTTGTTGAAAAGACGTCGCTTCTCCCCTCCGTCTTCTGCTCTTTGTCCTGGAGGCAGAACCTTTGTATTTCCCACCCACTCTGAATGTGATGTGGTTGCTAACAAGAGTAAGGAATGCAGGAACCTCTACAACAATTATAAGAAATGAATTAAAGAGCAGAAGTTACAAAAACACCAAAATGGGACCTCAGGCAGGAGAAGAGGAAGGCAGTGGCCCCCGTGCCACAGGTCTTGTAACTGCACATGCATGAGTCATCTATAAGTACATAAACACTAGCTAGCTTTGGTTATCACCTTCATTTACTGAAAAGTATTATAAATAGAAAGTCCTGAGAGAAACAAGAAAATGTAGGCAAATAATATTTGGAATACTGAAGAAAGAACAATAAAGGTTTTAATACAACCATACATAGCTCAAAGGTCACAGACTACATAAAAAATATACAACATCAGAAGTTGCCCATCAGCAAACAAAAATTATTTCTTTTTATTTATTTATTTATTTTTGAGACGGAGTGCAGTGGCACAATCTCGGCTCACTGCAACTTCCATCTCCCAGGTTCAAGTGATTTTCCTGCCTCAGCCTCCTGAGTAGCTGAAACTACAGGCATGTGCCACCACACCCAGCTAATTTTTGTATTTTTAGTAGAGACAGGGTTTCACAATGTTGGCCAGGATGGTCTCGATCTGATCTCGTGATCCACCTGCCTCACCCTCTCAAAGTGCTGGGATTACAGGCGTGAGCCACTGCACCCAGCCAAGAAAGTACTTTCAAAAGTATAAAAGTGTACATAAAGTATAAAAAGAAAATCTCAAATTCCATTTTCTCTTTTCAGTGTTATATATATACACACACACACAGTATATGTATACAGACTCTGAGATATTTTCAAAATGTGGGCTCGAAAAGTGATCAGAAAGTTGATAGCAAAAATTACAGTAATATTTTGGGTGCCTGAATGATTTCCATAAATACATTTAATTTTAGTATCTCACACTGTTGCAGTCCATGTTTATATGAATAGATTGCCATATCCGATAACATATCACAAGTATCTTCAAGAACTGCATTGCATATAGGTTTTTCAATACAAGAAAAGAGTTCTACAGATGTTATCTTCCTACTGTCTGGAAAATTTTTTAAAGTATTTTGTAGCTGTAACAATGGATGCACTCACACACTGGGTCTTATTCTACTGCTCAGTGTTCCAGAAAAAAACAATCCCACTTGGCAACATAACCTGTGTGGTCCACAGATGAGACGAAGAAAATATAAACAGATGGGACACATCTGTTAATCATAAACATTTCTTCATTAGTGTCATCATCAGATTTATGTTATGTTATTGTGAAAGACTCTGGCAAAGATTATATTTAATCTATATTTTAAAAAATCAAAACCTTGGCCATTTTTCACAGGTATGGATCAATATGACATGTACTACATATAAACATTATTTTCTGTGGTCAGGATGGCACCTTGATATTAACGATGTAATACTGGTCACACCCAAATTCTTCTATCAAAGCGTAAGTGCATAATGCCTATTCACCTACCTTCCAAATTCAAGAAGACGGTATAGTAGAGTGGAATTACTTAGAGGTGAAATAAAAGTAAATAAACAGAGTTGTATTATTGCCAGCTATGCCATTTTTCTTTGTGACCCAGGACAATTCTAAACTTCCAGCTCCTCTTCTATAAAACAGATAAACCACCATGGGATACAACCATGAAACTTTGTGCAGAATACCTATTGTGGGCCTCAAAAGACTGCAACACAAGTAGTAAAAATTATTATAAATAGGTCGGGCATAGTGGCTCACATCTGTAATCCTAGCACTTTGGGAGGCCAAGGCAGGTGGATTGCTTGAGCCCATGAGTTTGAGACCAGCCTAGGCAACATGTTGAAAACCTGTTTCTACAAAAAATACAAAAAATTAGCCAGGCGTGGTGGTGCACACCTGTAGTCCCAGCTACCCAGGAGGCTGAGGTGGGAGGATCATCTAAGCCCAGGTGGTAGAGGCTGCAGTGAGCCGAGATCATGCCACTGCACTCCCGCCTAGGTGACAGAGTGAGACCCTGTCTCAAAAAATATTGTAAATGATTATATTCAAAAACACCAATGTATCCCCAAACAAAGATGTATTATTAATTTCTAAATATTGACTCACTCTTGAGAGAGATTTGAATCACAGAAAAAACTAAAAATAAGTTTTTTCTTCAATTTTCTGCCTGGATATCAGGATTATTTTGAGGACCCAAATGAGTTTACATGCAGACAGGCGTTAGTGTATTACAACTCTACATTAGAAAGACCTGGTCCGTGACGAAAGGTTTACATGTCTTCACAACCTCTAAAGAATGGCCTGAGAAAATGTTCAAGGGGGAGTGAGGGGTCCTGGGCAAGAGGGCAGGAAGGGCTGTACAAAACCAGCATCTGCTGAAAACCTTCATCACTACTGGAAACTGCTTTGTACACATATAGATTAATAGAAACTACCCTTGCAGGTGAAGGACACAGGTCTTATTTCATAAGCTATTAATAAAATAAACATTTCCCCACAAAATGCCTACCCAACCAGGGAAAATAAATTATTTAACAGTAAAATTATTCTAACATCACAAAGATTCACTAACCAAATAGTGTCCTGATTCCAGGATAAAGTAAGTTTCAGTAAAAAGCTCAAAGTCACAACAGTTCTATCTGTGTCGTCTCCTTCTTGACAGTGCAGTGCAGAAAGCTGCAGGGCAATAAATGGTCACTGAAGACAAGAGGGGTCAGAAAAGACTCAGCAAGAGAAAAAGAAAGGCATTAAGGGACCGATTGTGAAAACAACTACCAACACCATCATTCAAATCTAATGAGAAAAAATTCAAAGATCAGTACATGGAAAATTAAACGTTGGGGTCAAACTGAGGCAACTGAATACAGGTACCAGTTATATGTTATGTCTGCCTTCTTTCTTTCCTGATTAGGAATGTGTGTTGTATTTTTTGCTTCACACTAGTAATTTTCAACCCTGGGTGCACACTCGAATCACTTGGAGAGTCTTTAATAAAACATTGCATGCTGGGCCCCACCCTAGACCAACTAAATGAGAATCTGGAAATAGACAAGACATTTGTGGAAAAAAAACAAACCAAAACAAACCAAAACCCTTCCAAGTTGTTCTATAGTAGAGTCAGGGCTGAGAACTTTGCATTTAGACCCTTTGTTTTTCAAACCCCAAAATTGTAAGTAGCTTTCTCCATACCACATGACAAATTATCTTTAAAACAAAGTTCCTGGATGTGTAGGAAGTAGTGAAAGATTCCCAACCCAAATAAGTGCTCAAGTTTAAGCAGGGGCACACCAAGTCCAGGACATTTGCAAAAATAAAGAGAGCAAATCATGTCCTCAACAAACCTTAAATTCTTGGGAATATCTAAGATGACTCTGTTGAGGCGAGAGCTTAGACTTAATATCGTATTTATATTGTGTTCTCTAGACTTAATATAGTATTTATATTGTATTCTCTCAAGTAATATCATAAATATTAGGAGCAAAACATATTTTTCCACAAATAATTAAGATTTCTAGAGATAAATCAAAGGAACAAATAGTTTCATTTTTATAAGGTACTTAATACTCTGTGGAAAATGTCAATAGAAGATGTTTATCTCATCATTAATTACCACAGATGGCCAATCTTGATTGTGTTTAATACCAAATAGCCATTATCTGAGAAAACAATTCTGTATTCTAACATCAAGAGTTTAAAACAACTGGGATGTAGGTTAAAAAGAGAAAAAACTTTTGAATACTGAGGACAGTTTTCACAAGCTGCAAAAAGCTCTTAAGTTAGCAGTTACAAAACTTTTACAGACAAAGAAGAAAGTAAAGATGAACTTGGAATATACAATATAATCCTCTGCATACACTTCCTGGCCAGCAAAGTCTCTAAAAGGGACAGTAGGATATGAAAAAATAGAGTGACACTGGACAGAGGGGTGGAACATCCTGGCAGAGAAAACAACAAGAAGCCTCTCCAGAATGCATTTCCCATCTGACAATTCATTGCGGATTAATCTTGGGACAGTACACTCAAATGTCTCCCATTTTCCCCAGAAATAGAAGAATAAAAATACTATTGGGCTGGGTGCAGTGGCTCACACCTGTAATCCCAGCACTTTAGGAGGCCAAGTCAGGAGGATCGCTTGAGGCTAGGAGTTTGAGACCAGACTGGGCAACAAAGGAAAATCCATCCCTATAAAAATGACAAAATAATTACTCAAGCATGGTGGCATGTGCCTGTAGTACCAGCTACTTGGGAGGCTGAGGCAGGAGGATCACTTAATCCCAGGAGGTTGAGTGAGATGGTACCACTCTACTGCATCCTGGGCAACACAGAGAAACCCTGTCTCTTAAGACAAATACAAAACAAAACAAATGACTACTGATTTACATTGCAGTGATTAAAAGGAATAAAGGATTTAGAAATTACAGAGTGTCACATGAAGTCTCCCATCACAATCATAATTACACTGCGAGGCATGACAGGAGGTGGAGAGATGGCACGTGCAGAGACAAGGCCAGCATGCATGATGAAGTGGAAGCCAGTGTGGAGCACAACCGCGTACACAGAAGGGTTAAAACCCGAAGGACAGTTCAACTCAGTAGCAAACTAAAAATAAATAGATAATACTTTAAAAAAAAAAAAAAAAGAAATCCACACAAAACAAAACAAGGAAGGACAAGGACAAAAAATCAACACTACTCAAGATGAAAAATGAGCAGCCTCCAGATTAATGCTTAAAAGGAAGAAACAAGAATGCAATTGGAGAATACCAAGGCAGGGGAAACCCCAAACCTAGAGCTTAAAGAAGTGGGTGGCACTCTGGTTAGAAGGGACAGGCAATTTAATCCCACTCATTCTGTCAGGATTCCTGAGAGCATGGATGTATCCATGTAACCCTCTGCTATGCAAAACACATATGGTGGAATTTGAATAATTACAAAACAAGTCACACAATTGATCACTACACCAAAAACATATAATTTAAAAGCTCAAAAGTAAAATAAGTATTATTAACTTCTAAGTTTAAGCTTACGGCTTGGAAATTCAAATGACAAAAAGGCCTATGAAGTGTTGTATGGTGTGTATGTGTGTAAGAGAGAGAGAAAGAGACTCTTTAGATTTTTCTCAAGAGGAAGACTTAGGAGAAGAGTGCTATATTTTGTAATTTAATAAACTGCCGTATAAGCAATTTGACAGTCAGATCTTCCAAGCAGGATGACTAAGCATAAGCAAAGGAAAAAAAAAAAAGAAACTCACAAAAGGTGTGTAAACAAAAATAATTAGCTTTTATATATTACTAAGTAATCTGGTTACTTATTAACAAAGAAGGAAACTCTTACACTAGGACCTGAGTCTGTTTCTCTGGGTTCCTCCTCCAGGGTGAATATATTCTTCCCTCTGGACTCTCATCAACTGGTGAAAACGAGTTACTGTACCTGTAACCAGAGCCTGTCTCCTGCCACGGTCCTGCCGATGGCACTGCACTGGAAGGTAGCAAACTGGCCGGCATTAACTTCTACATTCTGAATCCGCAGGAAGTGAGGAGTCCTTGCTACATAAAGAAAAAGAATGAAAGATATTAAAAGTGGAGATTTGTAACTAATATATATGTCTTCTTCAATCTATCTGCCATTTTTGGCCTTTCAATTTTGTTCGCCTTGGGAAAAAAATAATGCTTTTGCTTCTATGAGCTTTAAAGATTTAACTATAATTTTAAAAAAATCATAAGAGGTTTTGGTATGTTGTGTAAAAGAATAACAAAAAGCCAAGCATTCTGGAAGAGAACGAAACAGAAAGCAGATATTTTATTGTTCCTGCTGTGCAAATTATCATAGCTCAGCAGTCTTCTTGTAATAACATCTGTATTAATAAAGATTATACTGAAACCTAATTGATGTTTTGAACAAAAACATATTAGATATTTATACCGGCAACATGAAAAGAACAGTAAGAAGTTAAACGATGTTGTCAAGGAAGCTTTTCAAGCCAAGTACACAGCTGTACATAATATTATTTTAATACAACTAACTGGTATGCAGCATTACTTATGTAATATTTTTCAGCTACCAAAAATACTACTCCTTTAGACACACTCTGTGAAATGATGCTGAGACTGCCATAGCATGGCAATGTTTGCTGATTCTTATTTCCAATTCAAGAACTAAGAAGGATTCCAAATGGTGAACACCATTGTCTCATAATGTACATTGCCCATATGGGACAGCTGTTTAAATAAAGGATTATTCTATTTGGTATGAGAAGCACAGACCAATTTCTGCATCACACTGAAAACAGGTGTCCAGGAACTAGGATGGAAATCAGGACTTAGATTTTATGAAAATTCTACTTTTAGGAAAACATTCCCTTATTATAACAATGATAGAGTGAAAGAGTAACAAAGCGGGAAGGGTGGGCACAGAAGAGTGCTTTCCACAGAAGAGGTGGGAAGCAAAGAGGATGATCATACCTTCTGGGAGAGACAGATAAATCTGGATAATAACTAGAATACATCTGTTATGCCTTGCCAGCTTTTCCCCACTGCAAATGTGTCTTCAGCCATGTCTAGGCAGCTTCAAAAAAGGGTGCCCCACTACTGGGTAGCAAAAGATTACAAACTAGTGCTCATATTAGTCTGGGCAGAATGTAATTAGGAATGGAAGTTGAGTTACTACTTCAGAACAAAGAACAAAGAAAAACTTAATTTAATGTCAAAAACACACAGGAAAGCCCCATTATTAATTTGGAGGCCACTAATAATTCAGACAAAGTATTCATGATGCTCAGCATGCAAAATGTTCTAAATAACTTCCAACAAAGCAATATAATCATGGACCACTGTTTCTTAATACTAATAGATTAACATACAACTCTATGATCTCTGCTTTTCACTGACTTAATCAAATTACCCCTTGCTCAAGAATAACATAATTCTGTGTTTTTAAAAGATCTCTGTAAAAAGTCCCTAAATGAATTTCTCTTTTAGTCTTTGTTCCTGAAAAAGTCAAAGACCCATTGTTTTTAGAAAATGGAACAAGGTAACCTTTATTGGGTACTTATGTGCCAGAAACTTTTCCATTGAGTACTCACAAATGTTCTGTGAGGGAGATATTTTCTCCATTTCCAAGATGGGGAACACTTATGGGTACTTAGCTAGTAAGTGTAAGAAAAAGAACAAACTCCAGTATATCCAGTTCCAAACACCAGGCTCGGTTTACGAAGCCACAGTGCCTCTCCCCAGATTTCCCACCATCTGTGCCTTTCCTTATCTCTTCATCCCACTTGCAGTGGCTCCCCTGGGTCTGCCTGCTGGAATTTTCAAGGCATTTCTCAAATGCTGTTCCTTCCATGAAGCTTCTGTAGATTCGCTCACCTTGTGGTTAGGCCTTCTAATATCACAATGGCCACAGCGCTTGATGCAACAGAACTTGATGTTATCGCCTCACACACAGCAGATACTCATTATCATCATTAAATTCATATTACTTAAAATTATTAAAACTACCCACCTATCCTTAAAGACTGTTCATTTTAGATTTCAATTTCTGTAGAATTCTACTCTCTCACTCTCATCTGATATTAACGAAATTTTACCATACGAAAAACTTTATAATCATTATAATTTTAGGTTTACCTACACCACAAGTCCCCAACGTGAATAGAGTTCACTAAGAATTTTAAGATTTAACTCAATTAATAGGAATATATTAGAAGCCAAAAGCTGTTTTCTTGTCAAGGAAATTTAAACAAATTTCTTTTAATAAATCTATTTTAGTACATGTGTCATTAACTGGAAACATTAAAAACAATTCCCCCGTGAAATAATTCTAAGCATACTCCCAAAGCTGTGCAAGCTGAAGCTGATGACTTGATAAAACTTCAAAAGATTAATCACCACCACTGTGTGGGCCACTCAGAAAGCCCACTGGAATACCTGCCTCTTCCACATTCTGCTCAGGGAGTAACCGTGGCTGTGACACTACTATCATCACTGAAGACGCTTCAAATCCAACACCCAGAAATCACAACTGGCTGCCTTCTGGACTCAGAATCTGAGTTTATAGTTTGCTCCAACCATTATTCTTTGATTTCTTTTTGTTTCCTTGTTCTAATCTAAATTTGCTCTCTTTTATAGATCTCTTACCTTGCAATTTATAACACAAATATCTCTGCACAGCAATCAAACCACTTTCTTTTTTTGAAGGAACTTCTACATAGGGAAAATACGGGGACCCATTCAGATCCCCAGAGTTGGTATAAAGATTATTTTAAAGTGAAAACATTTGAGCAAAAGAAGATGCAGAAAGAAATCTTATCTGAACTTCAAGTAGTTGACTAAAACAGACCTTTCCCAGAAAAAATAGTTGCCATTAACTCCCCTGTAAGGGAGTTACCTAATTCAGCTCCCAGGTAGACAAACTGCCTGTTGCCATTGCCATCAAAAAGCCTGATAGAACTTTCTACATTTTCCCACTGAAGCCCTAAAACCACTCCCCATCTTTTGTTAAATGTGGAATATAAACCTTTATCTCTGGTTATTTAGTGAGTTTTCCATTGCTGGGAACTCTGGCCTGCAAATGTGAAAATAAACTTTGTCTTTTCTTCAATTAATCTGTCTCTTGTCAGTTAATTTGCAGGTCCCCAACCACTGTACCCAAATCAGAAAAGGAAAAGTTTTCCTTCCAATGATATCTAAGGACAATGCCTTGAAGCCTCATTCCACATGCTGACCAACCCCCGCCTTCCATCTCCCTGTGGAGTGTTAAAGGCTGAAGTTATCTGGCACACTCAGAACAATAGGTTCTCTCCCTGGTGCTGGTCTCTCCAGTGGATTTCCCAGACACCTAATCCTGCTCTCCCCCAGCTACAGGTTACTACAGCAAGCTAGGTCTCTAACACAAGGTGTCTGGGTATGTAGCCATTTCTCAGGATAACTTGGGTTAAAGGGGTATTGCACTCGGGGCCACTATTCTAAATTTTACCCCGCTCAGTTAAGCTGGTCAGTTCCGAGCCTGTGCTGAAGGGTTGTTAAATATTTTCAGTATGACTCCTGGTGAATCGCAGCAGAATTATGCTACTAAAAGGCAGTGCTGTTGGCACCTAGAAAGCAGAGGCTAGAGACGCTGCTAAAATGTGCCAGATAGCCCCCACGACAAAAAATTAGCAGGTGCCAAAATCTCAATAGCACCAAGGTTGAGAAACCCTAATACATATCATACATAAACAAGTTTACTGAAACATCCTCCATTATTGAACACTGAGGTTTGTTTCCATTACATATAATGCCAAGATAAAAGTTTTCATAATTAAAACCTTTATTTTTTCCATAAGTTAAACTATTAGAAATTACTAATTAAAAAACACATGCATTTTTGCCAGTTCTGAAATGGTGGCACAGAAGCAAGTTGGCTTCACTCACTCCCACAAAAAATAAATAAATATACAGCACAGAGATTATCACCAGCAATACCCAAGAACTCAAATATGAGGATGAGACTATTCCAGGGGCCAGAGACATGAAAAATTTCTGAGCAGAGGGAAGAAAACCAGACTTCAATATCTGTGAAACCCCAACGCCCAATCTGCCCAGCAGAAAGTATCCGGAAAATTTCCTCTGACGCATAATTTCTACATTGGAAAAAATGAGGTCAAAGTGAGTAAACAATTTTCCCACTATTTTGGATTGCCTGACAGGAAATCTGTCCCTTCCCCAACCCAATGGAAGCATCGAAAGTGCCTGAAGGGAGAAATATCCCTAAGGACAGAGACAAAGGTAGGGGGCAGCAGGACTGCCACCCCAGCATTAGAAACTTTATCTGTAACTTGGCCAAAGGGATGCCAAATCAGAGTGGCTGTTAAGCAGCACCTCACTGTAGGAGAACTGTTCATCCTTTCTGCACAAACCCTTAGCCAGCCTTCCCACACTACTGGTATATCCCTTTTGGGACCTCCCAAATTCAGGGAAAGTAGCACTCTCATTGTTTACCATAACTGAGGCAAACTTTGGCTTAAGGTGTCATCTAGTGCCAAAAATAAGGCAGTAACCTAGCAGAGGAAAAAAAGGGAAATCAACAGGTAAATTACAAAGAAGCTCTAAGCAAAAATGTCCAATAAAAACCAAAACAAGCCAGACTGGGAAGACTTGAATAAATAACCAACCCTTTAATGCAAAGACATAGACATACATCCACAAGAAACAAAAACAAATGAGGAACCACAGCCTCTACAAATGGACAAAGCAAGAAACCAGTGACTGACTTGAACAAGATGGTGATATGTGAACTTTATAACTAAAAACTCAAAATAGCCATTTTAAGGAAATTCACTGATCTCTAAGAAGCCACAGAAAAGCAATTCAGAAACTTATCAGAGAAACAAACAAACAAACAAACAAAACAGAAATCTTGAAACTAAGAAATACATTTGCTGAATTAAAAAATTCATTAGAGGCCGGGTGCGGTGATGCACGCCTGTAATCCCAGCACTTTGAGAGGCTGAGGAGGGCAGATCACGAGGCCAGGAGATAGAGACCATCCTGGCTAACACAGTGAAACCCTGTCTCTACTAAAAATACAAAAAATTAGACGGGCATGGTGGCAGTTGCCTGTAGTCCCAGCTACTCAGGAGGCTGAGGCAGGAGAATGGCATGTACCCGGGAGGCGAAGCTTGCAGTGAGCCAAGATCGCGCCACTGCACTCCAGCCTGGGTGACAGAGCAAGACTCTGTCTCAAAAAAAAAAAAAAAAAAAAAAAATCATTAGAGGCTCTTAAAAACAGAATGGGTCAAGCAGAGGAAACAATCAGCGAATCTAAAGACAGCTATGTGAAAATTTACAGTCAGAGAGGCAAAAAGAAAAACAATGAAAAGGAACAAAGATTGTCTACAAAATACTGAAAAATACCTCAAAATATCAAATTTAAGAATTATTGGTGCTCAAGAGGTAGTTGAGCAACAGCAAGGGGCAAAAAGCTTATTAAAAAAATAAATTACAGAAAACTTTCCAAAACATGAAAGAGATAAATATCCAGGGACAGAAAGTTCAGAGAACACCAAAGAGATTCAACTCAAATAGGGCTACCCCAAAAGATATAATGATTAGACTCTCAAAGGTTAAAGACAAAGGGATTATCCTAAAAGTAGCAAGAGAAAAGAAGCAAATAACATATAAAGGAATCAGGGTTCATATGGCAACAGAACTCAATGAAAACAGGAGTGTATAAGAAGATATTTTCAAAGTGTGGAAAATTTTTTTAAATTGCCATCCAAGAATACTGCAGCCACTAAAGCTATCCATAGAAAAATAAAGGTCAGATAAAGTCTTTCCCAGACAAACAAAAGTTGAGAAAATTCATCACTATTAGATCTATCTTACAAGAAAGGCTAAAGGGAATTCTTCAATCTGAAAGGAAATAACATTAATATGCAACAAGAAAACATGTAAAAGTATATAAAACCCACTGATAATATACAGACAAATCCAGAATATTCTAACACTGTAGCTGTGGTGTGCAATCTACTCGTAACTATTATGAAGCCCAAAAGACAAATCTATCAAAAACAGTAATAGGTATGGCAACCTGTTAAGAGATAGGCAATATAAAAATATGCAAATTGAAACAACATAAATTCAAAATGTGAGGGGGATGGAGTTAAAGCATAAAAGCATTTTTTTCATTTTTCTGTCCTTTTATTTGGCATCAAAGATAAGTTGTCATCTCTTTAAAATAACTTATATCTGTAAGATATATTTTATAAGCCTAATTGTAACAACAATGCAAAAACCTATAATAGATTCATTACATATAAAAAACAACAAATTAAAACATGTGACCAGAGAAAATCATTTAACTACAAAGTAGTAAGAAAGGAAGAAAGACAAGAACTACAAAACAACCAGAAATTAAGCAACAAAATGGCAGTAGTAAGTCTTTACTTAATAATGACATTGAATGTAAATGGAGCAAATTATCCAATCAAAAGGCATAGAGAGGCTGAACATATAAAAAACCAAGACATAATTAAATTCTTCCTACAAGAAATCCACCTCAACTATAAAGGCACACACATAGGTAAGACAAAGTGAAGTGGGTGGAAAAAGATATTCCATCTAACTGGAAAACAAAAAAGAGGAGGAGTATCTATGTTTATTTCAGATAAAATAGAGTACAAATCAAAGACTATAAAACAAAAATGGTAATTATATAATGATAAAGGGATTGGTTAAGAGGATAAAACAATTATACATATTATACACCCAACACCAGAGCTCCCAAGTATATAAAGCAAACATAGATCTAAAGAGAGAGATAAACTGTAATACAGTCATAGTAGGGAACATCAACAGACCAATCATTCAGACAGAAAGTCAACAAAGAAACATTAGAGTTAAACTACACGCTACGCCAAATAGTCCTAACTGACGTCTACAGAACATTTTACCCACATGCTATGGAATACACTTTCTTTTCACTAGTACATCCAAAATTATCCAGAACAGAACATATCTTAGGCCAGAAAACAGGTCTCAACAAATTCAAAAAAGTAGAAATAATATGAAGTATCTTTTCTGACCTCAATGGAATAAAACTAGAAATCAGTAACAAAAGGAACCTAAGAAAATACACAAACACATGGAAATTTAAAAACATGCTAGTGAACAACCAATCGAAGAAATTAAGAAGAAAATCCCATAGGTTTAGGTATGTTGTATTTCTGTTATCATTTGTTTCAATAATTTTTAAAATGACAATACTACTCAAAAATTACAAATTCAATGGAATCCCTATCAAAATACCAATGCCATTCTTAACAGAAATAGAAAATATAATGCTAAAATTTATATGGAACCAGAAAATATTCCAAATAGCCAAAGTAAGCCTGAGCAAAAAGAAAAAAGCTGGAGGCACCATACTACCTGATTTCAAAATGTAGTATAAAGCTTTAGCAACCAAAACAGCATGGTACCAACATAAAAACAGACACATAGATCAATGCAACAGAACAGAGAACCCAGTAATAAATCTATGCATTTGTAGCCAACTTGTCTTTGACAAAGGTGCCAAGAGTATACAACGGAGAAAGGACAGTCTCTTCAATAACTGCTGCTGGGAAAACAGGAGAACCATATGCAGAAAAAGGAAACTAGCCTCCTCTGTTTCAACATCTACAGAAGTCAAATCAAAATAGACCCAAAGATTTAAATCTAGGACCTGAAGCTATGAAACTACTAAAAGAAAACACTGGTGAAACACTCCAGAACATTGGTCTGGGCAAAGAATTTTTGTGTAAGACCTCAAGAGCAACCAAAACAGAAACAGACAAATGGGACTGCATTAAGTTAAAAAGCTTCTACACAGCAAAGGAAACAATCAACAAAGTGAAGGGAGCCCACGGAATGGGAGAAAATATTTGCAAACTATCCATTTGACAGAGGACTAATCATTAGAATATACAAGAAGCTCAAATAACTCAAGCAAAAATACAAATAGTCCAATTTAAAACTGGACATTCAAGTAGCTGTCTTCAGATTCACTGATTCTTTCCTCTACTTGACCCATTCTGTTGTTAAATATGAGCCTCTAATGAATTTTCTCATAAGACATGAAAATTGCCAACAGGTACAGGAAAAAAATGTTCAACCTCACTAATCATCAGAGAAATGCAAGTCAAAACAAAAATGAACTATCACATTACTCTATTTACGATGGCTTTTATCAAAATGACAGGGAGTAACAGATACTGGTGAGCAGGTGGAGAAAGGGGAACCCTTTTACAGTGTTGGTGGGAATACAAATTAGTATAGCCCCTATGAAAAACTGCATTGAGGTTTCTCAAAAAACTAAAAATAGAACTACCATAAGATCCAGCAATTCCACTACTTGGTATATATCCAAAAGAAAGGAAATCAATATATCAAAGAGATATCTGCACACCTATGTTTATTGCAGCACTATTCATAATTGCCAAAATATGGAGTCATCCTAAGTGTCCATCAATAAATAATAAAGAAAATGTGATACACATACACACACACACACACACACACACACAAACACAATATCTCCTATTACATTATGGAATATTATTCAGCCACAAAAAAAGCATGAAATCCTGTCATTTGCAGCAACATGGATGGTACTGGAAGGCCTTATGTTAAGTGAAATAAACCAAGCACAGAAAAACAAATAGAACATATTCTCACTTAAAATAATGGATCTCATGAAGATACAGAGTAGATTAATGGTTACCAAAGGCTGGGATGGATAGGGGGCGTGGGGTGCAGAATGAAAAGAAGTTGATTAATGAGTACAAATATACACTTATTAGAAATAAAACTTAGTGCTTGAAGATCAACAGGGTGACCACAGTTTGCAAAATCTACTGTATATTTCAAAATATCTAGAAGATAATAACAATTCAAATTTTTCTAGCATAAAGACAATAGTTAAGGTGATGGATATCCCAATTACACCGCTTCCATTTTTACAAATTGTATACATGTATTAAATTATCACATGTACTCCCAAATATGCACTTATATTATGTATCAATAAAAAATATATATATATTTTTAGATGGAGTCTCACTCTGTCACCCAGGCTGGAGTGCAGTGGCGTGACCTGGGCTCACTGCAACCTCTGCCTCCCGGGTTTGCGCCATTCTCCTGCCTCAGCCTCCTGAGTAGCTGGGACTACAGGCGCCTGCCACCACACCTGGCTAATTGTTTTTTGTATTTTTAGTACAGATGGGGTTTCACCGTGTTAGCCAGGATGGTCGTGATCTCCTGACCTCGTGATCTGCCTGCCTTGGCCTCCCAAAGTGCTGGGATTACAGGTGTGAGCCACCGTGCCTAGCCAAAGATAATTTTTAAAACACACATTTTAAAAGACATTTGACATAAATTGTCAAACTGCTTTCCATAAAAGCTTATAACAATTCACATTTTTACCATCAGGGTACAAAAGAGCTTTTTCACCACCTTTTCAAAAGTACCTTGTCATTCGCTGCAGCATGGATGTGCCTAGAGTATATACATGATGTTAAGTGATAAAAGCCAGGCACAGAAGGACAAATACCACATTCTCACTCATGTAAGAGAGATAAAAAAGTTGATCTCAGAAGTCAAGAGTGGTTACTAAGGGGTAGGAAAGGTAGGGCGTAGAGGGACAAGGAGATGTTGGCTAATGAAAACAAAATTACAGTTAGATATAAGTATTAATAAAGTTATACTGTTTTACAGTACTGTAGGGTGACTATAATTAACAATAATTTCTTGTATATTTGCAAATACCTATTAATAGAAGAGAGGATATGGAATGTTCCCAGCACAAAAAAAATGATAAATGTTTGAGGTGATAAGCTAATTAACCCTGACTTGATCATTATACATTGTATACATGTTTCAAAATATCACTCTATACCTCATATATATGTGTAATTATGTGTCGATTTATTTTTTGTTTTTATTATTTAAAATAAAATAACATTTTTTTAAAAAAGAAAAGGACTCAGCTCTTTCCCCCTCTGTCTGCCATGAGAGGACACAAGAAAAAAGATGGAAGTCTGCAACCCAGAAGAGGGTCCTCACCATAACCTGACCGTGTTGGCACCCTGATCTCAGACTTCCAGGCTCCAGAACTGTGAGAGGTATATTTCTGCTGTTTATTTTAAAAAATACAGTAAGTACTAACTTCTATAATCTTTCTTGAGAAAGTTATAAAATGCAAACACTCTGCTCTATCAGCAAATGTAATAGTTAAAAAATAATGTGAACATGAGAATTGTCGCTGGTTCTGCTAAAGGTGTGTTCATCTATGGTATGCTCAGTTTTGGAATATCACTTTCTTTTAAAGTTTTGTATCTTAATGGATTTAAGGGGTCCAAGTGCAGTTTTATTCCTTGGATATACTGCATAGCAATGAAGTCTGGATTTTTAGTGTACCCATCACCTGAATTGTGTACATTATTCACCATAGGTAATTTCTCATCACTCACCTCTTTCCCCGTCCCACCTTTCAGGGTCTCCAATATCTATTATTCTTTTATGTCCATATATACACATTGTTTAGCTCCCACTTGTAAGTGAAAACGTGTAGTTTTTGTTTTTCTGTTTCTAAGTTATTCCACTTAACAAAATGACTGTGAGATCAGATTTCTCCAAGAACATGAAAGTCAAACTTTCTGCTAATGGTGTAAATTTTTTCAGTAAATATTAAAGGCTTATATAATCTTCCAAACTTTTAAGATGCCTAGATTCCCCTTGTTTAGTGCTATAAATCCTAGAACCATTTTCAGGTGGCAAACAGCTTAAGGCTGATACTATTTTAAGATTTAGATTTCAGCACATTTGTGTTCAAGCATCAATACTCCCTTCAGTCCTTTACTATCTCTGAATATATACAAAAGTTCTTAAACCTAAATCTTCACAAAATTTTTTTATTTGTAAAATAGAGATTTTTTAAAAGTACCTATTTCGCAGTGTTGATATAAAGAATAAACAAGCCAAGGCGTTCTCTGTGCTTCATACTTAGCCCACAAAAATGTTCCTTACTATTTAAAATAACTGATCTGTCACTGGAACCTGGAAAAGAGCCCAAGAAAAAGAGCTCTACAGCCAGAAAAGTGTAGATCCCATGCTGAGCTGTATGCTCTGACTCTTGCCATACTACTTTAATTAACATCAGGTGTATACCACCTTCAGAATAGAAATTTCAATCTATCTCATATTCAAAAAGAAACATTCTCTCTCTCTCTCTCCAAATTTATAGGCCCATTTATCTCCTGGATACCCTTTCAAAATGCTATGCCAGCTTTCTTCTAAAACCTGTAGGAGATTTAAAAACTAAATATCTTCCATGAATAATAAACAGGTTCTTAGTACAGCCCTCCTATCCTCTCATCGCTTCCATATTCTGTTGCTTCTTACTAAGAAAAAACAGAGGTTTTCGGGTATTAATTGATCTCAAATAAGCCTTTGATCCCAAAGCCAAGAATTATCATTGACCAAGATACAAATCATTTTGTAGATGTTTCATTATTATTGATTCTTCAGTCTGCATAAAAATACTAGCAACAAAATGAGAGAAGAGTAATTTGTGAGATCAAAGTGCAAATTGAAGTGGAACAAGAGGACTATGTCCTAACCCCCTTTTGCTTTAACTTACATTTTAATGTAATGGCATAGGTGGAAATGTATGGGATGCATGCCCAACCACCAGAATAAACAGAGTTAATATTTCTCTCTATTGGTGTAACATATCATCACAAACAAGGAAGCGAATTGCTGCCAAAAAGAACAGCCTGGTACTGCTTACTCTAACACTGAGAACCAATATATTTTGCAAACATTTTTGGAATTTAATGATGGGCATACAACTAAACTTCCCCATCTAGGATATCAATCATTTTAGCTATTTAGAGGTTTACCATTAGCAGCTAACTAATTCTAGCAAGTCTATCACAATGTAGTGCCTAATAATAATAATAACAATAGCTAACATTAATTAAATTCTTAGAATGTGGTAAGCATTGTGATAAATTCTATATGTACATTAACTAATGTAATCCCTATATTTACTCAGTGAGAAAAACATTATTATCTTCTTATACAAATGAGATTATAGGTCCAAAAACGCCAAGTAATTCCTGTGATAGAAGCAGAAAATTTTTCTCTTAACATGTTTCAGGTCAAAGTCAGTTTTGTTTTCCTTAAAAGTTAAGAATAGGCTTTAATGGAATAATTTTTCAAGTGGAAAAACAGATTCAACATTCTTATCAGAGAAAACTAAGGTAGCCACTACATATAAATAACTTTTAGAAGTCGACTATATCTTAAGAAGAATGATATTCCTTTGGAGAAAAGTCCAAATTGTGTTCCCACATGTTTAAAATGAAAGGTCAATTCTGAGTCCCACATATCTCTCAACCAAAGCACATGAATCCGTCTTTATTCAGCAGAACATAATTCCTAAAACAATTCTAATTTGTGCTTTGTCACTGTTATTCTTATTTCAATCACACTATTTAATAAATCTTCATTAAAAAATCTAAATTTGGGAGTGGTAAGCAATGTGTGACTACACAAATAAGGAAAATACTATTTTAAAAAATAAGAATAATTTTGAATTTAGGAGGCCATATTATAAACTTTAATATTTAAAGAAATTGCTGACTTATTTTCTATTGCCCAAGTAATAAAACAGGACAGTCTTGGATTTTGTATTCAATTTATCCAATATACAGCACATGGGTTTAGAAGGGCTTTATCTCTTTTTTACTGTATTATTTTGTTTTTAAATTGGCATCAAAATAATGGGGCATGATTCTGTATAATTTTAAGATTTCAGAATTCAAGGCATCATATATCCCAGTAACTTTGTATAATGTTTCATTGCTACATGCCAACATATAAAAAAGATTATACACCATGCCTAAGTGAGATGTGTTCCAGGATTGTTTTAACATCCCAAAATTAATCAATATAATATGCCAGAATATAAGATGGAAACCACATAATAATCTGATAGAGAAAAAGGATTTGCTAAAACCCAACGGCATTTCTTGATAAAAACATCCAACAAACTACGAAGAAAAAGGAACTTTCTTCCTAAAAACAAGCATTTACAAAACACCACAGCCAACATCATGCTAAAAGACTGAAAGCTTTCCTCCTAAGATGAGGAACAAGACAAGCACTTCTGTTCTTTTCGCTTCTATTCAATATTGTACTGGAGGTTTTAGCCATGGCAGACTCCAAGAAAAATAATAAAATTCACCTAGGTTGGAAAAATAGGAATCTGGATAACCTACTTGAAGATGACACAATTTTGTATACAGAAAATCCTATGGATCCACCAAAAAACCAATCAGAGCTAATAAGCAAGTTCATCAAGATCTCGGGATACACGATCAATACACAAAATCAACTGCATTTCTACAGGCTAGAAATGAACAATCCAAAAATAAAATTAAGAAAACAATTCTATTTAAAAGAACTTCAAAATAAAATACTTAGGAATAAATTTAACAAATGAAGAATAGAACTTGTACTCTGAAAACTACAAACACTATTAAAGGAAGTTTTAAAAGACTTCAATAAAAGGAAAGACATCCCACATTCCCAGATCACAAAGCCTGATAATGTTAAGATAGCAATAACCCCTCACCCAAACCAGTCTACAGATTCAACACAATCCTTATCAATATCCCAGCTGAATTTTTTTGGCTGAAATTGATAAGCTGATTCTCAAATTCATTTGAAAGTACAAGGGATTGGCTGGGCGCAGTGGCTCACGCCTATAATCCCAGCACTTTTGGAGGTGGAGGCGGGCGGATCACAAGGTCAGGAGATCGAGACCATCCTGGCTAGCACGGTGAAACCACGTCTCTACTAAAAATACAAAAAAAAAAAAAAAAAAAAATTAGCCAGGTGTGGTGGTGGGAGCCTGTAGTCCCAGCTACTCGAGAGGCTGAGGCAGGAGAATGGCATGAACCCAGTAGGCGGAGCTTGCAGTGAGCCGAGATAGCGCCATTGCACTCCAGCCTGGGCGACAGAGCGAGACTCTGTCTCAGGAAAAACAAACAAAAAAAGAAAGTACAAAGGATTCAGAATAGCCAAAACAATAACGAGAAAAGAACAAACTTGGAAGACCCACTGATTCAAATTTCAAAATTTATTAAAAAGTTACAGTAATCAAAATAGTATCATACTTGTAGCAGAATAGTCATGTAGATCAACTGAATAGAACTGAGGGTCCAGAAATAAGTCTTTATATTTCTTAATTAATTTTCAACAAGGGTACCAAGGCAATTTAATGGAGAAAGAACAGTGTGTCAACAAATGGTGCTGGAATAACTGCATATCCATATGCAAAAGAATGAAGTTTCACCACTTTCTTACAGCATACACAAATACTAACTCAAATAGCTCATAGATCTGTAAGTAAGAATTGAAACTATAGGCCGGGCATGGTGGCTCATGCCTGTAATCCCAGCACTTTGGGAGGCTGAGGCAGGCAGAACACCTGAGGTCAAGAGTTCGAGACCAGCCTGGCCGAACTGGTGAAACCCTGTCTCTACTAAAAATACAAAATTAGCCGGGCTTGGTGGCAGACACCTGTAATCCCAGCTACTCAGGAGGCTGAGGCAGGAGAATCACTTAAACATGGGAGGCAGAGGTTGCAGTGAGCCGAGATCACACCACTGCACTCCAGCCTGGGTGAGAAAGAGAGACTCCATCTCAAAAAAAAAAAAAAAAAAATTGAAACCATAAAACACTTTGGAAAAAACATAGAAAAGCTTTGTGATCTTAGAAGAATTATTACATACAACTCTAAATAGTTGTATCTAAGTGATGAAAGAAAAAACAGAAAGTTGGACTTTATCAAAATTTAAACCTTTGTGCTGTTAAGGATGCCATCAAGAAAATGAAAAAACAACTCATAGATTGGGGCGAAACGTTTTTGAATCATATGTCTGATAAGGAATTTGTATGTAGATATATAAAACCTCTTACAACTGAATAATAAAAAGATAAATAACTCAATTAAAAATGGGGAAAGGATCTGAATAGACATTTCTCCCAAACATACATATAAATGGCCAATAAGCACATGGAAAGATGCTCAACATCATTAGCCATTAGGTAATCCAAACTACAAACAGGTGCCACCTGAAACCCATAAGGATGGCTATGATTTTTTTAAAGACATAAATATTCGCAAGAATATGAAGAAACTGAAATCATACACTGCTGTTTGAAATGGAAAACGGTGCAGCCAATTAAAAAAACAATTTCACAGTTCTTCAAAATGCTAAAAACAGAGTTACAATGTGATCCAGCAATTCTACTCCTAAGTATATGTCTGAGAGCATGATACCCAAGAGAACTGATAACAAATGTTCACAGCAGCATTATTCCCAATAGCCCAAAGGTGAAACAACCTGAATGTCCATCAACTGATGCATGCTTACATAAAATGTGGTATATCCATGCAATAAAATACTATTTGGTTTTAAGAAGGAGCGAAATATTGATATACACTACAACATGGATGAACTTTGAAATATGCTAAGTGAAAGAAGCCAGACACAAAGGGCCACATATAGTGCGACTGCATTTAAATGAATATGGAGAACAAGCAAATCTACAGGTACAACAAGTAAATTAATGGTTGCCCAGGGCTAGGAGCGGTGGCCAGAGTAAGTCGGGAGAATAGGGTCTAGAGGCAAGGAACCTAAGGCCGAATCATGCTGACTTCCTAGAACTAAATCAAAAGGAAAATCCCAACTTTCCACACCCAAGTGACAAAAGGACCAGAAACTACTTCCTTTGCACACTGCCTCCCCACACTTTTTCTGGGTGGCAGATGAAAAATTGAAAGTATCTCTGATTGGTCCCCTCCTGCAACCAGTCAGGCTGGTCTTGGGCCAAGTTTTCATTTTATAAGAGTAGAACTTTGCAACTTCACTTCAATCTCTGATTGGTCACTTTCTGCAACCAATCAGATGTTTGCAGAGGGTGTAACTTTGTATCTTCACTTCAGCCTCTGATTGGTCCCCTCCCACAACCAATCAGACTGACCATCAGCCACTACTTCACTTACACAGGGTGTACACCAAGTAACCAATGGGAAACCTCTAAAGGGTATTTTAAACCCCAGAAAATTCAGTCATGGGGATCTTGAGCCACTTGCTCGGGCTGCTCCCACCCTGTGGAGTGTATTTTTCATTTTCAATAAATCTCTGCTTTTGTTGCTTCATTCTTTCCTTGCTTTGTTTGTGCGTTTGGCCAATTCTTTGTTCAAGACATCAAGAACCTGGACACCCTCCACGAGTAACAAGAGAAAATGAAGAATGACTATTAATGGGTAGTGGGTCTTTTGGGGGATGTTGAAGATATTTTAAATTTGACTATGGTCATGGGTACATAACTCTGTGAATAAACTAAAAACTACTGAACTGTACACTTTAAACATGGATAAATTATGTGTGATATGTCAATAAATCTACTAAAATTACATATGGCTTTTAAGACATAAAAATACATTATCAGTACCACAAGGTAATAAGAGAAATACCCATATATGCACAGCTCATAATGTATTTAAGAACAGGAGACAACATTAGGAAGCTATCATAATAAAATGCTTCTTTTCTTACTAGGAGTACTGAACCAAATTCCAAATATATTTTTAGTGTGCATACCAAATGCAAAAATTATATGTTTATTAGAAGTGGTCATACGCTAGAGAGCTGCTGATTCTGCACAGTCATCTCCACATTTCAGGCTGATCTTGCATCTTATTGTCACTGCATTAAAGTCAATTTTATGAGCAACTGTAGACCTGTATCAGAATATCTAATATTAAAAAATGTTGTAATGCCTACTCATAAACCTACATGAATCCAAATAAGAGCCTTTACAGTGAAGCAAATGAGATTCAGCAATTCTGCAGCCATTTGGAAAGCATAGTTTTAGATATAAAATATTAATACTCCTTTAGGATTTAAATTTAATGAACATCAAAATTTCAAAATAATTCATTATTATGAAATCCTGATAAGAAAGCTCATAAAATATTACCTGTAAAGCTTTCATTTTAAGAACGAACTATTGCCTTCTTTAAAATCTTTATTTGCATGTTTCCCCCATTAACTTAGAGATTCAGGAAAAAATAAGCTAAGGAAGAGCTATCATCAAAACCATTTAAGGCTTCCAGTTCACAACGCTGTTGTACCATACATCACCTTGATACAGAGCCTGTTTTGCAATTCTGTGCCCTCACAGCAGCTCCCAAAGCCAATCAGGTATTAGCACAGGTATTCTCCAAACGAGAGAACATAAACACCATTTCTATGGCTATAAGAAGCTATCTCCTACGGGAAGAACAAAATTGCATGAGACATGTTTTAAGAAGGCACTGATAAGCATGAAGTCTTTAGGTCCTTGCTGCACACAATGACTAAAATCCAGTAAAATGGAAGGCACTACACTTAAGGAGCTATTATGTTGGCTAGTGGCCAGATGTAGAAGATGGAGCCCCGGATATGTAATAGAAAGCCATGTGCAACCTTGACTGCAGCCACCACACCTGCACCCAGTACATCTGCCTTGCCATGAGCTCTGCTCTAAGAAACAGGGAGGCAGACTGTCATTAGAGTGCTCAGCACTTAGTAGGCATGCAATTACGGCTCTTATGTTTTTAACCTCCTAGGAAGAAGTGAATCAGAGGCCATGAACTTTTGCATATTAGAAGATCTCATGGCACTTTTCTAGCTGGAGGCTATTACTCTGAGGATTTGGCTGAGTTCCAGCTCAGGTAATTGCATTCTGCTTCCTAAATTTACCCTGCTGTTTCAATTAGGTACAGCCTTGATGGTTTTCCTGCCTTTTCATGAAATGGGAGGGGACAGGGAATCTTCTTGAACTCCCCAGTTTTGCTGACAACAGAAGAAAAGACAAATGTAACATGACACAAAAGTAACATCTGCCTTTGTAATGAATGAATGATTGCTTTATGTTAACTTCAATGTTTGGCAAGCTTCAAAGCACCAAATAAAGATATCAGAGAGAGCAAAACCCCTTTAGATGGAATTAAGACACCTGTGTCATGATACCTTCATCAGGTAACAACCACGCAGGCCTTCTATAGAGCTTAACAAAAAGGGTCCTGATGGTCTATTCAAATCCATGCAATAAAAAGCTGAGCCACTCCTGCAAATGTTTCCATTTTTATTATTGTAGATATAACCATTCTTTCATAATTTTGCGTAGGGTCATCAGGAAAGACCCATGAAATGTATGAACTAGCCAGTTTCTCTTTAATGCCAGAGATCCTAAAAATAAAGCAGGTTATCATCCCTCAGATGGCCAAAAATTTGAAGTCTGGTAATATCAATTTTGAACAAAGATATAGGGAAAATAAAGCTACCATGCATTGCTGGTGGGAATATAAACTGGTTCAGACACTTTTCATAGCATTTGGCAGCATCCAATAAAATTAAGAATGTCGATTTTGGCTTTTGTTGCCATTGCTTTTGGTGTTTTAGACATGAAGTCCTTGCCCACGCCTATGACCTGAATGGTATTGCCTAGGTTTTCTTGTAGGATTTTAATGGTTTTAGGTCTAACATATAAGTCTTTAATCCATCTTGAATTAATTTTTGTATAAGGTGTAAGGAAGGGATCCAGTTGCAGCTTTCTACATATGGCTAGCCAGTTTTCCCAGCACCATTTATTAAATAGGGAATCCTTTCCCCATTTCTTGTTTTTGTCAGGTTTGTCAAAGATCAGATAGTTGTAGCTATGCGGCATCATTTCTGAGGGCTCTGTTCTGTTCCATTGATCTATGTCTCTGTTGTGGTACCAGTACCATGCTGTTTTGGTTACTGTAGCCTTGTAGTATAGTTTAAAGTCAGGTAGCGTGATGCCTCCAGCTTTGTTCTTTTGGCTTAGGATTGACTTGGCGATGCGGGCTCTTTTTTGGTTCCATATGAACTTTAAAGTAGTTTTTTCCAATTCTGTGAAGAAAGTCATTGGTAGCTTGATGGGGATGGCATTGAATCTATAAATTACCTTGGGCAGTATGGCCATTTTCACAAAAGCCAAAATCGACAAATGGGATCTCATTAAACTAAAGAGCTTCTGCACAGCAAAAGAAACTATCATCAGAGTGAACAGGCAACCTACACAATGGGAGAAAATTTTTGCAACCTACTCATCTGACAAAGGGCTAATATCCAGAATCTACAATGAACTCAAACAAATTTACAAGAAAAAAACAAACAACCCCATCAAAAAGTGGGCAGAGGACATGAACAGACACTTCTCAAAAGAAGACATTTATGCAGCCAAAAAACACATGAAGAAATGCTCATCATCACTGGCCATCAGAGAAATGCAAATCAAAACCACAGTGAGATACCATCTCACACCAGTTAGAATGGCCATCATTAAAAAATCAGGAAACAACAGGTGCTGGAGAGGATGTGGAGAAATAGGAACACTTTTACACTGTTGGTGGGACTGTAAACTAGTTCAACCATTGTGGAAGTCAGTGTGGCGATTCCTCAGGGATCTAGAACTAGAAATACCATTTGACCCAGCCATCCCATTACTGGGTATATACCCAAAGGACTATAAATCATGCTGCTATAAAGACACATGCACACGTATGTTTATTGCGGCACTATTCACAATAGCAAAGACTTGGAACCAACCGAAATGTCCAACAACGATAGACTGGATTAAGAAAATGTGGCACATATACACCATGGAATACTATGCAGCCATAAAAAATGATGAGTTCGTGTCCTTTGTAGGGACATGGATGAAACTGGAAAACATCATTCTCAGTAAACTATCGCAAGGACAAAAAACCAAACACCGCATGTTCTCACTCATAGGTGGGAATTGAACAATGAGAACTCATGGACACAGGAAGGGGAACATCACACTCCGGGGACTGTTGTGGGGTGGGGGGAGGGGGGAGGGACAGCATTAGGAGATACACCTAATGCTAAATGACGAGTTAATGGGTGCAGGAAATCAACATGGCACATGGATACATATGTAACAAAACTGCACATTGTGCACATGTACCCTAAAACCCTAAAGTATAATAAAAAAAAAAAAAAAAATTAAAAAAAAAAAAAAAAAAAAAAGAATGTCTCTGCACTACATCCCAGCAATTCAGCCTCTAAGAACACACTCCACTGAGGCTCTCAACACTGCACCAGTAGGCACATCCATAATGCTCACTGCAGCAATATTTACTAGAGAAAAACTGGGGGGAAACACTAAATGTTCATAAAATACTAGAAAAATAGCATGTAGTAAATCCATATGATAGAATACCATGGATTGACCTAAAATATCTAACACTTAAGTTAAAAAAAAAAATAGAATACAGAGAAATTTGTATGGCTGGAAACCATTCATTAGCATTTATAAAAGGCAATCCTTGCTTTTTTGCTTTTATAAACCCATGGGGATTATGAGAAAGAGCACACACACGCACATACACATACACACACACACATTTGCAGTGTTCAGTTGCTCAGCACTATATGTTTCTCGGTAAAAGTTGAGGCCCAGCTCCCTTGACAGAGTGGGAAAAGCCAACAACTCACTTTCCTAGTCACACCAATTGCCAGGCATGAATGAGTGCGTGATCTAGCTTGCTCACCCTGACTATCCCCCTCAGGGCTTTGCACCTAAGGCCAAAGATGCCAAGGCCCAGAATCAGCACAGAAATGTCTAGGCAAGGGTCATCTTCCAAGGGTAAGGTGCACAGAGACACAGCGCCAGCTCCCCTTGTCCTCACAGCTGGCTCCTCTGCCATAGTGGTTGCTGTGGCTGCTTGTGTAGCCTCACTTTGGGGGCCTGCTCATCATCTGAGTTTAGACCACCAGTGTTTTCAGGAATACCACTGCCCTCCAATTCTCTATCAATAGGATGCCTTTTCTGCTTCAAGCAGCTACAGTCTGTTGCTGTGTGCAGACTAGAAACCATAACAGGTGCAACAACCAGCTCACCACTGTGGTGGCCCCTGGGGGGCGGGGTTTGGGGAGAAACACATCTAGCAATCTGTACTATTTTATTTAAGGAAAAAGGCTCACATACAAATATGATAAACTGTTAGTTGCTCATAGTAGATATTTTAAAAATTGTATGTTTATCACCTGTTGTACTTTTTTAAAGTATTAATTTTTAAAAGATGAAGAGCAGGCCATTTCTGGGGTCCCCAGGTGGTTTAGGTAGGTGTCTTTTATTTGACAGATCCCAGGCCTGTTTGCAGCTATATCATCTGAAACCATGTGATAAACACTAAGGAACTGTGCCAAAAACATACTGGACTTAGAAACAAAATGTACAGATTCTCAATATTTAACTTTGTGCTACTACTGAAAAGGGAATTCTAAAGACCATGGCAACAAATAAGCAGGTTCTTTGCAAAGATGTCTGAGCATGCCAAAGAATTCCTTGATTCTCCATTCCTGAACCAAATTTTAAAATACTTAGACTTATACAAACCATGGCATTTACACCGAGTACTTGCTTTTGGATTTCTGGGCTGGCAAACCAACAATACAGGCCTGTCAGGGAACTGTCTTGGCAGGATGACCTCTTCACAGGTTTTCATCCCTTCTCTTCATTCATAATGTAAACATGCCCCCAATGATGTACCCGAATATTTACAAGTAAAGACAACTTACTACATGGATGTCCTAACACCTTCACCTCATCGATAGCGAGATAGCCTTGATGTCCAGAAGTTATCACTTCAAAAATCACCTGGAAAATTAAGAAAGATTTATATTATTTATTCATTTTGTCTTACTTTTATCAAGTATCTCCTATATATAAGACACATAATTTCGTTTATTCTCTCACCAATTCATTCATTCATGTACGTAACATCTGCTAGTCAATGTTCCAGGTTCTAGACTACAAAGATAGGCAAGACCCCACCCCAGTCTTCAGGGAGGTCAATAGGTAGTGAATGGGTTAGACAGAACCCCAACTTAGAAAACCCATAGTGAAAGGATACTTCGTGGGGTTGCGGGGGATGACACGTACACCATAGGAAAAGCGAGGAAGCTCACAGAACAGTGAGTTGGCACAGACGGCAACTTGTTGGTGGGTAAGCTGCTTGGGTGGGAGATGGGGACACCGAGATGGAAGAGGCTTTGGGCTTACCTCTTCAACAGTTTCAGCAAATAGAAAGGATTCCCCACACAAAGCCAGAGTTGAGCTCGTGAGAGATCCTGAACATGAAACAAAGTCTAAAGAAGACTTTTAAGGTTGCACTGTATGTTAAACCCACTGCCATACACAAATTAGGATTGTGGTTGTTTTCCCTCAAGAGACAACATTAAGATTCAGATTGCTTTAGGAGATCTAAACCTTTTCTGAAGGTTCTGAAAGTAACTCTCTGACCACACTGGACCATGTGGGGTAGTAAGATTTACACAAGTGAAAAAAAATACAGTAAGTGTAATGAAAGAAGAGTACAGCGTACTAGAAGAATATACACCTGGAGGACCTCCCATGAGGAGGTGAAATTTGTGCCAATAGCTACAGGATGAGAAGGAGCTAACAGTGTGAAGAGCACCAGGCTCAGTCCTGGGCACATGTGAAGGCCCTGAGGTGGTCGTGACCATGGCCTTCAGGGGGAGCATTGGGACCTACCGCCACAAAGGTCAGCTGTGGCCAGGCTGCAGAAGACTCCACTTTAGGACAGAGACACCAGGAAAGATAGCCTATTAATAATGCAGTGAAGAGACTATGCTAACTGAAAATCAGACAATAAAGCTATGAATCAAGAGGAAAATAATATAAAAATGTCCACAGTGGCAAAATCAAAAGGGCATCAGCTCTGCCTTGACAATTGGAGAAACAAGAGAAGAGGAAAAGGCCTACATGCCTGGAGGTTCTAAGAATGGTGGAGTTTTTTGAGATGGTGGAGCCACTTCAGAGAAATTAAGGCAAAAAAGAAAGAACCAGGGCTGGGCGTGGTGGCTTAGGCCTATAATCCCAGCACTTTGGGAGGCCGAGGTGGGCAGATCACCTGAGGTCAGGAGTTCCAGACTAGCCTGGCCAATATAGTGAAACCCCATCTCTACTAACAATACAAAAATTAGGTGGACGTGGTGGCATACGCCTGTAATCCCAGCTACTCAGGAGGCTGACACAGGAGAATCGCTTGAATCTGGGAGGCGGAGGTTGCAGTGAACCGAGATTGTGCCACTGCACTCTAGCCTGGGCAACAAGAGCGAAACTCAGTCTCAAAAAAATTAAAAAATAAAAAAGGAAAGAAAGAACGAACCAGTAAAAGAGTTATCAATTTTCTTAATCTGATTAATTGACTAAAGGTGTCAGTTGTCAGGCTATCATTTAAAAGATCCACATGAATGTTATTTTGACCTCCATTTACACACAGAATGAAACTATCTCACCAGGGAACCATGACTCATGATGGTAAGTCTTAAAATACAACCTAACCATTGCACTCTTGGAGATTCATTCCAAAGAAACGTAAACTTTCATTCATATAAAAATCTGCACACATCATGTTTACAGAAGCTTTATTCATAATAGCCAAACAACAGAAACAGCCCAGATGTCCTTCAATTGGTAAATAATACACTGTGGTCCATCCACAGTATTAAATACTACTCAGCAATAAAAAGGAGCAAATTAATGATGTACCTAACAACTTGGGTGAACTTCCCGATAACTATGGTGAGTGAAAAACACCAATCCCCGAAGATCGTGTACTCTATGATTCCATTTATGTAACATTTTGTAGTGTTAAGATTCTAGAAATGGAGGACAAATTAGTGGTTGCCAGGGGTAGGAATGGAGGAACATGAGGCAGGAGGGAGATGGGTTTGCTTACAAAAGGACATCACCACCACTCCTTGTGTTAGTGGAATTGTTTAGCATCTTCACTGTGGTGGGAGATACACAAGCCTATTCAGGTAACAAAGTTGTACAGAACAAATTGTACATATTTGTACGATTGTACAGAATGCAATTGTACTATAGTTTTGTAAAATGTTAGCATTCTGGGAAATGGCAAAACATGTACTCAAGAATATCTTTTTTCTTACTACCGCATGTGACTCTACAAAGATTTCCATAAAAATTTCAATTTATAAAAGTAATTACAAGTTAACATTTACTAAGTACATATGTTACATACACTAGGAAGATATCATTCCATTACCTCATTAGTTCATACAAAAAAATCAAGAATTTCATGTTTCAAAAAAATGAAATCTTTAGATACAAAGCAATTGTCCATAAATGCAATGAGTCTATCGTAGATGCAATCTTTAGACTCAATTTTTCTGATTCCAAATATGATGTTTTCACTTCTACACATTGCTCAAACAAAAACTTTGATCCTAGGTCTGCATTATTTTGTGTATGCGATGGATGTGAAACTGGAGAAAGCAATCAGCAGAGCCCAGAGTGGAAAAGCTCAAGAGGCTTCCTGGAGTACAGGGACAGAAGCCATCCCAGAAACTCTTGCTAGACTAGATGACACTGTGCCACAACACTATTATAATAACATATAACACAGGGGAGAGGAAAGGCACAACAGAAAACCAGAAATGAAATAAAACTTCATCCTGTTCGTAAGTTTAATAAATAGTTTCCACTGACAATACAAGAGAAAGGAAGATATGCACAGATGTTCCTGCAATGGGACCCTGCTAATTTATCTCTCTACTACTGAAGTCTATAAGAAGACAATTGAGAGTACAAAAGGAAAATGAATATCGAGAGCAAGTAAAGGAAAAAGCATTCCTGAGGCTCTCAAAACAGGTCCTCTGAATAACAGTCACATCCTGCCTCCCAGGAAACAGCTACAGTTGGCACTGCAGGAACCTGCAAGCTGCTCTGATACAATGGCTACTGCAGGGACAGCTAAGGGGTGGCTGCTGAAGCCACTACTACCAGCTACCCAAGAGCACGGGTGTTCTGGTTAGAAAAATGTATTTTGAAAACCAAACGCAAAAATGTTCATCAGACCTTCCTTCATCCCACCTGCCATCCTCTCTTCCTTCTTCTCTCTTATTCATCCATGCATTCATTCATTCAATGAACTCAAGGCTCTACTGAGTGCCACCTCTCTGCCAGGCACTGTGATAAGCACTTGGAATATATCACGGATAGAACAGCTGAAGAAATCTTTCCTCATCAAAACTATCTTTCATATTGAAATTTTATTTTGCTGTATCAACTACAATGTCTGAAGCTTCTAGTAAAAATTGAATTATCCTTATTCTTTGAAGGGAATGCATTACCTTTTAGAACATAGCATACATGTGAGATGTGCTTGTGTGGATCTACTTTTAAGTTGATCTGTATGTGTAAATTTAATCCACAATATTTTGTTTAAACCTATACAGGGCCATACCCCTACCAAAGCAAAGGAGAGTGGAAAAAAAAAAAAAAAAGGCAGAGAAGATCTGAGACCTGGAAAAGCCATCTAGACTTCTCTAGATCTGTTTTTTCATCCATCGCGTCAAAGAATGGATGACTCTCAGAAGTTTTACGCTAAGAAATTCTGAGTCTTTTAGTCCAAATATTTATAAAATATCTACCGCATGCTTTGGAAGATCTAAGCAATGCAGACAGTTTTATAAAATGTAAGCTTTAGTTAGGGAAAAAACAAGAAACATGAATGATGAAAGAATAGAACAAGATAGCAATGGCCAAATGACAGATTCAATAAACACAGCTCATAGCAATGGGATCCTTTCCTGCCACAGAACCATGACTCCTCCCCTCCAAACAAGCCAAGAAACCTGTGCCACAGCCACACAACCCCCAGTGCAGAGCTTCAGCCTGCTAGTATCAACTCACAGATTTCCCAGCAACTATCTGCCTTCATCCCTATGGACTAGAGGCAAAGAGAGTCTCAGAAACAAGCCAATGCGCCCCATATTTCCCAGCAAGATGACTTGTCAGCAAGGCCACAACAAAAGAATTAAAGACAAACTTCTATCTGCAATTTTATTTGCTCCCCTCAGTCTTCCAACTAGAATATCAAGAGGCAAAGAAGGACAGCATCTGATTACAAATATGTTTCCTGCCCCCTCTGAGTTTAATTAGAAACTTTAAAAAGTAAACTTCTCAAACTTGGCAGGTTCTGGCACTGACTTGAAGCTAATTGCAGAGTCAAGAAGAGAAAAACAATCTTTGTTGATACGTTTATGTGTGCATGCCTACCCATACATACACACAAAATTAATACATAATATATAAATAAAAGTTTCTTACGTTACACATTTGTGTCACAAGTTTGAAGCAATAACTTCTATGTTTATTAAAATCATTTTCTAGTTCTTTCTTAGAAACTTGTTAAGGGACTTATGAGTACAAGTTTTATTAGCTGCTTCATCAAGTTTACAACTTAGTATACAACTGTTTCAATACATACTACAATTATAAAGTAGGTATGAGCTGTACTGGAGAGTTTCCTATTGTGAAGTAAATATGACTAAACGAAGCTATCTGAATTTAGATGCTATACAGTAGTCTGAGATTACCTATTTTAAACACCCAACCATTGAGAGATTTCCCTTTGTATTTTTTCTAACAAACAAGAGGATTAAAACATGCAGCTCAGGCGGGGCGAAGTGGTTCATGCCTATAATCCCAGCACTTTGGGAGGCCAAGGTGGGTGGATCACAAGGTCAACGGATAGAGCCCATTCTGGCCAACATGGTGAAACCCGTCTCTATTAAAAATACAAAAATTAGCCAGGCGTGGTGGTGTATGCCTGTAGTCCCAGCTACTCGGGAGCCTGAGGCAAGAGAATCACTTGAACCCGGGAGGAAGAGGTTGCAGTGAGCCAAGATTGTGCCACTGCACTGCAGCCTGGCGACAGAGTGAGACTCCGTACCAAAAAAGAAAAAAAAAACATGCAGCTCAAAGGATGAGGGTCATCTTAAACACGTTTCTTATAAACAGATTTTGGAATTCTTTTCAAGGTTCCATTGTTGTGAACTCTGGCTACCTGGCAAATTTTCCATTATGTATACCTCTCCAGCCCGTGCCCTTATAAGGCTTCAAAAGCAAAGATAATCTTTTTTCTCTTTTTGTCAAATAAGGAACCACTCTAATGAAAAGTACAGGTATTGCTCTAGTGAAGTATACCAAGAGTGTGCAGAACCCAGTGGGAATCATAGGAATGTCTGAAAATGCCAGCATCTGGGTCAAAAAAGATTGAGGTCAGAGGAAACAGTAACATGAGAATACCAACAGTACCATTGGAAAAGGAAAAAGGAAACGTGTAAGAAATTGATTTGGGGACGTGCCATGTTCATTTTTATGAAACAGAACAAAATATATTGAAAATATTCTATATTAGAAGGTTTGAATATCTTATGGAGCCATGTACCAAGTTTTTCTTCAAAAAGAATAATTTAGCAATTCAAAAAAAACTATTTATTCGTATACTTTCACGTCCCAGGTATCCTTTGCATATATTATCTAATTTTCTCCCGTCAATTATGTGAGGTAGGTCATATTAGCTCCCTTTCAGGGATAAGATGACTTAGAAAGGTTAAGTAAATTTTCTGAGTTCACACAAGTAGTTACAGAGTTGGGTCTAATCCTAGATCTATTTTGCTTCCAAGTCTGGACTCTTTTCATGTTGCCAAACTGCCTAACTAGCAAGTATGAGAGACTATATGTATATAGAATACATTTACATACCTATACACACACACACACACACACATACACACACACACACACACACACACACAGCTTTTAATGTATAGATACACAGGTTCTAAAATTTTTACATCCAGATTTATAAGAAATATAGCAATTGGGAAGACTGATATGGCATAGTTTTCACAGCATCAAGTTTAATACAAGAGTTGGCAAACTATAGCCCGTGGCCAAATCTGTCCCACCACCTGTTTTTATATCGCTCACAAACTAAAGATGGTTTTTATAGTTTTCACTGGTGGGAGAAAACAGAAAGAAGAATATTTTGTGATACAGGAGAATTATATGAAATTCAGATTTCAATGTCCATGAATAAAGTTTTATTGGAACAAAGCCATGTTTATTCATTTACATGTTGGCTATGGCTGCTTTTATACAACAGCAGCAGAATTGAGTAGCTGCCACAGACAGCGTTTGGCCTGTAAAGCCTGAAATATTTACTATCTAGCCTCCTGTTTTTAGAGAAAACTTTCCTGCTTGGCTCACCAATGCACCATCATTCCTCTGATTAACAAGAAAGCACATGTCAAAAGTAATACTTTATCACAGCCAAATACAATATGCCTTGCGCTCCATGGGGGAGCCTCACATTCCAGCAATGAGAAGAAGACCCTGTCCCTGGCTTGACTTGTTTCCAATTATATTACATGTGTGGTTTTCTAAATACCCACTTAAGTTTGTAATATCATAATCAAATTTTTAAAATACATATTTGCAATATACCAAAACAAAGCCAGAAAAATTACTTCATAGGCCTCAAAATATCAGAAAAATAAAAAATAAAATAAAATAAAACCTAACTCATTTAGAAGTCAAAAATCTTCTATAAAGACACTGAACTACTGAGAATTAGTAACACTTTAATATTAAAACTTACCTTAAGATCTCATTTTATACCATCTTCTTTTGTGTTAGCTAAATTTGGACTAAGTTGTTTTTGTTTGTTGTTTTTACTGAAACAAACATTTTTAGGAAAAATGTTTTTGCCCTTTAGCCCAATCTAAATTGTGATTATTTTAAAAGCTGTGGGTCTGACAGAATCACAGAGTCACCTTATTATGAAATAATTTTGTCACAACACAGAATTTAGTTTTGTATCACTTTTTTTGGACTTGGCTTGACAGAAAATACAGTCAATCCTCATTATTCAAGGCAAATTTGTGAATTTGCTACTCCCTAAAATTTATTTGTAACCCCCAAAAATCAATACTTGCAAAGCTTTCATGGTATCTGTGGACATGCACAGAGCAGCAAAAAAAAATGTGAGTTGCTCAACACGCATGTTCCTAGCTGAGGTCAGGCAGGGCAATGTTCTGTCGCCTTGTTTCAGCTCTGATACCATAAAAGAGTATCCTTATCGCGGTCTAGTTAGTGCCATGCTTTTCCATTTTTGTGCTTCTTTTTGGTGACGTTGCTTTTTAAAATGAACCCAAGTATAGTGCTTCAAGGCTGTCTAGCGCTCCTGAGAGTGCAAGGAGGCTAAGATGAGCCTTAAGGAAAAAATACACGTGTTAGAAGCGCTCCCAGTCAGCATGAGTTACAGTGCTACTGGCCTTCGCCATAGGTTCAAAGTTAATGAATCGACAACATAAATTACATACGGCATCTTTAAACAGAAACACATATAAAATGAGGTTATGTATTGATCAGTAGACAAAAACATTACAAAAACACTGTGACCAAAGGCTCACAGGAACCTAACCCCATATTTCCTACAGAAGTAGTTCAGTATTCACTAATTCAGTGTTCTCTGTAATTTCACAGAACATAACTACTGCAAATAATCGAGAATCAACTCTATTCACGTGATGTGGTTCACTCTGAGTCTCCATTTCAAAGCACTGTTTTGCTGATAACGCCCAGATATTTGCAGCCCTGGGATGTAAGAAAATGTAGAATAGAAAGAATCAATATTCATTCAATCTCAACTAATAACATTTCAGGAGACAAGATGTTGTATCCCTATTGCCTTTGGAGACTGTGGGAAAAGCCATTTGCTTTTTAGAGAAGAAACAACTGGTTAAACCAGTTGTTTAAACTGACTATTGCTCTCATTTGCTCATGAAAATCCATCCTGGTTGCTGGCCTCTGAGAGGTTTGACATCAGGCTATCCTTCAGATGTCTGCCAAACAGGAGTGATGCGGAAGCAGTTTAACACCACAGCCTCCCTGATCCTCCCTGCTTCAGTGAAGAGCAAAATTAGCTTTCCATGCTGCCACTTTTCCTTGCTATGTGTAAGCAAAGAAAGGGGATTTGCTTACCAACACAGATACTCACCAAGGAAAATGTGCTGGTGGAAGTCATTAGTCAGTTCCCTAGAACAAAGGGGATTAAACGTCGGTTCTCCCACACATTACCTAGTCTATCCTTCTGGTTTTGATTTAATAAAATGCAAAGGTAGGTCACACCCATTTACAAAAACTTTGTCTTGTTTGTGTCAAATGAGTTACATAAAAATAAAACATATACAGTAAAGTTTCTGTAATATTAAAGAGACCAGGAAAAAACACAAAACATGTCACATTAAGAATCAGGAGCAAAATATTCAAGCATTTGTATTTGTATTGACATGTTATCAGAAAATAAAATAAAAATCTACTTTGGGGAAAGGTAAAGGCACTCAAAAGACAGCAAAATTTGCAATGGAGCTAATTATTAGTGCTTGCAATGTTATTTTTAAATGTCTTCACCTGTTTTTCCTACCAACACCACAACCTTCCTCACTTTTCTCATTGTTTCCTCCCTCCCTTTAGAGAAAAGTATGATTAATCATAGGTCATATACTCATTCAAGAGGCCATGCACAGAAATTAAGGTAGAGGATAAAAACATGGCTTAGAAGTCATAAAGAACAGGGTTGATATGCATATAGCAGCAGACCATGCAGAGATTAAGATGGTAAGCAATAGAAGTACTTATCCTTTATCATCACATAAGAAGTACAAGTTAAGAATGAAATTTAGAGATGTGGCAAGTTTTAAAAAATAATCAAAAATAAGATCTTTGAGGATGAAAAAAACATCATGCAAATTGTTCTATTGCCTAAATACAGTTCTAAGTCAATATTAAACTGACAACCTACTGTGTCCCCAGTGGTTTCTTGAAACATATTGTCTTTTTAAAGCACAAAATGCAGAGTATTGGGGCACCTACTAGACTAGCTTTCCTGCTTGAGAGTGATATTTCACTGCCACAGCAAATTCCTCACATCCTCTAGAGGCATGAAGCAATTCAATTGTCTTGCACTTGGAATAAGGGCCATAGCCAAGGAATTTATGGAGTCAAAGTATGTTCTATTTTTCAACTGGCACATATCAGTATTTCCCAAGTGTACTTCAGGGAACACTAGACTCAAGAAATACTCAGCAAAGCCCAAATTCTGGCTCCAGCTTGGCACCCACACTCGCCATGTGTCCTTCCTGGAGATTCAAAAACACTCCTGGCCTCCGAAATGGCCTGCAGAACGAAGCAGTTCTACTTTGTTTAACCCAGTGCTTCTTTCCATTTGGTCAATTAATGCGTCCTAACATTCCCTGGATTTGTGGAACACAATCTAGAAAAGACTCACCAATTCAACTCTAAAACACTGTCTCTAGGCAGCAACTGTATGTGGGCCTGCTGTCACTTAGCTGTGGCTTTATATGGCTTTGTAGTAAAATCAGTGGGCTGAAGGCAAATACAGCAAAGAAACAGGCCCTGAGCTAGCTGTGCAGGGGAATAAAGTTTGCAGCAAAATGTGAAAAGATAGGTAATATCAAGTCATCCCTATTCCCTCAACTCCTCATTTACCAGGAAAGATGTCAGACTGATAAGGGTGAATCTTGGTTTAGTGCCCCTCTCCCTAGTACAAGCTCCTTTGAGTCCTTGCTGCACGAAGAACTCCGAGCAGGGCCCAAGCTGAATCCACACCTAATCTTCTCCCAGGACTCTTCAGTATATCTAAGGCATTTGTTTTAACAAGGAGGCTCTTGTGAACCAACAAGGCTCTCATATTTGATGACTTTATCCTCCCATTCCCTATAGTCCCTGCCTACCCTCCCCAGCCCCACTTCTTTATGGAGAGCCATGGGGGAAGGAGATTTTCAGCTACCTATGCATTGTTTCTCTTTTTAAAGCAACTATTTATATTAAAGATCACCACCTCCCTGGCGTCTGACTGGGCTCAGAATCACTGTCTTCTGAAAGCAGAGAGGAAGGCTGAAATTCTGGGTGAGAGCTGAGGCTTCTGGGGTGCATGCATGATTAGAATATGAAGAAATCCGTGGCTGGCTCCTTTGCCTCAGGGTGTAGGGGTGGGAAACAGGAGGCGGGGGTGCAGAATCAAAGCAGAGTTCTTTTTTTTTTATCAGCACAATAAAGCAAGAGGGCGAGTGCATGAGGAAAATATTCTTCAAATGGCAAAAAATCAATGTCTAAATCAAAAGAGGCAGGTGCCCTGAGGATGGCAGGTACCTGCCCTTCCCCACTGCTTCCCAACCACAGGAGGGCAGGTCCACACAGAAGCAATTAGGAAAAACATTAATTAAGGAATTAAATATGTGTTAATCACTAAATACTTGGCAATTTATGTTTTAAGGAACAGTAATTAACCTGCAATTAGCTGTATTCCATGCAGGTTACCATTGTGATGTGTACCTGTAGCATATTATTCTACCATAAATAGTAAAAACTACACAAAATGACTACTGTGGTAAGAACACTTTACTCTGCTAAGAAACTTTTCAAAATTCTATAAACGTCTAACAATGTTAATATTAAAGCTAGAAGAAAAATCTGTGAAAGTAAGAGATGCCCAAAAAGACCTATTATGGTTATCAAAAGTACACAGGACACTTTTGTCTAGATTGACTGAAAACTTCCCCTAGTCCAACAATTGCAGAGTTCAGATGCTGATCAAGATGAAAATTAACTCAGTATTTTGTAGCCAAAGCGAAGTGAGAAATGGATGTTCTGGAAGAAGGTCCAGAAGGTCATGGGAAATAGCCAACTGAAGAGCCCAACACAGTGGTCCCTGAATGCAACCCAAGGGCACCTGGTCCTTGAGATGCAGTCAAACAAGTCCAGGGAAGGGAGAACTGCATGGACCCTCACAGAACCTCACCTTGCAGTGCTGTATGAGAGCAGTTCTGGAATGTTCTGACAGAAGGGAACTTGGTTCACTTTGTCTCATGCAGTGTTTCACAAAAGGATTTGTTCCTGGAGCCCTTTTTCATTTAACACCTTTTGACATTCCACTAAACACATTTAGGAAGCGCCTTAGCAGGGAGAAAGCATCAACTATTAACTGGTCACCTTTTTACCATCTTCCACAAATCTTAACAGTGGCTCAACAAACTGCCACCACTTCTTAAGAGGCTAGAATATCCCCAATGTGCTTTTCCTTTCATCTTCAACCCCTAATTACCCCTAATTACTACCCCTCACCCCGCTGTAATTAGGAAAGTGAGGCTCATAAAGTTTAAATTAGTTGCCCAAGCTTCTAAGTAAGCAAGGCTGATATACAAATCCCATTCTTTGTAACACAAAGTGTATGTTCTTTGACTGTCCTCTGATGCTGCCCATGTGCAAACAATTTATAATATGAAATTCCTTTAAAATAATTCATCAATCAATTTTCACTCATATCAAAACTACTTACTAGTGTGAAATTTGCTTATAAAAATAAAGTACTGTATGAAGTATTTTAACACAAAAATATTTCAAGTATACATGAACCTTATATTAATATTTTAGAATTCTAGAATATATCCTGCAGCCTATGTAATAATTGTAGAGGTGGTGTCTAGAGGAAGCTGACTTCCTGTACCCTGAGAGAGGGCTTCTCAAAGCACATATCCTATTATCTTGTCTTCAGCTTTCAGGCCTAGAAACAGCCTGAGAATGCATCACTTGGATACTGAGTTTTATGCACCATGTTCATATAAGAAAATGTTACACACACGCATCCATGCACACACAATACTGGGAAAAAAAAAAAATATATATATATATATATATATATATATTTTTTTTTTTTTTTTTTTTTTTTTTCTGAGACGGAGTCTTGCTCTGTCCCCCAGGCTGGAGTGCAATGGCACAATCTCAGCTCACTGCAAGCTCCGTCTGCCGGGTTCACGCCATTCTCCTGCCTCAGCCTCCCGAGTAGCTGGGACTACAGGTACCCACCACCATGCCCGGCTAATTTTTTGTGTTTTTTAGTAGAGACGGGGTTTCACCATGTTAGCCAGACTGGTCTCGATCTCATGATCTGCCTGCCTCAGCCTCCCAAAGTGCTGGGATTACAGGCATGAGCCACCGCACCTGGCCTGGAAAATATATTTTTTATATTTTGGAATCAGAAATATAATAGTCAAAAACCAGAGTCACATTTTCAGGCCAGTACAGAACTTCTTATAAAAAAATCTATATGGGAAATTATATCAAAAGCAGACGGGCTCTTGCATGACTTGTATTTCTGAGAGCATCAGACTACAACAGGCATCTCCTCGGTACATGTGTGCTGGCCTCATGGACTAGGGACTGGATCTGCAGCCCAAGGAAGCCCCTCCCCTGGCTCAACTTCACAGCTTATTTTTTGTTTGTTTGTTTTGTTTTTTGTCCGGGCTTTTCTTCTGACCATCTCTAATTAGGCTGACACCTGAGGCTAGGGGTGAAAATTGGATTTGGTAGGTGTCTTCCTTTTACTTTATATCTGTGAATACGGCCTGTCCTTCTTATCCCAACTGGGAAACCTCATTCAGGTCTTACACAGCGATTTTAAGGCCTGCAGTTCAGTGTCTGGGAAGTTTCCTGCTGACATCTCTCTTGCCGCATCTACAATGTGCCATTTACCTAATAGTTTATATTGCTATTAGGGCAATGATTTCAATTTGTTTACTGCCCAGCAGATAAAGGGGAAATAATAAGGAAGTGCTACCTTAACCCTGTCTTTAAAAATTCCAAGGCTGATGCTTGGTGGAAGTGCTCAGGAATTAAACAAACAAGTGGGTTTTCAGTAGATCTATACCCTTTATAGATGTTCATCAGGAGTTGGTAGTAGCCCATCTGCATGAGGGCAGCCAGTGTTAACAATATTTTTGCTCTGATCTTCTTCTTCCTCATTTTTATTTCCTCAAACAGGTTTTTAGGAGAGTGGAGATTTAAAGTCAGGATGTGGGCTTTTTATTTTCATTATATACTTAATTCTTAGAACAAGCAGAATGGGAAAGGAGTGACTGATAAATCTAAGATTCAAAATAGTCTTGTCGAAACTAAAAGGCCAGATTATTGCTTTGGAGCTTTCTTTAGGTACCTAGCCATCCAGTCATTAAATGTTTTCATGGATATTTGAAAAGAAGACCACGTACTTGTAACAACTGTTCTTTTCTCAAGTTTCTGCCTTGTGCTTTGACCTGGATTGCATTATTATTGTTTATGCAAAGAAAAAAAAGGAAAGCACAAGTTTTTCCTGTATATTATATTTCCATTTCCATTTTAAAATAAAAATTTTCCCAACAACAAAAAAATAAATAAAAACTTAGCAACACTGTATTGAAGAATCTCTACAAATCCATCTTTAAAATCAAAGTACGAAGCTATTCCTAATGAATCTATCAGTGCTATGAACTGAATGTTTGTGTACTCCCCAAGTTCATGCTGAAACCCTAATCCCAAATATGGTGGTATTAGGAGGTGGGCCTTGGGGAGGCGATGGGGTCACGATGGGCGAGCCCTCATGATGGGAGTAGACCTTCATAAGAAGAGGCGTGAGAACTCTTGCTTCCCTGACCTCCCCCTAACTGTGTGAGGACACAGAAAGAAGATGACCATCTGCAAACCAGGAAGAAAGCTTTCACCAGAATCTGACAACGCTGGCACCCTGATCTTGGACTTCTCAAACTCTAGAAATGTGAGAAATATTGTCTGTTGTTTAAGCCATACAGCCTGTGGTATTTTGTTACTGCAGCACAGCAGACTAAGATATCAATGAAGCAATACATTCAAAAGTGAACCAAAAAGCTATGAGAAAAAACTTCTAACTTAATTTGGCAAATCATTTACTGCTCAGTAAAGTGTGAGAGATCACAGTGAAAAGTGAGAGGGCTTAAAGGTTAGGAGCAGAAGTTCACAATTGGGAAGGTGAAATATGTTATCCAAAGGTGCTCAAGAAAGTAAGAATTCACTGAAAATGACAATGGCCTGAAATATATAGGACCGTCTTACTCTCAATGTAGTTTAACAGTTCCTTTTTAAAGTCTGGTATTCCAAGACTGTTCATAAACCACATCATTCCTTTAATGCAGCTGACTGAGCTAGGGTTATAAAAGGCAAGACAGAAATTCCACATCTGACTGCAGCCAAGGCCATGCTAAACCAGCATACTGTGGCTCTGGAGGCTGTGACGGTCTCAAGAGAGCCCATTCTAAAGGTTTTGTGTGGACACTGCTAAGGCCCAAGAGAAGAAACTCAGTGAAAAGATGAGCAGGACATACCTTCTGATCTCAACTAGGAGTGTGGTCCACTGGCCTCAATCCAGCAGATAACTGGAGACTGAGGAAGAACCTAGAATAGGTCCCAGAGGGGCACTGGGAACATTCCAGATCCCTGTCTTCCCTACTTTGGGAAAGGCTCCTCCAAAAGAAGGTTTTTAATCACATTCAGCTTCTCAGCCTAGGCCACCATACAAAAACCTCTGGAGGCCTAGCTTGGCCAAACCCACTTCTACTTGTTGCCTTTTTTTTTTTTTTTTTTGAGACAGGGTCTCGTTCTGTCTCCCAGGCTGGAGTGCAGTGGCACAATCTCAGCTCACTGCAACCTTCGCCTCCCTGGTTCAAGGGATTCTTGTGCCTCAGCCTCCCAAGTGGCTGGGACTACAGGCGCGCACCACCATGCCTGATAATTTTTGTATTTTTAGTAAAGATGGGGTTTCACCATGTTGACCAGGCTGGTCCTGAACTCCTGACCTCAAGCAATCCACCTGCCTACCTGCCTCAGCCTCCCAAAGTGCTAGGACTAAAGGCACGAGCCATTGCGCCCGGCCACCCACTTGCTTTTTAACCCTATGAAACACATTTCCTAAGTTTTGTCCCAGAGACCATATGCTTTAAACTACTGACTGGCCACTAGTACATTTATATAAAAAGCATGTGTTTATTAAATAGGATATTTTCCTTCTGGAGGAAGAACAAATTTTTACTTTTTGTTTTATAAATAAAAACAGTACACGTATGTTGGGGAAAACTGAGAATATAACAGATGGCCAAAAAAACAAAAGTTTACCTGTTATCCCACTAGCTAGAGAGATTCTACTTTCTTTTTTCCTTATTTTATTTTATTTTTTTCTTGAGGCAAGGTCTCATTCTGTCACCCAGGCTGGAGTGCAGTGGCACGACCACAGCTCACTGAAGCCTCGACCTCCCAGGCTCAAGCAATCTTCCAGCCTCAGCCTCCTGAGTAGCTGCGACTACAGGTGCACGCCACCATGTCCTGCTAATTTTTGTATATATATATATATTTTTTGTAGACACTGGATTTCGCCATGTTGCCCAGGCTGCTCTTAAACTCCTGGACTCAGGTGATCCTCCCACCTCGGCCTCCCAAAGTGCTGGGATTACAGGCTTGAGCCACTGCGCCCAGCCAAGATACCACTTTCTTATGTATTTATTTCAGGATATATTTAAGCCTTTATTAGATTTTTTAAATTTAAAAATAGAATTTAACGTATTGCTTTATACCTGTTTAATCCATTTAACAACGTAACCTTAAATGTATCATTAAATTTTCTTCCATAACATTATTCTTAATGGCTGCAAAATAAATTTTTGTACTGAGGTAGCATAAATCAACAAATACTCTATTGTTGGAAAAATACTGTTTCTGATTTTTCTTTACTATAAATAAGCTGCTATGAATATCCCAGTGCTTAATTATTTGCAATCACTCTTCATTACTTCTTTAGGATAAATTCCTAATAGTGGATTGCTAGATTTAAGCATATCTAAATTTTTTAACAATTTTAAAACTTATTGCCAAAGTACATACTCTAAAAAGAACTTAACAATTTACACGTGCACTCGCAGAGCTTTCCCTATCTCTTCATTTCCATTAAAAAAAAACACATTTACTTGTCACTCATGAAATCCTAGAAATTGTTGTAGGTATATGCCTACAAAGATAAATTAAGCAAGAAATTTACAGCCCATTTATTCATCAGTCCAGGGAGAGAGAAATTGGGGTTGATGGATCTTAACTCATAAACACCGAACCTGCAGAATGGATTACTGGATGCTGTTCACGCCCATTTTGAAGACAATCAGCCCTGGAAAGCCCTAGCTTTCCCTTCCCTATGTCTAGCCAAGCACCTCAATTAAACATGAAAAATGATCTTAGATGCGTGTTCCAGCTGGCTTCTTTCTGAGCCAAAGGAATTAAAGAGAAAAGCAAAATATTGCAATCCTCTTTATTCCTCCTCATAGTTGGCCATTAATTGAGTATTCTCAATACTGTTATTTTTAAAAGATGCTGTGGACAAAAAAGAAAAAGCTCTCCAAATGCCCATTGTCACTAATTTCCCACTTTGATCCTAAGTTAGGATGCTCTTGTGTCACAAGCATCCCCAACAGAAGGGCAGACAGGACGTGACGTCAGAACTGCTTTAGTACCACTTCTGAACTGTCCATGGGCCTCCACCCTTCAGTTACTTTAAACAGGAACTCAAAGCAGTTACTGCGGGTCTCCACAGAGCCCCCCAAATAACAGGACAGGCCTTGTGGTAGTGCCTCTGTGACAAGGACTCCATCTACATCTGGTATTTTCTTCCTGTTGCTTACGTGGGCGGAAGCAGGGACCTGCCCCTCACTGGCTTGTCTCCACAGGGCTCATCTCTTACGACTCATTTACTCCTGAGACCCATTTGCAGAGGGCATCTTCTTTTAGACTCAGGTGCTATGCCTTTCTGCGTCACATATGGCCTACTTAATACAGAAACTAAAATATCCAGCTGGGCACAATGGCTCATGCCTGTAATTCTAGCACTTTTGGAGGCTGGGGTGGCAGGATCACTTGAGACCAGCAGTTTGAGACCAGCCTGGGCAACATAGCAAGGCCCTGTCTCTACAAAAAAAATTTAAAAAATTAGCCCAACATGGTGGCATATGTCTGTAGTTCCAGCTACTTGGGAGGCTGAGGTGGGAGAATCACTTGAGCCCAGGAGTTTGAGGCTGGAGTGAATTGTGATCACAACACTGTACTCCAGCCCGGGTGATGGAACTAGTCCCAGTCTCAAAAAACAAAAAAAAAAAGGAAAAGAAAAGAAAATATAATTGCAAACCCCGTAGATAGCATTTCTTGCCCTCCTACAAGTGACTGCTTTTATTTTCTTAAAACAATACATGCCAGGCATAAACAAATTTTGAATTGTATTTTTTACTAATTTGAGAAAGCCTTAAGGCACTCCTTATCAAATAGCATAGGTTTTTCTTGCACTGTTATAAAAATTTATTTATTTATTTATTTAAATTGCAGATTCAGGAGGAAAAAGTGCAGGTTTGTTACCTGGGTAAATTGCATGATTCTGAGGTTTGGAGGTATGATTAATCCCGTCACCCAGGTAGTGAGCACAGTACCCAAAAGTTAGTTTTTCCACCCTTGCTCCCCTCCTCCTTTTTGTATTCTCTAGTGTCTGCTGTTCCCATCTTTATGTTCATGTGCACCCAATGCTTAGCTCCTACTTATAAGTAAAAACACGCAGCATTTGGTTTTCTGTTTTTGCATTAATTCACTTGGGATAATGGCTTCCAGTTACTGCTAAAGACATGATTTCATTCTTTTTTATGGCTGCACAGTATTCCATGATGTGTATGTACCATGTTTTTTTTAATCTAGTCCACCATTGATGGACACCTAGGTGGATTCCATGTCTTTGCTATTATGAATTGTGCTGTGATACACATTCTACCAAAAAAACTCCTGAACTCATGTAATTGATCTTCCTTTGGTTACATACCCAGTAATTGGATTGCTGGGTTGAACAGTAAGTCTCTGTTCAGTTCTTTGAGAAGTATCCAATCTGCTTTACAAAGGGGCTGAACTAATTTACGATCCCACCAACAGTACAGGATGAGAGTTCCCCTTTCTCCACAACCTTGCCAATAAAAATACAACAACCTTTTCTGATTATAATGATATAACAATAATTTTTATTTTTAGAAATTAGAGGATGCTTCAAAATATGTAATAAAAAGAAAGCACATACCTGATAAAAGTTAGGCCAGAAAGTACTAATGGCCAGTTCTGCCCTGTTCCATGTACGTGTTGGGTCTCCAGATATATTCCAGATAGGATTCCCCAGTGGCCCATTATTGACCTTCACGTAGACATTGAGTAACCCCGGAGGAGAATTACTCTTGCTGGACACAAAATAGTGAAAATCGATGCAGTGGGTGTCATTTTCTTTAAGTTGGGGTAAGAGCAGGTGGGCTCTCTGCCCCTCAGGTCTCCCAGAGGCATTCACCAGCATGAAAGAACCTGCAAAAACAAAATCAAGGAGAGTCATACCCTGAAACACTACTTTCTGGTTATCTCTGAAAACCCACCATCATTTACATGGGTTGGCACTGCAATTTCATGTCTTACTTAGGCTTAAACTGCCATTTCTTTCATTCCTATTTCATATATCACCTCCTCCTCCTCCTATCATCCCCCATGTGTTCTCAAGAGTGCACATAGTATTAATGGAAAATTCCCTGGATGTTACTGTAATTTGACTTCTAAATAACAGAAATGTAGCATAATGTTCATAGACTCGCCTTAGTCTAGCAGTCAGAAGTCACAGGTGATTATTTAAATTAAAAATTACAATTCCATATTTAAAATGCATGTCCTCATTCACACCAACTGTGTTTCAAGTGCTCAGTAGCCACGTGTGACAAGCAGCTACCACACTGGGCAGCACAGATACAGAGCATCTCCATCCAGCAGAAAGTTCTACTGAACAGCACTGTCCCATCATGTTAGCATTACTCAGTAATCACTCTGTATAACCTAGAGAAAGACAAAAGATTAGGTGGGCTGTGCATCTTAGGGTCATGATATTGGCCCCATCTGTTCCCTGCTGCCAGTGTAATACAATCATCTTGCACTTCAGCACCAGTACCCCACCTCCATCGCTGGAACAACTGACTTCTCCTTGACAGTGAAGGTGTTCTCACAACAAGGTGATGACTTAGGCAATCATTGCCCCAAATGGAGGACGATCATTCTAAGAAGTCTCATGAGCTCTTTGGATCTTGACCCCAATGGCCCTAACCTACCCATGAGTGTTGAGGAGCTTCCAGATGGATTCAAGCTTTCTAGATACCAAGCACTTGAGCCTTCCCCATATGAATTTTATATTTCACATAGTAAAAGATAAAAGCAAAATGTTCTAAGATGCAAGGGAAAATAGGTTATCATAGGTCTGCTTTAGCACAGAGAAAAAATGTATTGAAATTCTAAGGAGGAAATACACCTGAACTTGGAGTATAAAAATGAAAAAAATAAAAATAACACAGATGGGTACCCTCATTGTGAATCATAATGTTCAAGGTGTGTATATATGTTAATATGTGTTTATTGTCTACCCACACATATGAGTAAACACACACATACACAGTACTAGAAAATGTATGGAATTTCTGTTTTGTTTACATGCTGTGGTTGCCTAAACAGCAAAACAAGAAGACCACCTTTTTATAGTAATTCCCAAAGAATTACTGTAAGTATCAAATGAAAAATACAGATGTAGATATCCTTCACAGATTAAGAGGTTGTTGTTAAAAGATCTATATTATCATATGCTTTCTTATGGTTGCTACCTTTACAGTTATGAGGTGAGCCAGGTTTAACACCATTTATGATAAACAGGAATGGGGTCACAGAGAGATTAGAAGCAGCTTATCTAGGTTTTAGGATGAGTTAGTGGCAAAACCAGAACTTTGAGCTTCTGAGTTTCCAGCCCATTACTCATTCTGCCACACTCCAGTAACCCCATGTTTCTTCATGTGCTTTTTGAACATATATGAAAAAAATACCCTTTCACAGCAGTGAAGGGAAATTACAGTAGCTATTTTAAAACAGAGCAATTTTTCAAGCAATGAATGTTATGCACCTAGAAATACAAAAGCCAAGTCAAAGCGAACCTATCTATGAAATATAACTTACCTATGAAATATATTTCAGCATTAAGGAACAATTTTAACTGTGATTTAAGAAAGAGGGGCAGCGAAAGAACAAGTGACAAGAGAGTATCATTGAAATAATTCAGGTTAGTTATTGTTTACAAATGTAAAAAATCTTCAAAACATGCAGGGTTGATGAACTCCATCACAAATCCAGAGTAAGATGTTCGTGCGTGTGAGTTACAGATTGTGTTTTTCTGCTCTTAGTAAAGTAGAAGCTGATTTACGCCAGATTCTATCACTGGGGGCTCTGTTATCTACAACAGTTACCACATATAGTCTTACTGGTGGAGCTGAGGCATGACATGTTCTTGAGGTCACGTCTGAATGAACAAAACCTTGAGTATGGCCACATTGCCAAGAATATTTGTTTCTCTCATTGTTCCCATCACTTAAGCTTGGGCAAGCATGGGTGGAAAGCACGGCAATATACACAGGACGGCAAAGTAAGTGTTGCCCACATCCTGCGAAGCACTCAGAGGAGCCTCCTTTCACATATTTACATAAACTGGGTAACTTTCTACCATTACTGTTTAGGAAATCACCCAGTTTTCCGAAACTGTTATTTTCCTAGCTACACAGCCTGCCTCCAATGCTGAATCCACTGTGCTCCATTCCAGCATGAAATGCTCTTACACTCTTGTGTCTAAAGTACATAAGAATTTTTATGTTGAGATCCAGGTGAAATTCAGGTAGAATCTAGGTTACTCGAGTGATCCTAGCTTTTATAGTCCTTTCTCCTTTTTTCCCTGTTTGACTAAGAATAGTCTGTTTTGCTTTGAGGCATGCTTCTGTAGTGCAGATTAGCTAATAGAGGATTACTAGATAGAGGAGAGACATCCCTATTACACCCAAGTCCTCTTGGTTTATGTGCAATTTTTTGCAGGACATTCATGTTGTGAAGTGATGAGGGGCAACTGTCCTCTCAAACAAAGGGAAAGCTTTATCAGTGTATGATGTCTTTTAAACAAAGCTGAAGATCCTACAGAAGTGTCTTTCCTCAATGCAAGGAGTGGCAAGAAGGGGATTTGGTGGTTTCATTCCTCTTTCCACTCCTAAGCTGTCTCTGAAACTGTAAGAACGGGTGAAGAACTGTGAAGCCTCTGCCCTCTTCCTTTGTGTTTAAAAAGGACAAAAAAAGAAAAGGACTGATGAAGAAGACAAACCTCAGATCATATTTTTATGTTCACAGCAAGTAGTCTCTATTAGAAGAGAATGACTTTGAGGACTTCTATGGAGAGTGGGAAGAAGTGGAGGCCTTGGGTTCAGGGTCTGGGGTTCAGGGCTGAGGATGGTCTCATGGGGTCCATGCCAGAGTGGAGTTCAGAGAGCCAGCACTTTTATTAGCTTTGTCACTGTTTTTGTTCACTTGGCAGCTACAAAGCTGCATAGATTTGGAAGGGTCAGCCCCAACCCCGTTCTTCTCATAAGATCTGCTATTTTCTCTCTCTCTCTCTCCTTTATTTTTATTTTTTTATTTTTTTGAGATGGAGCTTTGCTCTTGTCACCCAGGCTGGAGTGCAATGGCGTGATCTCGGCTCACTGCAACCTCCACCTCCTGGGTTCAAGCGATTCTCCTGCCTCAGCCTCCAAAGTAGCTGGGATTACAGGTGTCTGCCACCACGCCTGGCTAATTTTTTGTATTTTTAGTAGAGACAAGGTTTCACCATGTTGGTCAGGCTGGTCTTGAACTCCTGACCTAAGGTAATCCACCCATCTCGGCCTCCCAAAGTGCTGGGATTACAGGCATGAGCCCCCGCACCTGGCCTAAGATCTGCTATTTTCAGCATGTGATTTTGTGAAATTCATGAGAGGCTTCTATGTACAGTCCTCCTCTGGCAGGGGTTCAGGTCCTCAGGAGACAATTCTGTCTAGACTGCCCCCATGGTCACTAGCACAGCTAGTCTCTCCCAAATGATCTAGAAATCAATTAAGCAGCACTCAGATTTCAACACTCACGATCTTTTAGAGGAAAAATCTCTGCCAAGCACCTTCCCCTGCGGTACACTCCTCTGCAAGATTCCCTTTTTCCCTTCCTCTACAGTCTCCCAATTGGTGTATCTATGCAGCCTCGTAATTAACCATGAATGCAAACAAGGTAAGCGAGACAAAGCCTGCCACAAAGCACAAGACCAGCAAATGCTCCTGAGTTTCATTATGATGACTTTAGCTCCTCAACCCTCCTAAATGTATGGCTTTTTAAAATTATGTGGCTCTTTTTTAGAGACAGGGTCTCCCTCTGTCCCCTAGGCTGGAGTACAGTGGCAGGGTCACGGGTCATAGCAGCCTTGAACTCCTGGGCTCAAGCGATCCTCCCATTTCAGCCTCCCGAGTAGCTGGGATCATAGGTGTGCATCACCACACTCCGCTAATTTTTTTTATTTTTTATTTTGCAGAGAGAGGGTCTTACTATATTGCCCAGGCTGGTCTCTAACTCCGTGATTAAAGCAATCTTCCTGCCTCACCCTCCCAAATGTTAGGATTACAGGTGTGAGCCACTGTGCCCAGCTGGGATTCTTTACCATTTATCTCTATTTCCCTCTGTTCACCTCACAACTCTCCTGGTCCTACTATAATTCACCTAAGCAGTAATTTTTAAGTTTCCTTTCTTTATGAGAGAAGAACATTAGTACTGAGATAACACAAAACCTTCAACTCAATTAATCTTGCCCTTACGTTTTTGGGGAAAGGGAATCTTTATTTCAGTGTGTGGCCATCAGGACTTAACTCACAGCTTTAAAGTACGAAAGGTGACGTTTCTATCCACACTCATGTTTCCTGACAGTGGTGTACTATTATGTGCCAATGAATTTACAGAAGCAAATGTGAAAGTCTAGCAACCTGCAGTAAAGTTACAGTTGGCAGGAGGAAGAGAAGTGTTGCTTCTTAGTTTGTTTTTATCACCTATCTGCTATGAAGGTATAAAGTCAACTCACTAACCAACGTTTAGAGAATTACAGAATTCAAAGCATTTATATTCAATTTTAGACTATTAAGTCTGTTTTTTAAGCTATCCCTATATGGCTGAATGTTTAATTTTCACCTTCTACTTAAATGTTTTGACTGCGAGGAAATGCATTTTCAAAGAGTAATTGGGTCTCCCTCTGTAGTTACTTCCTTACAATTCTTTCCTCCTACAAAAAGCATTCCAGCTGGGTAAATTTTTAAAAAATCATAATTCAAATTAGCATAGAAATTCTGTTTGTGTTCAGATAACAAAACACCCTTAAGTCACTAGTATAAAGTTGAAAGTATACCATTGCAGGCAAATGAAATGAGCTCTGCATGATGGAGTCAGCTTCAAAAAGGGACAGCCTTTAGATGCAGACTTAGAAGCTTCTTAAGAATAATTATTTTGGTTTCCCCAAAAAGGAAAAATCTTTGATAAGAACATGCAATGTTCACATTCTCAAATCTCTGGGTGAATTAAATTTAGCTAATCATATCCATTGGCAAAGGCTTTTGATTAAACTATCTTCCATCATTGTTTGTGACAGCAGTAATAACTACACAGAACTATTCCTTTCTAACCCATCATTAAAATTTGCATTGGTGTGTTTGGGGCTCTAGATTTGTCAAGGCTGAGAAAACTACATGAATTCTCTTCCAAGTGTATTTGAGAAACTTTGCAAACAACAAAAAAAGAGAATATTTTCCATTATCCAGCAGGAAGAAAGATTTACATGTGTTCTTCAATACTTTGGCTTACAGAGAAGCATCATTTTATGAACTTTAAAGCTATTATAAAATTCACTTTTTAAACTTCTTAATTTTAGCAAAAGCCACAGATTATTGGTCTTTGCCTCCCTTTGGCTGTTTTGCCTTTTTCTTGTATGACCATGCCTTTAAATTTGTGGATTTAGAATACAAGAGGCAAACAAAATGTTAACAAGTTCCATCACTGCAGGCATATCTCCTGACTCTAGTTTATGGGGTTATTTGTGCTTCATCTGACCTATTCAGATACAACCAGTTAGAACAATTCAGTTCGCTAGAGCAGCACTTCTCAATCTATAATGAAAAACCAGTTTTTTTAAAAAAAAAAAAGTCCAATGCATCTCAGACCAATTTATATAAAATACAATAAACATGAATTGCTAGAAAAATGAAATTGTTTAGTCACACAACATGGTAGCCCCAGATTTGTTATTATTTGATGAAATAAAATTATTCTGTCCATTTCCTATAAAAATTTTCTAAAGACTTGCTCTCAGTTTCTGTACTGGTCAGGGACCAGAAACAATGAGCGGGCCAGCTCTGATCTGCCGACCATACTGAGTAGCATAGGCTTCAAGTTATAGCAGAGTAAAGCAATATAGCATCCTTGGTACCCAAATATACATTTTTCCTCAACAGTAGATGAGGAAAATTGAAAGAAAAGAATGAAAAAAATAAAAATCTGCTTTCTTAACCCAAAGGTAAGTTATAAAAGCCAACCCCTTTGAATATGAAAGAATGTTGCATAAGAAAATGAAGAGGGAAAGTGGGAAGCAAGTGGACACACATGGTCATGGTGAATGGAAAGGTTGCACCTGGGCTCTGAATACAGAAAAGACCCGGCTTCAAAGAAAGGAGAAAATAAGGGGTGCCAGTAGGCCACGGCACATGGAATCACCACGTACATCTGCACGTCTTAAGGAGAAGGGGAGAGGGTATGGAAGCAAAATGGGCCACCAGTGCCTAAGCCAGGTGCTCCATGAACTTGATCTAATTAAATCCTCACAACAATGAATGTCTGAAGAAAGAGCAGGGTGAACCCACTAGAGGACAAGTGAAAGCATCGGATAGGGCCAAGGGGAATGCAAAGTTTTTACCTTCAAACTCCAAAGGCAATGCTCCTAAGACTAACATCTTTCAAACATTTTGACTGTAACTCATAGTACAAAATAATAGATTGTACTTCCCCCACTGCCCTACTCCGAGACGGAGTTTTGCTCTTGTTGCCCAGGTGGGAATGCAATGGCACAATCGCGGCTCACTGCAACCTCTGCCTCCTGGGTTCAAGTGATTCTCATGCCTCAGCCTCCTGAGTAGCTGGGATTACAAGCACGCACCACCGTGCCCAGCTAATTTTTGTATTTTTAGTAGAGACAGGGTTTCACCATGTTGGCCAGGCTGGTCTCAAACTCCCGACCTCAGGTGATCCACTTGCCTCAGCCTCCCAAAGTGCTGTGATTACAGGTGTGAGCCACCACGCCACGCCAATATATTGTTCTTTACATTCCAGTATACATGTGTAAAGCGACGTGTCTCTATATACATTTACCTACACACACACATACCCAGGCTTTCATTAAAAAAAAAGTGTATCACTATGCTTCTAACCACGTGTATATATGTACTGCTTGTACATTTTCTATTCTAACTCAAATGCATTTTGCAAAATCAATCAATCAATTCTGGCTGCAACCTACAACTGACATCAGAGCCCACAAATGCTTTAAGACCATAATGCAACTCCTCTCAATAATCAAAACCACTGTGCTATGCTTCCTAAGAAAGCTTTTCATTTTTAATTTGTCCTTTACATTTTGATCTCATCCCCTGATTATCATAATACCAGGTTACATCCCTCCTCCAACTCCCTCAGTCAGTACTGACACAGCTCCTAAAGAATATGTCTCCAGAAACTTCCTGAAATAGGGAAGAGGAAGGTCTGTGGAGAAATAAATGAAATACAGGAGCAACGCTCAAAGGGAACAAAGCCTCTGCAGGGAGGTGCCACCATCGCTCTAAAAATGCTTATTAGCACCCATTTCAGTCTGATGAAACCACAGTCTCCAAGCTGCATTCACATTCTGCAGACCAGATATCATACATCCTTCCTAAGCTACTGCCTCTTCTATGCCCCTCCTACAAACATAAAATACTTATTTCTCAGCCACTAGGGAATAAGACATGAATAACAAAAATTCTCCCTTTTCCCAAATGACACATTTTCTATTTGCCCCATCTCTTCTTGCCTTCCTTGTGGATTCCCAACAACTACTGAAAAAGACCATTTGTTAGTTGTACTAATTCTTGCCCCATTCATGATATGCTGGTGAAAACACAGTAAGATAGCAAAAAGAAGTAATACTGTATCACAGGGAAGCTGAAGTAAAACTCTCTAACCAACTGCACACCTCTTTATTCCCTGATATGGCTTGGCTGTGTCCCCACCCAAATCAAATCTTGAATTGTAGTTCCTATAATCCCCACATGTCGTGGGACGGGCCCAGTGGGAGTTAATTGAATCATGGGGGTGGTTACCCTCATGTTGTCCTCATGATAGTGAGTGAGTTCTCATGAACTCTGATGGTTTTATAAAGGGCTTCCCCCTCTCCCCCGCCCCCGCTTGGCACTTCTCTCTCCTGCCACCATGTGAAGAAGGATGTGTTTGCTCCACCTTCTGCCAGGATTCTAAGTTTCCTGAGTCCTTCCCAGTCACGTGGAACAGTGAGTCAATTAAACCTCTTTCCTTTAAATACCGAGCCTCAGGTGTTTCTTCATAGCAGTGTGAGAATGGACTAATACACTCCCTCACCAGGGACAGCGGCTGATGGGATCATCCTGGCGTGGACCATTCTACAAATCATGCCATTTAGTTCATGGTACTCTGTTCTACTTGAGAGAATTCCACATCAATCTAGGTGCTACAAAATTAGTAAGCACAGCTCATATACCTCAGATGTGCTTATAACCTTTGCTTTAAGACATTTATATTAAATACCAAAAAGATATTCAATTGTCAATTTAGTGATTCACAGCACAACTGAATGGCTATTTTTATTATTCATAAAAATATTGAGCTGAACAAAAATATATTATTTCACCTTAACTAGTCACTTTTAGCCATGGCAGGATTCATCTGAGCACCCATTATGTATTGGGGCATTTTGAGAACTACAAACAAGACAAACTTGGACCTATTCCTCCAGCAAGAACCTCACAGTTTAGTTGTATATCGTATTTTAAGTTGTTTTCATTCAGCACAGAAAGAATAAAAAGAGATTCACAGAATTAGCAAATCAGATCATTAAGTTCACCAACAGTTACATAAGTAACAACCAGAAGTAGCTGTAAACTTTATGGATTTAGGACCATCAATCTTAAAAGGGACTTGTGAAACACAGTTATAAGAGACAAAGCAGCATTGGAAGAGGCTCACTGCAGAGAGGAAACCCTGGGGGTTCTGCAGTAACAAGTAATGTTCTCTCCTTTTATAAGAAAAGGGAAGATTTAATGAGAACTAAATTGTATTACAGTGTGTCATTTACACAAACTGCTTCAGTGACTTAGGTAGAAAATACTAGGTGCGAGCTTTGTAATTTATAAGTAAAAAACAAACACTGAGTAAAGCAAACACAACCTTTTAACTATCTGATGACGATAATGACTGTGTCTCAGGAAATGAGCCACACATACAACAATCGAGTAGTGACAGGTTGACTATTTAGAATGTTCTAAAGAGACTGTTTAATTTCCCATACGTCAAGTTTTTCATTGATTGACATCTTTAGAAATGGGTTCGTTTTTGTTATAACTCTCAGAATGACACAAGCCATCACAATATAAGCTTCCGTTTATTTTTCCCCTAAATTAGTGTTGATTCAGAGATCTTTTTTTTCCACATGTGAAAAAAAGCCTATGCTACTCAGTATGGTCTGTAGATCAGAGCTATCTGGTGATATTCTGCCAGCTAAACTATGACTTGCCTTAAGAAGAAATTGTGCAGTTAGCTTTTACATAAAATGCAGGCCAAACTTAAATATTTTAAAGGTCTATCTTTGACACATTCAAACGCTTGCTAGTGGTACTCAGAAGAATTTTGCTAAATCATCCTTTGTCCTAAAAAACAGTTCAAAAGACTCCAAGGGTTCTGTCGACATCCCTGATTGAGAGCTCCCCATATTCCTGAAGAAGTCAAAAGATGTTTCATTAGCCCAACTAGGGTAAGAAACCAGAGTCATGCAGGAATTTTCACTGCTTGATCAGAAGGCACAAAGAAGGAATGGTCAAAACTTAAAAAGGCGAGTCAGCGGAGAAAATGAAATGGTGTCCCCATTAAACTAACGATACAGTATCAAGTTTATAAATTATCAAAAGTCTGGAACTTAAGGAATCTGTTGGATTAATTAACCAGAAAAAGCATCAAAATATCAATAAATAATTAGCAAATAATATGAAAAAGCAATCTGCATTAGCAGAAATACAATGAGAACACAGATGTCTGGGAAAATAGTTATCTTACCACTAAACCAAGAAATTTAAATTAAAGCAAATGCTGGGTATAATTTTAACATGGATAAATTTCTTAATTACATAAACATTTCAACACTATATGCTTGTGAGGTTCTGGTGAAGCTCCTGCAAGGGTTCAGGAAAGAAAGAAGCAGGGGATTTTATCACACACAGCATCCCAACAGCAGAGGCCACAGAGAGGGTCACACTCCTTGCCAAGAGCAGGCTGGTAGATAAATCTCACCTATAAAACTTGCTAGTTCTGTGACCTTATGAAAATCACTCTCAATCTGGGTCAGTTCGTCCATAAACTCAAAAACAAACAGTGACTACTGTGAAAGAATTGGACTAAAGCAAGCAAAGTACTCTGGACTGTGTTGGGCAGGACCTGAGAAGGGCTCCCTGAGCTTGGTAGGAAAAGCTGGGCTCTGTAGCCAAACAACCTGAACTTAGGATCTTGACTCAGTCACACCTTGTGTGTCCTTGAGCAAGTGAACTAACTCTTCTTTGCAAGTTTCCTAATCAAAGAGGTGGTTGAATAAATTAAATAAGGTAAATCATGTAAAATGCTTCTTAAAAGGGTGACTAGCATAGAATAGATACATGTCAAAATTCAAACTTGGTCCCAGTTTTTACCCAAATGTATTTGAACTTAGCCTAGAAGACAAGATAACAGAGCTCTTACTTCAAGGAAATTTCTTACACCCATAAAGTTATGTGTATCAATGATCATGTGATTACACAGGTTACCATCATCCATCTTTAAATCAGCATAACAAGGTCAGTAATACAAACTAGGCATGGCACTTCAATTTATCTTCAATATCTAAACATGAATTTTCAAATATAAATAATCACTCTAGATGCAACGTGGAGTGAAAAATCTCCTAGTGTGATTTAAATGCTAATTTAATGCTTAGATGCTACCAAGTCCGTTAAATTATAAATATATATATTTAATTATAAGAGCAAAAGGCTACAATAATTAATGGTGATTATGAAAGCTGCTAATTATAAAACCAATTATTAAAAACTTTCAAATCATTAAATACATAACTATATTAACAATATGGGAACTGATAATAGCTAACACATGATATTTAACACGTGCTGGGCATTCTTCGAGATGTTTTACATATATTAACTCTTTTACTCATTACAGACAAGGAGGAAACTCAGGCATAGAGGGGTTAAGTAGCTTGCTCAAGATCATGTAGATAGTAAGTGGTGGAGACAGAATATGAACCTCAGGCAAATGTGCTCTGGACTTTGTGCTCTTAAGCATGTGATACTAAGCTGCCTCTCAGTTTAAGGGGCAGCACATTAGTTAGATAACTTCAGGAAGAACATTATATCCTTGTAAGTGTATATATAAATAACATCTAATTTTATTCATAAACCTAAGATAGCAGAGAAGGGAACAACATGTGAACATGCTCACTACCATGGGGGCAGGTCCAGGCTAGACTGCTGGAGGACAGGAGACAATGTGGAGCAGGATTCAGCCTTCCCAGTTAGGACCAGCTGACCTAACAGCTGACTGCAGACGCACAAGTGAACCCAGCCAAGATCAGCCATGCATGGCTCAGATCAGCTGAACCATTAAGCTGAGCCCAGCCCCAACTGCTGACCCATAGAATTATCAGCTATGAGTGCTGTTTTAAGACAACTTGAGGGTGGATTCTTACTCATGTGTATTTTGAGCATTTTCATAATAGAAGTTTTAAATGTTTTTTTTTAAAGTTTTTAAAAGACCTAACAATATCTAAATGAGCTGAATTTTGGATCATGTTATATCATTGAGAATGCATTACAGAAAATTAATATGTCTTTCTTGGGTACTTGATTGGACATGTGATTTAAAAAAGGATAACCAATTTGAAAATTTAATTTGACTAAACCAATTCTTTTTAAATCACCTAATGAGTTTATATCAATACAGACGTTTTGAATTTCTCACACACACACATGCACACACACACACAGTCATGCATCACTTAAGGACATTTTGGTGAAAGATGGACCATATATACAACTGCAGTCCCCTAAGATTGTAATACTGTATTTTTACTGCACCTTTTCTATGTTTAGATACACAAATACTTACCATAGTATTCCAGTTGCCTACAGTTATTCAATACAGTCACGTGCTATACAGTTTGTAGTCTAGGAGCAATAGGCCATACCACATAGCCTAGGTGTGGAGTAGGCTCTACCATCTCGATTTGTGTAAGTACACTCTATCATGTTCACACAATGAAAAAATTGCCTGATGATACATTTCTCAGAATGCATCCTTGTCATTAAGAAATGCACGACTTTATTACAGGTATATACACACATACAAATATACAGGGAGAGTGACCGGGATAGAGAGAAAGAAAGAGGCAGGGAGGAAATGGTTTTTACAAACAAATTTGCTGAAAAAAGAGTAAAGATGGTAAAGTTCAGGTCTTTGGCAAGAATGGTGCATGTTGGCCAGGCACAGAGGCTCACACCTGTAATCCCAGCACTTTGGGAGGCTGAGGCAGGCGGATCACGATGTCAGGAGTTCGAGACCAGCTTGGCCAACGTGGTGAAACCCCATCTCTACTAAAAATGCAAAAAAACTAGCCGGGCACGGTGGCACACGCCTGTAGTTCCAGCTGCTCGGGAGGCTGAGGCAGGAGATTCACTTGAACCCAGGAGGCGGAGGTTGCAGTGAGCTGAGACTGTGCCACTGCACTCCAGCCTGGGCAATAGAGGGAGACTCCATCTCAAAAAAAAAAAAAAAAATGAAATGGTGCATGTTACCAAGAATGTTTCACTGATACCCATAGTATCCTAGGATACACCATAATACAGTGAACAATTTACCCACTGTGGGATATGTCACTTATCATTTGTAAAGAATTTCTTTTTTTTTCTTTTTCTTGAGACAGTCTCGTTCTGTCACCCAGGCTGGAGTGCAGTGGCAAGATCTCAGCTCACTGCAACCTCTGCCTCCTGGGTTCAGTTGATTCTCCTGCCCTCAGCCTCTCCAATAGCTGGGATTACAGGCACCCGCCACCAAGCCCAGCTAACTTATTTTTTATTTTTAGTAGAGACAGGGTTTCACCATGTTGGCCAGGCTGATCTCGAACTCCTGGCCTCAAGTGATCTGCCCACCTCAGCCTCCCAAAGTGCTGGGATTATAGGCGTGAGCCACCGCGCCAGGTCATTTGTGAAGAATTTCTGAAGGAAGCTTTCGGTTTTCTGTTTCTCCTAGTGTTTTCAGCTCCTCGGCTCCTTGCTGTGGGAGCTATAGGATAATTAAAATAGTTGAACTCAGTGCATCTTGATTTATTCCCTTAGGTAGGTGGCCTAGAAACAGATTCATACATGTATATTTCTATCACTGTATCTCTAAGGTTGGCTGGATGAAAAGTTATTGAGTACACTATTTCATTTCCAGGTTTTGTTGTTGTTGTTAATTCAGAACCCAGTATAACTTATTACATTTCTACTAAAACCTTAGGTTTTAAAACTCGTTTTTCATAGAGGTCTAAAAAGGTGTTTCTCTCTCTCTCTCTCTTTTTTTTTTCTCTCTAGCATAACCACTTTAAAAATTACATTTTTTAAAAGCTTCATGTAAAATGTCCTCACTTGATGATGAATGATCGATCAGCTTTAGAGGTAAATAACTGTATTTTAGGGAAAATTCTTTATATTAGCTCTCAGAATATAAAAACAAGATAGCTAAATTCTAGATATCCTTGAAAACTGTTTTGTTTACATAGAGACCCAGTTTTCTTTCCCCATTTTAACTTTTCATTAAAAAATTAACAGAAATTGCATATGCCTTTATAAAATGTCAAAAAATAAAGGATTTCAAAGGAAAAATTAACCATTTCTTCCTTTCACTTAACTGACCAGAAACTTATCCCATTTAGACAATAGTATGTTTCCCTCAGAATACTTCTTTATATACAAATAAACATACAGACACATATATGAACTTTTTTTTTTTTAAACTTTTCCTACTTTAGTCAAAGAATAATAAGCTGACACATTCCTCTGCAGCTTGTTCTGTTCCTTTACCAATAATATAATGTTGACAACTCTTCAGGCCAATAAGGACACAGAGACCAAATTTACATTTTCGACACTTGCTACGACAAAGAACATCCAGTAAAGAGCCATGTGAACAGTTTTCATTTCTACAGAAAAGAGTCCCACAAGTCAGGTTTCTAGCCAAAAGGTATATGTATTTTTAATCTTCCAGGGTTTTGATTTATTGAATATAAATACTAAACAACTGCTCCAGACATGAAAATAGTATTTTTTAATTTATTAATGATCATGGTCAGTGGTTTATATAAAGTGGCCCTGTTACTTCAAAGAAGACTGGCAAATGTGAAAGCAGCTTCCAGCCCCCCCAAAAAAGAGGTCTCTTGGCATCCTCTAAGCACAGGCAATCATCTTGACTTCCTCTACTCCCTCCTTTTGGCTGTGTTGTTGTTACTGTTGCTCTTGTTGTTACTGAACCTGTACTGAGTGCTAGCTATGTGCCAGCCACTCTGCTAAGCACTTTATGTCATTTGGTCCCTTCAGTAACCATTGAGAGAATTATTGTCATTTTATAATCAGGAGGGTTTAAAAAAACTTCCCTAAGGTCACACCAAAAAGCAGATTGTAATCCAGTCAGTCAGATTCTGGAGCTGATGATTTAGCCTAACATATAATCAAGGTTTCATAGCACATCTCAGAGCCAGATAACCAAATATTGGTGGCGTATGCTCTCTGGAGAAAATTAAAAATAGAACCAAAAAAAGTGCATTAGAAGCTATTAGGGTCATCTCCAGCTTTGAATTACAACTCTTAAAAAGTAAAATTAGTCGATTCTCAAATTACATGAGCTATTCTCTTATTAAAAAATAAAAGTTAAAACTCACTATGCTTATGATGACAGTATGGAACCAAAACTAATTCTATTATTTCTTCTCAAGTAAACAAAAGAATTAGTGATAGAATGCAAGATAAAGAGATGTAAATAAAATCTATTATTTAAAAACTACCAACGTTCATTGAAAAACATGAATTTTAAGTAAGACATTTACTATACTATAAACAATTAAATCAACCCCTGGATCTCTTCAAAAGCCCAGAGGATACTTTTTATTCTTGTTGCTTCCTAATACAATAAAATGATATAATAACACTCATGTGGCTTTACTTAAAAATGTTATTTAAGATCAAATTATTCAAAACAGATGTCCAATTCTCTGAGCTTACAAAACCCAAGAGAAGACAAACATTATCTACTAAGTGCCAAAATGGTCTGAAGGTCAGAAGCATATCTGTGATGACTCACAGAGGCACTCGATACTAAGTGCTCTTCATCTTCTACCTCCACGGAGTGCCCTCCACAGGTCTGTCAAGAGATGCCATGAGAATCCTCTCCAACATTCACTCCTGTATAAATGGCACTTTTACTGTTGCCAATAATGAAATGGGAAGAAATGTACAAGAGTTAATACCACTGATTATCTTGGGTATTTTTATGCAAGGCTAATTTTTCTTTCATTTAACCAATATTTTTGTAAATAACTCTTTCAAGTAATCATTTTCAATCGGATAAAAAAAAGCAAACCAGGCACCCATAAACACACTGGGTAGAATAGCAAAGCAATATGAATAATAAATGCACAATAATATAATTTTAGAGTAACATGAAGAGAAAATATTAGGTGGGAATAGTAGACCAATGGTAATCTAAAGCAGTGATATGAGGAAGTGGGAAGGCTAAATGGGATATTTTGAGTTACAATCAAAGGATTGTTTGTCTGAATGGATACTGAGAGGCTGGGGAGCTAATGGTGTCCAAAATGATTCTTAGCCTAAACTATGTGAAAGAACGGTGGTTCTTTTACACCATTTACATGATTCCAGTTTATGCTGACAACTGAATTGTATCTGACAAAAAAAGCAGAAACATTAATTTGATACATCTATATCACCAATGATGGATAATCTAAGATATGCCCGGCACTCAATTAGTTGAATTAACTACCACAATGCATTATGAACAAAAAACAACAACAGAGGCATTTTAAATCCTTTTATGTATCTCATTGGCAGAAACACTTTTTCTTTAATTTTTTCTTCTTTATCATTCACACAATTATACTAAAAAGAAACAGCAAACTTCAAAATGTACTGTGTAGGCCGGGCGTGGTGGCTCATGCTTGTAATACCAGCACTTTGGGAGGCCGAGGCGGGAGGATCACGAGGTCAAGAGATCGAGGCCACGACCCCGTCTCTACTAAAAATACAAAAAAAAAAAAAAATTAGCTGGGCATGGTGGTGGGTGCCTGTAGTCCCAGCTACTCGGAGAGGCTGAGGCAGGAGAATGGCATGAACCCAGGAGGCGGAGCTTGCAGTGAGCCGAGATTGCGCCACTGCACTCCAGTCTGGGCGACAGAGCGAGACTCCATCTCAAAAAAAAAAAAAAAAAAATGTGCTGTGCATATGTATTGACTAATCACTGCCCAGGCACTGTGGTAAGCACCACTGATTCAAAGTTGAGTATAATAATTCAAGCTCCATCCTTAAGTCAGGTGTGGCAGGAAGATAGTGATGTTGCAATGGTGTGAACACCTCCCTCATTCAACATTCACTGAGGGCACATACAAAAGTGGCACCGAAGCTAGCTCAGGGAGGTGGGGTGCTAGTGACTGCTCTTTAAAGAAAGGGAACTCTGAGCTGAGTCCTCCAGGATGAGGCATTAGACAGGACACAGATGGACAACAGACTGGGGATTCAATATTTGTTCATTCCACAAACATTTGTGAGCCTGCTACAGTGAACAGACACTGACATTGGGCAGGAAAAAGACGTGTCCATGGCCCCTCAGAAGCTTCCAGTCTAACAGAGCAACTGTGTAATTAAGTAATTAAAACACAAAGTTGTAATTGCTATGTCAGAGACATACTCAAATGCCAAAGTAAGAGAATGGCACCACAGAAAACAATGGCTAATGCAAGTTTAGCATCATGGGGTAAATTCAGAACTGAACTAGACTGTCACTGAGAAACTGTAAAGCACATACAAATGCAAATATTGACCATCAATATCTTGGAGGGTGGAGGAAGATACTTTATTCACTGTCCAAACTTCATTCACTTCATTCATTGTCCAACTTTAGAAGGATTAATCAGTGCTCCACAGCTGAAATCAAGATGTGATTTAACCACAGGAGCAATAGCATGTCCACAGTTGTTGTTGGGAATCACAGTATGGCTTTCTAGGAAAGCAACTGGGCTCTTGCGAAAGTAATAGCAGTTCACATTAAAATGCCTTGTTCTTTACAGTTTGGTGTTTTGCTTTTATAAAACGTCTTTCAAGAGCTGCATTGCTGCCTTAAGTGGTATTCCAGGGAGACGAACTCCCACCTTGCACACAAACAGGTCAGATACTTCAAAACTAACCATTATTATTGGAGCTTGAAAGCTACTTTATCCCCATGAGAGTTAACTGCCAGGGAGATGGTTCTTTTGTGAAGTATTTTAGGGAACATCTCTAAACCTTTTCATTAGGCAGAATTACTTCCATAGAGTCTACAACCAGGCCCAGAGGAGAAAGCTGAACTAAAGGCAAAGAATATTTTTTAATTGTTGAGGGAAAAAAATCTTCAGTGATTTTATATTTCAAATAAAAAATATTCAGGTGATTTAATATTTAAAATTGTCTATCAGATTTTATATTGATTGGTAGGCAGCGTAATGAAGAGAGGAGGGGATGGGGTACCATCTATTTAGAGTTAAGGTATCTTTCAGTTACATGGAAAATTATGTCCTAGAGAGTACACATACCAAAACAAAACCTCTGAGCAGCCAAAACAGATGTCGTCAAATCCATGCATTTATTCAGTTGACTCACAGCCTGTACTCAACCATATGCACAAAAATCATGTTATCTACTATCTGCACCTACAGAAATTCACAGGAAAGAAAGACTGCTAAAGCAGACACCCAAGCAACAATGAGAAAACTGAGTTGTCAAAAGGGAAGACACAATAAAATATAAAAGACAGTCATGCCAAGTTGCAGCACAGCAGCCAGAGGTATTTAGGAGCATAAGTAAGCCACTACTCTATAGCAAATCTGCAGAAAAATATTTATGTTTTTCAACATGGCCTTAACTTACCACAAACACATAAATTTATGTTGAGTAAGGCAAAAAGGTGCCTGATAAAGTTTAGAGTGATATTCACCTAAAAGCAGTACAATTTCCTGATACACCATAGTGTAGCCAGTTGTCAGCCATCTTGAAAATTCAGCTCTCTAAACTGACTTCATCTGCTGAAGACAAAGTCCACCATGCCACTGTGCAATTTCAACTTCAGTTTCCCTTTTCATTTCAGAATCACGAGCTTTCATAAGATTACAAAGATTAACTTGCATATGGCCCAATCTCTAGCCTAAGGGAAGACACTGGGGCTCTTAGCTTTGAGGATACTCCTGATGCATATGCCAGTTAGGAGCTACAGAAGAGAAACATCATGTGGTCAGACATCAGGTGAGCAGATATCCATGGCCCCAAAGAAGGCATCCAATAATTACTTGCATTAGAATATCCTCAGAAAAATCCGCACTCCTCAAAAAGCCATCAGTTAAATAATGGCCACTTACTGGCCACTTCAGGAAGAAAACAGCACTGCTTTCCATGGGAAGCTTAAAAATCTAAAACACTGATTGATGGATGGCAAGATGGCTGAATAGGAACAATTCTGGTCTGCAGCTTCCAACGAGATCAACACAGAAGGCGGGTGATTTCTGCATTTCCAACTGAGGTACCCGGCTCATCACATTGGGACTGGTTAGACAGTGGGTGCAGCCCATGGAGGGAGAGCAGAAGCAAGGTGGGGCATCACCTCCCCGGAAGCGCAAGGGGTCAAGGAACTTCCCTCCCCCAGCCAAGGGAAGCCATGAGGCACTGTGCCATAAGGAATGGTGCACTCCAGCCCAGATATTAAGCTTTTCCCACGGTCTTCACAATCTGCAGACTAGGAGATTCCCTCCAGTGCCTGTGCCACCAGGGCCCTGGGTTTCAAGCACAAAATTGGGCGGCTGTTTGGGCAGACACCGAGCTAGCTGCAGGAGTTTCCTTTCATACCCCAGTGGCACCTGGAAAGACAGTGAGACAGAATCGTTCACTCTCCTGGAAAAGGGGCTGAAGCCAGGGAGCCAAGTGGTCTAGCTCAGCAGATCCCACCTCCATGGAGCCCAGCAAGCTAAGATCCACTGGCTTCAAATTCTCACTGCCAGCACAGCAGTCTGAAGTCAGCCTGGGATGCTCCAGCTGGCTGGGCAAGGGGTATCTGCCATTACTGAGGCTTGAGTAGGCAGTTTTCCCCTCACAGCATAAACAAAGACACTGGGAAGTTCAAACTGGGTGGAGCCCACCACAGCTCGGCAAAACTGCTATAGCTAGACTGCCTCTCTAGCTTCCTCCTCTCTGGGCAGGACATCTCTGAAAGAAAGGCAGCAGCCCCAGGCAGGGGCTTATAGGTAAAACCCCCATCTCCCTGGGACAGAACACCTGGAGGAAGGTGCGGCTGTGGGTGCAGCTTCAGCAGACTTAAACGTTTCTGCCTGTCAGCTCTGAAGACAGCAGTGGATCTACCAGCACAGAGCTAAAGCTCTGCTAAGGGACAGACTACCTCTTCAAGTGGGTCCCTGACCCCTGTGCCTCACGACGGGGAGACACCTCCCAGCATGGGCTGACAGACACCTCATACAGGAGAGCTCTGGCTGGCATCTGGTAGGTACCCCTCTGGGATGAAGCTTCCAGAGGAAGGAAGAGGCAGCAATCTTTGCTGTTCTGCAGCCTCCACTGGTGATACCCAGGCAAACAGAGTCCAAAGTGGACCTCTAGCAAACTCCAGCAGACCTGCAGCAGAGGGGCCCGACTGTTAGAAGGAAAACTAACAAACAGAAAGGAATAGTATAAACATTAACAAAAAGGACATCCACACCAAAACCCCATACAAAGGCCACCAAAATCAAAGACCAATGGTAGATAAACCAACAAAGATGGGGAGAAACGAGAGCAAAAAGGAAAAGGATGCAATTGCAAAAACCAGAATGCCTTTTCTCCTCTAAAGGATCACAACTCCTCACCAGCAGGGAACAAAACTTCGACAGACAATGAGTTTGACAAATTGACAGTAGGATTCAGAAGGTGGGCAATAACAAACTCCTCTGAGCTAAAGATGCACATCCTAACGCAAGGCAAGGAAGCCAAGAACCTTGAAAAAAGGTTAGACAAATTGCTAACTAGAATAACCAGTTTAAAGAACATAAATGACCTGATGGGGCTGAAAAACACAGCACAAGAACTTCGTGAAGCATACGCAAGTATCAACAGCCAAATCGATCAAGTGGAAGAAAGGATATCAGGCATTGAAGATGAACTTAATGAAATAAAGCATGAAGATAAGATTAGAGAAAAAACAATGGAAAGGAACAAACAAAGCCTCCAAGAAATATGGGACTATGTGAAAAGAAGAAACCTATGTTTGACTGGTGTACCTGAAAGTGACAGGGAGAATGGAACCAACTTGGAAAACACTCTTCAGGATATTATCCAGAACTTCCCCAACCTAGCAAGACAGGCCAACATTGAAATTCAGGAAATACAGAGAACACCACAAAGATAGTCCTCGGGAAGAGCAACCCTAAGACACATAATCGTCAGATTCAACAAGGTTGAAATGAAGGATAAAATGTTAAGGGAAGCCAAAGAGAAAGGTCGGGTTACCCACAAAGGAAAGCCCATCAGACTAACAGCAGATCTCTTGACAGAAACTCTACAAGCCAGACGAAAGTGGGGGCCAATATTCAACATTTTTAAAGAAAATAATTTTCAACTCAGAATTTCATATCCACCCAAATTAAGCTTCATAAGCGAAGGAGAAATAAAATCCATTACAGACAAGCAAATGCTGAGAGATTTTGTTACCAACAGGCCTGCCATACGAGAGCTCCTCAAGGAAGCACTAAACATGGAAAGGAACAACCGGTACCAGCCACTGCAAAAACATGCCAAATTGTAAAGAACATTGACACTATGAAGAAACTGCATCAACTAACAGGCAAAATAACCAGCTAGTATCCTAATGACAGGATCAAATTCACACATAACAATATTAACCTTAAATGTAAATAGGCTAAATGCCCCAATTAAAAGGCACAGACTGACAAACTGAATAAAGAGTCAAGACCCATCAGTGTGCTGTATTCAGGAGACCCATCTCACCCACAAAGACACACATAGGCTCAAAATAAAGGGATGGAGGAATATTTTACAAGTAAATGGAAAGCAAAAGACAAAAACAAAAAAAGCAGGGGTTGCAATCCTAGTCTCTGATAAAGCAGACTTTAAATCAACAAAGATCAAAAGAGACAAAGAAGGGCATTACATAATGATAAAGGGATCAATGCAACAAGAGCAGCTAACTATCCTAAATATATATGCACCCAATACAGGAGCACCCAGATTCATAAAGCAATTTCATAGAGACCTATAAAGAGACTTAGACTCCCACTCAGTAATAGTGGGAGACTTCACCCCACTGTCAATATTAGACAGATCAATGAAAAAGAAAATTAACAAGGATATTCAGGACTTGAACTCCAATAGGGACCAAGTGGACCTAATAGACATTTACAGAACTCTCCACCCCAAATCAACAGAATATGAATTCTTCTCAGCACCACATTGCACTTATTCTAAAATTGACCACATAATTGGAAGTAAAACACTCCTCAGCAAATGCAAAAGAACAGAAATCATAACAAACAGTCGCTCAGACAACAGTGCAGTCAAATTAGAACTCACGATGAAGAAACTCACTCAAAATCACACAACTACATGGAAACTGAACAACCTGCTCCTGAATGACTACTGGGTAAATAACAAAATTAAGGCAGAAATAAGTAAGTTCTTTGAAACCAATGAGAACAAAGACACAACATACCAGAATCTCTGGGACACAGATAAAGCAGTGTTTAGAGGGAAATTTATAGCTCTAAATGCCCACAAGAGAAAGCAGGAAAGACCTAAAATCGACACTCTAACATCACAATTAAAAGAACTAGAGAAGCAAGAACAAACAAATTCAAAAGCTAGCAGAAGTCAAGAAATAACTATGATCACAGCAGAACTGAAAAAGACAAGAGACATGAAAAAACCTTCAAAAAAAATCAATGAATCCAGGAGCTGGTTTTTTGAAAAGATCAGCAAAACAGATAGACCCCTAGCCAGACTAATAAAGAAGAAAAGAGAGAAGAATCAAATAGAAGCAATAAAAAATAATAAAGGGGATATCACCACTGATCCCACAGAAATACAAACTACCATCAGAGAATACTATAAACACCTCTATGCAAATAAACTAGAAAATCTAGAAGAAATGGATAAATTACTGGACACATACACCCTCCCAAGTCTAAACTATGAAGAAGTCAAATCACTGAATAGACCAACAACAAGTTCTGAAGTTGAGGCAGTAATTAATAGCCTACCAACCAAAAAAAGTCCAGGACCAGAAAGATTTACAGCCGAATTCTATCAGAGGTACCAAGAGGAGCTGGAATCATTCTTTCTGAAAATATTCCAAACGAGAAAGAGAAGGAATCTTCTGTAACTCATTTTATGAGGCCACCATCATCCTGATATCAAAACCTGGCAGAGACACAACAAAAAAGGAAAATTTCAGGCCAATATCCCTGATGAACATCAATGCGAAAATCCTCAATAAAATACTGGCAACGCGAATCCAGCAGCACATCAAAAAGCTTATCCACCATGATCAAATCAGCTTCATCTCTGGGATGCAAGTCTGATTTAACATATGCAAATCAATAAACATAATCCATAACATAAACAGAACCAATGACAAAAAGCACATGATTATTTCAATAGATGCAGTAAAGGCCTTCAACAAAATTCAACACCCTTCATGCTAAAAATTCTCAATAAACTGTATATCAAGTATCTCAAAATACTAAGAGCTATTTGTAACAAACCCACAGACAATATCATACTGAATGGGCAAAAACTGGAAGCATTCTCTTTGAAAACTGGCACAAGACAAATATGCCCTCTCTCACCACTCCTATTCAACATAGTATTGGAAGCTCTGGTCAGGTCAATCAGGCAAGAGAAAGAAATAAAGAGTATTCAAATAGGAAAAGAGGAAGTCAAATTGTCTCTATTTGCAGATGACATGATTGTATATTTAGAAAAACCCATCCTCCCAGCCCAAAGTCTCCTTAAGCTGATAAGCAACTTCAGCAAAGTCTCAGGATACAAAATCAGTGTGCAAAAATCACAAGCATTCCTATGCACCAATAATAGACAAACAGAGAGCCAAATCATGAGTGAACTCCCATTCACAATTGCTACAAAGAGAATAAAATACCTAGGAATACAACTTACAAGGGATGTGAAGGACCTCTTCCAAGAGAACTACAAACCACTGCTCAAGGAAATAAGCCAGGACACAACCAAATGGGTAAACATTCCATGCTCATAGATAAGATAAGAAGAATCAATATCATGAAAATGGCCATACTGCCCAAAGGAATTTATAGATTTAATGCTATCCCCATCAAGCTACCATTGACTTTCTTCACAGAATTAGAAAAAACTACTTTAAATTTCATATGGAACCAAAAAAGAGCCTGAATATCCAAGACAATCCTAAGCAAAAAGAACAAAGTTGGAGGCATCACACTACCTGACTTCAAACTATACTACAAGGCTATGGTAACCAAAACAGCATGGTACTGGTACCAAAACAGATATATAGACTAATGGAACACAACAGAGGTCTCAGAAATAACACCACACATGTACAACCATCTGATCTTTGACAAACCCAAGAAAAACAAGCAACAGGGAAAGGATTCCCTATTTAATAAATGGTGTTGGGGAAACTGGCTAGCCATATGCAGAAAACTGAAACTGGACACCTTCCTTACACTTATACAAAAATTAACTCAAAATGGATTAAAGACTTAAATGTAAGACCTAAAACCATAAAAATCCTAGAAGAAAACCTAGGCAATACCATTCAGGACATAGGCATGGGCAAAGACTTCATGATTAAAACACCAAAAGCAATTGCAACAACAGCCAAAATTGACAAATGGGATCTAATTAAACTAAAGAGCTTCTGCACAGCAAAATAAACTATCATCAGAGTGAAGAGGCAACCTACAGAATGGAAGAAAATATTTGCAATCTGTCCATCTCACAAAGGGCTAATATCCAGAATCTACAAATAACTTAAACAAATTTACAAGAAAAAAACAACCCCATCAAAAAGCGGGAAAAGGATATGAACAGACACTTCTCAAAAGAAGACATTTATGCGGCCAACAGACATATGAAAATAAGCTCATCATCACTGGTCATTAGAGAAATGCAAATCAAAACCACAATGAGATACCATCTCATGCCAGTTACAATGGTGACCATTAAAAACTCAGGAAACAATAGATGCTGGAGAGGATGTGGAGAAATAGAAATGCTTTTACACTGTTGGTGGGAGTGGAAATTAGTTTAACCATTGTGGAAGACAGTGTGGTGATTCCTCAAGGATCTAGAACCAGAAATACCATTTGACCCAGCAATCCCATTACTGGGTATATACCCAAAGAATTATAAATCATTCTACTATAAAGACACATGCACACATATGTTTACTGTGGCACTACTCACAATAGCAAAGACTTGGAACCAACCCAAATGCCCATCAGTGATAGACAGGATAAAGAAAATGTGGCACATATGCACCATGAAATACTATGCAGCCATAAAAAAGGTGAGTTCATGTCCTTTGCAGGGACATGGATGAAGCTGGAAACCATCATTCTCAGCAAACTAACACAGGAACAGAAAACCAAACACTGCATGTTCTTCTGCATAAGAGGGAGTCGAACGATGAGAACACATGGACACAGGGAGGGGAATATCACACACCAGGGCCTGTCAGGGGTGAGGGGCTCCAGGAGGGATAGTATTAGGAGAAATACCTAATGTAGATGATGGCTTGATGGGCAGCAAACCACCATGGCACATGTATACCTATGTAACAAACCTTCACATTCTGCACATGTATCTCAGAACTTAAAGTATAATAAAAATTTTTTTTTAATCTAAAAAATGTAAAAGCCTCGCCATTCACCTACCCACATGAAATTGCCAAATCTCAGACCAATTAAGTCAAACCCATAGTTTATAGTCCATTTCTATACTTAAAAAAAAAAAAAGACAAGCCTTTCAGCAAACTGATGGTGAAACTGTGAGAACAAATCTTATTCCCAGCTTTTCTCTATCCCAAACCTAATAGAAGAAAGCTAAGTATGACTATCGGAAGCAATATAGATTTTCCCAAGAAATCTCCCTTTACAAGTTTGTCCGTATTTCATTTTTTCTGACCAAAGACTCTGCTGTGACTTCTGATAATCCAAGCAACTTACAGAGTTGTAGACATCCCTAGGTAACTTGCCCAGGCAGGCTGCATACCAAGACCTGTTGATGGGGATATCAGAACTCTGTATTAATCAGAGAAGAATCATTTCCTCTTTAGATTCAAATGAAGGTAAAATGATTCTGCGAGTTTGTTACATTTATTGAGCAACTGCACTTAGCTTATTCAACATCATAGGAGCACCATTCACAGTCTTGGCAGAACTAGCCACAGCAAAGTTATCAAGTTCGTTTTCCACCTTCCTCCTTCCCATTTTACTTTTCTTACCCTCCATCTCCTTGTGCCTCCATTCACTTGCTTAAAACTTTCTTCAACGGAATCAGAGAAATCCCTGGGAGGTGTCCATAGATAAAATTCAAAGGGTCCAGAAACGTCAATAATAAAATTACATCTTAATTTTCAATACCTTCTAACTGAAAGTATTGAAAACATCTGAATGTGGTATTCATATTTGAATGTGGCACTTCCTTCAAATATGATGTAGTTGACAAAGCACAATTGTATTAGCAGTATTTGTGACTCTGTCATCACTAAAAAATGAGGAGATATTCACTTCACATCAACATGTTACATTCACTACTTTAAAATTACCTGAGTGAATAGACTTATTGCTAGATATCATTATTAGGGCACTGATAAATAAAGACACCTACTATTATATGGCAAATTTGTTTTAATATTTGGATACCTTTATTTTGAACTTAACTGATTTCACTATAATCTTATAAATTTCACGTTATGCATTTATGCATATCATTTTGAAAAGAGTTCTGTAGACTCCACCAGGCTGCCAAAGGTGTACATGGCATGAAAACAATCAAGAATTCATGTTCTAAATGCTCATGTCTTTCTGTGATTCCTCTTCCCTTATGACCACGTGCATTATAAAGTGGTTTTCAAAAAGCACAGAATTTCAGGCACCTAAGTAAGACAGAAATCTTAAGGAGAGGGTTTTTCCCCAATATTCAATCAAATATACAGCCTACATATCCATGTCTACTTTGCAGGGTGGGGGTAAGAGAGTAGGTTTATTGCTTGTCTATATTAGGATTTTGGCTGCCTGTTTATGTGCGGGTTTCTCTCTCTCTCTCTCTCTCACACACACACACACACACACACACACACACACACACACACACCCCAAAACCAAATAGTCTTCATTCCACTACCTATCCCAAGAAAGATGTGCAAGATTTTGAGTAAAAGGTGGAAGACCTGTGTGCCGAGTTGTGTCTTGACCCCACCAAAATGGACCAGATCCTCAGAAAGATAAGCAATAGAAACCTCCTCACAGAAGCTTTCAAAGTCTGATGGTTTTTAGACTTGTTTTAGGTATATTTTATAGAACTTTTAGGCTCATTTCAATTTACCCAAAATAAGTGGTAGAAAATGCTGATTAGGTACAAGTATAAATATTTTTAAATATTATGCTGTCACCTGCAAAGTCCTGCTGCAATAAGCCAGATTGCATTCAAATATTAAAGACATGAAAATCCTCAGTGAGTAATTGTTAGTCTCACTTAGTTTTCATATTACTATAAATACTGAGTGTGTTTATTTTAATCATTATTCTGTTTACTTTATAAGCAGAAACGTAAAAGCACAAACCATAATTTTTTTAGGGAATTTACAGAGCTGCAAACCTCCGGTTAAAAAAAAATTGTAGGGAAGGCAAGAAAGGTTGAAACATCATAGATTCAGCCATGTAGAACTCATTTATTAAAGGTCTCGAAACAGAGCGAAGAGCCTAGGATCTAGGATGCAAAAATGAAGAGGACATGGACTAGGGCTTCAGGGAGATCATGGGGTCATCCAACAGAGGGACATACAGTATAAAAAGGGAGGGACCTAGGAGGAACAGAGTAGGAAGTCAGACCAGAAATGGCTTCTTTCTCAGTGGAAGAACTTTTAAGAATGCATTTGCTGTGCCAGAAAATAATTGAGATAAGGATTCAGAAGGAAAGTACTTGACAAGACTAGACAGCATAATTCATTTGAAATGGTAGGGGCAGAAACCAGAAAGCAAGGGATGGTCTATAAAGATAGGAAAGCTGAGACAGAGTAGGGAGTGGGCCTCTACCATGCTCAAGAGCACCACAATCCCTGTGCAAATATGATGCAAATCATGGATCTTTACCTGTTAAGTTCTCCTGTAACATACATCTAAGATTATTTCCCTGCATACTGGACAAACCTTGTTTTTAATGTTTCTGCTAAATAGAAGTATTCAGCATTTCTGTTAAATGCAAATAATCCAGAGGAACAAGATGAACGAGAGGAAAAGGTAGTGAAAGAGGCCAGATGATTCCTGAGCTTGGAAAGGCTAATTAGTTCTGTGACTTCAGCAGGTGGGTTTCCCAAGTTGCATATACCAGCAGGCGCTTTGCCTGGGATCTGAGACTGAACATAACAGACCCCCACCCCCCGCACTCTTCCCTCACTGAGCACATAGATCCATCTGTTTTTCTGAATCCATTTTATCTCTCCCAAACTAAAAGAAGAAAAACTTAAAAAACTGGCAGAATGGGCACAGTGGCTCATACCTGTAATCCCAGCTCTTTGGGAGGCCAAGGCACGCAGATCACTTGTAACTAAAAGAAGAAAAACTTAAAAAACTGGCAGAATGGGCACAGTGGCTCATACCTGTAATCCCAGCTCTTTGGGAGGCCAAGGCACGCAGACCACTTGAGGTCAGAAGTTCAAGGCCAGCCTAGCCAACATGGTGAAACCCCGTCTCTACTAAAAATACAAAAATTAGCTGGGCTTGGTGGCACACACCTGTAATCCCAACTACTTGGGAGGCTGAGGCAGGAGAATCGCCTGCAGTGAGCCGAGACTGCACCACTGCACTCCAGCCTGGGAGACAGAGCGAGACTCTGTCTCAAAAAAACAAAAAAAATTAAAAAATTAAAAAAAATAAAACTAGCAGAAATACTCACAATTCAAAAAGGATCAGAAAATTCTTCATAAATTTTCTCAAATATAAACCTCCAATCTACTAGCCCTCCACTTGTACTTTTGCCTGGGTTCTCTGGAAAATGGAGCCTGGGAAAACACTTCCTGGCTTCCATGTAAATGGTTGTGAGGGAGGCAGGAGTGAGTGCGACAGGGCTTTGAGGCAGGGGAGGGAGGTATATGGAGCAGGTTGGTTACTGACCTGGCCAAGGTTTTCATAGGCACAGCAGATCAGAGTAGCTGTAAAAGCCCCTGAATCTGCACACAGTCCACCACGGGAGCAGAATTTCTACTAGCTCTGGTCTCCAACTATCAATGTTTGCACCACAGGGTACCGACTCCTCAACCCCCATTTCTGACTGGTCCCCTGGTCCCTCTGGCAGCCATCCTGGAAGCCTGAGTTCCCCCATAAGAGTGGCATCTGCTATGCAGGCCAGGGTTATGGGAACTCCAGTGCGCATACTTGGGCCAGAGGTGCCTGGGGGTCAGAATAGGAGCAGTGAAGCTCAGAAGGCTCATGGAAGCCCCAGGTGCCAGGCAGTTATGCCGGTTCTTGACCACAAGTGACATCAGAGTTGGGAGACGGGAGTAATAATGGGCCTGGCTGGCCAAGCAGAGCTGCCCTGACTACCTGGCTGCCACCAGCAAGGATCGGGGTAGAAATCTGACCTCTGTGTCTAAAGAATGCAGTGGGCATCAGGGAATTTCCCTAGAGGGGGATCAGGGAAGCACAGGAGAAAACGATGGCCAAGAAGATCCTGGGAGATGAATAAACTGGGTCCAGCACAACATATACATTAATATACATAATACATATGTATCATATATATCTATATATAGATGTATATCTAACACATATATTAAACAGTTGGCGTCAGCTTTAGATGGAACTCATTTTGCAGACGTTTACACAAAACCAGGAATATCAGTAGAAATTAGGTTACAAGTGAAGCTGCTCAAATATCATTTATATAAATTTGGATTTCATATTTCCTGCACTTTGGGGCAAAACCCCAGAATGCACTGACTGCCTCAGGAACTCCATTCTAAAATTCAAGGATGCACTATTTTTTAGACACTCATATAATTACAGTAACAAGTAAATCAAATCATGAATTGTTCTCTTTATTGAAGACTGGCCAATCGTCCATTGGGATGTCAGCTCTGCGAGGACTTGTTTATAGATATCCTTGGTATCAACATACTAATTGGCACTTAATAGGTGCTCCGTAAATAAAGGCACATTCTTTATTTAGTAGATGGAATAAGGATATAGCCTACAAGGATAGTGTGTGTCTCCATTATAATAGCTCTAGCTCTTAGTATTTAAAGACTTCTCTCCAAAACGTTTCCAGGCACTGTGTTAAGTATTTTACACATATTAACACTTGTATTAAGATATATTAAATTATATTGGTAATTCTCATCACAACAATAAAACTAGAATTTTCCCTCCAAACTTACTTATTTTTGTTTTCTAAAAGACAGGGTCTCACTCGTCCAGGGTAGAGTGCAGTGGCACAATCACAGCTCATTGTAATGTCAAGTCCTGGGCGCAAGCGATCAATCTTCCTACCTCAGCCTCCAGAATAGCTAGGACTGAAAGCAAGCCATGATGCCTGGCTTATTTAACTTTTTTTTAATAAGAGACGGAGTCTTGCCATGTTGCCCAGGCTGGTCTTGAACTCCCAGCCTCAAGTGGTCCTCCCACCTCGGCCTCCCAAAGTGCTGGAATTACAGGCATGAGCCACCTTACCCAGCCCAGAACTTACTTTTTAATAAACAAAAACATAACCTTGCAGTTTCTCAGTGCCACATTTCAAGGGAGCACTGGTGAAGTAATCTTGTACTCTTTCAAAATGTGACCTTCCTTGTACATCACCTTTATTTTTCCTATTCAATAAGAAAAATAAAATCTGCATAAAGATTTAAATCCTTAATAAGATCTATGATGAACCTAAGCTTAATGGGCTTTGATTTAATTGCTGGAAATACTTAGGGCCAAGCAAGAGCCTTATAACCCAAGAAATTAGAAAGATTCAAATGAAAGATTTGCCCTCTCTCTCTTCTAATAGCACTTAAGAAGAAAGCCATTAAAGTAAGTAAGCTCTTTGTCTACTTTGCTCTACTTTAAGGGTTCCATCATTTGCTTCTTTATCTTGGTCAATAGCTCTAAGAAACGAACATTATGATGTAATCTTAGCTTGATTTCCACCCACACCTCAAATTTCTGTATTCAAGGGCTTTGTTCTAGTCCTCCATTGATGTCGAAAAAGTTGGCTGTACAAACAGCCACAAACAAGCCAAATAACACGCCTACTACTGGAAAGGTAATGGCTGAAAGAAACTGACTGAGTCCCTGGATGCAGGATGGATGAATAGCCCTGAGGAGTGAGGATACCTGCACCATGCTCCATTTGCAGGAAGGGCAAATGGAGAAGAAGACAGAACTGTCCTGTCACAGGCCCATGAGCCACAGAAATCTCAAAGTGAAATGTAAACACAGGTGTATTCTCATAGGTCTTTCAGCAAATCATCATGCATTTGTTGCAATAATATTTCTTCTATAATTTTCAGCCTTTGCATGAAGATTTCTTTCATGCAGAATCCCTGAAGCCAGCATCCCAGTTGTATCGAAAGGTTACCTGTTAGCACTTTATTAGATTGCAGGGCAATCAGCCTTCAGGCTACGTATTTTAAAACAAGTTTTAAAATTTTAATCTGTTACTCTATTTCAAGGTTTAACAATCTAGTTTCCCAGTTGCTTATCAGATAAAGCTCAACGTCCTCAGCACACCACACAGGACCCTTCGAACTGAGCTCAGCCTACCTACTGAGTGTAACCATCTGTCAACCTGCCTGTCATGTGCCCCTCTGCACCACTTCTCAGCTCAGAGACCATCTACTGATTTCCCACAGCAGAGAAAAGCCAGAAACTCATTCTGCAGGATTCAAGAAGTGTTTCCCAGAAGAGATGGCATGTGAGATTGAGCGATGATGGGGAAATACAAGGAGAGGGAGTAGGAAAGCATTCTGAAGCCACAGGTTCTCTGAAAACTAGTTTCAGGAGCAAGAGCAAGAGACATCAGCCAGGAGATAATGCTCCTTTTTGCTCCTATCTGTGAATCATTTATACGTCAGATGTTTTTGAGATGAGTACTGCCTCTGCCTCAGCACAGGGAATACTGATACTGCCTCTTATTGTCTGCATATATACCATCTGTCTACAGATATGGAGATGACGGTAGTGTCATTCAAAGCAGGCACACTCTTGATGACTTTTTTTTTTTTTGAGACAGGGTCTTGCTCTGTTGCCCAGGCTGGAGTGCAGTGGCATGATCATGGCTCACTGCAGCCTAGACCTCCTGGGCTCAAGCGATCCTTTTGCCTCAGCCTCCGGAGTAGGTGGGACCATAGACATGTGCCACCAAATCCAGCTAGTTTTTTTTTTTTTTTTTTCTTTTTTCTGCAAAGACAGGGTCTCACTATGTTGCCAACATTGGTCTCGAACTCTTGGGCTCAAGCAATCCTCCTGTCTCAGCCCTCTAACGTGCTGGGATTACAGGCATGAGCCATGGCACCCAGCCTGCTGTCCTTTTCAACTGGTCTAATGTGGGTATCAATAAACAAAAATAGAGACGAGTGACTAGGTAAAATTTATGCAGACATGGGCATTACTCAAAACATTTTTTAATTTCCTCTGTTCAAACTGCTGTTGTAGTTGCATTCCATGTCTATGAATATGTATGTATAAAGTGTGACTATGCCTTGTTTATAAATCTTTGCAATCAAGACAGGTAACTATGGTTTTCAAGGACAGCATGATATAAACAAGCAAAGATAAGAACAAAACAGGCTTCAGAAGCCTCTTCCATTCCCATGGAAAATAGAAGGGAATCTAGAATACTGGATCATTAACTTCACTAATTACAAATCAGATATGGCTCAGTGTTTTACAGGAGGAGGATGAAGAAGCCTAGTCCTTGTTGGGCCTTTTTCACATTGAGTTATCCCATAATTAAACCAAGCTGATGAGCAAGTGTTATCATACCCATTTTCCAGAAGCTGAGAAAAAGCAACTATCCCAGATGACTGTTTGATTCCCAGGCACCTTCTGCTTTTTCTACCGTGACCTACTTGCTGTGGTATACTATTTTCAGCCACATTCCTGACGATGTCAAACATTTGAATTATGCCATTAATTCTCCTTACTCTGAGTCTGTGTTCATAAAGATACACAAATGTCTCTCCATGTAGTTCATGTGCTAGCCAGAGGAAACAGTGTCTTCTCAGATGGAGGGTTCTATTTTTCCATTGCCAAATAATAAACTGGAAATTAATTTCATCTAAGTCTTTTGGGAGCTTAGTTACCAAGAAGCTGATCCACACTCCTTGTACTGACAAAAAGCTTACTTAGTTCTCGCAAACTGCAAGGTGAGTTCAGTGCTATTAGTTCCATTTAACAAATGAAGAATTAAGATTTAGTAGAGGGTGGAAATGGAATTCAAAGGAAGGTCAGTTTCTGAGTCTTTGCAAATAGGATGGTACCATAGCCTTCTTTCTTCTTCCTTCTTTGTGTAGGTGGCATGTTCCATGCAAGTTACGAAGAAAAGCAGCCAAAAGCAGCTTTGTGGTGGGAACAATCCCATCAGATAGAGGAGTGCTAAGTGGAGATGGGAATGAGGCATTTCCCAAGCCGCGAGGCCCTGTGAGCCACAGGCCCATGCTGGTGTCTTTATGTGAGACCACGTCTCCTTAATCACTATATGCCAGTATGTCACATAATGTCTGGAATACTGCTCAGTCACACCCAACTTTAAGTGGATACCCCACTGCACAGCATTCTAATAATAATAATGTAAGAGTGTAGGTACACAGAAGGTTAGCAAGCAGCTGTTCTGCTCCACCAGGGGAGAAGAAGAAGAAAACACTTACATTATAGCATGAGTCACTCAAAATAGATATATTCAAGAATATCCTCATAGTAAATAGAGCGGTAAATTCTCCCCTGGAAACTTTTAAATATAAAATGTTTATCTGCCTGGGGCAGTTGCTTGGCATTGTCATTCCTGAGGGTAGGAGATGCTACCTAACCTTCAAGGATATGCAGTAAAATGATTACTTATTTATAATTATTTGCTTGGAAACAAACCTGTCAAAGATCAAAAGTCTAGGTCGACTGGATGAAGCAATAAGCAATGAAGCTTCTCTTCCATACCCTTTATATAACAATGCATTTACACAGAAAACTTCCAGGTCATTAAAAATCCATTTTTACAAATATATGTCATTTGTAAAAAAAAAAAAAAAAAAAAAAAAAGTAAAAATTAAGTCTTCCACTCTCTCAACCCTTTAATTTCATGCCTCAGAGGTGATCAACTGCTAACAATCTTGTGTGTCCACTTTCAGATACGAGATCCATCTTTAAATAGTATTTTAAGGTTAGGGAGCTAGCCAAAGAATTTCTGTTCTGCTACCTGCATTCTCAAGTACCCGCCAGTACCTTATATTACAAACTTTCCATCTGTAATAGAGTTTCAAGTAAAATGAAATTAGGCTCCATTTCATTCCACACTAAATTTTTTTGACAATCCCTGTCAAGATTTTACATAGAAAATTGACTTGATTCTTACATAAGTTAAGAAACTTTGCAGAAGTGTAAAAGGGTAATATACTAGATCCTCATTATTTCTGCTTTAGCTAAGAGAGGTAAGAAGAAGTATGAGATCAGAATTCCAAGTTCAAAGAACTCTTTCCCTTGTAGGCTCTTATTTCTTCTACATTTCAGCAATAAGAATCAGAGGTAACATGGTAAAAGAAAGACAATCACTGGAAAATGGTAGACAACCACTTCTTCAAAAGCAACTATGTCCATCATTTCGTTTAGCTAAAGGAATTATTTTCCTTCATTCTCTTATGGTACATAAAAACTAATATTGCTGTTTAAATTTTCTGTTTTGTGAAACTTCAGGGGGAAATCCTGAAATGCATTCTAACAAATGGCCAATTCTGCAACTCTCAATTCAGCAGTCTAGGTCCAACAGATACAGAGAATTTTATGGCTCATTTTCTCTCCAACACCTGCTCTCATTAGCTCAGCTTCTTTGAATGAAAAGACAACCAGACTGAAAATATAATTCCACTGACTAACAATTTAGAAAATCAGTTTTCATTGAAGTTCAAAGCTGTAAACCTGATTAGAAAAAACTGCTCCCTGATTGAAGCTGTTTATCTTGGTGGACAACAGCAGTACCAAAGAGAATCAGCTTGGTATAGAATATTATTTTAAGCTCTTTCAAGAATAGGTTGTGTTCACACTCTATTTCCCCCTTCCAAAGGCACAAGCATGTCTCCACCACTTCTAATCAATGGAGATGCTCTTAATAGTCAACAAATAACTGTTTGAGAAGAAGAGAAGATTCAGAAATCCAGTGCAATTTTCCTGATCCTCACATTTTTGATGCATGAGTGAAATACCAAAGAATAAGGCAAGGTGGGATTCTTACTCTTCCTGGCATGCTTTCATTTTTCCAGGTACTTCTGAAGCCAGTGTACTCTGAGGTAAGACTTCTGCTAACAGCAGAGAAACAAACAGCCTTACTACCCATTCCAGACTTTACCTGAAGCTCCCAAGGGAGGACACCTAGCACCAACTTCCACTCCACCTGCAAAAGGGAGACCAAGTCTCTTCTCTCCTACTTCAAGCTGAGCCCTACATTTACACCTTCTCAACTAAGTGACTCACATAAGGATAACAGAAAACACCAACCTCCTTTGAAAGGGACTGTGGAAAGAAATGACATGGTCTGAATTTGAAATCTGCAAAAAGAAGGAATCAGTATCAATATTTTTCCAATGTCCCTACAGAACGTCATCTGTTCTTTCTGACTTTAGAACATTCCGTTCTTTCAAGTCAAACCACTAAAATATTAGGCAACACGCTGTCTTTTACATATTTGAGATTATGTTGTAAGGTAGAAAATTTTTAAAAGGGTGGTATTTTCCGTTTATATTGAAGCTCTTATCAGTGTAAAGTTTCCTATTTGTGGATATTAAGTTTCTTGCCTAAAGTCAACTTTTTAACAGTTTAGTTCAGCTATGTCAGCTTTTCTTTTGTTTAGGCTATGTAACTATCTATGCATTATTTATTTTTTATTTTTTGATTGATTGGTTGACAGGGTCTCACTCTGGCTGGAGTGCAGTGGTGATCATAGTTCAGTGCAGCCTCGAACTCGCAGGCTTATGGGCTCAAGCAATCCTCCCACCTCCGCATTCTGAGTAGCTGAAAATACAAGTGCATGCCACCATCCACAGTTGTTTCTTTCTCTTTTTTTTGTTTTTTTTGAGACAGAGTCTCGCTCTGTCACCCAGGCTGGAGTGCAGTGGCACGATCTCGGCTCACTGCAAGCGCCATCTCCCGGGTTCACATTCTCCTGCCTCAGCCTCCCAAGTAGCTAGAACTACAGGCGCCTGTCACCATGCCCAGCTAAGTATTTTGTATTTTTAGTAGAGACGGGGTTTCACTGTGTCAGCCAGGATGGTCTCGATCTCCTGACCTCATGATCCGCCCATCTCAGCCTCCCAAATTTGTTTCTTTTTTAAAAAATTTTTTTTGCAGAGACAGGATCTAGCTTTGTTGCCCAGGATGGTCATGAACTCCTGGCTTCAAGGGATCCTCCCAACTTAGCCTCCTAAAGCACTGGAATTACAGGTATGAACTACCATGCCCAGCTGATATAACCTTTTATTGCATCCTTTCTACATCTTCATATTTAAGATATGTCTCTTGCAAGTAGCAAACAGACATTTTCCTATCTTTTTTATCTGATCTAACAATCTTTGCCTTTGAAATAATTTTATGCATATTTACTATAATTCATATATTTGGGTTTGAGCTCTCTGTTGAGCTGTGTTCTTTATCTCTCCTTTACTGCCCTCTTCTAGATTGGTGTTTTTATTATTATAATTTCCATGCCAGTAGCTTATTCTTTACATATCCCTTCTCTATTCTTTTTGTGACTGCTGTAGAGATTACAATATGGCTCCCTAAATTACTGAAGTTCAATCAGTTTGTACATAATGCCATATCCTGAAAATCTCAAGAAACTTAAAACCCTAACCCCATTCTCTTTTTCTTGAGTTAACATGCTATTGCTGTCACACATTTTAAATCTCTGTGTGAGACCCAAAAAACCATTATTACTTTGAATTTTTATAGTAAATTTTTATTCAGATTTACCTCCAGTAATATTCCTCGCCACCGCTCCTCATTTCCTGCACCATCATGCTTTATCTAAGATCATTTTCTTTTGCCAAAAGAACTCCTCTTAGCATTTCCTTTGGTGCAATTCTGCTGGTAATTAATTTCCTCAGAGTTTTTTTTTGTTTTTTGTTGTTGTTGTTGTTGGTATAAAAATAATTTTATTTCTCCTTCATTAGAAATAGAATTCTGGGTTGGTGGATATTTCCTTTCCGTACCTTGCAGATGTCAATCCACTGACTTGTAGCTTCCATTATTTCCGCTGAGAGGCTGCTTTCAGTCTTATATTGCTCCTTTGAAGGTGCAATGTCTTTCTTCTCTGGCTGCTTTTAAGACTTTCTCTTGTCTTTGGTTCCCAGCAGTTTGATGACAGTATACGTAAGTTTTCTTTGTGTTTATCACATTTGGATCCATAACTCTTCTTTACATCTGTGGCTTGATGTCGTCAGTTTCGGAAAAACTTCAGCGACTATCTACTAAAATATTGCTTCAATTCCTCTGCCTTTTGACTTTCCTGAAGATACTCCAATTATGTATGCTAGACCTGCCATGTCATACAGCTTGTACATTCTTTCCTGTGTTTTCCATTCTTTCGTTCTTCTCTGCATTTCCAGTTAAATATTTTTTTCTGTAGAAATTTGGTTAATTTATTATCTCTCGGCTGTGTAAAATCTTCTCTTAAACCAACTCACTAGATTTTTAACATAGATTTTCATTCTAGAATCTCTTTTCACTTTTTAACAGAATTAGTTCTCTGTGAAATTATTCTATTTGTCATTCAATTCTCTAAATATTTTAATCATTGTTATATCAAACTCCTTCAACCAATGTTATGTTAAATAACTTCAGTATCTGGATCTCCTAAGAGTTCCTATTTGTATACTTTTTGTGCTACTGATTTTCAGTTAAGTGCTATGTTTTGGGGTACCTGGTTATTTTTAATCGAATAAAGCTGCAAATAAAAAGTTGTAGAGAAAATCTGAGGCTACAGTTAATGTTACTTTCATCCAGAGTAGATTCACTTTTGCAGCTAGCAGAGGCACAGGCTAGGAACAGATTACTTCTTTCCAGCGCTTGCATGATCAGAAGCTGGGCTTCAGTCACTGTGAGAAATCGCTTCTCAGATTCACTCTTATTCCTACATTGAAACCCTTTGAGGTCCCAATAAAAGCTTGAGCTATTTTCCAGAGCTCCTCCTCCTTAGCAAAATATGAATTTCGCAGCTCTTTGAGTTTTCCAAAAACTCCACTCAGTTTTTCAGCTTCCCAGATGAGACTTTTAATTCAGCAAATGCCTGAATGGGAAAAGTTGCTCCTTTTCTGGGTTACCTTCTCCCTGGAATATTAGCCCCACAAATTCTTGCTATCTTGTAGATCTCAATCCTTTCAATTTGATATCCCTCCCCACTTCCAGATTTTCTATTTGTTCTAAATGGAGAATGGTCTGAAACAAGCAAATTGACCATTACTGAAAACAGAATCACTAGACTGTTACTTAAAAGCTCAAGAACAAAGCCCAGAATCTTAAGGCACTATTTCATTTTCTCCCAAATAACATACATCTTCAAATATACCTTGGGACAAAATTGTTCTAAACATGCATATACAATATAAGTTCTTATTCAAGACTGACATATTGGTACATGAATCACCCACATGTGAAGATCACCTAAGTTCAAATCTTGGCTGTTAGACTCTGGACAAGTTACTCAATCTGTGCATCCATTTCAATGATTGTAAAACAGGGATAATTTAACTACCAATGTCATAGGTGGCTTTGAGGAAATAAATAAAACACATGAATGTGTTTAGGAAAGTTAGAATGTTACAAATACATGCTAGCAAACTATTATGATGACTAGACTAAAATAAATGTCAATGTAAGTAGCATCTTACATACCATGCTGTTTGGAAGATAGTTATATGTCTTATACTGGTGGCTTCTCTGGAGCTGCTCACTTCTGGTGACTGCCTCCCCCTCTCATATGTTGCTCTCAACCCTTTGCTAAGTAAAGACACATCTCACAGCTAATTTCTGCAGCACAACTGGTCCATTCTTTTAAGTTATTTCTTCATAGTTTTCAACAGCTCCTCATTACTTTAAAGTATTTCCAAAAAGTATACATACCATAGCTGCAAAGAAACATTAACAGACAACCCAATTCCAATCATTTCATTTAAACCGAAAGACACATGTTTAAAAAGTGCCTCACTGTTAGTACTGGCATCCCCAGAAAAAGACATTTATTCCTCATTCCCAACTTAAGTACTGGAGCTAGAGTTAACATCTATTTTTTAGAGACCCACTTTCATCTGAATTTTCCAGCTATGCTTTATCTCTACAACCCTAAAAGAGACTCATCTAGGATTCATTCTCTTTGCTAAAGATTGCCAGGGCAGGGAATGAGCACAGGGTATAGGAAGGAGCCATGTGGAGAAGTCATTAAGCCACACACCAGCCTTCTCCAGGAGAAAAACACTTTCTTGATAACCTGAAACATTCCAAATCCCCACTGAAACTTGAGACATTTTACCTGCAGTCATAGACATAGGAATTTAACCCAAAGTGAAATGAGCAAAACATCACAGTCTGGCCACTACATGAAAATCCATTCGATAGGTGAGAGGGAAAGCCAAAATCATTCTGGGTGCAATATATTCTACCAAAAAAAAAATTAATGAGGCAGATGCCATCTCAGATCAAGCCAAATTTGCTATGCGTTCCCTTGTGGCAGGGGAGAGGAAAAGAATCAAGAACTTTCAAATCCCTAAATCAGAATCAAAGCTCAGAGATATCTGGCATGTTGTGTATATGAAAATTTACCACATTTTCAGGGAAAGCTATTTAACTTTCCAAAGTTAATGTCCAACTTTATACATTATCAACATTTTAAATGAAAATAAATACTTCATTTTAGAAACAATGGCTTACTCTCACTGCGTAAAGTAGAAATTTCCCAAAGCAAATTTTATTTTATTTTTAAAATTTTTGTCTTTCGAGGCAGTATTTCAATCTGTCACACAGGCTGGAGTACAGTGGTGCGATACTAGCTTACTACAGCCTCAAATTCTTGGACTCAAGCAATCCTCCTGTCCTAGCTTCCTGAGTAGTTGGGACTACAGGAACTCCTGGCTCATTTTTTTTTTTTTTTTAAGTAGAGACAGGGTTTCGCCATGTTGCACAGTCTGGTCTCAAACTCCTGGGCTCAAGTGGTCCTCCTGCCTCAGCCTCCCAAAGTTGAGATTACAGGCTTGAGCCACCAGCCTTGGCCACAAAATTTATTTTTAAGCAATTCCTTGTAATTCAGAACTTAATGAAAACGAAGACAATAAATGACAGCAAACCACATTTTTTTCCACATGAAATATTGAGGTCGGTCTATTCTTGCATAAGTTTTATTAGCAACATGACAACCAGCATGGCTGAGCAAGCAATTTTCATACTGTTTCATCTGACTACAGAAAGACAAAATCTCTTACAGCCGCCTGGCCAATCTCAACTCCAAAATGTTCAACTTATTTAAGTAAGTATGCAAATAAAAGCCTTAACATTATAAGTTCAGTCCAGCAGACTATTAGGCAATACCTCCCACAGGCAGCAAGGATATACAGTCTGGTGGGGAGGACAGTGAAGGGGGAGACTACTCAGATAAAAGGAGGTAAATGCAATGTGACTATAGGCAGGTCTCTGTCCACATATTTTGAAATGTAAATACATTTGGGTGCAAATTCAGACTCATTAAGTTTGATACAAAGCTTTCCTCTAGTTTTGCTTTGCCCATTTCTCCCCTGAAACAGCTCTCTACACAGTAGTACTCATTCTTCCTCTTCTATGACAGAAAATACCTGCTGTGTGCTTAGCGTCCACTCCCTTGAGGGGGCCTCTCTGATGGCATAGCACCTGGGTCAGCTCATCAATCAAGACAAGCAGATGCTGCCAGCTGGCAAAGGAGAATTCTCCACCCTTGGTAACAGTGAATACATCATTTGGGTTTGGGTGGGTGACCCTCTCTATAAGATGTGTAATATAGATGCTGAGAAGAGAGTGAGAAGGTCCCTCCTTTTTAATCTTTAGTTGTAGGGGGATAAGCTTGAGGTTGTCATCTCTCATGCTATAGGAGAAACTCTGCCTCAGAATGAAGCCACAGCACAGTGAGAAGTAAGATGAGCTCTGGAAAGGGAGACAGAGTCTGGTTGTCATTGAGCTGCTGGATCCAGCTATGCCTGAAACCAAACTCTATTCCTCCACTCCCAACCATAAAAGCCAATAAATCCCCATTTATGATTAAGCTAGATTTGTGGACAGGCATGGGGGCTCACACCTGTAATCCCAATACTTTAGGAGGCTGAGGCGGGTGGATGGCTTAAGCCCAGGAGTTTGAGACCAGCCTGGGCAACATGGTTAAAACCTGTCTCTACCAATAATACAAAAATTAGCCAGGTGTGGTGGCACATGCCTGTATTCACAGCTACGAAGGAGGCTGAGGTGGGAGAATCGATTGAGCTTGGGTGGCTGAGGCTGCAGTGTCTAGTGACTGCACCATGGCACTCTAGGCTGGGTGTCAAAGTGACACTCTGTCAAAAAAAAAAAAAAAAAAAAAAGCCAGATTTGTATTTCAGAAACTACAACCAAGCAGCTAGACTAGAATACCCCTCTAAATCCAACACGGCGCTCTGCTCTTTGTCAGTGAAGAGGCAACTACTAGATAATTAACTACAGATGAAATTCTAAGGGACCTTCCAAAGATTCCTAGTTTAAACTACATCCTTGAATATATTTGCTATATCCTTCAAAACACAGTGATGGTCTGAAATAGGGAGAGAGATCAAATAAAGGGTAGATCATCCAAGAAGTCTCAGAGATAAGATAAAATACAGTAGAATTAGAAAGTGGGCAAGAACACTGAAGAGGAAGAGACATCAGAAACCCTGGCCTGATTAGGTATCAGAATTAGTAGCAGGCAGTAACTACTCAGAATAGCTGAGCAGAGCTCCGAAGACAAGCAGGTAGGCAAAACAGTGCCTTAGGACAGGAAAGCAGGCAAGAGTCAGTTCACTAAGCATTTAGTGAGTGCCCTCCAGGGCTGTGCACTTCCCTAGGCAAATCAGGTGAAATTAATAAAACATGGCCTAGCCCTCCAATTCACTGGGGAACCCAGGAATATAAACCAATAACAATCCTGTAAGGATAACAACCATGCTGTGCATAATTCCCAGCTACAGAGGCACGGGAGAGGCCCACCAGACCCAGACGGAGGATGAGGCAATAACAAGCACAGCAAAGGACACCGGTTGCCACAGCAACACCCTAACATCCTAGAGAAAAACAGTTCTTACTCGTTATAGCAAATACAGGAAAACAGTCAAAAGAGTTTGAAGTTACCTATGATTCTTCTGGAAAAGAATTCCTTGTTTCATTCACTGTACAGTAATATAAACATTTTCCTTTACTTACAAACAAAAACAAATCAACCAAAAACACCACCGCTGTATGTAATGGGGGATCCAGCACCATCACATACAAATAATTTGTCTTGCCTCCTTCCACCTCATTCTATTTCAGGCGTGTGAGTGGACACTCTGATGTACATCCCTCCTCTGCTTTAAGACTAAAAAGCTTACGGTCCCAGCTGCAGCAAACACTACTGGCCATCAGCTGTCATCCTCTAGAATTGCCTTGAATGAAGAGAGTGTTTTTGCCCGAGGCAATCCACATCTAATGACTGATTAACACTGGGGTCTAAAGACTCAACCTCCTTGCCCTGACTCAGGACGACTCTGAAAGAACAGCCAAGCTTCAGCTGTTTCAAATAGGGTCAGCAGAGGCCTTTGCTGAGCCTGTATCACAGGACTGGGCAGAGGGAGAAGTAAGGCTGCTTCCTTCCTTTCTCTCCACTAGACACTGGCCCCAAGAGCAACCCTTAAGAGTCATCCTGTATGCTAATCTGCACCTTGGAGTTGGCTTCCCAGGGAATCCCACCTGCAAAACTGCGTTGTATGTATGGACATGGAGGACCACCACAGAGACTCTGGAAAGATAAGGAAGTCTTATTTCTAAATTTCCTCCATTGAAATAAGAAGGGGAAAAATAAAAAGACACTGTCAAACTCAGGATAACGGGGAATTTTGTCTATAACTGTGAAAAGGAGAATCAACAGCAACAGAAAAACATTTCTAATCAGCCTGTTTCATTTGTCCTATAGGATATTTAGGTTTCAGTGTACTGAAAAATTTTGACAATGTAAAATCTTTGATCACAAGAAAATCCTGTAGGACCTCTGTGGTCATGAGAGGGTGAGATGCTTTTCATATAAATTATGTGAAATTTTATGGTTGCACTGCTTCACAAAAATTGACTGAACACACAACCTAACTTATATAAAGCATAAGTTGACCTGGACATTTTTCAGGTTTTCATGAACTTCTCAAAGATATCATACATTAATCGATCTTAGCAAATGCAAGCTCATGAAATGCAACAATTTTGAACACAATTAAAGCCATATTCTCATTCTTGTTCAAAAAAAAAGTAATTTTGGAATGGACACTTTTTCTAGTTTAATACTCATCTATGATAGATCATGAATTCCTCCCGGATAAAAAGCTAAGAATCTTACGGGCATACCTTATAGATCCTGTCTATTAACAGTACTGTCTATAAAAACCTTAACAGGGTAATCCCTCAGCAGAATCTCAAGGGCTTATTTCAAAGAGACTGATGAATGTGAATTTTGTCTAACAAAATGAACCTCAGTAAGATTCACAAGAGATCCACAGGATTTTTAAGAGAATTAGTCTGACTGCCATTAGAAACACTGCCAGTTCAGACCAAAATGGACAGAGACACTTATCATGAAAAGAGACCTTTGGACTACAAAGAGGCTAAAGTACTACAGGCAGAAATCAGACTGGGAAAGCTACCCAATGAAACTGGCCACTTCTTAGGGAAGAGGAGGAGTGACTCAGAAGTCAGTAATTATGGAGAATCATTCCTAGGCAGTAGGACTGAGACCTTGTCAAGTAATTACAGCACATTCCAGGTGGTTTTTCAGAGTTTCTATGAACCAGTGACTCCTGCATGCTTTCTGTTTCCACCCTTCCTGAACAGGAGGCTCTACATGAAAGTTCTCCTCTGCCTGTCCTACCATTGCATGTTGGAGGGGTGGGAAGGAGATAACTTGTCTCTTTAGTTCACAGGTCTTCAGACTAAAACCTATATTTGAAAAGCTGTGCAAATCCACAGTGAAAATATCTCTTCTATACTTGAACCTGATTTAAGGGCTGAGATCCTAGACTTTGATCTCACATCCCAATGAGGATGAAATTTATAGATCTTGGGGGAAGAAGTGAGTGTATTTTACATGTAGGAAGCATATGATGTGAATTCTTATGGTAAGAGGATACTGACATTGTATTTTCCAATCATGGCCACACTAATATATACCCTGTTCCACATGCTCTTCTTAAAAAGTTACAGACACTCCTCTACTGAGTGGTGGGGTCTACATTCCCTTCACATGAACTTGGTGGGGTCTTCACAACTTCGGGCTAAGTGCTGCTGCATGATATCCAAGGCTGGGTCATGAACGGCAGTGCAGCAGTGACCACCTGCCACCTCAGGGTGCTTGCCATTGGAATCAAGTCATCATGTTGTGAGGAATCCCAGACCACATGAAGAGACCATATGTAGGTTATCCCAGCAGCAGCCCCAGGTGGTCCACACCTGACAATCAACATCAATTTCTAGACTTCCGAGTGAACAAGCCTTCAGGTGATTGCAGGCCCTGGTCCTTGAGACCTCTAGCTGAAGCCCCACACAAGATGGAACAGAGATCACCCATTCCCATTGTGTCCTATCTGAATTTCAGACAACAGAAACTGAGAGGCATAAGAATGATTGTTGTTTTGAGCCATGCAGCAATAGATAACAAATACATATATTACATAGTGCCTCAAAATACTAACGTTATACAAAAATTCCATATTCCAGTGTAACATGAAAATGAAAGTTGCAATGTTGTTCATGCAACAGCCCATTCAAGCAGGTTTGGGAAATGCTAGCCTAGAGTACCACATCTGAATTGGTACTAACTCATGACGACAATGATAATATACTAGTAGTCTGGGAGTAGGTCTTCCCCTAAAACACCTATTAGAAATTCTAAAACTGCACAGAAATATTCCTTCACATGCTCTGAATAAACTTTCTATAAGGGCAATTAAAGAATGCAGAATCTTGACCAGAAATGCCTGTGGTCCCCTGTAATAGTGATACAAAATAATCACAAATGCTTTGCTTCAGGGTCCTAAGTTAAAGAAAACAGCCAACTAGTTAACAATGGAGACTCTCAGAAGAGACAGGGCCAGCTGAATGAAAAATCATAAAAGCTTTCTCTCGATGTTGTTTTTTAAGAGGCAATAAAGCTTAACAGTAAAACATTTGAGCCCTGGAGTCCAAATATCTAGTTTCAAATCTCACATTTGCCAGTTATAAGCTGTGTGACTTTAGCTGAGTTAACTGACCTCTATGTGCTTTTATCTGTAAAATGGAGATTGTATGTGCCAGGTTTCTCCAGAGGAACAGAATCAATAGTACACATATGAGAAACATAAAGGCACTACATGAATCTCCAGAGGAACCTGGCTCATACAATCTCTCTCTCATATATATATATATATATATATATATATATATATATATGAGAGAGAGAGAGATTGTATGAGAAACATACATATCTCTCATATATATGAGAAACATTATATAAACATATATAAACATGTAGAGAACATATATATAAACATATGTAGAGAAAGAGAGAGAAATTGATTGAGATTTTAAGAAACTGTCTCATATAACTATTGGAGCTGGCGAGTCCAAATTAAGCAGGCTGGAAACTAAGGCAGGGTTTCTATGTTACAATCTTGAAAATTCCTTCTTCCTTAGGAAAACTCCGTCTCTTTTCTAAAAGCTTTCAACTGACTGAATGAGGCTCACCCATATTATGGTGGGTAATTTGCTTTACTCAAAGTCTACTTACCTAAATGTTAATCTCAACTCAAGCTCACTGATTTAAATGGTTAATCTCATCTAAAAATATCTTCATGGCAACGTCTGGACTTCTGTTTGACCAAACAACTGGGCACCACTACCTGGCCAAGTGGACACAAATTAACCATCATAAGGATAAGAAAATAGTATCTACACTTCACTGGTTGGTTGGGTGGCTTAAGTGAGTTAATGCCCGCAGGTGCTAAGCATAATGACCGGCAATGAAAAAATGATGAAAGCATGTTAGTTACTACCGGGGTGACAACCATTTTGCTCAGAACAGCCCTGGCTTATACCTATTGTTCTCATATCATTGTTCATATCACCCTCATGTCCCTTCATTATTACTTACAAACTAACCTTATAAACCAGAGGTTCATTTAGCCTCATACTTTTCCTATCTTTATGTGAAAGTGGCTCTAAAAGAAAAAGGAAGCAGACATGCTGGGTGTTTCTGGGAACATGGATCTAAGTCATCAACTTCTTCAGCTCCAGGTGCCCTCACCTGCTCAAGGAACCGGACCTACAGTCACACTCCATCATACTAAGTAAGTCTCTGAGTTATGGGTCAACAAGAAAAGCCAAAGAGGGTAGCAAAGAAAAAAAAATAACATAAATTGTCCTATTTATATCCCCAAAGAATAAAAATTTCAAAATATAAGTAGGTTGTTTTGTTCTACCACTTTTCCACGCCCCACCTCGAAGCCAAGTTTCATCCGATAAAATTTCTGAACCTACAGATCATAATGGCATTGTACAGAATGCTCAAATCACCTAGAAAGGGCCATTCATAGCTTCAACGGTGTAAGGCATTTTATTTTCTAGTTAACTGGCTAGTTTCATGAGTATGCTAATGTCAGAGTATTTAAGCAACTGTGGTGCCAGATAACCTATACATACTCTCTGAATAATCAAGTGCTAATCATTTTTTACATTAAGAAATGATTTGGGCCAGGCACAGTGGCTCACGCCTGTAATCCCAGCACTTTGGGAGGCCGAGGTGGGTGGATCATGAGGTCAGGAGATTGAGACCATCCTGGCTAACACGGTGAAACCCTGTCTCTACTAAAAAAATACAAAAAAATTAGCCTGGCATGGTGGCAGGTGCCTGTAGCCGCAGCTACTCAGGAGGTTGAGGCAGGAGAATAGCGTGAACCCAGGAGGCGGAGCTTGCAGTAAGCTGAGATCAGGCCACTGCACTCCAGCCTGGGTGACAGGGCAAGACTCCATCTTAAAAAAAAAAAAAAAAAAGAAAAGAAAAAGAAAGAAAGAAAGAAACAATTTGAACCAAAAATGTCCAAACCTGTCTGACCTGAAGTTAGAAATATGACTATTCTATTCCTATAAGGAAGCAATATGCAAAAGCAAAGCTCCAGAACAGCTCCTGTATCTTTTCTGAATTACACATTTTTGGCTATATTACCATCACTTACAATTCACCATGGGCTCAACATGGCTAGAAATTCCTTGTATGAGATCTGCTTTTCAGTTCAAGGAACTTAAAGCGATGCTATGTGACTATAAAATAATGAGCCTGATTCTCGCACATAGCTTCTCCAATTACTTCTATTGTGGTACTTTACAAATTACATCTTGTCCTTTAATCTCAGGTCAATTTGGAACACACAAAAAAAATAAGCGAAGCCTGTCTTACACTACCAAACTCCCACTAAAATTTATGTTAGTTTTAATATAACAAACACACTGACCAAATCATCTTGGATTTTCAAGGGCATGTCAAAGCAAAATAGTAGCAGCTTCTGAAGTTACAACAAAACAAATTCTACAGCCAACTGTTGTACCATATGCTTCCAATGGCTTTTATTCTACATAAAGCCAATTCATCCTTTGAACAAAACACAACATCACAGAGGCTAGTCATTGAAGGCACATTTCTGATCATTTGTCAATTTCTTGCTACAGCAAGTTCTGAAGTCTGAACAGGAAGCTGAATCTTGCCTGAAAATAATAGACATATTGCCAATGGCTTTTACAGCACAGACCCTGCCAGAATGCTAAGAAATCTAGATCAGTAAAGTTACACTGTCAGTTTTTGGAGGCAGATCTATCAAGTGATTCTCACAGCACCCAGGTATGATAGCAAACAAGTGCTTCAAAATACGATACCTTCAGAGGAAGAATCTGCCTAATCACCTTATGTCTATATGTGTCCTCCAATAAGTAATTTATTTCTCAACTAATCACACATATACCTCTTGAAAAAATACCTAGAATAAAATTTAAAACTCAGATGGGGCAGAGCAGGATGGTGGAATAGAAGGCTCCACTGATGGGCTTTCCTGCACGGACACCAATTAACACCTATCTACGCCAAAAAAGCACCTTCTTATGAACCCAAAATCAGATGAGCACACACAGTATCTGGTTTTAACTTATCTCTGAAAGAGGCACTGAAGAGGTGGGAAAAACAGTCTTGAATTGCCAAGGACACCACCCCTCCCCCATCACCCTGCCCCCACCTCTACCCCCCCACCCCATACACACATATCAGCAACATGGTGCAGAGAGTATTTCTGTGGCTGGGGAGAGGGGAGCACAGCAACCATGAAGCACTGAACTCAGTGCTGCCTTGTTACAGCAGAAAACAAAACCAGACCAAACTCAACTGATGCCCACCCACGAAGGGAGCATTTAAACCAGCCCTAGGAATAGGGGAATCACCAGTCCCAACAGTCCGAACTTGAACTCCACATGCCTCTCAAGCATGTTAAAGTTCTCTGGAACCCTAAATAAACTTGAAAGGCAGTCTAGGCCACAAGGACTGGAACTCCTAGGTGAGGCCTAGTGCTGAACTGGGCCCAGAGCCAGTGGACTTGGTGGCATGCAACCTACTGAGACACCCCCAAGGGCAGCTAAAGAAGTACTGGCATCATTCCTACCCTAAGCCAAGGCTCCACAGCTTGTGGCTCCAACAGAGACCCCATCCCTCTGCTTGAGCAGAGGTGGGGGAAGACTGGGGAGGACTTTGTCTTACATCTACAATACCAGCTCAGCCACAGCAGGATAGGGCGCTGTTCAGAATTATGAGGCCCCCTTTCCAGCTTCTAGTTCCCAGATGACATTGCTAGACACACCCTGGGCCAGAAGGGAACCTACTGCCTTGAAGTGAAGGACCTAGTCCTGGCAGAATTCATCGCCTGCTGATTGAGAGGCCAAGGGTTCTGAATAGCCAGCAGCGATGCTCAGGAGCTATGTCAAGGGCCTTGGTGAGCCTCTGAGACTTGCTGGCTTCAGGTGACACTCAGCACATTCCCAGCTGTGATGGCTAAACAAGGCAAGACTCCTTCCACCTGAGAAAAGCAGAGGGAAAAAGTGAAGAGGGCTTTGTCTTGCACCTTAGGTACCACCTCGGCCACAGTGGGGTAGAGCACCCAGTGGGCATTTGGGGGTCCCTGATTCCAGGACTTGACTCTTGGATGGCATTTCTGGACATGTCCTGTGCCAGAGGGGAGCATACTGCTGTGAAGGGTGAGTCCGGAAATGCTATCCAAGAGTCAAGGCAGCACTACCACAAGCTGACTTAAGAGCCCTTTGGGCCTGAAGGGAGCTCTGGTGGTAGTCTGCCCTGTGGGCCCATGGTGGCTGTGGTGATGGGGTGAGGCACCTCTGCCTTTGGAAAGGGGAGCGAAGAGTGGGAATGACCACGACTTGCGGTTTGAGTGCCAGCTCAGCCACAGGACAGCAGAACACCAGGTAGACTTCTAAGGTTTTTGACTCAAATTCCATGCACCTGGGACAGCACCTTTGGCCCTGACTGGGCCTAGGTGAGGTCTCCACTGTGCAGGCAAGGAGGCAGGCCTGTCTGGCTTTGCCATCTGCTGACTGTAGAGCCCCAAGGCCTTCAGTGAAATTAGGTGATGGCCAGGGAGTTCTTATAACAGGCCCTGGGAAAGACCCAGTGCTGTACAGGCTTCAGGTTTGACCCAGAGCAATTCTAGTGATAGTGGTCACAGGGATGCTTGTGTCACCCCACCCTCAGCTCCAGGTGGCTCAGAACAAAGACAGAGACTCTGTTTTTTGGGAGATAAACTAAGGGAAGAGAACAAGAGTCTCTCTGCCTGGTAATCCAGAGAATTCTTCCAGATCTTGTCTAAGACCACTAAAGCAGTACCTCTATGATATGGTTTGGCTGTGTCCTCACCCAAATCTCATCTTGAATCATAGTTCCCATAATCCCCACGTGTCATGGGAGGGTTCTGGGGGGAGGTAATTAAAAGGGGACAGTTACCCCATGCTGCCCTTCTCATGATAGTGGGTGAGTTCTCACAAGATCTGATGGTCTCATAAGGGACTTTCCCCCTTTGCTCGGCACTTCTCTCTCCTGCTGCCATGTGAAGAAGGATGTGTTTGCTTCCCTTTCCACCATAATTGTAAGTTTCCTGAGGCCTCCCCAGTCATGTGTACCTATGAGTCAATGAAACCTCTTTCCTTTTATAAATTACTCAGTCTCGGGCAGTTCTTCAAAGCAGCCTGAGAACAGACTAATACACTCTTTGAGTGTTCTCTTCAGGAACCACAGAGTTACTGGGATCATTAATGCAGATATAGCTTAGACCACAATGCCCAAGTCCTTTAAAATATCTGGAAAACCAGGCCGGGCGTGGTGGCTCACGCTTGTAATCCCAGCACTTTGGGAGGCCGAGGCAGGCGGATCACGAGGTCAGGAGATCAAGACCACAGTGAAACCCTGTCTCTACTAAAAATACAAAAAATTAGCCAGGCGTGGTGGTGGGCGCCTGTAGTCCCAGCTACTCCGAGAGGCTGAGGCAGAAGAATGGCGTGAACCTGGGAGGCGGAGCTTGCAGTGAGCCGAGATCGCACCACTGCACTCCAGCCTGGGCGACAGAGCAAGACTCCATCACAAAAAAAAAAAAAGAATATCTGGAAAACCTTGCCAAGGTACAAACAAGTCCAGACTGAGAAGACTACAATAAATACCTAACTATTCCATGCCCAGATACAGATGAGCATCTACAAGTATCAAGACCATCCGGGAAAACATGACCTCACCAAATGAACTAAATAAGGCACCAGGGACCAATTCTGGAAAAACAGAAATATGTGACCTTTCAGACAGAGAATTAAAAATAGCTGTGTTGGCCAGGTGCAGTGGCTCATGCTTGTAATCCCAGCACTTTGGGATGCCGTGAAGGGTACATCAAGAGAGGTCAGGAGTTCACCAAAATGGTGAAACCTGTCTCTACTAAAATACAAAAATTAGCCAGATGCGGTGGCATGCGCCTGTAGTCCCAGCTACTCAGGAGGCTGAGGCAACAGAATCGCTTGAACCTGGGAGGTGGAGGTTGACAGTGAGCTGAGATCACGCCACTGCACTCCAGCATGGGCAACAGAGTGAGACTGACTCAAAAAAAAAAAAAAAAAACTGTGTTTTGAGTTTGAAGAAACTCAAAGAAATTAAAGATAACCCAGAGAAGGAATTCAGAATTCTATCAGACAAATTTAACTAAAATATTGAAATAATTAAAAAGTATTAATCAGTATTTCCAGAGCTGAAAAATGCAATTAGCATACTGAAGAATGCATGAGTCATTTGATAGTAGAATAGGTCAGGCAGAAGAAACAACCAATGAGTTTGAAGACTGGCTATTTGAAAATACACAGTCAGAGGAAACAAAAGAAAAAGGAATTTTAAAAAATGAAGCACACCTATAGGAACTAGAAAATAGCCTCAAAAAGGCAAATCTAAGAGTTACTGGCCTTAAAGAGGAGTTGCTGGTCTTTAAAGAAGAGGTAGAGAAAAAGTTCAGGGCAGAAAGTTTATTCAAAGGGATAATAACAGAGAACTTCCCAAACTTAAAGAAAGATACCACTATCCAAGAACAAGAAGGCTATAGAACAAGCAGATTTAACCCAAAGACTACCTCAAGGCATTTAATAATCAAACTCCCAAAGGTCAAAGATAAAGGATCCTAAAAGCAGCAAGAAAAAAGAAACAAATAACATACAATGGAGTTCCAATACATCTGGCAGCAAACTTTTCAGTGGAAACCCCACAGGCCAGCAGCAAGCAGCATGACATATTTAAAGTGCTGAAGGAAAAAAACTTTTATCCTAGAACAGTATGTCTGGAAAAAAATATCCTTCAAACATGAAGGAGAAAAAAGACTGTCCTAGACAAACAAAAGTTGAGGGATTTCATCAACAGCAGATCTGTCCTACAAGAAATGTTAAAGGGAGTACCTCAATTCGAAAGAAAAAGATGTTAATGAGCAATAAATCATCTGAAGGTGCAAAGCTCACTTATAATAGTGAGTACACAGAAAATCACAGAATATAACACTGTAACTGTGGTGTGTAAACTACTCATATTTAGTAGAAAGAATAAACAATGAACTTATATTAATTAGAAATAATTAACAATGAACCAATAAAAAAACTATAACAACTTTTCAAGACATAGTGCAAGAAGATATAAATAGAAACTACAAAATATTAAAAAGGCATAGAGCATTACTAGTTTTCTTTTTGCTGGTTTGTTTATGCAAACAGTGTTGTTATCAGCTTAAAATAATGGGTTATACAATAGTATGTGCAACCCTATGGCAACCTTAAATCAAAAAACATACAATGTTTACACATACACACAAAAGCAAGACACTAAATGACATCAACACAGAAAATCAACTTCACTAAAAGAAAGACAGGAAGGAAAGAAAGAAGACCACAAAACAACCAGAAAACAAAATAACAAAATGGCAGGAGTAAGTCCTTACTTATCAATAACATTGAATGTAAAGGACTAAACTCTCCAATCAAAAAACACAGTGACTACATTAACTTAAATAACAAGACTCAATAATCTGTTGCCTACAAGAAACACACTTCAGGCATAGACACAAGCAAACTAAAAATAAAGGGATGGAAGAAGATATTCCATGCCCATAGAAACCAAAAAAGAGCAGGAGGAGCTCTATGGAGACAAAATAGCTTTCAAGATAAAAAAAAAAAAAAAAGAAAACTTCAAGAAGAGACAAAGAAAGTCACTATATAATGATAAATGGGTCAATTTAGCAAGAGGATATAATGATTATAAATATATATGGGCCCAACATTGAAGCACCCAGATATATAAAGAAAATATTATTAGAGCTAAAGAGAGATTGAGACCCCAATACAAGAATAGCTGGAGACATCAACATTCCACTTTCAGTATTTGTTGACAGAAATTCAACAAAGAAACATTGGACTTATTCTGCACCATAGACCAAATGAACCTAGTAGATATTTACAGAACATTTCATCCAAAGGATGCAGAATACACCTTCTTTTCCTCAGCACATGGATCATTCTCAAGAAGAGACCATATGTTAGGTCACAAAAGTCCTAAAACATTCAAACAAATATAAATAATATCAAGCATCTTCCCTGACCACAATGGGATAAAAATAGAAATCAATAATAAGAGGAATTTTGGAAACTATACAAATACATGGAAATTAAACAAAATGTTTCTGAATGACCAGTGGGTCAATGAAGAAATTAAGAAGGAAATTAAAAAATTTCTTGAAACAAATGACAATGAAAACACAACATTCAAAACCTATGGGATACAGCAAAAGCAGTATTAAGAGGAAAGTTTAGAACTGTAAGTGCCTACATCAAAAAAAGAAAAATGTCAAACAATTTAAAAGCAAGAACCAAACCCAAAATTAGTAGAAGAAATAATAAAAATCACAGAAGAAATAAATGACATTGAAATAAATACCAAAGATCATTGAATCAAAAAGTTGTTTTTTTGAAAAGTTAAACAAACATTTAGCCAGACTAAAAAAAGAAAAAGATCCAAATAAATAACATCAAAGATGAAAAAGGAGACATTACAACTGATACCACAGAAATTCAAAAAATCATCAGTGGCTATTACAAGCAACTATATGCCAATAAATTGGAAAATCTAGAAGAAATGAACAAATCCCTAGACACATAAAAGCTACCAAGATTGAACCATGAAGAAATTCAAAACTTGAACAGACCAATGATGAGAAATGGGATTGAAATTGTAATAAAAAGTCTCATAGTAAAGAAAACGCCAAGACCTGATGGCTTCACTGCTGAATTCTAACGAACATTTAAATATGAACTAATACCAATCCTACTCAAACTACTCTGAAAAACAGAGGAGGATGGAGTACTTCCAAACCCATTCTTTCAGGTCAGTATGACCGTGATATCAAAACCAGACACCCTTGAACTGGTTTGGTATCAGGGTCATACTGACCTGAAAGAATGAGTTTGGAAGTGTGTGTGTATATGTGTGTGGTGTGTGTGTGTGTGTGTGTATATATACTTGCATATTGGCCTGTATTTTATATATACATAGTTATATTTACATATACATATATATTTATATATACATATACATATATATAAAATACAGGCCAATATTTCTGATGAATATCGATGCAACAATCCTCAACAAAATACTAGCAAACTGAATTCAACAACACATTAAAAAGATCATTAATCATGACCAAGTGGGATTTATCCACGGGATGCAAGGATGGTTCAGCATATGAAAATTGATGTGATACATTATATCAACAAAATGAAAGACAAAAACCATATGATCATTTCAATTGATGCTAAAAAGTATTTGGCAAAATTAACAGCCCTTCATGATAAAAAGCATAAAAAAAACTGAGTACAGAAGGAACATATCTTAACATAGTAAAAGCTGTATATAACAGACCCACAGCTAGTATCATATTAAAGATCTAGAACATGACAAGAACTCCCTCTTTCCCCACTGTTATTGACGATAGTACTGGACATCCTAGCTAGAACAATCAGGCAAGAGAACTGAAATAAAGAACATCCAAATTGGAAAGGAAGAAGTCAAATTATCTTTTTGCAGATGATAGATATATTTAGAAAAACCTAAAGATGCTATCCAAAACCTATTAGAACTCATAAATTCAGTAAAGTTGCAGGACACAAAATCAACCTACAAAAATCAATATGCATTGCTGTTGTTGTTGTTGTTGTTTTTCTTTTTGAGACAGAGTCTTGCTCTTGTCGACCAGGCTGGAGTTCAATGGTGAGATCTTGGCTCACTGTAACCTCCACTTCCTGGGTTCAAGTGATTCTCCTGCCTCAGCCTCCTGAGTAGCTGGGATTATAGGCACCTGACACCATGCCCAGCTAATTTTTGTATTTTTAGTAGAGACAGAGTTTCATCATGTTTGCCAGGCTGGTCTCAACTCCTGACCTCAGGCAATCTGCCCACATTGGCCTCACAAAGTGCTGGGATTACAGGCATGGGCCACTGCACCTGGCCAAAAATCAATATGCATTTCTATATGCCAACAGTGAACAATCTGAAAAAGAAATAAAAAAGTAATCCCATTTACAATAGCCAAAAATGAAATTAAATACCTAGGAATTAACCTAACCAAAAAGTGAAAGATCTCTACAATGAAAACTATAAAGCCCTGTTGAAGAAATTGAAGAGGACATCAAAAAATTAAAAAATATTCCATGTTCATAGATTAGAAGAATCAATATTGTTAAAATGTCCACACTACCCAAGTAATCTACAGATTCAATGCAATCCTTATCAAAACACCAATGACATTCTTCACAGAAACAAAAAAAATCCTAAAATGTATAAGGAACCCCAAAAGACCCGGAATAGTCAAAGCTATCCTAAGCAAAAAGAACAAAACTGGAGGAAGCACATTACCTGACTTCAAATTATACTACAGAGCTATAGTAACCAAAAGAGCATGGTACTGGGATAAAAACAGACACAGAGATGAATGGAACAGAATACAGAACCCAAAAGCAAATCCACACACCTACAGTATACTCATTTTTGACAAAGGTGCCAAGAACATATACTGGGTAAAAGACAAACTCTTCAATAAATGGTGTTGGGAAAAGTGGATATTCATATGCAGAAGAATGTATCTAGACCTCTATCTCTCACCATATACAAAAATCAAATCAAAATGGATTAAAGACTTCAATCTAAGACTGCAAACAATATAACTACTACAATAAAACATCAGAAGAGCTCTCCAGGACATTGGTCTGGGCAAATATTTCTTGAGTAATACCTCACAAGTACCGGCAACCAAAAGCCAAAATGGTCAAATGGGGCTACATCAAGTTAAACAGCTTCTGCACAGCAAAGGAAATAATCAACTATATGAAGAGACAATCTGCAGAATGGGAGAAAATATTTGCAAACTACCCATCTGACAAGGGGCTAATAACCAGAATATATAAGAAGTGCAAACAACTCTATAGGAAAAATATCTAATAATCTAAGTAAAATGGCAAAATATTTTAATAGACACTTCTCAAAAGAAGACATACAAGTGGCAAACAGACATATGAAAAAGTGTTCAATATCACTGGTCATCAGAGAAATGCAAATCAAAACTACAATGAGATATCATCTCACCCCAGTTAAAATGGCTTATATCCAAAAGACAGGCAATAACAAATGCTGGCAAGGATGTGGAGAAAAGGGAACCTTCATATAGAGTTGGTGGAAATGCAAATTAGTACTAGCACTTTGGAGAACAGTTTGAAGGTTCCTCAAAAAACTAAAATTACAGCTTACCATAGGATCCAGCAATCCCACTGCTGCATATATACCCAAAAGCAAAGAAATCAGCATACGGAAGAGATAGCCGCACTGCCATGTTTGTTGCAGCACTCCTGACAACAGCCAAAATTTGGAAGCAACATAAGTGTCCATCAACAGAAGGATAGATAAGGAAAATGTGGTACTTATACACAACGGAGTACTATTCAGCCATAAAAAGAATGAGATCCTGTCACCTGCAACAACATGGATGGAACTGGAGGACATTATGCTAAGTGAAATAAGTCAGGCACAGAAAGAGAAACCTTACATGTTCTCACTTATTTGTGGAATCTAAAAATCAAAACAATTGAACTCATGGAGATAGAGGGTAGAATGATAGCTACTAGAGGCTGGGAAGGGTAATGGGGGGTTAGGAGGGAAGTGGAGATGAAGGTGGAGATGGTTAATGGATACCAAAAAAACAGAGTGAATAAGACCTAGTATTTGATAGCACAATAGGGTGACTACAGTCAATAGTAACTTCATTGTACATTTAAAAATAACTAAAAGAATATAATTGGTTTGTAACACAAAGGACAAATGCTTGAGGGGATGTATACCCCTTTTCATGACGTGGTTGTTATGCACTTCACCTCTGTCAAAACACCTCATGTACTCCTTAAATATACAGACCTACTATGTACCATAACAATTTTTAAAAACTTAAAAGATATTTGGAAAAAATAAAATGGTTGTGAAAAACAAAAATGATTTTCTTCAGAGGATTTGCTAGAATAAAAGGTGATAAATGTTCTATGTCTGCATTAAAAAAATAACTCAGGAAGTCTTTCCCTGCCAGTCAGTGAGCCTATTTGGAATGTTCAGAAAATAAATATATTTTTTATTGATGTAAGACTGACATGATAAGAAAGGCAGAGTTGCTCCCCAAGAGATTTATTTCAAAGTAAAATATAAATAACCTTTGGCAATATTTAAGACCATTGCTACTAGTTAAGAACTGCAATCTAGCCCTTATTGAAAATAAAAACAGTGTATATTTTCCTCAAAAAGTAAGTGCAGTAAGATTGTGATTGTCCAAAACTTTCAAAAACCTTAAATCATCTCCATCTTATACCATAACTCTGCCTGACACAATGCTGGAACATCACAAAATATATTTAACCCCTTCTTTTACAAAACTTCACTGCCCTCAACATTTTTAAGTAGTGAGATGAGCAATTCAAGATAAACTCCATATCCTACACCAAAAACAACCAAAATGCAGAGTCTCTTCTGTTCAGTGGTTACAGAAAAATCAGACTAGGTTAATCCAAAAGGGAAATATATTGGGCCAGGTAAATAACAAGTGCAGAGGTAAAAATGCTTTCGGGTGTGTGTTGGAGGAAGGACACAGACTTACCTCTCTATCCTTCAGCTTTGCCCTCCACCGGCTGCTGTCTCTTTAGACAGGATGATTGGCAGCTTCAGTGGGCCTTATGCGACCTATTCAAGGCCCTTGGGAAACAGAACACATCTCCTCCTAGCAACTATGACATACGTCTCATTATTCACTCTGATTGGATGAACTCGATCTCTACATAGGTAAGTCATGTACTGCCTAACGACTTTCCTGTCAACAGCAGACAGCATGTGACAGACCATACACATGGTGGTTGGAGCAATAGGCTATACCAAATGGCCTAGGTGTGTAGTAGTCTGTATCATTTAGGTTTGTGCAAGTACATTTTGTGGTGTTTGCACAAAGGAATTGCCTAACAATGCATTTCTCAGAACATATCCCCCTTGTTAAGTGGTGCATGTCTGTAAATGTGTACACAGGGAGATGGAATTACATGGACTTGTGGTACCTAAGTCACATTCTTACCTCGGAACCAGTCACATGGCTGGGGGAAACTGAGGCTCTGATTGGCCAGCCCTGAGGAGTGTCCCACTCCTCCAGCCAGAGATGGGGCTCCACCTGAAACACATGCCCAGTAAGAGGGGAAGGGCCCACAGGAAATGTGGGTTTGGGAAGTGAAAGTAAAGGAATGGATATGGAGAATAAATATACTACATTACTACATTCTGTTATATTAAATTTACCAAAACAATGAAGTATATTGAATTAGGTTAATGAGAGTTTAACTCATAAGAGTTGTGAGAAAGGAGGTATGCCATTTGGCTCCAAGTTAACTAGAACATCCTATCCAAAAAGTACAAGACAATATTTGTTAAATAATGTAATTACCACTTGAACATTAAAAAAATGAGGATAATCAATACTCAAACATTGAAATGTCTGACACACACAGAAAAGGGGGGAAAGTACATAGATACTTAAGTAAACAAAGGAGGGAGTGAGAGAGGGAGGGAGATTCCAATTCCCAATACAGGAGGACTCTAGTTAGGAAATCCTTTTCTAAGAAAGAGCAATCTCATTTCTGCTAAAATAGAAATGTTTTGGAAGTACCACATGAAAGCTTTTATATGACCAAATGAAATAATTCCATTTCATAAGCCTCACATATACTAACAAGTCTTGCAAATGGTCTTGCAGATCCTTTATAATATTGTGAGATTTATAGGTCATCTTGACTTAAGATATCTTTAAGAGCAATCTAACAGCCATGCTTTTAATATTTCAATAACATAACACAAACTTATGTTTTATTTATATATATAATTTTTGAAAGGCTATCCCACCTATCTACAAACCCAGGATGTAAAAACATCACTTTAAATTAGTAATCTAGTTCTGGCCACCCATCTCTGAAATACAAATACGTTGATTAGCTAGGATAGAATATAACTATTTTCCTGGATATCAAATGTGCATCTGTTATTATCTTGAATGTGAAGAGTGTCATCTTGAATTCTAAGGAAAGTGAATATATAATTATTATGTACATAGATACAAGTTTCCTGAAAATATTATGCACAAAAATGTCTCTAACATTTATGTATGTTGTTTTGTTTATTCCTCTCAACAGAATTGCTTTGAACCATACAAGTATGTCACAAATATATCACTGTTATCATCATCTATATTCAGGTTTCCATCATTTATGATAAAAATGATGCAGATAGTCCAAATGGCAGATTATCCAAAAATCATTTCAATTTCAAAATACAATTAGGTATTGACAGGAAATGCAGATCTTTGATATTGTGGGAATTAACAGCACTGAATGTAAACTATTGGAACTCTAACTAGAGGCCAGACCAAAAAAAAAAAAAAAGAGAGAGAGAGAAGAAAAGTGGTTCTTTATTGCAATACTTATATAATGCCATCATTCGTGTAAATGTTTTTATCTTTAAAATTTTTTTTCTCATACTTATTCCCTCATTTACCTTTACAAGAACACTAAATATATGCAGCACGGGTACTATATCAGCTGTAAGACCAGTAGGGCTAGTTCTAAAATCCAGCTTTCCTTAGACAGCTTCTAGTACATTGCTTCTGCATTTGACTAATCTCTTTTACTGTAGTCCTTTCCTACTTTTCATCTCAGTCTAGAAAAATACGGAATCCTTTCACACAGATGTACTGCACAGCACACTTCCGCCACTCTCAACGCAGTTTCACCTCACTCATAAATGAAGCACCTCCCTGCATGGGTTCAGCAGTGGCAGGACATAGGGCAATGCAGCATACATGAGGGAGCATGAGACGTGGCCCTCTTGTCACTTCCAGGTTTCAGTTTGCCCTCTGACAAACTATTTTTGACATTAAGAATTCTAACTCATTAGTTCCCAAAACTAATTACACTCATCTGAACCATCCTGAAAGCTTTGAAATTCTAGAATCCTGCCTCATTTGACTTTACTAATTATGAGATAGGACCACGTATAAACATTATACACACATGCACATATTTACACACCTATACAAGCACAATTTTTTAAAAAAACTTCCCAAATGATTTGGATTATCAGCCATTGCTAATTCAGATCATCATGTCAGCCACTCTCACACTGCTCCAGACGATGAACCCCCTGTGGTCATGGGCATTATCCAGTGCCTCTCTAAAGCCCCTGAAGTGTCTGGTAAATAGCCCTCTAACAATACAGGTGGAATATGTGGGTGGACTTTCTAGCAAGTAATTAATCACGCCCACAGTTGTGAGAAAACCATGCCTCCCGACAATCATGGACAACATGTCCACTACAGATATATACATGTATTGACATGTGCACACATGCTCACATGGGAAATCAGAACACTACCAGTTCAACCATGCTGAGAAGCCTTGATAAAGATAAGACAGATTCCCTGGACATTCAGTGTATGGCTTGATTCCATTTTGGCTTCTGATGTCCAAATCTAGGTGATTCTTGGTGCTTGGTGCCCAAGATCATTGATGTGCTGGAGCGAAGGCTCTCACAGTAAGATGCAAACATTATTAAACATTCACTATTTTCCAAGGGTAAAAAGACAGATAAGCCCTAAGTCCTTAACCTCAAATAATTTGCTCTCAAGAGATTGGGAGAGTCTTGTAAAACAGAGTAAAGCTGTGGGGAGTGCTACAGTGAAGGGGTGAAGATGCACATTTTATTTCACCTCTACCATTAGGTGAATTTTAATAGAAAATCGAGAAGGGCTACAAGGTCACAGCTATCTTTAATGAAATCAATTCGACAGCTATGAGAAGAAAAATAAGGGGCAGACAGGAGAGTCGAGAGTGATGTATGATTGAAAGAAAGTACTGTGTTTGTTTTTAAGATGAGGGACACAGTAATTTGCCTTTCTTTATACCTGTATTAACAGGGAACATATGTTTATTTTACTTTGCTCCAAAGCAAACCTTAGTGCTCTGAACACAGTCCATACACAATAAGATGTTTTGTTTTGTTTTGTTTTGTTTTGTTTTTGACAGGGCCTTGCTGTCACCCAGGCTGGGGTACAGTGGCATGATCACAGCACACTGCAGCCTCGACCTCCTGGACCCAAGCAATCTTCCCACCTCAGCCTCCCAAGTAGCTGGGATTATAGGTGAATATCACCACAGCTGGCTTATTTTTTGATTTTTTAATTTTTTTTTTATTTTTGTAGAGACGGGATCTAACCATGTTGTCCAGGCTAGTCTCTATCTCCTGGCCTCAACCAATCTGCCTGTCTGGGCCTCCCAAAGTGCTGGGATTACAGGCATGAGCCACTGCATCTAGCCCACAGTAAGTTTTTAATTTAAAAAAATGGAAGCTTATCTATGCACAGAAAAAGGGTAAAAGGAAACACAACAAAAAGTTATTTTCTTTGGATAATATGATGGGAGCAACTTTTATTTTGTTTGATAATTTTCGGTATTTTCCATGAGGAACAAATGGTACTTTCATTATTGGAAAATAAAGTACCAATGTGAACTCTTTTATTTCATGAGAGTTTCATTTGTTATAACCATGAAATATTCAACATCTTTAATTTCTTAGTTTCTGCTTTTCAAGGAAACAACTGAGCCTCATAATAAATGAAATAAACCACTTTTCTATGTTCAGTGCACATTTTCAAATTTAACAATGCTTGACATCCCAGGATAGCACAACTAATAAGTTAGCTGTTCTTCATTATGATCAGAAACTTGTTTGAGTGGCAATGCCAGTACTACTCAGCTTGCTGTACGGGAAGAGCAAGCCCTAGAAAGGCATGTTAATAGGGGATATTCCCAAAGCAAGGCTTACCATTTTGTGAATGTAGCTTCCATTGAATTTAAATACTTCATCATATATAAGTTTTATGAAATATAAATCTCACATATGGAGATGAAGATGTGCTAGGACAGAAGTTTTCTTAGTCAATATGCAGCGTGTAGCTTTCTGCGAGGTAACACAGAGCGGGCTCACACCACCTATCAGAGCCTCACTTGGTGACACAGAGAGGTTCTGAATGCTACTATTGTACGTGAGCTCTCGACCAATATCAGGTTGACAGGGATGCCATCCAATGAGGACAAGAAACAAGGTGCTCTGAGAGTCACTGTTAACACCAGACAAATGTAAATGGCAATCCTATCTATCCTTATGGAAGAAGTGTGGTGAGGATTAAATGAGTTAATATATGGAACGCTTTTAGAACAATGCCAGGCACACAGGAAACACCAACTATGTCCCATTCGATATTATTCTAGAAAAACATAAGCTTCAAGACGTCAGGAATTTCCATCTGTTCTGCTTACTACCATCTCCCTAGCTCCTAGCATGCAGGTGACACTGAAAAAATATTTGGTGAATGAATAAATGCCAAGGTAAAAACAGAGGCAAACGCTTGGTCTGAGGGGCATAGGGTGGTGCTTACTTCTAGGGGATGGGAGCTTCGGGGCTTGTATGTCAGGGATAACATAATGAGCTGCCAGCCCATGGCACCATAGGGATCAGCCAACCTCTATTCCTTGTAAATTAAGAGTCATTTTGGCCCAATTGTCCACCTTCCAAATCTGTGTCTTCTCCTCCCTCATATCCTTTTATACACCTATCCTCCATCCCTCACAAACACCTGGCTATATCCTCAGCTTTTCAAAAACCTTCATTATCCCGTTAGAGCAGAAGTTGCCAGACTTTCTCAGTTCATAGTGCTCTTACCTTTCAGTGATTTTTTTTCATGGCACTCCTATGCCAAAATCAAGACCTATCCATTCCATTTATTAAATAGCGAAGTCTAAGCAATCTCATAATAGTCCTCTGCATGGTATCTAGCTGTGTTTCCCTTGAAAACGTGAACACTTACAACATGGTGTAGTTGTTCCAGTACTCCAGGGAGCCTTGGCCCACAGTTTGGGAACCAGGGCCTTAGCAATTTCCTCTTTAGGACAATTGCAACTAATTTGGAATGCTATTTAGTTCAGCCTCCTGGCTCCCGGCCACATCTTCCTAGGCAATTTCCTCCTTTAATTGCTGGACAGAAATGCTGGTCCCAGTAGCACTGATGGCCCAACACATGAAATGCAGCAAGCCTTGATGCTAGTTGAACTAAGAGAAGACCAATATCTCAAAATCTTAAAAACAGACAGACGTGTTTAAGCATTTGGTGTAAATCCATGAAGAGAAGCTTAAGTCTGGAAAATACGATAGAGGTTCCATGCATCCTGGGAGCCCCAGCAAGCAGCCGACACCATGTTGAGTAGCACTGCCTGCCCAGAGAGCCTCCCTGGGGCCAGAGTTCATGCACTGACAGCCAGGGCACAACTCTGTTGTAAGTCAGCTTAGGCAAAGCATGCTGGGATGATGAGGGCTTTCTCCTTTTACCACATCCCAGAAGAAAACCATGTTTTAACCACAGTTTGGATGGTGTTTTGTTCCATTATTAATGGCAAGGCAAAGCTTTTAATCTTAGTAACTGGACAGGAAAATAGAAAATACAACTATATTAAAAATGTACCTTGCTGACAAAAATAGTCTAGTAGTTACTAATAGGAAAAATAAGTAAATAGAAAAAGAAGAGAGAAGGAAACCCTTAAAGTTACAAAGGGAAAAAACGAGCAATAAAAGTAATTTTATAAAATGCTAAAAGATCTTACAAATAAAGAAAATGCTACTGAGGAAAAACACAAACACACACACACACACACACACACACGAAAATCCAACCACATCACCACGTCCACCTGCTCTTGGGCTGACTGGTGCACCTGAGACCCCATGGAGTTGTTTCATGTGTCCGCACCATGACCGGTGCACACTCTCCTGACTGATGTCACCCGCACAACAGTGAGAGACCCTACTTCCTCTAGAGGCTTTCTCTGAACAGTGATGTCCCAAATGCAGCACAGGAAAGTGGGACTAGCTCATAACAGAGTCCAGGTAATGCTCAGGCAAGAACAATGGTGCTCTGACCTCAGGGGTACTAGAAAGGGAGACCACAATGAGGCCCAGATGAAGACCAGGGATTTGTCTGTCAGATGACAGTGAAAGTGGCCGAGGAGTGGGGATGGAAGATATGCACATTAGAGAGGGAAGGACAAGGGGGCACTCACTCCTTTGGCTCTTGTATAGCCAGTGCAAGGGGCCAATAAAAACAGATCCATCCAGTGAGCAGGTTGGGGCTTGGGGCCCCTTTCGTCCAAGTATATTAGTCAGGGTTCTCTAGAGGGACAGAACTAGTAGGATAGACGTATAGATGAAGGGGAGTTTATTAAGAAGTACTGACTCACACGATCACAAGGTGAAGTCCCACAATAGGCCATCTGCAAGCTGAGGAGCAAGGAAGCCACTCCAAGTCCCAAAACCTCAAAAGCAGGGAAGTCAACCCAAGGGCCCCTGGCAAATCATTGGTTTAAGTTCAAGAGTGCAAAAGCCAAAGAACTTGGAGTTCGACGTTCGAGGACAAGAAGCTTCCAGCATGGGAGAAAGATGAAGACTGGAAGACTCAGCAAGTCCGCTCCTTCTAACTTCTTTTGCCTACTTTATTCAAGCAGAGCTGGCAGCTGATTAGATGGTGCCCACCCAGACTGAGGGTGGGTCTGCCTTTCCCAGTCCACTGACTCAAATGTTAATCTCCTTTGGCAGCACCCTCACAGACACACCCAGGAATAATACTTTGCATCCTTCAATCCAATCAAGTTGACACTTAATGATCACACCAAGGCTGAATTTATATCTGCCTGCTGGGCACCCCTGTCCATGGGCATCCTTCTGTTTGTGGAAGTAAACGTGTGAAATGCAGGCATTCCCCTTTCCCATGTCCCCACAATACCATCATTCTGTTTTCTTAGTCTGTACTTGTGAAGTCTCCAAATAACCTTTCACCCAGGGAAACACCACAGTGTCAGCTTGCTCTATTCTGTGTCTCTGCAGGGAGCGGAGGGAAGAGAGTTCTGCATGGGGAAGCTTTGTAAGCATCCTGGGGCTACAGAATATTAAATCCTGAATAGGGCAACAAGAGTAGAATGGATACTACAAATGTGAGAAACATTAGGACAGCGGTTCTCAACCAGGGGAGACTCTTATCTCCTCCCAGAGTACACGTGGCAATGTCTAGACATATTTCTGAGTGTCAAGAGGGGTGTAGGCATCTAGCAGGCAGAGGCCAGGAATGCTGTTGAACATCCTACACTGCACAGGATGTCACTGAGACTATACAACAAATGTTCCCCGGAGAGCAAGCCCGGCCCACAGCACACAGCTGCGGCAGGAAAGGAAGTGCAAAAGGCAGTGTGAAAACAAGAGAGGATGGCCAAGAATAGGCTCACGAGTGTGTGACACCAGGGAAGCCATGAGAGGCTGAGCATTTCAGGTGACAGGGACGAAAACCAAGAAGGCAGAGTAGAATTTGGCCATTTATTTAGGTGGGTTTGGTTCGAGGTCCGCAGAGGCCTTGAGAGAATTCATTCTAAGGGTTGTAATGAAAGCAAAAGCAACTTGAGAATGCTTGGCTCGCCTTAAAAAATGACAATGCAGAACAAGCTGGAGATAACACTCCTCTCCCACCCACAGAACACATCAAACAGCCTGAGCAACGAAACTACACCTACAAATATTCTGTGCCCATTTTATATGCAAGATTCTCTGCTGACTCTATCTATTGGTGAAATTGTAAATATCAGTCCATAAGTTCATAGTATAGAAAGTACCAATCAGAACAGAAACTCTCAAGTCAAATGCAAATGAATGAGTTCTATCACTAATGTTGCCCCTTTTTCTCAGTCACTATAAATGGAAATATTATAGCTAGAAATTGTTTTGACTCAAATAAATCACAAGGGGAGGTAAGCATACTTCCGCATTATAATAGCCCAGGCCAGGCATTCTGAAGTGGATAAGATATTTTAGAGTTTGCTTCAATAGCTCTGGATATACACACACCTCCTGTGAAACTTGATGGGAGACAAGAAGTATTGAGCCTCAGAAAGAGGTAAAGCATAGTTTAAAAGTACACATCGGGGCAAGGTGATGTCAATAAATATAAATGTAAAATATTATTTGATGAAGGAAGGAAGTAGAACTATATTTGGAGTCACATCTTAAGCAGATATATTTATAATGTGGCAATATAGTAGTCCTCCCTCATCTGCTGCTTTGTTTTCCATGGTGTCAGTTACCCATGATTAAATATGGTCCAAAAATATCATGTGGCAAATTTCAGAAATAAACAATTCATAAGTTTCAAGCTGTGCATTGTTCTAAGCAGTGTGATGAAATCTCATTCTATCTTACTCTGTCCTGCCCAGGATATGAACCATCCCTTTGACCAGTAGATCCACGCTGTAGATACTACCTGACCTGCCCATGAGTCACTTGGTAGCCAGCTCAGTTATGAGGCCAACTGTTGGGGTATTGCAGTGTTTGTGTTCAAGGGACTCTTATTTTACTTCATAATGACCCCAAAGCACAAGACTAGTGATACTGGCAAATTATTGTAATTGTTCTATTTTATTATTATTGTTGTTCAACTCTTTCTGTGCCCAATTTATAAATTAAACATCATCATAGGTATATATGCATAGGAGAAAAACATAGTATATATAGGATTCGGTACTTGCCTCGGTGGTTTCAGGCATCCACTAGGGGACTTGGAACATATCCCTTGTGGATAAGAGGAAACTACCATATTCCATCATAATTCTAAATATTTGTCTTATGAGTAAAAAAAGGGCTACTTTACACAGATATCTATAATACATTATCACATTCGGCAACAAGAATGTCTTTTTCTTGTTTCACAGTGATATTTCTCTAGATTCTAACTGGAGAGGGACTGAAAAGCAACTGTCCCCGCATGGCACAGCCCACCTTGGACGAGACTGTTCACATACTACCCAATAAGGTGTTGTTTAACTCCAAGGAACCCAGACTATGGAGAGTATCCATGGTAGACTATTATGGGATTGCCTTGCTAAGCCATAGAGCCAGAACAACGTCCTGGGGCTGAGAGTGAGTTCTACCAGATGGGTTTTCTCTCCACCACTAACACTGAGATCAGTCCTAGGAGGGAATGAGGAGGTGGGATTTGATTTGGGGTTACAGAAGAATTTCCTCCTCTTTCTCTAATCAGTAGCTCCACAAGGCAGGCTAACTTGTGGAACTCTCCCAGTCCTTGGGGGGCAGCTGACCAGGGCCAGGGGAGGCAGGTGGGAGTCAGCAGAAGAGCCCATGTGTAGACCTTGACCTGCTGCTCTATTTCCATGCTGCACTTCCCTCCACAGCAGCTGAGCCTCTGGCAAAGGCAGGCTGCAAATGGCAGTTTGGTCTCTGTGCTGTGAAGAATCAATGGAAAGGGCCCAGCTGCCATGAGAGAAGCCAAAGAGAGGCAAGGCCACCATGGTGCTTTCCGGGGAAGTCACCCACGGGAGGTGGCTGTGCCCAGAGGATCATCAGCCTGGCAGCATAAGCCATGTTTCCCTGGCTTCCAGGGAAACATTTTTGAACTGAAGAGGCGAGGCTCCCCAGGGAACACACTCTGACTGGGGGTGCCTCGAAGGGGCCAGTTTCCAGCAATAAGCTGCTAGGGTGTCTGTCGTAATTACCTCTACAGTCAAAATCAGTGTCTTGCCAACAGATTCTAAGTGTTCTCTCCCCAAGAATCACACAAAAAATAAAAGTAAAGCAAGTTTGTGTAAAGCAAATGGATTTGGGGGTTATTGTCTGAAGACTTGCAGAGGCCACATTCTAGGATAATGATCTTTTATTCAGTTGGAGGTGCGTGTTGACTGGAATGAGCTAGGGCAGCTTGAACCTAGTTATTTAATTGACCCTCTGAGCAGAGCAAGCCCTCACCAACCCCCGGCCAGGCCCTCCTTGCAGCTCACAGCCAAGGAACTAATGTACCTCTGTAGACGTACCTGTGGCAGGCAGCTCCAAGGACAAAGCTTCCCACTGCCATTCAGTATGGCATCTGGCTATACTGAATGGATATAGATAATATGGAAGCTGGATACAGGCGGGCACAACAAGAGGTCTTGTAAGAGACCCCTCCATGTCTTTCCCAGAAGATCCTGCAGTCTCACCCAAGCTTAAGATAAAGCAAAAGTATTTCTTAGCAACGCACTTCACAAACAGGGGTTGGTGACTTCACAAATTAACATGAGACCATCCACTTTATATCCACTTTATATATCACTTCAACGGCTCCTGGCTGCCTCTTGGGGAAAAGTCCTTCATGGAGGGGCCTGCTTCCTGCTCCAGGCTCCTTCCCCTTCAAAATGAAACGAGAAGAGTTCCCTTGTCCCCCTCTCAGGGCGTGCAATGGTGGTGTGGCTTGCTTCTTCAGTGCCCCACAGCTGAAACCTCTAGGGGAGCATACAGACGGGCAGGCTGTGGGGTTCTGACTCCACGGCAGTGTCTAGGGATGAATGTTTATAGCTGAAGCCCCTGTCCATAGGCAGCTTGTGTTAGTCAGCTCTATTAGACCCCTGCCTTACTGCAAGGACAGAGGGATTTCTGTATCCCAGGGTTCTTGCCTTGGTGTACTAGAAGAATCAGATCACACGTGGGCTTGGAGAATGACTGCAAGATTTTATTGAGTGGAAGTAGCTCTCAGCAGATGGGGGAGCCAAAAGGGAGAGGCTTTTCCCCTAGACTTGAGCCACTCAGTGGCCTGGGCTCTCCTCTGCCCTGGCCAAACTCTGCGCCATTCCACTGGTTGATGACATCTGTCGGTGTGCTTTTTTGTTGGTATGCTCTTCTGCCAGTGTGCTCCCCTCAACGTCCTCTCAACATCCAGCCGCTTCTATCTTCTTCCGCCGATGTGTTCCTCTCGACATCCAGCAGCTTGTGTATCTGCCTGCTAGGGTCTCAGAGTTTTTATAGGCACAGGAAGGGGGCATGGCAGGCCAGGGTGGTCTTGGGAAATGCAACATTTGGGCGCAAAAGCAGGAGCGCCTGTCCTCACCTATGTCCATAGGCACAGGCCTGGGGGTGAAGCCCAAGTCAGGGGCTCACCTTCTCCTCCCAGCACTCCCCTGCCCCTCTTCCATATCAATAACACCACAGAAGTAAGAAACCACTGGAAATTTCTCAGGCCCACTATCTCTACTTTACCATACTGACCATCTAGACAAGAATAATACCCTTTCCTCAAATCACTGCTCAGGCTTTACCTCTCCCAGGAAGCCTCCTCAAGCCTAACCTTAAAAAGAAGTACACTTTTCACACCTGAGGTTTCTAGGGCTCTGTCTATAATCCTCTCCACCCTTGTGTACTCTCATGACGCATTCCTATGTATCCAGCTCTACTGGACCATGAATCCTCCATGGGCAGGAGCTGTGTTCACAGGCCTCACAGAATCAACAAATCCTCTCTGATTCATTTGTGCATTTGCTCCACCAGTAACACTAAGAGTGGCACTTCATATGAATTAAGCATTTCATAGGCACCTGCACAGAGAGTGTTTTACTGATGTTTAATTTCAACTACAACTCTGTGAGCAGGGCTTATTGTTGTTTCCATGTTGGGGGAGCAAAAGCTGCCCCAAGATTTCATAGCTACTAAAAGAAAGAGAGGATTAAATACTGTCCAAGTGCTTAGGGCAGTTCTTTCTTTATCCTCTCTCAGAATTCACTGTGTATCCCACCTTCTAGTAGATACACAGGTGAATACAATCTCAGAGTCCAGTAGGAGGACACCAGGCACGCAGGGAGCAATTGAGTGTTGCAGGAGCTAGGATGTTAGTCTGTACCTGGTAGGAAGAGGCACAAAGAAGGAAGGAATTAATCTTACCCCAGGATGGAGTCGAAACTGTTCGTGGATGACTGAACGAAGTAAAGGAACTGAATGGTTAGATACATTTTAAAGCTCTCATGGAGAGGCCATAATACCTAGACCTAGCCAAGGAAATTAATAACAGTTTCTTAACTATTAAGCTACTTTCCAATACAAGACTCGTCGGAAAAAAAAACTAAATTAGTATAGAGGAGAGACTGCTGTTGTATAAAATCATATTCCCCAGAAATTAAGTGACATTTTTCTCTCACAACTTTAATGAAGAGCTTCCTCCAAAGAGGGTGTTGGCTAAGATAAAAGGGAAGTAATTTTGCCCTGGGGGAGGGAGGTGAATAACTTGCAAAATCCCTAGGCCGCCCTGACCCAGGGAGTGTGAGGTTAAGGACAGACACCATCTTCCCTGTGTACCATCTGCCTTGCAGAGCTTTCTTTTCTGGCCTGAAACACTTTTTCCTCTTTCAAAGCTCAGATAGAGAGGTCTGTAGCCTCATTCCCTTCCAGTTTTTGGGAGTCTTACTCCAAGTGGAGACCAGCAGTCGGACTAAGACAGCACACAGGAACACGACAGCCTGCCTTGGATCTGCACATCCCAAGACTTCTGAGAATCACATGGTGCAAACGCAACTCCAGTTTTACAGTCTGACCCCAATTATCCTACCAGAGATAATGCTATCCATCATACTGTTATAGCGAAACAGAACAGCCAAAGTTCATCCCTGTACAAGTATGCCTTATTTCATGGAATAATATGATAGAAAAAGAGCATAGAAATCACTTCACATATTGAATCATTTAAAATCTTTCATAAAGCTAGGAATGCTTTTGTAATTATAAAAAACACATTTTATATTTTATCCAAGTGCAAGTTTGTAGTGGCCAACTGTTAATTACTAGAAAAGAGCAGGAATAGTACAATAATAACCCCAAATGGTATCTAATATTACATTTCTATCAACTTATTACACATAATACATAAATATTTTATGAGGTACCACTGTATCTTTCCTTAATGTCAGGTTTACACTGGATTATCAATATGATCTACTGATACCCGTTATAGCAATATGTCATTATCACTCATAGGTAAATAAACTAACTAGAAAAAGGCTGGGGGCAGTGGCTCATGTCTTTAATCCCAACGCTTTGGGATGCCAAGGCGGGCAGATTACCTGAGGTCAGGAGTTCAAGACCAGCCTGGCCAACATGGCAAAACCCAGTCTCTAGTAAAAATACAAAAATTAGCCAGGCATAGTGGCACATGTCTGTAATCCCAGCTACTCGGGAGGCTGAGGCAAGAGAATCACTTGAACCCAGGAGGCAGAGGTTGCAGTGAGCAGAGATCACGCCCCTGTCCTCCAGCCTGGGCGCCAGAGTGAGACTCCATCTCAAAAAAAAAAAAAGTAATTAACTAACTAGAAAAAATAAAAGATGTTTTCTTCTCAAAGAGATGCATTTCAAATGAAATTTCAGTTATTATGCTTAATTATCATTTATCAGACCTGAGTATATCTATGTTGTTCAGATCAACTGTGTGTTACTGATCATTGTAATGATGATTCAATCCAGAAGAATTTGATTTTACAACAGAACTTTATGGTAATGAGACTTTTGTAAAGTATTCCTTTAATTTATGTGTTTATTTTAGATGTAGAGAAACATGAAAGGATAAGCTATAAAGGTGTTAAGGAAGCAAACACATGATACTAGAAGTAAATTCAATGGAGGATGTAGAATGAAATGACTCCAAAAAAAGGAATGGTGTAAAATTTCTAAATGTTAAAGAAGAACTTGTTCATGATTTAAAATTAAAATAATAGGCCTCACAATACTAAGGAATGTAGATTCTAGATGACATCTTTAGAAGAATAATTATACCAGTTAATTTTTAAGTGCCAATATTTGTAATTTATTAGAAATGACATCCTTTACTCATATTTTGCAACTTACAATTCTTAAAAGCTTTGCATGTCAATTTACAAGTGTATGAGGGAAGTATATTATTTACATTATTGTTTAAAAATTCTTCTAGGTTATATGCAAGAGAAAAGTTGGGCGAAACTAATTGGAAAATCTCTATGCCAACTGTCTACGCCATATGAACTCTGAGACTCTAGCTTCTAGGGATTACTACAACAGAGAAATAGTCCTTAACCAGCAGAACACAACTTTCCAGTACTTGGTGGGGAAAATATTGTATATAATCAGATGTGTTAACTTTAACAAGTCCTGGAGTAAAGGAACTGCCAAACTTATTTTATCACAGAATTCTTTGGTTTTGGTAAAGCTATTAGATCTTCCAGAATATAAACCGGGACCTAGGGCACATATCACTCACTTGACACTCAGTGATACACTAGTCACTGTTACTGATGTCTTATCACACCTGTTAAATTAGACTCTCTTCAAAGGGAGAGGACAGAACATATGTTGGTGTCCTTCAAACAATGTGGATCTTGTGTTCACTACATGAGGGCAGCTGTTTCCTTATGTTTAGGAGTTCCACTGATTTTGTAGTAGAACCTCATTTTGCCTTTCTTTATTGATTTGCTGTCCATATATTAAATCTATTCCCATACTTTAAACTACAATCTCTTCAAAATGTGCTGCTTTATCAATAACCTTTCCCTCAAATACTAGGCCTCTATTTCTTTTCTTTTCTATTTTGTTTAAAGACAGGGCATCTATATATTAATATTATTATTGCCCGGCTACAGCACAGTGGCTATTCACAGGCATGCTCATTGCAAACTACAGTCTCAAAATCCTAGCCTCAAGCGATCCTTCCACCTCAACCTACCTAGTAGCTGGGATCGCAGGCAAGCGCAATGATGCCCAGCTTAGGCCTCTATTTCTAACTGCGTACTAGACATCTCTATGAGGAAAAATATACTATTAATAAGATAGAAACATGCCCCAAACCAAATGTATCACTTTATTCCACAATCAATTTTCCTGCATTCACAGAACTGCCACCAAAACGTCAAAGGTATGGTACAGACAGGTGCCACTGCTGCCACACAGGAGGCCAATTACTAGGACAAAGAGTATTGCCAGGCTTTGTTCGGGTACTGCGGCAGAGGAGAATGGGAGATCAGTCTCAAATCCATCTCCTAAGCCAACTAAAATTAAGGACTTACATAGTAGGAAAGAAATGTAATGACGTGTGAGAAAACAGGAACCAGGAAGGGGTAAGGAAGAGGAGTTAGCCAACAGGCAGTAGGTGGTGGGCTAGGCAATCATGTTGGGTGAGGGGTCTGGTGTCTCATTGTCCTGATGCTATGATCTGGAAAGTTTCAGTTCCTTGATACTATCTGGGAGGACTGATGGTTGGTTTCCTGAAAAAGGAACTCAGATAAGATAAATGTAACTTTCTCAAGATTTAAGACTGGGAGGGTAAATTTCTGTACTTATTTAAATAAGAAACCATAAACATCAGTTTTCTGGGATAATTCTGTCAGTTTCAAAACAAAAGTATAAAATGTGGATATTTTGCCAATGACTGAGACAAGTGTGGCAGACATGAGAAAAGACAAAAGAGGACAGGTTTGAGGGACATTCTGGAGGAAGAAAATCCAGGAACTGCTAATTTTCTGGATGAAGGGAAGGAAGAAGCAGCTGGGGCCATGCCCCAATTTCTGGCTTAAGCAACTATTCAGATGGATGGTGGTGCTCAACACATATAAGAGCCCAACTGACTTCATTTGCTATTTATAGCATCACTATTATCCCTCTCCAGTGAATTAGATGATGCAGGTTTCCCAGAACCTGTTTTCCATGACACCTTTCCTTTTGTCCATTCAGGTGCCCACACTGAAATTACATTTCCTCATTACCTCCTGTTGAAATATCATCCATTCTTCCAGGTCCATTTCAGAATCTTGCAGAAAGTCTTTCTTATTGCCCACAGCGGGATGTAATCTGTTCCCTTTTTATAATTTTACCCTGAGCCCTAAGCCATAATTTTACCATGGTACTTATTTTACCACCTATGTGCTTAAGGAGGTACACCCAGCCTGACACAGTGTGTACACACAGCAGGCCCCAGCAAGCTTGTTGTAGGAGGCTGCCGAGACCCTAGAAGAACAGGGATCCCCATAGCACTAGCAAACACCCCTCTCAGCACCCATCTCCCACAATCCCTAAAGAAAAGTAGCTAAAAACAAGTATAACCTCACAAGTTGTATACTATCAGATGTCAAGCATGGAGATGTGTACACAACCACAAAGTGTTAAACATTTGGAGAAAATGAAGACCAAGAAGGAGAAGCAGCAAACATAACCAATAGTATAAGGAACGCTTTAGTAAATAAGTATTAAAGTGAAGGGGAGATTTTAAAAGGGGTCTGAAAATAGACTGCCATGTTAATAATACTTTTTTAAAGGTGATCTGAAATTTTTAGACGATTTTTAAATGAGGAAAAACAACATTTGGTCTAAACAGGAGAAAGGATACACCTGAGTAATAAATTAGTAAGAAGATAGAGCCAAAGAATTATCCCACAAGACAACTCATCTCCCATAGGAAAAAAAAAAAAAAAAAAAAGATGAAAAAACGTGAATGAAAAGTTAAGACAAGCAAGAACTTTGAAGTTTTAACATATGCCTAATATGAAAAAAATTAAGAAGAAATACTTAAAAGAATATAGAGAAAGTAACGATCAAACTAAAGAAATAAGAGAAGAAAAGTACCCAGAGTTGAAGGCACATATCCTCTCAGTCCAGAAGGCCCACGAAGTTCCAAGCAGGATGAATAGGAAGGGGGCCCACATCTGGATGATAAATGCCCTGGAGCCAGGTCCCCTGTCTTCAATATTTGAGTATTTCTTATGTGGTTACCAAGAATGTTGCATTTAAAGGATATTCAATAACTGAACTGCAGCATGGACGGAGAGCCCAGAAATAAATGATGCACACTGTCTTTGAGAAATAGTCTTACTGGCTACGGTTCCAAGCATTTGAGATTGATCTTTGTCAATCTCAGCAATGATTCAGCTATTAAATTTCTCCTTGAGGTCCTAACACACTAACGTTAATCTACTGTACTGAGATCACAACACACTAATGTGCATCTACTGTATCCTTACATTCACATTTTCTTTCCCTCTGCCCTTCCCCTCACTCATTTATCCCTCATACTTTCATTTCTATAAAAGAACATGGCACTGACATATGTTTGTCTCTTACAGAACAAGAGAAAGAGACCCTCTAGAAAGGAAACATCACCAAAGTGGGCATAACCTGCACACAGGTAAGTCACAGGGGGCATGATGTCTCATAGAGCTAGGTGGCTAAGGCACTGTTAGGTGCACATGAATAGCACAAAGAAGCCATGTCAGGTTTTAGACATACCCTGTTCTGTGCTTCTGTGCTTCGTTTCAACCTCAGACTGACAAGATCCACCAAGCACCTCTGTGCCCCTGCTGCTCTGATGGTATCATTTCATGCCTCATTCATGCGCTGTGCAGTGGCACTTAATGTTCACTCTTCAAAGAGCTAGACCATCTAGACCCAATTTCTCCATCATAAGCCAGTGCACTTTGAACAAGTATCGCTGTCAAAGAAAAAAAAAAAAACTTTCCAAGTCTCAGTTTTCAACATTCACTGGTGAAGTTGGCAACTGGATATTTTAAATTCCAGACTGATTACACAGCTCTCCTGGGCTGCTTTGTGGAGTTTTATTTTCACACACTGCCATGACAATCCATCATACTCTGTCCCCTAGGGAAGAGAAAGAGTCCATCTTTTTATAAATAGCTGCAGGAGATTCCTGGAGCAGCTCATGCCCCTCCTGTGCTTAAACCCATGGAGCTTAAGACCTAAGAGGCTTCCTTTCCACTGCAAAACACCATTCACCATCAGTCCCACAAATGTGAATGGGGCTGCCTCCAGGTACCTCGACTAGAAAGAGAAAAGCAAATATGCTCCTGCTTATGGAAAGACAGAGATAAAAGGAAGAGCAACAGCAGTGCACAAAGCACCTAAGAGAACCTATGGCCTCATCAAAACCGTTTTTTTAAAATGTCAGAAGTCACTTGAAAAGCTGAAATAAGGAAAAAAGTAACACTTAAAGGAAGTGAATGATGGGCAGGGAAGAACTGTGAATTTGAGAAGTGTCAGTCACTCAATAATGCCTCATTCATCCAATATTGTTATCACAGAGATAAAGTTGGTAATAACACATTAAATTAAAAATGTGTTTAATTCATTTAAGGGGATTTAATTCATTTTTTCTTGATTAAGAATCAGTGCACAAGAGCCTTGATGGACATAACTATTATATAAAAGGTTTCAGAACCAGAGTTCAAATTCACTCCAATAACATACCCTGGAAAACTTTACATAAAGTAATTCCGGATATTAATCTATCCACTCTCTCAGGAAGAGGCTGCTATATATATATATGTGCAAACACCACCCAAATGCCCAAACACTGGTTATATTAACCCTTTCAAGTATTCAGAATATAGATTATAATTGCCCAACAATACTTCTCACATAAAGTTCCAAGGGATCTGCTTGACTTGTGTAACAGTGCCACAGAGAACCCAGCCCCATGTGTCACTCTCAGGAATACCAAAGAGTAGACAACAAATCCTCCCTCCCTTTGGCATCAAGACTTCAAGTCTTCAGCTGGGCACAGTAGCTCATGCCTGTAATCCCAACATGTCAGGAGGCTGAGATAGGAGAAATGCTTGAGCTTGGGAGTTTGGACCAGCTTAGGCAACATAGCAAGACTTTATCTCTACTAAAAATAAAAAAATAAAAAAATGAACTCGGCATGGTGGTACATTCCCAGATACTTGAGAGGCTGAGATGGGAGAACCACTTGAGCCCCAGAGATCAAGGCTGCAGTGAGCTATCATTGCACCACTGAGCTCCATGCTAAGCAGCAGAGGAAGACTCCATCTCAGAGTGGGGAAAGAGTTTGAGTCTCCCAAGCATCCTGTGCAAAGACTATGCAAAGCCCCTTGCTGGGGATGTGCAACCAGGGCAAAATGCTCCTGCTACATGGGGATGGGATATCACAGAAATATTCACTGTGCTCAGTAAAAGGGTATTTCTGATGGAAACCAGTTCCAGGCTTGTTGTCACAGGCTGTTGCCACTTTATTGAGCCACGCTTGCCTTTCTGCTCCTTGCAGAAACTGTTCCATGAAACCTTATTGATTTTTGCATATTTTATTTCCTATACGATTATTTCATGAGGCACACTGCTTGCCTATGCTGCAATATGACTGGCGGCCATTGGCCCAATATTGGTTGAAAAAAAATTACTGGGCAAAAGATAAAATAAAACAAGTATTCAATTGTTCAGAAAAATATCCAAACTGTGGATGAGCTGATTTTATTCATTTAAAATGAAGTTAAATTAATAGCATCATTCAAAATCCTTCCTATGACCTAGCAGAAAGAATTAAAGGTACTGGAAAGGGGTTTTGGTAAAATCTGTATGCTTCAATAGAAAAAATAATGCTATGGAGAATAACCCTCTAGTTGAAGCTGAATTTATATAAAATAGGCTTAATAAATACAATGCAGTTTATAAAGGTTACATACATATGATATTTTGCTTGAATTAATCCCTAGATTTAATGCCCCCCAGCCAACTCCACAGACAGTACAATTCAAATCTCTGTTTAAATCCTTGTCCCTCCTCCCCCTACCCCAGTCTCTCTTTCCCCAACACACACAAGCTACTAAGTAGGTGTCTCTCAGGAAACTAAGGCTCAGTTATTTCCATTGCAACTCTAATGTTTTATGAATCAAGCACAAATGCATACAACCACTGCTTACAAACAGGCTTTGCTCAAGAAATTCATTTGTAAGCAGACTATATAGAAATCATAATAAACGTTCTTAAGGGAAACTATGTACTTCAAGTAATTTGCATCCCCAGGCTATTCATAATGAAGCAACATAACACACTGTATCCTCACAGCACAGTAACACATGTACAACAGAAACCAACTACCAGATTAAAACTCTACCAGAGGAAAATTCAGTTTGTCTTGCATTTTGAGGTCCTATCTTCATTCATATCTCAACCTCAACATGCCAAAGGGCAGTTCCCAGGGCCTAGAGGAACAAGGACTAGAGCTCGAGAAAGGTGGTGGGGGCAGTGAGAAAGGCAGCGAGTAGGTGCGAGGGGTGTTTGGCTACTGCAGATCCCTAAGCTGGCTATTTCTGATTCCAGCTGGCTCTCTCATTGCCTTTCCCCTAACCCCACCTTCAGGTTCCACCTGCCTCCTATTATTCCAAACTCACCAAGTCCCACAGAAGCTCAGGAATAATCACTCTGGACAATGTGTTGCCAAAGAATGTAACATTGCAGATATTCCCTGAAACAGGAACACACCTTGAGGTTTTTGTAACAATTTTATAGCTCCTATCCTTTAAGGCACTTGTGTCTTCTGTTCCCAACCCTTTTTAATCCTCTCATTCTTTCCTCCGTAGTCTACCATCACCCTCCCCTTATCATCTTAAACTCTAAGGGAAGATAAACATCACAGGAAGGGATCTAGTAAAACATCACTGTAACATGGAAAGGGGCTCAGGTATCCAGAGCATTTAATCACAACAGGGCGGGTGTTGGGGCAGAGGATGAGCTTATGGTAGGAAATGCAGAGAAAGGAGGCGCTGGCACCTCAGGCCAAGAGCTGAGGCCAGGAGGAGAGGTCATGGTAACACAGGAGGGGCAGTGGCCACGTGAAGGACCGAGGAGCTACAGAGGCAGAGTTATCCCCTCCCCTGCACCCTGTCTTGGAAAGGCCAACACTTGAGAGTGCACCTGGGCTGGAGAAGAAGGGGCATGAGTGCGGTAGTCTAGGGGAGAAGAGTGGTCCCAGCAGCTAACTATGGAAGGGGTAGGAAAGGGAGACCTACATGACTGTGAACTTGCTGAGGACTTCCTGTGTGCCTGGTGACCCTTCAAATCTCGCTTCCTGAACTAACTCATGGAGCCCTACTCATGAGTTAGGTGCTATTATTTGCAAATGGAAAATGGAGCACAGAGAAGCAGAGTGATTTGGCCAATCCCTGGAGAGAAAGCTTCACTCTCTAGCCTGCCGCCTCCTACCGGCATCCTGGAAAACACCAGGTGATGAAGGCGGCTGATGACAGAGAAAGCCAGGCTAGAAGCCTCATGGGAACACTCACCAGCTCCAGGGCCTGAGATTGAATCCTTAGCCTCCTCAAGTCTCAGGGTCCTTAACTGTCACATGTGGGTAATGACTGCTGAGAATTAAATTCATGGGGAAAACCTCCCAGGGCGTCTGACTTAGAGCAGGTACTCCGTAATCAGCAGCTGTTATTACTGTTGTTAAAATCTGGGAGTCTGTATTGCTTATGTTTCTTCCAATGAGGAATGTGCTACAAATCAGAAGTGAACATCTCATACTCACTGCAGATTCACGTTGAATATTATAGAATATTAGAGTCACACATTGAAGGAAACTCAGGAGACAGTTATAATACCAATAAGCTAATAAAATGTTCTCTAACACATTTCTCATTTCTTATATTTAGAGTTTAACTTCCTATCCAACTCATCAAAAACTTTCCTCAAGATTAGCTGAGATCTTTTGATTTTGCATATGTAACTTCAACAATTCAACCTCAGTCCTTTGTCAAACAAAAAGATTGAGCTCAACAGAAAAAAATCTGAAGTATGTCACCAAATTCAGGCTCATCTCCTATGACTTGAATCCAGTGAAGAATTAAAAATTAGGACAACTCTTTGCTTTAATCCTCACAAAGGCAGAGTTTCTGTAAGAAAGGCAGGCTATGTTTTCCATATGCAGTGAGGTTCATCCATTTAAATTAAGAAGACACAGATTTCATCTCAGAAATTACTGGGTGGAATCTCACAGTAAATAAGTTCTATTTTCCCCACTGTTAAGACCAAATCTAACTCGCCTCTCCATGGACCGAGGGGTCCTCTTAGACCAGGACCCCCGCCCCGCTTCTCCTCCGTGCCCTCAGCCACCTCCACCTCCGTCTGCACCACTTCATCACATGGCTCTAATTATCCAAGGGAGTGCCAGAAAACACGGAAAGGGAAAATTGAATTCCGTGCTGTCAATTTTGTTTCTAGTTCACAGATTTGATGAAATAGAGATGAAGAAAGAAATATTGGCAAACACACAGTTTGGAGACTGCCTATAATACAATCCCTCAAGCTCCATCCATCGCTCACAACCACCAGGGTTCGGTGTGTTATGAATATGCATAAGACGCAGGGACACAGGAACACGCGTCTTCCTTGGACAGCAGGAAGGATATGCTACTTTATCTCTGGAGTGAGACAAAAAGAGCTATGAATCCGAGGAGTAAAAAATAAAAGGTTATGTCTGTATCTGCAGGGTAAATTATGGGGGGCACAACCTACACCCATGTAACCAATGGTAACATTACACAGATTCTACCCACACTGTGTCAAATATTATGAAGTCAAAAATCACACATATTCAAATATTACTTAGATGTAATTCTTCAAACACATAAACGTCAGCAATACGACACAGGCACACATCACGTCATGATCCCAGTCTTAGCCGATTATGCTGTTTATCTTTCATTTCTCAACAGAGTGGTGCACTTGTTTATTCACTTGGGGGCTTCCAAAAATAACTTAGATGACAACAACAAAAAAAGAACAGCAAGCAATCACATGAGTGGCACAGATACACCTTTTTTTCTAGCTGCCTTTTTGATACTTAAGTAACTTTAATTAGACATCCAGAAATCCCTTATTGTGGGACACACAACATGGGCAGGAGGTGGTGGGGGTTGGATAAATAGAAGAACTTGTGGATGGGACATGAACAAGCTTCTTAAAAACCTATGCGTATTGGCTGTTTTTAATTTAAAGCAACAACTAAAGTGTCAGAGAACAGCTGAATATCCTGCATTTAAATAAACTTTAGTCAAGTTAGGTTACAGAAAGTTTACTTTTCTGCTTTCTGTATTTGCTGACCATGTTCCATGGCAGTGTAAGAAGAAAGAGTCTTTCCTGAAAGAGACATGGCAGTAGACATCTCATCACAAATCTACTCTATATCAGCACTACCAGAAAAAACATTCAACACTTCCAACTTTGAAAACTGAAATCTGTGAAGAAACGTGAACACTTGGAAGCAGACCCAGGTCTAGCATAGGAGAAAAATCTAGGACACGAAACGAAAATTGCTTATTTCATGATGGGCACCACTGCCCAAAGCAAGACTCTCAAAAAAAGAACTGCCCAGGTGCCACAGATGAAGGAGATACTACCTGTAGCTACCCCAAAGCGAGGTGGGAAAGGCAGAGGGCCATAAACCTCTGGCACAGAACACAATGCAGTCAGGGAAAATGGGAAAAAGAAAAAGAAAATAAAGTTTGTCTTCCAAAAAACCAACCTTCTTCCCACAGGTTCTCCCTTCCATCACTAGCACAATTTTAGGCTTTTGCATCATCTTACCAGCTGGTGTATTGTCTTGTTCTTTGTAAATAAAGATTATAAATTCACCTCCACATTACAAAGGCAACAAAAATAAGGTCATCTAAATTTAAAGAGAAAGAGGAAAATAAATGAAGAATGACCTTACCACCAGCAGTGCCTTCGCTCTACAGAGCAGCCAGACTCTCTGGCCACAGCCCAGCACTGCACTGCACTGCACTGCACTGTACTGCACAAAGTAATACAGAATGTGGTCGTGGCTCCATCTTTCCAGGACAATGATGCCCTTTTTGCTCATAAATCAATCTATTGATTTTTTTAAATTTTTTCATTGCTATATTTTTATTTGCAGACTCTCCTTCCCCCAAATTAGTCTGCAATTAATTTTAATGTCCCCATTATTCCTTGCAGGTTGTGGTCCTTTAGTGTTTATTATCTGTAATTGATTAATCTTGTTTCTGTGTCTGCTGACTAGCTATCACCCAGTGGATTTTCTAATGTGCTTGTGATATTTGTCTGTGAGCTCATAATAATTCAGAATCCTTTATCCTCATGGAAGTCCCCTGAGTAACCTGGGTTGTGGAGACATCCCTGATGAGGTCATATGGGGTGTCCTAATTTGCAGACCAAATTTGACATTAGTTTCTGAGCTTGGTTCTTCCACACAATGAAAATTTGGCTCATCAAACAGAAAAGGGAAAGCTAGGGCCCAGCTTCCACCGTGGATTCAGTTCAGAGTATGTCCAGTGGGACTGCCCTGCCCAAGTCTCAGACCACTTCTGGTATGCCACTAGGCTGGCAGCCTGCAGCCTCTGCTTATAACTGTAGACCCCACTACATATATCTTCTCAAGTTATTCCCCTTGCCATTCAATGCTGTGGCCTCCCTCTTCATTTCTGACACCTGAAGAATTCCCTTTCTTGATTTTAAGCTTGAGTATGTATTCTTAAAATACTTTTAACATTACAAATATGGTATGTTTTTCTAGTCTTTGATTTAGGATTGAAGGGAGCTATCCATTTTAACTGATTCTGTCATTCTGAAAAAAAGACAACCTCCTCACTTAACCTCAAAACTCCCTTTTATCATCTTCACAGTAAATTTACTAAGCGTTTGCCTTTTATAAAGATTAGTACTCAGTTCTGTATACACTTTGTACAGGAAAGTATAAACCATGTCTTCTACCCTCCCAGAAGTTACAGTCCAGACTAAAAGATAAGACAGCTGCACATGGAACAAGTAAGTATTGAGTAAATAATACAATCACCAAGGGTTAATACTTGAGAAAAATTGCTTCTCAACCTGCTGTCAAAAGAAGGAGTGGGAATATAAAGCTCAACTCTGAAAACTCTTCAGGCTTTAATAGTGTTTTAGAAAGTTTTTTTATCTCGATTGTACCAAGATGGAAGTGAAAGAGCTCATAAACAGAAGCACAGCAGGTTATTGAAGAGGTTCAGAAATCTTATAAGGCACTAAATAGTTGGTAGCAATCATTCTGGAAAGAAATGGGTAGAAACTGCTAGGGAAGAAATGATGAGCCGTGGTGACAGTGTGAACGTGGATGTCAGCACAGCAGAGACATCAGAGATAATGAGGACAGTTTAAGAGATGGTAAGTTCACAAAACTGTTACAAATGTGAAAAACAAAGCTGGAAATGGAAGTAGAAAAAGGTATCAGATTTGGAGATGTGCTTCAAGTCATCTGCAGAGATGTGTTGGTGAAGGCTGAGTAGTGAAGAGCAGCAACTCTGAGAAGAAGAGGATAAAGATGAAGAGTGACTTCAAGTGCTTCAGTCACTTTTAACATAAATAAAGCCAATCAGGGAAATAACCACACTCGAGTATATTTTCCATTGCCTCAGTCTGAAATTGTACCCTTAAAAGAAAAGAGATGCCCCATTTACAAACGTTAAGGCACAAATGACAGAAATGCTGGGAGCAGAATGTCATTACATACTCAATGTCTAAAGAACACGGGATGATTCTAATGAACATCTGTATTTTAATGAAGATAATGTGATGGAAAAGCATTTACTGGAAGTGAGATTAAATCTGCTGACAAAGACTGAAAGAGACAGTCAGTTGCTCAAGGGAAGAAAGTGATCTAAAATAAAAGCATGATTTTCTTTCATTATTATATAAAGTTTAATTAAATATTTCCATTTTCAAAGTCAGGCAAATGATGTCAATTACCAAAAGCCTTTGTGCTGATTTTAAATGAAAATTTGACAGAACATAGACATGTACATCTTAAGATTTCAAATCCAGGCCCATCTGTAGAGAACAATCAGAGAACAGCAATAATATGATAGATTTTTAGATCCATCCTAATGATAACATATGACAAAGAAATTTACACAGTGGCCCCATTTAAACAGTTTTAATTGAATTTTGGTTACAAAGCTCAGAGCCCAGCTCTCAAAACATACTGCTATTTATAGAAGCAAGCTTTCAGAGTTGCCTAAATAGCAGGGTAGTCAACTACTAACTCCGGCCTGCCCAAGATCACATCTCCCTGGCCACAGTGACTGTCTCAGAAATGAACACACAACTCAAGGTGGTCTAGTGAGACTCAACTCCAGGACTTCTATTTGAACTACTGCCAGCCCATCTCCCTCAGTGTTGGGGTGTGTGATCCAGGAGGGTAATGGATCACAGCTGTTGCTGACATCGTAGCTCCACAAGGGAAGAGTCCACCCCGACCGATGATGAAGTCAACGCAGAGGAGAGCAGCAATGGCATCATTTGAGCCTCTGGACCCTGCTATACCTAAGGGAGTACCTTTGGAATTTTCACTTGCATAAACCAGTAAATCCTCTTGTGTAAGTTTAGGCTCACCTGGGTATTCACCACATGAAAGAGTCTTCATCCAAATATTGATCAATATCTTGAATAGCCTGTAATTAAATGCTTTTCAGAATTGCTTTTTTAATCTTCTGCCTACACATAAAGATATTCTTTTTTTTCTTTACGGTCTCAGATTTCGGGTTAAGCTCTGATAATTCTAAGTTAATTAGCTTCAATTTATAGCCAGTGAAATAGGCAGTGAAGAGCCTCCAAATGCAGGTAGAGGAAGTTTTCAATAACTCAAATCTAATTATATTAATATCATTCTTTAACAGCCCCTCATTTTCCTTAGAATGAAAGTCAATCACATTTTTGCCTGGCTTCCTTCTTCAGCCCCTTCTCATCTCCCTCCCCATGGGCTAACCTTCAGCCATGCTAAATTTATTTCAGCTCTACACACTTTGTTCTTTTGTCTGCTATAGTATGCAGAATAATAGCAGCCCCAATGATGTCCATGTCTTAATCCCCAGAATGCATGAGGATGTTAAATTACATGGAAAGAGGGAATTAAAGTTGCTCATCAGCTGACCTGGAGATGGGGAGATTATCCAGGTGGGTTCCACATAATCACAAGAGTCCTTACAAGTGGAAGACCAAGGCAGGAGGCCAGGGTTAGGGATTTAAAGATGTCCAGCTCCTGGCTTTGAAGATAAAGAAGCACAACCCAAGGACAGCAAGCAGCCTTTGTAAGCTGGAAAAAGTAAGGAAACTGACTCTCCCTGAGAGCCTCCAGAAGCAATGCAGCCCAGTGAGACGCATTTGGGAGTTTCTAGTCCCTAGAACAGTAAGATAAGAAGTTTTTTCTTAATTTAAGCTACGAAGTGTGTGGTAACTTGTTACAACAGCAATAACCTGCCAATATATTTATCTAGAACATTATTCCTTTCCCCATCCTCCCACCATAAATGCTTACAGTCCTGGTGGTCACAGATTGGATACCACCCCCTTTCTGAAGCATTGTATGACCACCCATGTTAGGTTCCCCTCTTCCCTGCTTCCGTAACACTCTGTATTACCCAGCATTGACGTCCCATAATTCTGCCATTATACAATTAGAATTATTTGTCTATATCCCCAGTAAACTGTAACTTCCCTGAGTTTTTTTACATTTGAATATATTCTACACAGCAGAGTGCATGAAACATAACAGTTTTTCAATAATCATTTGTTGAATGAATGATGTAATCAATGACTGAATCAAAGAATCAATAAAGAGATGTCATACTTTCTGTAGAAATGAAATACACTAGCTTTCTTATTGCAGGAAAAAAATCAATTTACTAGGAAATCGGATTCCAAAGTGACATAATCACTTGTTCAGATTTATCTAGGAGTCTTTCCAAATTGCAATACAGCGTTAAATACTACACATTTGTAATAACGGCAGTGGGCTGTCATATTAAAGTATCAGAAAACAGGGCAGAAATAAACTACATTTCCCTTAAATGCTGATGCCAATGAGTATCTGGTGTCCTCTGTCACCAGGGCTCCCCTCTGTCCCCATGTCTCAGTGGTAATCCTCCACAAACAAACCCCATCCAACCCTCTGGAGTTCCAACAACCTTGCCTAGGTGATGTGGCATCATCTTTACCGCCCTCTGCCCTTAACTTTGAAAGCTCTGAAATTATTTACTGGGTTAAATAAATAAAACAATTCCCTGACTCAGTGGTGGCCCCTCGGAAAGAGAGAGCACATTTACTCCTTTCTTCAGGGACATAGGAAGCAGCAGCGGGACCCTGAGCAAACAGAGTCAGAAGGTGAAACGGGCTGAGTGGACTGCCCAAGGTGATGATCCTCAGGGAACAAGCAGCAAGTGAAGCTTAGCAGCTGCGGCAAACTGGAAAAGGTCGGTGAGAGCCTCAGAGAAGGGAGAGGGGAGGAGGAGAAAGTTCTTCTGCCCAAAGGCTGCTAACCCTAAGAGAAGGAAGGACATAGGACATTTCTAAATGTACTTTCTCCACTATACTCTCCAATGTAGTAAGCACTAGCTACATCTACCTATCTAAATTTAAAATTTATTAATTAAAATTAAAACTTCAGTTCCTCAGTGATGCTAGCCAGGTTTCATGTTCAATGGTCACATACACCTAGTGGCTACCATACTGGACAGCACAAATATACAATCATGCACCACACAACAGCATTTCAGCCAGTGATGGACTACATATACAAGGATGGTCCCATAAGACTTTAAGGGAGCTGAAAACTTCCTATTGCCTAGTGACACTACAGTCATCCTATCATAGTGCAATGCAGTGCTCATGTGTTAGTGGTGCTGCTAGTGCAAAAAGCCTTCCGTGCTGCGAGTCATGTAAAAACACAGCACATACATCATGTACACTACACAATACTTGATAAAGGTAATAAATGACTATGTTATTGGTTTATGAATTTGCTATACTATACTTTTGTTGTTATTTTAGAGTGTACTCCTACATATGAAAAAAAAGAATGAAACAGCCTCAGGTAGGTCTGTCAGGAGGTGTCCAGAAAAAGGCATTGTTGTCCTAGGAGATGACAGCTCTATGCATGTTACTGCTTCTGAAGACCTTCCAGTGAGTGGGACAAGATGTGGAGGTTGAAGACAGTGATATATCAATGACCAATTCTAGGCCTAGGGTAAGATGTTTGGTCTTACCTTTTAACAAACATGTTTAAAAAGTAAAGAAAAAAAATCAATAAATTTTTAAAAATTGAAAAAGGCTTACAGAATAAGTATATAAAGAAAATATTTTTGTACAGCTGTATGTTTGTGTTTTAAGCTAAGTGTTATTGCAAAAGTCAAAGTTTTTTTAAAAATTATAAATTTATAAAATAACATTACAGTAGGCTAAGGTTAATTTACTATTGAAGAAAATATTTTTAAATAAATTTAATACAGCCTAAGTACACAGTGTTTATAAAGTCTACAGTAGTGTCAAGTAATGTCCTAGGCCTTCCCATTCACTCACCACTCGCTCACTGACCCATCCAGAGCAGCTTCCAGTCCTGCAAGCTCTATTCATTGTAAGTGCCGTATACAGCTGTGCTGTTTTTATCTTGTATGCCATATTTTCTAAGTCTTCTATGCCATCATATGTTCATATACGTTAATACTTATCATTGTGTTACAGTTACCTACAGTATTCAGTACAGTAACATGCTGTACAGGTTTGTAACCTAGGAGCAATAGGGTATACCATACAGCCAACATGTCTTATAGGCTCTACTATCTAGGTTTGTGTAAGTACACTCTATGATCTTTGCACAAGGGTAGAACTGCCTGAACAATGCATTTCTCAGAATGTATCCCTGTTATTAAAAAACACATGACTATATGACCAACTGTAATCTTTAAATTGGATAACTAAGATTTGGATTACTTCTTTGAAAATTCTTATTCAATTATTTGATTTGTCCATTCCATGATACTCCAACCTGTCAAACTGGTAGCCTTAAATTAATAAGAAAACTTGCTTTCTGTTATTTTATATTGCATGTGATGGCTACAAATAAACTTTGAAACTTATTAAGTATATTCTCTGATGCATCTGACCTTGCCCTCAGCCACTCCCTTTAGAGTAATAAGAGCTTACCATTGCCCCGGTATCATGCACAAGGTTCCATTGCATTGAAGGAAAAACATGAATTTATAAACAAAAGATTGATAAGCATATTTTCAGTCATTTCTCAGAACATATCCCTGTGGTTAAGCAATGCATGGCTGTTAACATTTCCACCATGACCAAAAATGACATTGGGCAGTGCTGTAATAGATTTAGTGTATGCTTTGGCGCTCACCTGGCTATTTAATGTAAGTGCTATCAACTGAAGGGGGGAGATTTAATGTTTCCAATGTTCATACTAGTAATAGGTACAATTAATGGGGGCTTGCAGTAGCTGGGACAACGTTATTGCTTAGGATACACCTAGATTCATATTTGTAAGATGCCCAAATCCAAATATCCCACAACAGTTACTAGATTTAGGGCAGGGTAGTATCCTGTCACTTTCACAGATCCTGCCATGCCTTGTACCCCAATTAAAGGTAAGGACAGCATAAAGGGGTCTTAGTAAATACCATTATTTAATGATTAATGATGTTTCAGGGAAATATTTCCTTTTAAGATCAGGAACAAAATAAGAATGTTATATATGTATATAAAAATTCCAAAATAATCTACAGAAAAACTTAAAGAATTTGTAACTGAAGTTAACAAGGCAGGAAGAAACATGTTCAACACACAAATGTAGAATACATTTCTATGTATCAGCAACATTGTTTTTAAAGAGACAACATTTATAATTGCATCAAAAAATATCAACTAACAAGAATAAATCTAAACAAAGGTGTTCAAGGAATTATCAGGTAAGTAGATTATATATATTCTTTAAAAGGTATATATATTCATGCCTCAATTAACAAGAAAAAAGATCTAAATAAATAGGGATATTATAACCACTGATTAAAAAACATGATATATTGCAGATATTAACCTCTCCCAAACTGATCTATAGATTTAATATAACCAAAGCCCTGCTTGACAAGCTCCCTTTAAGGTTCCCATGGAAATGCCAGTAGTATTGGCTATGACTTGAATGTGTGTGTCTCTCCAAAATTCGTATATTAGAACTTAACTTCTAAGGTGACAGTATGAAGAAGGGGGGCACTTGGGAGATGATTGGGCCCTGAAAGCTCTGTCCTCATGGATAGGATTCATGTCCTTATAAAAGAAGCTTCAGAGAGCTCCATCTGCCCTTTTGCCCTTCCTCCTTCTGCCATGTGAGGATGCAGCAGCAAGGCACTATCTTGGAAGCAGTGAGCCTTCACCAGATAAAAAATCCATCAGTACCTTGGTCTTGGATATCCCAGCCTCCAGAACTGCAGGAAATAAATTTCTATTATTTATAAATTACTCAGTCTTGGGTATTTTGTTATAGCAACACAAACAGACTAAAACAGTATCTAAGATACTCTTAACATGAAAAGGGACAAGGTGGGACTTGGTCTAGCAGATATCAAAACACAGCATACAACCATAGTCGTCAAGACTGTGTAATTACTGGTGCAAAAATGGACAAATTAAGCAATGGAACAGAATGAAGAGCCCAAATACATAAATACATATATGTATATGTTTATGTATTTACGTTTATTTATGACAAAGGTACAGAACAGAGAATAATGGTCTTTTAAATTACAGTGTTGGGGAATGTGAGTTTCCATATTGGAAGTTAGCAGGAAGCAAGAAGAGTATTAAGAAGGCCGGGCGCGGTGGCTCACGCTTATAATCCCAGCACTTTGGGAGGCCGAGGCGGGTGGATCACGAGGTCAGGAGATCAAGACCACGGTGAAACCCCGTCTCTACTAAAAATACAAAAAAATTAGCCGGGCGTGGTGGCGGGCGCCTGTAGTCCCAGCTACTCGGAGAGGCTGAGGCAGGAGAATGGCGTGAACCCGGGAGGCGGAGCTTGCAGTGAGCCGAGATTGCGCCACTGCACTCCAGCCTGGGCGACAGAGCAAGACTCTGTCTCAAAAAAAAAAAAAAAAAAAAAAAAAAAGAAGAGTGTTAAGAAGACATAAGGAGAGAAAAGGAGAAAGAAAGAGGGAAAATGAATTTGGCCTTTATTTCACATCATGCACAAAAATATGGTCTAAAGAAAAAACAAAAATCAGAGCTGAACTGAAAGAGATTGAGAGGTGTTGAGATAATTTTTTAAGAGGTTTTGTTTGTAATTGTGATAAAGTACACATAAAATTTACCATCTTAACCTTTTTTTTTTTTTTTTCAAAACAGATTCTTGCCCTGTCGCCCAGGCTAGAGTGCAATGGCATGATCTCTACTCACTGCAACCTCCTCCTCCCGGGTTCAAATGATTCTCCTGCCTCAGCCTCCTGAGTAGCTGGGATTACAGGTGCCTGCCACCACGCCCAGCTAATTTTTGTATTTTTAGTAGAGACAGGGTTTCACCATGTTGGCAAGGTTGGTCTCAAACTCCCGACCCTGTGATCTGCCCTCCCCAGCCTCCCAAAGTGCTGGGATTACAGGAGTGAGCCACCATGCCCAGCCCATCTTAACCATTTTTAAGGGTACAGTTCAATCATATTAAGTATGTTCACATTGTTGTGCTACCAATCTCCATCAGATTTTTGAACTACCAACCCTCGTGGGTATTTTATTTACTCTTTCTTGCTCAGATAGCATATCACAAGCTCACTCATCTCTGTCACTCAAGTGGGAGACCTCTAACCCTAGGGTACCTATCACCAGCAGACCACAAGACCTAATTAATGAATCTAATTAGAGAGTCCTAACTTGAATGGGAGAGTCCTCCCCTGCTTCAATGAAAATAGCACAGGGACATCTGAAGTCAAGCCAGATATCACGGTTAAAAATTAAATCCCAGTCACTACAGGGGATTCTGCAGCTGGAAGAAGTGTCCACCAGTGCTGGCAGCAGCAGCAGCTGCAAACCCTAAATTTAAGATTAGCAGCTCTCAAGAATGTGGCTAAAGAACACACTAGATTGCCTGGAACACTGCAGGTGTCATCCAGGCCCTTGCTATGAAAAAGACAAGCTTCCAGGAACTCGATGTTCCAGGGATTCTGCTGCTGCTGTCATCACAGCACACTCTCCTGGGTGCTGCTTTCCCAGATTTGAAGGCCAGAGGAAGTGAGGATTACGCTCAAATGAGTACTTTCAGACGACAGCCTAAAAGCCCACATGAGTTCACATGCATCTAACTAGCTAGTAAGTCATCTAGATGATCTGCATAATTATCTCTTTTCAACATTGTCATCTTCAACTGCAATGTTGAAGACCACTGCAACATTACACAAACAAACTGAAGGGTCAAAGATGAGGCTACTCTGAATGGAGGAACACCCTAATCTCAAGGAGAAAAGAGGCTGGCATTGGACGTGAGCACATTAAATGCAATAGAGAAATAAAGGCAGCACCATGTTAATCTCCACACGAAGCAACAGGAGCACAAAGGACAAACAGCAAATGTCTGGTGGACTTCAGGACAGGACAGGAGCCTTCACAGACCAGTGTCATGAGCAGTGACAGCAGGGAGGCAGGCAAGGCCAGGCACCTGCAGGTGCTTCAGGACAGTGGAGCAGGGTCATGAGGGATGAGGCCATGTGCACTGATTAAAGCCCAGCCCTAGACACTCGACTCAAGTAGGCGTTTCATCTTCATTTTAGAGAACCTAGAAGCCAGTGCTCAGGGTGAAAAAGGACAGGTACATGAGTGGAGCTGAATCTGTTGTGGACACGTGGCATCATGAAGCACTGACCCCTATCTGGTGACCCCCAGTGGTGATGCAGCCACTGCATACGTGTCACAGATGTGAAATATAAGTCATGATGTTCATAGTCACCTTAGTAATAATTGTTTGGTCCCTAAAAGTTACATGTGTGCTATATACATGCATCCAGAGGGAAATAACAACAAAATTCCCCTTTAGGCTGGCATGCTCAGGCTCAGTGCACCACTGGACAAAGGTCCCCAGATGACTGGCTAAATTAGGCCTAAGATTGTAAAGCACTGTGTTATGGTGATACGGGTGTGGGGGTGAATCTGAACCCAGTGATGTGACTGGAGGTTGACAACAGCATCCAGAGCTGCTTGGACTCCACTGCTTGAAGTCTGGTGGACTTGAAGAGCCATTGAGCCTCAGAGGACTGTGGCATTTGGCCTGCTCCCCTACCCCTGGGAATGGCCCATGGTATCAGGGACACCCCCTTGGGTGACACTGCTGTACTCTGCTCAGACCTGCCGTGGAGTGAGGTGAGCTCTCACGCTGCTCTCCCGGAATGAATTGGCTCCAGCAAAGGCAGGGTTAAAAGTGTATCCATACTCTCCTGCCCACCCTTTTTGAGCCACGTGGTCTAAGTTTGCATAGTAATGCAAGTGATTTTTGTTTAATCTTATAGGTTACGCATGTGTTTCTTTTCCTCAAAATTCAAAGTTAGGGGATCTGTACTGTGATTTGCAGCCCGGCCTGTGACTTGTGTGAGCATAAGGGGCACCTGCCATTCACAGGCACTGATCTCTGCAGGTTCAGCCAATCACCAGTGAACATCTGTTAATGTGTATTTACATCATCTGCTCGTTACTAATCACATCTGTTAAATCTACCATCTTTGTTATTGCTGTGTTGTGTTTGAGTCCAAATTCACAAAAACAAATCCTGTTTCAAAAGTGGTTTATTTCTAGCACTTTGGGAGGCCAAGGCAGGAGGATCACTTGAGCCCAAGAGTTCAAGACCAACCTGGGCAAAACAGTGAAACTCTGTCTCTACAAAAAAACTAAAAAATTATGGTGCATGCCTGTAGTCCTAGCTACTTGGGAGGCTGAAACAGGAGGATTGCTTGAGGCTAGGAATTCAAGGTTCAGTGAGCTATAATCTTGCCACTGAATTTCAGCCTGGGAGACAGAACAACACCCTGTCTCTCTAAAAAAAAAAAGACAAGAAAAAGAAAAAAGAAAAAATAGCAACAAAAATAGTGATAATATCTTGGTGAACAAAACTTTGTGTGATACAAATATACAATGTAAATAAGTACGTGTTCATTCAAAAATATCTCAGAGTGATGGTTTCATAGATTTTGCCAAAATAGAGAAAGTACAAATAGGAAGGCAGAAGATGAATAGCTAAAGGTCAGATGTAACTTGACCTGCAATGCATCTACCCCAGCTCCTCTGTAAACTGACCGTCATAACACTCTCACAAACAATGACATGACAAAGAGTTTACAAAAGTCTCAAAGTGGCTTCTCTGGGTACTCCAATATAGCTTTTTTTTTTTTTTTCCCAGAACAAGCACATTAATTTCTTCTATAAACCTAAGAATGTTGTCAGGAAAGAAAGAGAAGAACCCTGAGTTACACAGGCACCATTCAAAATTGTTCTCCTCAGACGTTTAAAAGACAGAAACCTTCTCCTCAGAGGTTTAAAAAACAAATCACACTTTAAGATGCTCCTAAAAACAGCTGCAAGGCTGATGAACCAGGCTATGGTCAGACAGAAGGCAGAAGAGCTTACTGACAGAATTCCTACATCAAATGACACCGCTGGCCACCAGTCTAATGCCAAAATACAATGGCAACAGAAAATCAGGGGCACTCGATGGAGAACAATGACGATCCACAATACCTGCCAGCAGCCAAACCCCTGAGTGCAGCCCGTGAATCAGCTCTTAATACAGCTGGTGATCACAAGGGAAAAGTGCCCTACAACTTTGATCTTTTGACGAGAGAAGAGCCTGTTTTAAATACATGTGAGCCTCGCTTTTGTAAGCCAGGATGTAGACTGGGAACAGTCCTCTGAGGTTGGTGCTACTGGAGCACTGGCCAGGTATCTGTGGAGGGAGCTGACAGCCGCAACTGACTACCACTCCATACCTGATTTATTCCCAGGGAACAGTTGGTACAGGGCAACTTGAGGTCCAAGAGTCCATTTCAATTCTATTGTGAGGTCCCTGGCATATTAAATAGATGCCAAGATTTAATTTTTAAGTGGTATTACTTTAAATGTTTAACATATTAACACTTCAAATAATAAAAATTATTATGTAATATAGTTACGCTACTCACAATCTAAAAAGTACACTTTACTAATTCTTGGTACACTGTCAGCAGTGTGATTGAGCAGGTTTGGCGATATGATGAATATATTCTACTTTTAATCTTACTCACAAGTCTCTATCCCTTATAGTTTATCCTTTTTGGAAGATAATGTGGAAAACCTAAGGATAAGACTTGGGCCCTATGGTCCTCTTGTCCTCACCCTCACATCACGACATACCCAGGTGGAATTCAACATCATAATGAAATGGGAAAGGTTCCCTCGTCCCCTTCCCAGGGCATATGACAGAGGGAGTAGCTCACTTCTTCAGTGCCCCCACTGCTCCAACCTCTAGGGGAGCATACAGACAGGCAGGGTGAGGGGCTCCAACCCCAGAGCAGTGTCTAGGGGTGAATGTTTACAGCTGAAGCCCCAGTGGGCGTGTGTTACAGGTGCTCTTTTAGTTTAGCTGTCCATTGGCGGCTTGTGTTAAGTCAGCTCAATTAGACCCCCTGCCTTATCACAAGGACAGAGGGATTTCTGTATCCCAGAGTTCTTGCCTTGGTGTACCGGAAGAATCAGATCACACGTGAGACTGGAGAATGAGTGCGAGGTTTTATTGAGTGGAAGTAGCTCTCAGCACATAGGGGAGCCAGAAGGGAGATGATTTTCCCCTGGAGTCGGGCTGCTCAGCGGCCCAGGCTCTCCTCCAATGGCCCAGGCTCTCCTCCAACTGCCCCGGGCCAAACTCCACATCGTTCCATAGGCTGATGGTGTGCCAGTGTCTGGTGGTGTGCTCTTCTGCCGCTGTGTTCCCCTCGACGTCCTCTTGACCTCCAGCCCCTTATGTCTTCCTCCACTAATGTGTTCCCCTCAATGTCCAGCTGCTTGTGTGTCTGCCTGCAAAGGTCTTGGGGTTTTCATAGGGACAAGATGGGGGTGTGGTGGGCCACGGTGGTCTTAGGAAATGCAACATTTGGGCACAAAGGCAGGAGTGCCTGTCCTCACCTAGGTCCCTGAGCACAGGTCGGGTGTGGAGCTCTCTCCAGTGACCACACCCTTCCCTTCCCAGCACTTCCATTCCATATCAATAATCCTCCCAATCTTGAGCCACTGTTGAATAAGAAAGAATGGGGAAAATAACCAACTTTTAGCCAAATTTCCAAATAACCACATTTCAAGCACACTGTGCACGGAGGAGGAGAACTGCTTTGCTACAGTGGAACAATGTCATTTAGAAGGAAGGTAAGTGAAAAAAATTTAAGATGTTTTATAAGAGAAAGAGCTCCTCGTTGTGAGATACAATATTAAAAGTATTAACCATAAGAAAAGAAAATGATTAATTGGATTCTGCATCAGACATTGTCCTAAGCTCTGTACACATTCACTCATTTACTTCTTGTAACAACATCATGGTGTGAGTCATAAACTCCCCCATTTTACAGACAAATAAACCGAGGCTCAGAGAAGTCAGTAACTCGAACGAGGTCACATAGTGAGGAGCTGAAGTCAGGGTGCTCTTAACAACTATGCTAATAGCTATCTTCCTATTGGGCATATGACAGAACATAACTAGAAACCACACCCTAACATTTTGATAAAATGTACAAGCCAAATGCCATCAAACTGTGTTCTGGGAATGTATTTATTATTATCTCCAAGTTGAAATATCCAAATGTCTGGCCAGGCACGGTGGCTCACGCCCGTAATCCCAGCACTTTGGGAGGCTGAGGCGGGCGGATCACGAGGTCAGGAGATCGAGACCATCCTAGCTAACACGGTAAAACCCCATCTCTACTAAAAAATAGAAAAAATTAGCCGGGTGTGGTGGCAGGCGCCTGTAGTCCCAGCTACTCGGGAGGCTGAGGCAGGAGAATGGCATGACCCCTGGGAGGCGGAGCTTGCAGTGAGCCAAAGAAAGAAATATCCAAATGTCTAGCTTTTAGTTGTGGGACATTTCTTGATTTGGTCCTTGCAGAGTCTATAGAAAGAAATCTCAAGGGCCATCTATATAGATAACTTGGTAATAAAATTTAAAAATACGTATTTTACTAGTAAAAGGCTACTTTTATTAATATTTGGGAGGCCAAGGTGGTTGAATCACTTGAGCCCAAGAGTTTGAGAACAACATGGGCAACACAGAAAGACCCTATCTCTACAAAAAACAAAAAAATTAGCCAGGTGTGGTGTTGCGTCGTGTAGTCCCAGCTGCTTGGGAGGCTGAGGTGGTAGGATCCCCAAAGCCTGGGGAGGTGGAGGCTGCAGTGAGCCGTGATCACACCACTGCACTCCAGCTGGCGACAGAATGAGACCCTATCTCAAAATAAAAAGCAAAAAACAAATAAACAAAAGAACACTTTTGTTAATTTAAAATACAATTTTTCAAAAATTATTTTAAAATTTGTGATTGACCTTTAAAAAAATTTATTATGTGTCAGTCATATAATCAATGGATAGCAAGAGTTTGAGAAATACAGGCCCAAATAACAAGGGGTATGAGCCCGGGGAAGTTAAGCAGATGTTTTCAGAGGGATGATAGACAAGAGAAGACAGGCAAAACCACTAGGCACTGAATAGAGCAAAACATAAGGGAAGAGATCAGAAGAGCCACAGGCTCTTCATGCACCTTCTGGGGTTTTCCTCTGTGGAAAGAGAAGCCAGAATAGTCTTTACATGCCTCTAAAATAAATCACATCTCCCCAGCACAAAGTAAAAACTGAATTAAATGTAGCACACAGACCACTATGAAGAATAATCTACAAAAATAATGATGTCATCTCTAAGTACCTACTGGTACCAACAGCTTTAAATTATGGGTTAGCATTTTGGTTTATTAAGAAGCTCCTTCAGATGTATTAAAAATCCGTTTACTTTTAGTATTGATTTTTTGATAAATATATTATCCAGAGAGGTTATATGCAGTGATTTCCCTGGAAAAGCTGACATTTATTCATTGATATTTGCTTTACTGAATTAAGTAGCAATATATGCTCATATATCTTTGCTCTATCTGGGAAATTATCAGAGTAAAGGTAAGAGAATATTTTATGAAAATATTAGGGTATGGTTTAATAATATAAAGCTTAGGAAAAAATGTACTTGTATAAGATCTAGTTGTTATGGATTAATTCTTGACTTTTATACCAAAACATCATAAAGTTAATTCTCAAAACATTATTTTAGTCAATTAATTGGATTTTTAAAGATAGCACTCCTTTATAGAACAAAAAAGTCATCATTATATTCAATTTAAATAATGTTCTCCTGTAATAATTTACCAGGACCATTTTATTAAGTAATAACCTCCTAGGCCAAGTGGGGCAGAAGTTGCCAGCTACTCATCAAATGTCCTTTTCTTCTTCTTCTGTGCATCTAACTAAACCATACTCCCAGCTGCCTTTCTCTCCACTTCCAGACTTGGCCCACAGAAACCTCCACACAGATCCTCCAGGGACTTTTCCTGTGCCATCTAGATGTCCACTTGACATCTAGAAACTTGGAAAATACATGTTGAAGATGCAGAGTCCTTTTCAACCAGGATGTCTATGTGTAACAAGCTCCCAACCCAACCACCTCCAAGCTGGGACCATACTAGACTATAATGTGAATGGGAAATGAAGGTCCACAATGTTACTGACGTTGTGAGATTTATTTGTCACAGCATCTAGTGTTACACCAAGACATACGTTTTTTCTATTATGTAAATTCTTAGCAAAAAACAAAGAGTCTCCTTTTCTTTGGAAAGTTCTTTAATCTGAAAACACAGGATCTAGACCACAGGGCCTACTGAATTCAGATGTGTCCTATTCTCAGAACTCAGTAAGTCGATAGACATTTATGAAATAACCATGTCATTTGCTCTTATTAAGGCATACAAGGTAAGTAAAAATGTCTTACATGAATGTAATTCATGATTTGGCTTGGAAAAGAACACATTTGTAAGATGAGTCTTCAAATAATGAAGGAAGCCTTATAATAAAAAACAAATAAACACGACAAACTACCAGCTCCCTTAAAGAGCATGCCTTCTATCACCATTTGTTTTTTATTAATTCATGTTTGGTGAGTTATCTTGTGTATGTGTTTGTTTTTTTTAACCAACTTTCATTTTCAATTATTAAGAGTTAGCAACCACTCCCATGAGCTACCTCGGAAGGTTACCTTCCTTTTCTTTTTAATTTACTGGGGGAAAGTTTATCAGCTTAAAAAAAACTGGACTTAACAATTTAAAAACCAGTAATTTTTCCCAGGTGATTAGTAGAAATAGCAATAAAGGCAGGAAATGCAACAAATGGCATGACTTTCTAAAGGGCTTCACACCAATTAATATTTTTGAAAGGTTTTATTGCATTTGTCAAAGATGAGTCTTAGAGAGATCTCCTCTTTAATACTTATAAGCTAGGTATAAGAGAATCAGGCAGGAAAGAAAAATAATCACTTGAATCAGAAGACCCTTTCAAAATAAGACTGTTAATAATCCCTTCCTCTTTGTGTCAGTGGGTATGCAGAGCCACAAGACACAGAGGAGAGGCTCTCTACCTGCTATGCTGATCTCAGAAAACTGTGACCAAACTTTACCCTGCTGGCTGAAAAAGGATCTGACCTCTGGGATTTACTCTGAATCAAAACATGGGCAGGATGCTGCCTGTGAAAGGCTCACATGGGATTTAAACGTCCTCCCCTGGAGCTCAGAGGATTCTCTGTTCTGTGCTTTGCTGAGAATATGTCTCTAAAGAAAATATTGTTCTTATCTACTGGGGAAGGTCAGTAATGATAATGACCTTATGAGACGCAAGAGTAAGTAAGAACTCTTAAGCAGGCCAACAGGAGGAGGAAAAGAAGTGCAAAAGAGCATATTCATTAGCTCATTTGCAAAACCTGACACTGCATCTTAACTAGAAGTCAAGCAAAGTCACCTGGGGCAACAGCAGAGGCTCCAGTGAAGGAGCAAAGAATTCCACGTCTCCATCTACTGGGGGATTTAAGGAATTACCGAAATTTTAAAGTGTAGCATGGTTTAAGGCTTATCAACCATCTTATTAAAGATAAATTAAATGAGAAAAGAAGCTACTGCCTCATTTCAGGGGTAAGAAAATGTGAATGCTCAAACTAATCACAACTATAGACTTTTATTACTTAAAGGTTGCAATGAAACAACACACAACCATTTCTCTTTTCAGTGCCAGGGTAACTGTATATGAATAAACCATAGGCATTTTATGAAGATAAGCGGTCTCTCAGCAAAAGCAACCCTTCCCTGCACAAGCACAATTATACTTGAGAAAGGAGAATGATATATATTCAGCTTCCTAAAGATGCCAGCCAGAGCAAATGGGCAGATAGTGACTTCTGGCTGTCTTGATTACATCTACCAAATCTTAGCATTTTCAGCCTGCTAGGGACTCCAGATAACAGGCCCTTTCTTAAGCGAGTCCCAGGCTTCAAAAACCACCATAATGGGTAGCAAATTAGTAGAGGAAATTAATCTTCAGCAAGTCTATGCCACTTCATGAATTTAATTTTCTTTTCTTCCATTCAGTGCATTATTCTAATACTTGATTTTTCTGTCAAGTAAAGCATTGATCAACTTTGCTAACCTCAGAAATCTGTGACCTCAGAAACCCTGTACATAGATCCTCCAAGACAATATTAATAATAATTATTATCATCATCATCATTATTTAAAGACAGGGTCTCACTCCATCTCCCAGGCTGGAGTGTAGTGGCACAATCTCAGCTCGCTGCAGTCTCAACCTCCTTGGCTCAAGAAATCCTCCTGCCTCAGCCTCCCAAGCAGCTGGAACTACAGACATGTGCCAACAGGCCTGGCTAATTTTTTATTTTTATTTTTGTAGAGACAGGGTCTTGCTATGTTGCCCAGACAGGTATTGAACTTCTGGGCTCAAGCAATCCTCCCGCCTTGGCTTTCCAAAATGCTGGGATTACAGGTGTGAGCCACTGTGCCCAATCCAAAATATTCTTTATCTGGTAGGATACAAAAACAGAGCTACTCCACAGTACATACTTCATAAGTATTTGCTGAAAAACAAGGAGAACCAAAAAGCTAGAGAGGTCGCCCACTTAGGTCTCCTTCCTGAAGCTTAAATATTAACTATCTGTAACAGCTGGACAAATCTATAAAGATCATCAGATTCCCTTGGTAACCTTTCCCATGGCTATATTAACAAAAAGCTCAGAAAATGTTTGTCTATGATGCCTTTCAAAACACTAGCAAATTCTGCTAGAACTAATATCTTAGGAAATAAATATGTTGCCTTACAGAATTGGGCTATTGATAGGCATGTGACTGGTAAATTCACCTATGGGATTTGCTATCCACGCACATGAAATTTCCATTAAGCACAATTTTCAAGTCTTTCAAAGCATGTTAGCCATCTTTATATCATGTTGTCACTATATACTTCATAAAAGGGGTTGAAACTATTTCATCATTACAATATATATGACAATTTCACCGTTAAAACTCCCAGAAGCAGCACCACTGATGGAACTTAGATAAGCTCACTCATATATAAATATGTTTAAATATTTCACTTTCTCCAACCCTCTACTGTCCAGAAAGCCTACACCTAATTCTAAGTATATGAATACTACTCATACTTTCATATTTTTCCAAAGCAAAATATTTCATAATCTCAACCTTCATAGAATTAATATTTACAGTTATGTGGCTTCATACAATGTAATTTTATGTGTATTATTTCATTTGATAGTCTAGTAAAATAGGCATTTATTAGTATAAAGAGGGACTACTTCTCAAGAACAGGAATGAATTATTTATATTATCTTTATTCAAAAAGAAAAAGAAAATCCTAACACTCAGGGATATTCTTTTGCAATGCTTCCAAAATCTTTTTCCCTTCTTTCTTTTCCTTCTCAACTTCTCTGAGCCTGTAACTGTAACTTATCGAGGTATGCTCATCATTTAGCATGGCCTAGGTCAGTCATTTTCAAAGTATCTGCCAGAGACCCCTGAAATCCTTGAGACCCTGTCAGGGAGGCCACAAGGTCAAAACTATTTTCATGATCATAAGAAGACATTATTTGACTTTATTATTCTCAGTTCACGCTCAACTCTCACAGGTGTACACCACTGCTCTGATGCCCAATGGAAGATATGCTTATGGACTCTTGTGTTTTCAAGCTTTCTCAGTTTTAATTTCTAATTCAGAAAATATAAGTAGACATTACCCACTTGAACAAAAAGCTCTGTGGATTTTTCAAAACATTTTCAGAGTACAAAGGGGTCCTAAGACCAAAGAGTTACAGATCCATTCAACAACCCCAAAATCTCAGTGGCATACACAACACAGTTTATTTCTCATTCAGGCACACACCTACTGCAGTCATCTGAGTGTGTGTGAATGTGTGAGGGGCAAGGGAAGGCATTTCTACAACTTCCTCACTCAGGCATCTGGGCTAAAAGCATCTCAATGCTTCTACAGTCACCATGGCGGGAAAAAGGGGAGAGAACACCTTGACTCTCATCCTGGTTCTAGCAGCTTCTGCCTGAAAGTGGCACATGGCACTTTCACTCATAATCACCAGCCAAAGCATGTGGAGTAACATCTAAATCAAAGGCGACAGAGATGCCCAATCTTCCCATGTTCCCATGTTTCTAGAAGGTGAAAGCTGGAAGCAGTCATTCAACAACACTAACAACCACAGGGGCTATCTCTTATGACAGTTCATCTCTTCCCAGCATCTTTTCCAGAACTTATTCATCCTCATGACTCTTCATGGGGTCTAACACCAAACATATTTCAGGAAACATGGGGAGAGATACTATTTAAATATGACACATGCAAGATCACTTATGTAAATTGGGTTTTCTCAAAACCATTGAGAAATACCAAGTGTAGAGAAAATACATTATGGTGAATGCTTCCCAAAGCTAGTATATAATGCTATTCTATCAAGTGGGCCCTCTAAAAGTCTTTGTTTGACTGATGTATAAAACCAATTATTTATAATAATTTGTGCCATCAAAAAATGTCCAACACCTTTTTATAAGAGCAAGACTCAGATCAGTTCAAATAAATTAACATTTCTGTCTGAACTGACTCATCCAGCCCAAGTAACAAATTCACATGTCAGTGGTGGGTTGACCCAATGACCCATCTGCTAAAAAATACAAACTGTATCATTTTGTTTTCCAAATAACAAGCATTGATTGCAGTGTTAGAAAGGTCACTTGTCATCAGTTCAGTGGTTGACCTACTGGCAAATTGCAGCCTGTCACTCCACAGTAAGCCAGGACAATCAGCAACTAAGGGACGTTTTGTTTATAGAGTACAATTAGGGAGGTGACACCATTTTCACAAGGTGTGTAACAGGATGCGTCTTCAACAGAGAAAAAAGACGTGTCATGAGAAGGCATACGATGGTTTTCATAATTTCCCAAGATGACTACCAGAAACCTCATTTATTTATATTTACTTTGAAAAGCACTGAATCAAACCCAGTCTGCACCTTCAAGTTTTATGCCAAGGATTTCAATATTTTATCCATTTTCTATGGGTAACAGAATAAATACAAAAGATACCTCTTTCAAGGAAAGATACAAAACAAGGAAATATACAATTAAGAAACAACCCTGTATTAGAGGACCCAAAGCATACAAATAAGGACTGGTCATTCGAAAAACAAATTTCTGGTGACACTCTCTCTAAAAGTGCCACTGTATTAATATGCTACTCCACATATCCAATTAGACACTTACCAATGCTGCATAATCAGTTGTTTCAATTTGTCCACCCACCAGACAGAGGCATTACGATTGTCCGGCAGACAATTAATTAAATAGCTATATTTATTTCTCTTTCGACCACTTAAGCTTTTACATATTGCTTTAAGATATAATTCATCACAATCTCCTAGAATAAAGTATCAGTTAACTAGGCATTAAAGTCCACTTATTTAAAATAATGATCTGCACAATCATCTAGTGGAGTCTGCCAAGAAATTCTGTATAATTTTTTCTGTATTCAGTCCCATATTATGGATAGGATACAAATGAATGCAAGCATGTATCCAAAAATGAAATGCATTTTCCAACAAAGTTAACCACCAAAATATCTACCAATAGGATAAGAATCTTTATATTTGAGACACCCACTGAGGCGTAAAACCATGTGAAGCATTTGTCCTATTTGAGAAAGTCCTAAAATTACACCCTTTAAGTTAGTGGCTCCAAATCGGTATTACATAAGTCCATCAACTCTACTAAACCTCTCCAGTAATGACCAATGATCATCACGATATGCTTAGAAAGTGAAGACGTGGCTCAACCTGGGTTTTGTAAATAAACACTTTCAATGCAATTTGATGGAATAGCATTTTGCCTAAAATATACTAGTGGAGAAAAATTGTGTTGGCATGACATGAAGTCGGTGTACCTCAATTAATGTCTCTTGTTGCCCCACATTTATACTGCAAATTTTGCTTAGCTTCAAAAGTACAGAAAAATTAAGAAAGTAATGAATGCACACTTCCCTTAGACTCAACACTTGTTAACATCTTACCATATCTGCACACATGCGCGCTCTCTCTCTCAACACACACACACACTTTTTTTTCTGCAAAGACTTCCTAACACTTGTATCTTTTAACACTTCAGTATGAATCTCCTAAGAACAAGGGTATTCTCTGACATATTCATATGCTTTTTGGTACTCACTTACTAACCAAATTTCCTTATTACATCTTTTCTGGAGATACTCTTATCAGAAATTTTGAATTTTCCTCTACACATACTCAGTTAAATATTTTCTTTTCTTCTCACTTTGCCAGAAATCAACACTCAAATCACCCTCTTCCTTCATATCCTTCACTGGCTCATCGCCTATGTCTGGACCTCTTCCTCCTCCCATTCCATGTACTTGGCAGTCCCTAGAACTACATGCAGTTTCCCAAGCAGCCTTGTGAACACCTGTGCTCCCTTCCCACCCCTCACTGCCTTTACACAGGATGTCCTTCTGTCTGGTGTTTCTACCTGTTCCAGCATCACTACTCACCTTCTCTTGCCCCTCTTGGGTGCTCCCACCTCCTGGAAGCCTTCCCCTTGCCCTCACCCCATGGCCTCCATCTGGGTGGCAGCCTCCTTGGGCTCAGAGCAGACAAATGGAGCTTCCCCCAGAGCATTTACTTGCGACACCACTTCTACATGGCCTGGAAGACCGCAGGCTGATGTCTCACTGCATCCCTGGTGACTGGAACAGCACCTTGCACACAGCAGTGCTCAAAAAGCAGTGTCAATGTCAAAATAAAAATGTAGAGACAAATCTCTGAATTTACTGTTTTATTCAGGAGAAAAGAGCTGCAATTTGGGCATACATGCAGACTGGGTGGTCTTGGTAGATCTGAAGAATATAGAAGGTTGGAGGTTTTATAAAAAGCTGAAACATAGTTTTATAAAAAGCTGAAACATAGTTTCTAGTGCCATAGTTCATTGGCACTAGAAAAGTTTGGGGAAGCTGGCAAGCTCTGATTGTTGAGTGACGATGGTGGGTAAGGTGGTGGGATAAAAGAAGTTTTAGGAGTCACAGCAGGTATTCCAGGAACTATTAGATAAAACTGGTTTCAGGTTACAGCAGGCAGCTTCAGCAGCTGGGCTGGCAGAGAATGACATACTTGGAGCAATGGTGTGTGTCCAGGGTGCTTTTCCCCTCCGGCCTCTTGACTCTGTTTTAGTTAGGTATGACAAGAATGACCCAATTCCTAGGATCGCCTTTCACAGTGGGAAGGAACCTCTATTTGTTCCTGGTCTTAAAGTGAAAAGGATAATCTGGGCCTAACAATTATTTATTTAAATGTATTCGGCTCTTTGACTTCTTGGACTATGGAAAGTCTGGACAGCTACTTTTTTATGGGGGACCCTGTAATGATCCCCCACAGGCAGAAGGAGAATACAGTGAAGCAGTGCCCTAGGCCACACAGAAATTTCAAGGCCTTCCCCATCTTGGTGTCAATGTGAGGGATCTTCTAACGTCACCATCCACTGGCCACTGGGCTATGCCAGCTGGCACAGTGATGGCCCACTCCAAACCCCTGTGACTCCATAGATCCACCCCATGTAAAGAGAGGCCACTGGGCTGGGCACAGTGGCTTCCACCTGTAATTCCACTGCTTTGGGAGGCCAAGGCAGAAGGATTGCTTGAGTCCAGGAGTTCAAGACCAGCCTGGGCAAGATAGCAAGGCCCTGTCTCTCTACACACACACACGCACACACACACAGACACATACACTTAAAAATTAGCCAGGCATGGTGGCATGCACCTGTAGTCCCAGATACTCCAGAGGCCCAAGCAGGAGGATCCCTTGAGCCCACGAGTTTGATGCTGCAGTGAGCTATGATCATGCCACTACACTCCAACATAGGCAACAAAGCAAGACCCCATCTCTAAAAATAAATAAATAAATTATATAATAATAAAAAGAGAGGGCACTGTTCTGCTGCCCTGAATCCAAGTGGGAAGTCTTCCTCAAGCCTTCGACTTTCTGGTCTTTAGAGAAAATGTTTTCAAAAATCAGCTCCATCTCTACCCACTAACCTCTCTGACTCTGGGATTAAGGGAATGTCCATGAGTGCCACCTCAAAACTCATTGTCCCTTTCTTGACTCATATTGCCAAGGTGGGTTTCTCTGTCCCAGTAAATTGGCCCTGCCCAGCATGAGTCCCTCACACTATGGAGCCCGACAGGTGGAACACACAGGCTGTGAGAGCTGAGTGAATCCTCGGTGGATATTTTCAGGAAAAGTAGCATAACCATCCCATTGCTGATCACCCTTAGTCCTCACCTCTCCCACCTCTCATCCCCTCCACTACCAGATGCTAACTAAAAGATGTACAACATCTGTCATGATCAGCCTGTTTATTCCATTACTTGGCTCCACATAACTCTTATGATGTCATCTTGTACAATTTTACGGGAAATTTAAGCAGGAAATAAAACTATTAAAACACATTATTTATAAACACAGGCTAATTTGTATACTTTTTAGCAAATATTTAAAACACAGCTAGCCACTATTACTTTTTGTAAGCTTCCAATCTGCCAAGACAGGAATTTGGAACAAATTTAAAGGAAAACATTTGTTGAACGTTAAATATAAACTACTGAAATAAGGGGTCATACATAATATAGTGTGGCTGACATTGGCCCCTTTGAAACAGTGTGATATTAAAAATCAAAATATTTTTTAAAGAATGACTGCTTTAATCTCTGAAAGCTTTTGTATAGAAAAACTGAATCACTGAAAACATTATGCTGCGTGAAATAAGCCAGACACAAAAGGACAGCACTGTATGACTCCACTTACATAAGCTACCTAGAGTGGCCAAATTCATAGAGACAGAAAGTGGAACAGTGGTTGCCAGGACTAGGGGAGGAGGAAGGAGGAGTTAGAGTTTACTAGATAAAGAGTTTCAGTTGGGGGAAGACACAGAAGTTCTGGAGAAGGACGATGGTGATGGCTATACAATGTGAATGCATTTATAATGCACTGAACTGTACACTTAAAAATGGTTCACATAGTAAATTTGATGCTATGTATATTCTACTACATTTTTTAAAAGGAGGAAAATACCACATCAGATGTGTAATTCAAGAACAAAAATCCTTCTTTCCTTCTTTCCTTCCTTCCTTCCTAATTAACATGAAACATAATCCCTGCCTTTGGCTCCATCACCCAGCATCTACCTCACGGGAAGAACCCTCCCTCTCACACCCGTTACCCACACAACCAGTGAGGGCCACTGAAGGGGCACATGGTGTCCACGCACGTGGAAAAGAGGCTACACAGAGTCTGTGGTGTTTCACTAAGTGCTCCCCACAGGTCACTGACATGAAATGGTTTTTCATAATCATCTAAAGTTACTTTTCTAAATTTTGTAATTTCGAAACTGCTGAGAGACTACAACTCTAGTCCAATTTATTTTGCTTTGTCTCATCATTCACCATATAAAAGCTGACTGTAAACTCATTCTAAGCCTCATCAAAGTGGTCTGAGTAAGACCTAGGGAGGACGAAGGCTCACTAGTGATTATATTACAGTTAGAGCTCAGGTGGGAGCCTCAGTGTGGGACAACTGAATGAGATATTCAAGGAAGGAGAGTAATTCAATTTTTGTTTCTTGGGTTCAGTGACTGGAATTATTCAGAATCAACTAAAAAAAAAATGTCAAATTCAGTGCCCACCTCCCAAACATTTTAAGTGTTAATTTTTATGATAAAGTTGGACTTGGTTATAAAGGAAATGTGTCAGATAGAAATGATGGGGCCATAACCTCAAATCCTACCATCCAGATAAAAAACACTGTTAGATGGACATAAACATGGGAATGAATGAGAGACAATGGGGACTGCTCGGGTGGAATGGTGGGGCGGGGGTATGGGCTGGAAGGCCTCCTATGGAGACTATGCTCACTACCTGGGTGATGGGGTCATTTGTATACCAAGCCTCAGCAACACACAATTTGCCCATTTAACAAACCTACACATGTACCCCCTGAACCGAAAATAAAAGGAGAAAAAAAATCAGTGTATTTTATTGTATGCAAATTCAACATTAATTTTTTACAAATTAAAAACAAATCTGGGCTCAAAAAAATAGGCACTGCTGCATCTAAATATCTGAAAATTTCATTTGAGATATTAATAGGGTTTTGAAACAAATATACTGATTAAAGATTTTTTTTAATTATTATATTTTAATAGACTTATTTCAGCTTGGGGCTTTTTAATCCAATCAAAAATTAGATGAAGATTTATATCTTCTATTTCTTACCTGGCGTCATTCAGAAGAGAAAATAAGAATTTAGCAAAAGCTGCCCATTTAGCTGAGTCAAAATTAAGCTAAGAGATGAATTCATATCAAATTGCCTCTAAATTATTTAATAATACTAATGAAGGGAATAAATCTGTTTAACATTGCACTGGGCCGGGTTAGAGGCTAAGCTCCTGGTGTGTGTTATTGGGTCTCACCTGGTCAATAACTCTTTGAGGTAGGTTTTAAACGTCTTCCCATGGCTTTCAGGGTCCTATGCGGTCTGACTCCCACCCCTAGCTCCAGCAGAGCACACTCCTGCTCTTCCCTACGCTGGATCACTCAGCCTCCATGGCCTCTTGGTCTTGACAGGATTCAGGTCTTTACTCAAAGATGCATCCTCAGAAAAGCTGTCCCTGTCTGCAACGCCCATTGCTCTCGAAGCCCTTATCCTGATTCCTCTTCAGCACTCTTGGCACTTCCCACCATGACAGTCTATTTTCTCCACTTACCTGTGGACTGCCTGCCTCCTCCATGGGATTTAATCATCAAGAGGCTAGAAACTCCATTGCTACAGCTCTAGCACCTATAGCCAGACCCACAGTAGTCAGCTATTACTAATATTTTACAGATAATAGGACTAAAACGGGGAGCTTCAGAACTTGCCCAAGGTCAATAGCTACACATTGATAGAGCCAGCAGCTGACCTGGGAAGGGCATGTAGACCCATGGTCAACAGCCTGCACATTCATTTCAAGAAGATCCAAATGTATGCACCTGAAATGAAAGACTAGCCTCTTCCCCAGATGCATGTTCTCACGTGAAGAGAATACGCAAGGGTGCTCCAAAGAACAAAAGTGAAGGCTGTCGTTCTCCCATGGATGCCGGGGTAAAGCATTCCTTTTCTGAACTTCAGTTTCCTATGTTGTAAAATGAGGATAATGCCACCCAATCTTCCAGGCCCCTCACGAGGACCAAATGATACAGAACAAAAAAGCAAATGTTGTTAACTGCTTAGTGTCATTTATATGTACAAGATTACTTTGTTTTCTAAGGCAGACTGATCTGAAAATACTGTGCTGCCACTTGCCTAAGATTTAGACTTTTTATCTTACTTTTTTTAAAGAAGAAAGCTATATGGAAAGCTAGATTTGATGCTTTAATGTACTGGGTCTGATGAACTATATTTTGGATTACTTCTTACATAGTCACCACTAGAAAGTCATTAATAAATGTGGGAAAATGTGGTTTTCTAGCATATAATCATAAGCCCATCCAGGAACGATCTTATCAGACTAAGAATTTAAGGGAGGCTGAGAAGAGGATCTTTATTTGTTTCACTCGGTGAAAAATCTCAGGCATCTAAAACAATGCATAGCACATAGCAGGTGTTTAATAAACATTTGTTGAATGTTGACTGATTTGAAAGAATGAATAGGATAATTAGAGAACGGTCTGAATATTCTGTGCCAAAAACATTTCTCACTGGAGACATTCTGAAATTTAAGAGGGGAAAAGTCTTTTCAAGCCCACCATCATCTTCTCAGAGGGGAAAAGTCTTTTCAAGCCCACCATCATCTTCTCTTCATTACTCTCTAAGACCTGAATAAGCCCTGAAGTGTGAATAAATAGGGAAGTCTTCCTTAGCACAAGGAAAATGTGCCTGATAAGTGCATCCAAAGAGAAAACTTCAATTACTTTGTCTGTCAATGCATCTTCCTTCCCAAATGTGAAATTGACTCTAAACAAATATATGTAGTCATTTTTCTATTTTCTGGGTCATCACACAGAGTGCACACTGCTGCCCTACCCTGACACTTTCCTCTCTGTCTTTCATACGGGCACCGACAGACATGATTCAATTCTTAGTCACATTTCCATGAAAATTAGCAGCAGCATCATTCCCAATTCCCCGCAGATATAACTAAGACATGGAAAGATAAATGAGCTTTATGTAGTCCCATGTTATACTACCTGGAAAAATACTAAGAGAATTATGTTTTCCCAACACTGATACCCACTTTCACTTAATTACAGCCTTTTTAGAGGTAAGAAAACTTAAGGGGACAACATAGACTATAAATACATGTCATGAGTATCAAATAGCTACGGTTATAGCTATGATTATAAGTTACCTTTATATTTTTAATATTGTAGATGAATTTGATTATTTAATTTTCTTTATAAAACAGGGTTATATTTTAAGCACATAGAATCTACTATCAATTATATAGAATTGGAACACTGAGGTACAAGTACACAAAATACCACATTATCAAACCAGGTAGGTGTTTTTATATCATAAAACCCTTCTTAATGCTTCTTAATCTATGTGATAATTATAGAATGTGTTGCAGTATATAAAGTGATAGAATATAACAGTGCTAACAAAAAATACCAGGTTACTATATCAAGATTTTTGTGCTCAAATAGCAATCCTTATGATAAAGTTCAAGAAATTTCCCCACTGTGGGCTGGGTGCAGTGGCTCATGCCTGTAATCCTAACACTTTGGTAGGCTGAGGCAGGTGGATCACCTGAGGTCAGGAGGTCAAGACCAGCCTGGCCAACACGGTGAAACCCCGTCTCTACTAAAAATACAAAAACTAGCTGGGTGTGGTGGTGGCTGCCTGTAGCCCCAGCTACTCAGGAGACTGAGGCAGGAGAATCACTTGAACTAGGGTGGGAAGATAGTGGGAGGCTGCAGAGGTTGCAGTGATCTGAAATAGTGCCACTTCACTCCAGGCTGGGTGAAAGAGTGAAACTCTGCCTCAAAAAAACAAAAAGAAAAAAGAAAAAAATTTCCCCATTGCTACTAGAGAAGATCAACTGATCTGAAACGAATCACTCACTCACTGATAAAAGAGAAATTAGGTTTGGCATGGTTTCCCCACTAAGAAAACCGTGATGACTCAGAGCTAGCAGCAAAAGTTTAATCTACTATGACATGAATGTTCACTTGAAATACAAAAATTTAAACGGCATTTAGTATTTATTTCCCCTAAATATGTATTTCCAGAGCTAACGTCACTGCTCCAGAGTAGTTAGCAAGCCAGCTTGCATAAAACTCCAAACTGCATTTTAATTTTTTAAATGTGGTTAAAAATAACCTCACACACAAGGATACAGGGAAACAAATCTATACACTGGAGCACTAACTTTTAAAAAGATACAGAAAAAGTAAAAAGCTAAAAATTAGAATGAAATGTTAGTCTCTCACTGTCATAACTTTTAAATTCATCTTGATGAATTATTATTCTTCATTTATAAAGATGGGGTCTTCCCACGTTGTCCAGGGTGGTCTCGATCTGCTGAACTCAAGCAATCCTCTCACCTCAGCCTCCCAAAGTGCTAGCATGACAGGCATGAGCCACCGCACCCAGCCCTTGATGAATTATTCACTTATTGAATTAAAGGACTGTGACAAGGATTTAGGTACTAAAAAATAAAGAAAATCACATCACGATGCTTTTCAAGAGATAGCAAATTTAAGGCAATGATAGAGGAAATCTCTAATCATGTTTTTTTCTTACTGATTTTGATAGCCCAATGTGTAGAAAACACATCTTCTGAAAGTGACAGAAAATGTGAAACGTTTGTATATTAATAATTATATGAATATAGAAAACAACAACAATATAAACCATGGGTCCAAAACAACAATTACAGGCTGTTGCCAAAATGGTCTAAGACAGGCATCAGCAACATTTTTCCGTAAAGGGCCAGGGTATAAATATCTTGCGCTTTGTGGACCAGTCTCTGTTCCCACTACTAAACTCTGTCACTGTAGCTTGAAACCAACCACTGACACCATTTAAACAAATGGGCATGGCTGTGTGTCAGTAAAACTTTACTTGTGAAGGGTGCATTTTGAATTTCACATCACAAAATTTTATTATTCTTTTTGCTTTTTTTTAACTATTAAAATATGTAACAACCACTCTTAGCTCACAAGCCACACAGAAACTAGCAGCGAGCTGGATTTGACCACCAGGACAGTTTGCCAACTCTTGGTCTCTAAAGTGTTACAGAACCAACCTATATACATAAGACAAATACACATACCCATGAAAGAATAAATCTAATAGTATTTTACATAAAGGTTTAGAATATTTGCCCTAAAAAAGCTATGGTTCTATCTGATTTTCCTACCCATTTACCCTGAGAAATTCTTAAGAGTCATTTCTGTTTTAGCACGGGAAAACCGGCCTTGGAATCAGTTTTTGAAAGGAATAAATCATATTGCACACATTAATGGAAGAGTTGAAGAAGAAAAAGAAGGTGAAAACCCTGGAAACTAAGAAGCATTTAAAACTTATGGCTGTATATACATATTGGAAACTCAGTTTAAAAATCTAGACTTTAGGATAGTACATGCATGTTTATAAGATGCTGTTTCCTCACTTCTAACAATGTTGCTTTGAGAACGTAACTCCTTACTTTGGTCGATGGGTCAGCTGGGCACAGCTCCACATTCTTTTATAAAATATTGGGTTTATACTGAGAAACTGCTTTTAGAACACTTCCAGTCTATAGCACACTTAATTACATATCATTTTAGATTGTTCACCAATTGTATTTTTGTAACTTTTTTTCTCCAAGTAGATAAGTTCCTAAAGAGAAAAAATCATTTTTTATAATCCTTCCTCTCCTACAATAATTACCATCACGTTTAGCATACACTGGGGCTCAAAAACAATTTCTAATGACTAAAGTTTGTTTAATGAGTAGTGAAAAAAAAATAAAAAGAAATACCAGTATTTTCAGTTCTATATTATGGCAAAAATATTTAATCTGATGGAGCAATGATAGTTTTCAGAAATCTGATCTGCACCCATGCACATAAGCACAGCCAGAGAGGTGGGGGAACTGCCAGTCCTTCCCCTTCCTCACTAAAATGCTGACACCTAAACCACTCTCAGGTCCAAACAATGAGTTGCAATCTGTCTGGGGGTGAGGGTCCAAAACACACCTTCTGTAACTATCAGAAATAAGACAGATTTGACAAAAGTGTTACAAGATGTAACACTCACAGATCTTATGCTACAAAGGCCTAATATTAATTATCAAGTATTCTATTAAGCAACAGAAGAATAAATCATAAGAAAACATATAAATGCCTCCATGTCATTCTTCTCAAGTCAGAAAAGCCTTCAAAGGCCATATATGTGCAGCATCACTTCCTCTTCATTCACCTTTGTTCTTTCAATTACCTAACTGGCTGTGCCAGGATACACCTGGGCTTTGATCTTTACTACCATTTTTTTAACGGCCTGTGCCAGAAACCTATGATTTTAATATTTTAAAGTTGACAACTTAGTCTAAGGTGGGCCATTGAAAAAAAGAAAAGGACAGGATGGTGACAAGAAATTATTTCTTTGGCCTCATTTACCAAGAGAGGTGAGTTATCTTGTGCCAGAAATAGAGATAGGAGAGGCTAGAAAAGATTCTGAAATACTTGGGCTTCTTTTTAAAAGTTGATTTTTTCAAGTCAAGTTTTGATTTAAGAACAAAAATAATGAAATCAACTACCTAATGTGAAATATTTCAAATTTTTTATCAAATGAGGAGTTAATAGACAAAGCAAGAGTAAGTGCACTCTTCTGGGGCAATCTACCAGGACTAAATCTAAAGGCCCTCCCCACTCTCACAGCCTTAGCCAGCCCAGCCTCTTTGGACACAGGCTGGATCCTCCTGAGAGGGCAGGAAAGACCAGAAGGCCATCAGGGGAAGACACCTGTTTGGGAAACAACAGCCCCACAGGAGGAGCACAGCTGTGTTCTCCTCTTCCCCTCTCTTTATCACTGACAAGAACAGAAGCAGGAACTGGAATTTGGAAAAGCAACTAAAGCTGATTTAAACAGTCATATTCAACAGCACACACACATACAAAGAGAACAGGAGACACAGAAAAGGAGGGTGTGAGCTGCAGCTGCAAGGAAATAATCAACAGCTAAAAAGGTTTTGAGGTCCAGTGAAGCCATAGTGATAAAGAACTCAATGCTCTCTTCTTTGAAGTTATAAGTAGTTAAATGTAGAAAGGAGAGGGCAGGAACACAGTGGGCATCATGCTGTCAAACCTTAGTGACAACATTAAAGTCTACTTCACGTTGAAAAGCTACCTTTACAAGATTACCTACTAAATGTAATTATTCCTACGCTTTGGAGCATTAATGAAAAACTTTGCATTCATTAAAAAGTATAAAAATTGTGTTGTATCTGAAATCCAAATCAGAACAACATGTTACAGAGTTTGAATCCTGAATGGAGCAAACTCACCACTGAATCTGCAGACCTAAAGTCCTAAAGGGATGTCCAATGTCATAGCCTGAAAAAGGGTCCATTGCAATAATCAAGCTCCAAGCTGATTAGAGCTCACTAGTCACCATCTTCCTACTTTTCCCTCCCAATAAGAAGTAGAATTCTTTTTGGTGTTCAGTGGAACACATCTTTCACTCATCAGAAATTCACTAAACATTTCTTCAGTGGAAAAAATACCCACATTTTTGCATTGCCATTTTATCTTCAGAACACTTTCAAGATCACTGGGCATTCTCCCAGATCTCCCAGGTGCCAAGTGAGCCCCTGAGACTGAGAAAAGTCCCCCACCAAGGCCTCCTATCTGGGATGGATGGAGACTGTTATTTGGATTCCCCAACTGGAGTTCTACCCCTTAGACACATTTGCCAGAAGAGATCTCAATCTTTTTCTCATATCTGCTGCTTGGGAAAAGATCAACTGGGTAATTAATGCCCACTAATATAGCTAAAGTGTACTTGCAGATAAAAGAAGTATAATTTAGACTTTAAGGGGAGAGAGATAAAACTTTTATAACCTATCCTGTTAATTGCACCACTCTCACTAGCTAATCCAACTTTGACTGCCACATCCAAAGACCAACACCTTCATTCATTTAACCAATATCCAGTGAACACATTGTACGATTGAGACTCTTGTGTTCCTCTTTAAAACAAAACTTAAAACTAAAAGCAAACCTGATGGCATCCATGGATCAGAAGTCGGTTTAGTCAAGGTGTTCACTTGCTCCCAATTGAAGTCATCATCTTCAGATTGACTATATCCACATGTGCTATATGGCTCATCAAAGAGGCAGCCACCTAAAATGTAAAAGAATAAAAAGTAATGTAAATACCAACCAGATCTCTAGAATAAGCTATGATGATTGCAGGAAGCCTTAGACTTGATGCCAAGTTTGATGCCAAACTATATATGATTAGGTCTTTCCACTCAGGAGCTGTGCATCCAACACTTAGTGATCCCTTGCCGAGTGCTGCTGCTGAGTATTAACCATGCATCACCCACACCGCTGTATTACACAGCTCTCCAAAAGCAATCTAATGTTGGTAGAAGCCAACTGAAGGTAAGACCTGGCCGGGCATGGTGGCTCATGCCTGTAATACCAGCACTTTGGGTGGCTGAGGTGGGCAGATCACCTGAGGTCAGGAGTTTGAGACCAGCCTGGCCAACATGGTGAAACCCCATCTCTACAAAAACACAAAAATTAGCTGGGCATGATGGCAGGTGCCTGTAATCCCAGCTACTCGAGAGGCTGAGGCGGGAGAATCACTTGAACCCGAGAGGCAGAGGTTGCAATGAGTTGAGATCATGCCATTGCACTCCAGCCTGGGAGACAGGGTGAAACTCTGTCTCAAAAAACAAACAAACAAAAACAAAGAAAAGAAAAAAAAGAAAGACCTAAGCAAATTTAAAATTCGTAGTTTCCAGATGTATAGGAATTTGAAAAATTGCTCTTGCATTCAAAATTTTAAGAGAACTGACTTAACTGTTCAACATGTTTTCAATAAAGAAAAAACATTTATCATTTGTCCAAAAAAATAAAAAAAGAAATGCTTTCACCACAATCCTGGCACAATAGTAGAGGACAAAATGCAGTACAAACCATGGTACAGCTTGCAAAACATTTTCCAAAGACTTATTCTAAATCTAACAAAGAAACACGTTTTACTTTAATACTTTGGAGATTTGAGGTCTCAAAATTAAAAGAGATGATCAATTCACTTACAGTCCACACAAGTTTTAAAGGGAAAAATAAATTCAAGACTAAGCATGTGGTAAACATCTGCTGAATTCTGGTACTAGAAATGAAACTACTTAAATAAAAAACCAAAGAATAATAGAAAATGCAGCATATACACAGCAATTCAGCTGTTTCAGCATCAATAGCATTCAGCACGCCGATGATTTTGTCCCATCTCATATCCTCTTGAATGCCTCCTGTTACTTTTTATAGTATCAGATCTTTTCTCCATGTTTCATATGGAGAAAGTGATTAATCAAATTGATCTTATTAATTATTATGAAAATTCTACTATCCATATAATGCTATTAATCATATTAATTCAAAAAATTATAATTGTTTGCCACTGATGACAATTAAGTGATCTGGTTCAAGAAAACATGAATTTAAGAATATTTTTGGCTGGGCGCGGTAGCTCACGCCTGTAATCCCAGCACTTTGGGAGGCTGAGACGGGCGGATCACAAGGTCAGGAGATCGAGACCATCTTGGCTAACATGGTGAAACCCCGTTTCTACTAAAAATACAAAAAATTAGCCGGGCATGTTGGCGGGCGCCTGTAGTCCCAGCTACTCGGGAGGCTGAGGCAGGAGAATGGCGTGAACCCAGGAGGCGGAGCTTGCAGTGAGCTGAGATAGTGCCACTGCACTACAACCTGGGGGACACAGCGAGACTCCGTCTCAAAAAAAAAAAAAAAAGAATATTTTTACATTATGTCCACAATGTGTGTCCCGTTAGCAAGAAGATAAGTAAAACAGCCATTGTCCAACCTCAGAGCAAAAACAGATGTTAGAGGTCACCTGGTCCAACTTCTATCCAAATGCTTAGGTCAACTGTACAACTTCCCAGCCAGCCAGCCAGCCAGGCTCTGAACAGATGAGGCACTCAGAATTTTGTAAAGCATCCTATGTAGAACATCCCCCCTTAAAAAGGCTCAAACTCTGCTTCTTGGAATGTATACCCATTTATCTTTGCTCTATCCTGTGAAAAAATTGGGAAAAAAAAGGAAGGAAGGAAGGAAGGAAGGAAGGAAGGAAGGAAGGAAGGAAGGAGAAGGGAGAAAGAAAGAAAGAAAGAAAGAAAGAAAGAAAGAAAGAAAGAAAGAAAGAAAGAAAGAAAGAAAGAAAGGAAGGAAGGAAGGAAGGGGAGAAAAAGAGGAAGAGAAAGAAAGAAAGAGAGAAAAAGAGAAAGAAAGAAAGAAAGAAAGAAAGAAAGAAAGAAAGAAAGAAAGAAAGAAAGAAAGAAAGAAAGAAAGAAAAGAAAGAAAGATTTTAGCTTTTGCACAGGAAAGCTGATTATTTGAAAAGAGCTGTCATGTTCTAAGTCTTCACTTCTCCAGGCAACAGGCAAAGTATGCTTTGCTCCCTGCAATTCCTGCTACTAAAAGGTTTACAGGCCCTTCAACCATCCTGGCAGCTGTTTAGAATTCAACGGGCTACTGCCCTTAACCGCATTCTCTTCTCAACAGTGCACACAGGGTGCTGGTCCATTCTCAGCTTCTGCGAGCCTGAAATCCCATACGGCTTTTGCACACCACTGCCGTTGAGTCATCTCTCCACTTTTGTAACAAAGTAAACGGTTTTCTGAATTAAATCCAGGACTCTCCATTTATGCTTACTAAATCCCATCTCGTGCTTTTGTGCATCACTCCATCCTATAACTCTGACACTGTCATTCAATTCTGGTAATAGCCATCTTACCTAGTTTTGTGTTGTCTGCAAATCTGATGAGCACGCTTTCTACATCTGCCTCCAAGGCTCTGATAAACAATGTTAAACATGATAGCATCAAGGAACCTCAGACTGTCTGTCCCCGCTTTCTAGCTTTGTCTTAGTTGTTAGCTCCAGATCTGATGGTGAAATTAGTGTCCCTGGACACTGTCTTCTCTAACAGTTTTAACAATTACTTATTTCAACTAAACACTCCATTGAGAACAAAACAACTCAAAAGATACAGCCTTAATTCAATATTTCACTTGACAACAACTAGTCATTTATATTGCCCTCTTACTGAGTTTTAACAACTCCAGAAACAAAATGGATTTGTTTCAAATGCATAATACTAACAACTTTCCAATGAAATGTTAGAAGACTGCAAACATTTATGAGAAATATTGTCTCTTGGTTGCAAACCCTAATTTTGATGTAGAAAACAGCTTCAGTATTGTAGCAATAAGCTCAAATAGCAACAGCACTAATAATATTCAAAAAGAATGAAATCCTCAATTTTGACAGAGAAGGTCCCCCAGTGGAAACAGATAGCGCTCAGATAAAAGTCCTACAGTGCGATCTTAAACAGTGAGAAACAGTGATAAGCAACCACAAAACAACTTAAGGCTGGCTACAGACCTGGTTTACAAAACCACTATTGCACTGAAATAGAACCACATATAAAGCAAAAGCATGCACGTGTGGCTGAGAGCAAACCCAGAAGACTAATACAACACTGGTGCCAGGTTATAATTTTCCCATTACACAAAGCTGTTCTTATCACTTGAAATGAAACAAATAAAGTATGATATGGTTCTTTCTGGACTCATGAAGGATTATTGAACTACTGGAAAATGGGATCAACTATGAATTTCATATTGCCCAATGAGGATACATTTCCCTGCACACCAACTTTCAGATCCACCCCTAGCCTTCATTCAACAGATGTGGGACCCCCCAAAATAACAAAGATGGCTTATTGAGCTAAAATAAGATGAGTTAAAGTAAATGACATCAGAATTAAAATAACCAAGTAAAGAAAGAACAACTAAGCTTTCAGTTTTCAGGACAGCTTTGGGTAATAGCAAAATGTATAGGTTCTGAGTCAAACACACGCATATCCCAATTCTTCAACTGTTAGCTTGGTGATTTTAGACAAATCATTTAGTCTCCCAAGTCTAGATTCTTTACCTATAAAACAGAGATAACACATACCTCACATGGTATTTCTGACAGTTAAATAAGACAGCAAATATAAAGTCAGTGTAACAAGAGTCAGGCATGTTCAACCAGCATCAATTATTATCAGTTCTTAAATCCTTCTTGCCAGATATACCTCATAGAACAAAGCACTCTCAGGAATTCATTTCATTGCAACTAGTTGGAATATATAATCAAAAACTTCCAAGTGCACTTCATGAGAAGATGAAGAGTTGTGAGCATTCATATAGGTAACACCCTGTGGGTGCCTCTATTAAACATGGAAGTGCCAAGAACAGGCGGTTAGTGAGGTTCTTCAAGTAAATGCTATCGGGGACAATGAAAAAAATATGATAAGGAGGCAAAGTCCCCTGAAACACAGTAAAAGGATGCATTTCTAAAAATACAGTCTCCTTGATTTTCTGAATAACACAGACAAATTTTGCCATCATCTATAGGAGTATGGTCAGCAACAGACTCCCTAACTTTTCTCCAGAACTGTGACATCTGGACTGGCTCCCAGCAGTCCATGGTCGTACTATATTCCTCTGTTAAATCAAAGTAAATTATTTGTGTTTCACAGGGGGGAATCACAACTAAACCAAAGTCATATACAAGATGGAGGAAAGTTGATATAAGCTGAGTGGGGTGGTGTTCTGCATCACTCATTCTCTCTCTCTTTTTCTCTCTCTCACTCTCACACACACACACGTGTACCTGCATGTCTCCATCATACCTTGGGAAAGGCTTTTCCTTAGCAACTTTGAATACAACACACAGGTTCTAGATAAGAATGAGTTACTATGCAAAAAGAAGTGTCAATGAATGGCAAATACCCAGGTAATTGATGACAATGATGATTCCTATACTGTTCCAAGACATGCAATTCAACACAATAACATAAAAATTAAATCGATAAAACTGTTACAAGTATAAGCTAAAAGGCAAGGGAAGTAGAGCAAAGAAAGGGACACCAGAAATGTGGCTAGGACTCCACCCACCCACCACCAAAAAATTTTTTAAAAAGTCACTAAGTTCACATACCGGATTTTATCCACGGATTTCACTTTTGAGTTTTGGCGTAGCCAAAACTTTGAGTTTTGGGGTGCAAAGAAGAAAATATGATTGATCATACAATTTACAGTATCTATAAAATAATATATAAATCTGATAATAGAGACTAACATTTACCCAGGACTTGTTTAATCCTCACACCAAGTCTATGAGGTAGATACTATGATCCTCATTTTACAGATACAGAAACCAAGGCATAGAAGGTTACACAGTCTGTCCAAGGTCTCAAAGCTGGAGAGTTGTGAAGCAGATACTTGAATCCAGGCATCCAGTCATAAGGGGCCCATATTCTTAACACTACAGGATAGTATCTCTCAAACTGGAGACCAAGAAGATACACAACTACCCTAACCCTAAATTCAGAGAGAACTATCTTCTTTCCCAGAACCCTGGCAAGAAGGAATTGCCTGAAGTTAATGAACAGAGTTCTCAACAGCATCCCTCAGAACAGAGCAATGAAGTTGAGGGCCCATTCAGTAACATCTTATGACAGTAGGTGACCACACTCCAAGTCAACAAGCTTGATTTGGTGGGAGCCCAGTGTATTCTAGATTAAAACTGAAATATGCTTTAAAATTATCTTTATGAGCCAGGCACTGTGGCTCACACCTGTAATCCCAGCACTCTGGGAGGCTGAGGTGGGCAGATCACCTGAGGTCGGGAATTCAAGACTAGCCTGACCAACATGGAGAAACCCCGTCTCTACTAAAAATACAAAATTAGCCAGGTGTGGTGGCGCATGCCTGTAATCCCAGCTACTCAGGAGGCTGAGGCAAGAGAATCGCTTGAATCTGGGAGGTGGAGGTTGCAGTGAGCCAAGATTGTGCCATTGCACTCCAGCCTGGGCAACAAAAGCGAAACTCCATCTCAAAAAAAAAAAAAAAATATATATATATATATATCTTTGTGGATACTCTTGCTCTCAACAATGCCTTCATGGGCTACTATAAGTTTGCACATTTACTTCAACTAAAAACTGCAGGTAGTGTGTGCTGTTATTGAAGTGCAGACCCACATGCTTTTTATTGTTTGTGTTTTTCAAGACAAGATCTCATTCTGCTGCTCAGGCTTGAGTGCAGTGGCACAGTCCTAGCTCACTACAGCCTTGATCTCCCAGGCTCAAGCAGTCCTCCCACCTCAGCCTCCAGAGTACCTGGGACCACAGGCACATGCCATCTTGCCTAGCTAATTTTTTTTTCCTTTGATAGAGAGGAGATCTCCCTATGTTGCTGATTTTGAACTCCTGAGTTCAAGTGATCCTCTCACCTCAGCCTCCCAAAGGACTAGGATTAAGGCATGAGCCACCATGCGCAGATCCTACATGTTTTAGAAATCAAAGAAAATGGAGTTGGGCCCAATATTCTCTCCTGAAAATCATAGAGTTTCAGAACAGAAAAGCCCATAGGCAGAGTAGCAAATCTGCTCCAAAGCAATATTGATTATAACTGTGTCTTAGTCACCTTGGTACTCCTTAGAGCAGTACACATGATCAACACCCAATAAGGTCTTTTTAAAAGGATAGGTAATGAATCCCCCAAAGTTCTATGCAAAATCTGGCTGCAATTATTTTGCCTGGAAATTTCCAAAAGAAGCATAATATAATAAACATCTGAACAATGAAAACAATCTTAACCTTCCTCCACAAACCATCCAGCCCTGTCCTGGCGTATCCCAGAAAGAATCAACTGCAAAATGTGACAAAATCAATGAACTTGTTCATTTTTCTAGTCTGGCTGAAAACTATAAGCAAGTTAAATGTTAATGAAGTCTCCACAAATTATGGCTTTTGACTTACAAAAGTTGAATTCTCTTTCTTTTTTTTCCTGGCAATTATTAGACAGCAAGGCTAGTTGTTGATAAAGGTCATTCTTGATTTATGAAAATAAAATATTGTCACTTGCATAATGGAGGATATTTATCTTTTTTATTTCTTTGGAACAGCTGAGGATGATTCAGTTGATCCAAGAGTAGTATGAAATCATTAAGTCATAAGCTATAAAGAAAATGGCCCATTTTCACCCCAAAGGAAACCTTATGTGACCATTCTACATCCTACTGAAGCTTCAGGCCTGGAGACAAAACAACAGAAAACAAATTGACAAGAATTAGAGTCCACCATTTAAAGCAGTATATTAAAAATTGTTTTTTTTATTGTGACTCATAGTCATGACATCTGGACCCAGTACACGTAAATCATTTGTACACTTTAAAAACCAAATTTATCTCTACTGAGATATACAAATATTTATCATTCTGTTCTAAAAGGAGGTTCTAGATCCACTAAATTGATTTCAAGATCCTTCAAGATTGCTACTTGTATTCTTAAGGTTTTGGGGTGAGAGCCATCACCTAAGACTGTTTATTTAGCTTGAAGTTATCAATCAACACTACTGTGTGAGAGCACTGCCACACAGTCTAAGGGAAACCTGTAAGCTACAAAGTTCTCTGGTATCAACAGCTACCATTTTGCAAACACAGACCATGTGCCAGTCGGATTCTGCCTAAGGCAAAATATAGTTATGATGTCACTGACTCCTCACAACCAGTAAGACTCTTGATCTCAACATGTCTGATTCAATTAACATGTTACAGAACAAAAACCATGCAAATATAAACATGTATTACCTAATTTTAATTTAAAAAAAAAACTCTAAAGGCAAGCATCAATATTCCCTGTACTAGTTATCAAGGTATTACACCTCTTAGCTCTAAATCCTTTTCATTTCGAAAATGTATCCAGACGCTTTAACTACGTTTTCTGTCCTAGTGGGCAAGACGGTATAAGCTTTATCAGTAGAGGGTACAGGAGAGATCCTGCAGGAGGAAGGGGTGGCCTCCCTGAGCTCCCTGGCAGGCCCCTCAGCGCACAATGCAGGGTCGCCCCCCTGCCTGGCTCCTCCAGTAGCAGCAGCTTGCCCCTGCACAGTGCCCCAGTGGTTCTGTAGCAAGTGCCTCCAGCAAAACATTCCCTATGAACAGCTTTCACGGCCAATCAGAGGGCACATTACCTCTGAGTCCTGCAGGTGCAGCCCCATAGTAACTCCTCTGCCATCCACTGAGCCACAGCCTTCCCCTGGATCTCAGCAATGAGAGTCTCCTCCTTGGAGCAGTCTCTGCCCTGGGCTAACGTCTGCTCCATATATCTACTATTCCTTTATTCTTCAGAGCTTTCCTTAGCTTGTACTAACCCATCTCTTGTATTCTAATACCCCGTTACAGTTATAAATGTTCCCTAATTAAATTACTATGTTGCTTCTCTCTCCTGATTGGATCCTGATGGGTACATTCTTATTTTTACAAATGGCAGTTTAGAAGGGTCAAATAATCTCACTCAAAGTCACAAGAGCGTCAGGACAGGACTAGCAATTCAAACAAGGTCTGTGCTCACACATTTTCACCAAGCTCTAGAAAGTAAGTAAACAACAATTTATAGTGCTTATATACGAACTGTTCAGTGATTTGCATTGTAAATAAGCTCTCAAAAGTGCTGTTTCTAAGAAGCCAGTGGAGGACAATCAAATGTTAATTTCATAAACTTGTAAGATACACACATATTTTGAATTGTTCTGCCTTTAACAGGTTAAATTGACTTACATACACTAGCAATCATTCTTCCTGTTACAATTATAGTCCATTTAAAGTTATTTTGTAAAAAGACTGTAATACTCCTTGACGAGTTTTCTGGAACATTTTTCTCTTTGTTCCAAATACAGAATGACCCCATTTAAGTCAGGCTTCATCAAATGCATAAAGTATTAAATGGGTCTCTCTATAGAGAAGGCAGATCAAAAAATAGTGCTACAGTACCCCCCAAAAGAATTAATGTTATATGTTCTATTTTCCTAAATTACATGAAATCTCAGATGATCCTATTTATCTCAAATTTAAAACTGTGTAGAATAAATGGCTATAAACTACACAATGCAAAGGATAAACAGAAAGTGAGCTTTAATAGACATAATTATTTTAGGAGTAATAAAAAAAAAACTATACCAACATAGCAGAGGCCCTGCTTTCTTCTTTTAAATCACAGTGACTTCTACATTTAATCGCCTGCCAAACAATAAAAGTATATAATGCCTCCTAAACTTTGAGCGCGCCAGTGATGTTTAGTGAATCAGACACTAAGCATTATAGAAATGCTCTTCTACATAATTTAATCTAGCAAGCAGTTTTTACACATTGCACAGGCATTTAAATGGCTAATGCTATCCTCTATTATAAGAAGTGCTATTTGCCGATGGATATATTTTATATGATACAAAGGAAATAAGTTGTTTTGTTCTTGAAGTTTCTGTGATTTATTACACTTACCCCATCTTCATTTCATATAAATCTACGGATTCCTAATTTTTTAAAAGGCTGAGTTGCAACAAACGAAGATGTATTTTTCTTATTGACAGTAAAATTTTCTTTAATGTGCAGTAGTATTATTCTATTCCTAAATATTGTACAGATGCAGCCAAATTATTAAGAACTTGACTATCTCGATTTTTCCACATACAAATAAATACCTCATAGAGCGGCTATTGGATTGAATTAAATCACTTGCATGAATTCCCTGCATAAATGTGAATCTATCTGAATATAATACTGGTGCTCTTATCCTCTATACCATAATAGCGAAAATGAGAGACAGTGTAAAAAATAGTTGTCTGCCTCTATCATAGAAACAAGAGTAACAAATGACAACAAAATGATGAAACAGCTGCCAGAAATGTCTCAGGGAGAAGATAGTCAAACTAAATCGGTATTTATGACCTGATCTCTGAAGTCACTGTTGTCCTGAGTCCCAGACTAGAGCAGTGATTCTCCAAGTGGGTCCCTGGACAAGCCACTATCACCTAGGAACTCAGAAATGCAAATTCTCCAGCCTCATCCCAGACCTACTGAGTCAGAACCTCTGGGGGTGGGGCCCGGCAGCCAGAGCTTCAACAACTCTCCAGGTGGCTCCGATGCACTCTAATGTTTGGTCATCACTGTTCTGGATCAACCTATTTAACTAGAATATTCTGGGAGCAGCCCCAGGAATCCGTGGTTTTAAAAAAAGGGCCCAGAATAATCTAATCATTGACCCAGAAAGAGTGCTCTAGAGATCAGTAGTCTCAAACATTTTTCAGAAGACATCCTTTCTTAAAAAGGTACAACCATCCTATGTGTGTTTATGTATAAAATATAATCATGTAGTGCTCTACATATGCAGATTATTACAAGCATGCATATACTGACCTTTTTAAGTATTATTAGAAAATATATGTAAGTTGAAGTTCAAATCTTTTCTTCCATACATCAATGAGTTGTACTGTATTCCTCAAAAAGGGTGTGAAGAAAGTGATTCAGAGATCATTGCTCTAAATAATGCTTTTCACTCATAAACACCTCTCAGATGAAAAAGGACAACAGAATAGCATGGCTGGTTCAAAGTGTTGAATTTTTTGCTTAAATTTCATGCTAAGAAAGCCCTGATCTGTAATTTTTTTCCTAAGTAGAGCTACTCAAAACAAGAAGAGATATCTCAGGTAGAAAACAATCCTGGTTACTGGTTAGAGATACCCAGGAAATTATTTAAAAAAAAAAAAAAAAAAGAATTGCATTTTATGCCCAGTAGCACTTCTGCCAGTTTAGTATGATTTACAAATCCATCTCTTCATTTTATTAGCATAAAACCACTATCTGGGACAGCTGATAAACTCCTGAACTCACCAATATGCAGTACAGCCAAACCATGATATTTATTCAGCTTAAAACAGACAGCCAACTATTTATTTTCACTGGATGTTGATTAACCTAAACTCAACTAAATGTACTTCCCTCAATGAACATTTTCTCTACACATTATATTCACTGGGTAGAATCAAATTATAAGGAAAAAGTAAATATTGTTTCACATAGCCTGTCAGTAAAATATGCATTCCAATTTCCTATCATGAGGAGAACTTCTTCTAATACAACCATGGGGAACTCGTATAGTTGAGTGTATTTAATTGGGATCATAGAACTGAGATACATAGAACTGTGATACAGAGAGTCCTGGATCAGTTGCATGTGTCTTGCTCTTTGCATCAAAAGGAGATATGCAGTCTTCATATCAAAGGTATGTTTAACTTACATGATTTCAACGTTGAAAAGGAAGGGGCATATGATAGAGAAATCATACATTTAGTCCAGAAGCCTAACAATCTTATGCTCCAAACAAGCTGAAACTAAGAAATTAGAAATATGAACCGGTGCTCCTCCACCTCCACCTAGTTAGTCTCTGCTCCTTCCTTCTCCAGGCTTTGCTTAGTGTGACATTTCACTGGGGTCCAAATAATTTTCATGCTTAAAGATCAGCATTTTAATTAAACCGTGTCCAAAATCCAAATCACCGATTTAATCCTATGCTCAAATGCATAAACAGCAATCCAATGCCAAGGGGGTGCAGGGAATGACTCTATTGGACTTACTGAAAAACATTATGCTGGTCTTCAACCCAGAAGGTTCCTTAAGGATTTTGGGGTGCAATTTTGAACATGAGCAAGTCCCTGAGAATTTGAGCCCTATAGAATGTATGAGTCCTTTGTAATATCTATTACCTAACTCCCAGGGAAATAGGGAAGTTTGAACTTAGAGGTGTATGTGAAAGTGTAGTCACTGTTACAAGGTGATGAACATCAAAAAAAGTCACAAGCACATGCTATCTGAAACAGGAAAACAAAGTCACACACATTTCTTTATTTATCTTGCCTATATTGGCTGAGTCACTGCCTCTCTGCCTGACACCTTCCTTATCTCCTAAACAACTGCTTAAATTTTTCTTTCAGTCTCCTATTCCTACCATGCCACAGTTTGAGTTTCAGCTCATGTTCCCATTTGATTTGACTCATTCCCTCAAACCTGGATTCTGCCCTCTCCAGTATATCCTACACACTCCCAACAAGCTGAATTTTTATAAAATACACAGCTGAAAATGCTCTCTCACTACTTAAAACTATTCATCAGCCCTTTATTGTCCATGGGATAGTACTCAAATTTTAATCACGTGACATCTGTTGTTTTTCTGATTCAACCCCAGTCTACCTCTTTATCTTCATTCCTTGCCACCACTTCCCTTTAGTTTTACACTCTAGTAATTCCCGACTATCTGCAAATTCACCCCCAATGACCCTCCTGCCCATATGCTACCCCTATGCTCATGCGGTCCCTGCACCTGTTCAGCGCTTGTCCCACCCCTCCCCCAGCATCTGCCTGGAAAACTCTTGTGCGCTTTTCAAATCCCAGCTCGGACAACACCTCTCCCAGGTACCTGTTGCTGAGGGCTTTTCACAGATAAAATCAATCACTCCTTCCCATGTGGTAACCATCACTGCCAAATACACAGGTTTTCTTGATGTCCTTATACTGCAGGGCAATGTAACTTTGGACATGCTTGTCTTCTCTACTGCACTGGGAGATCCTTGAACAAGGACAATGTTCTGTTCATCTCTGTATCCCCAGTTCTGCAAAGGTGTTTGCCACTCATTAAATACTTGCTAGATTTAATGGAATTCTGTAAAGTTTTTTGTAACAAAGCTAAGAATAAAAACCGTTTACTGCTCTATCTTTATTAGAAAGGAGCACTGAAGAAAAAACATCTAATGGACTCCATTCACTGAACACTCTGGCTACATCAAAGGAAGAAGAAATCCTGATTCTAGAGTTTTGTCTTTTTTATCTGACTCATGGCATCTCCCTCCTTCCCTGTCACCATCACTCCTCCTAAGGACTTGTGTGCCAGGCATGATGTCAGGCACTAGGGAGGAAAAGGGGAGGGGATAAGAGAACAGACAGGATGAAAAAGAAGTCCTTGTCCTCAGGGAAGACAACTTGTGGAACATGGAGGAGCTAAAAGGATAAACATGAAAAATGCTGTTAAGAGCCAACAGGAAGAACAAAAACTCATCCTGAAGGTCTCCTTTTCCTACATGAGCCAGATAAAAAAAAGAAAACCAGAGAGTCAGCACCTACATGTAAGAATCTACTAAGATATCAATGGCCTGTTATTCTAAGAATCTGCGTAATAAGGCTGTTATCTGGCAGACCTCAGCATAAGTCAACAAAAAGCACACGGACTTTAGGTGCATCATACTGGAACTCTGGTTCAGTGCCTCAGTCAGTGTGTCTGCAGCTTTTGTTTCAAACATGAGAAGAATGTCAATAATTACATATTTTGTATATTTCAAATTTATGAAACATACAAGTAGTTAATACATATTCAATGTCAAGTTTCAATACTCTGGCCATAAAGAAAGCATGCTTTAATGAAAAATTTTTCCTTATTAATTTTTTAAATAAGGAAGCTAGATTCCATGCAATTCTCCAAGCTATGAGCAATACTTAGCACAAAAAACTGTGATGAACCAGCTTTCCTTCCCATCCTTTTCCATGACCAATTAGTTGCTAAAATATAGGGAACTAAAAACATTAACCCTTCTCAAGGTCAACACAGCTGGGACGTCTTTCCCTCTTTTTCTAATTGAGTGTTTACTCAATATTCCACTTACTTTTTAGCATGTATTATTTTACCACTGATTAAAGAGAACAGGTCTGCTGAGAGAACAACCCTGGACCAAGAGGCAGATGGTCTGGGTTTCAGTCCTGCCCTTGCCTGTGTGTGGCTTTGGACAAGGCAACCAGGCAGCAGAATGGAGCTAGGGTGGAAAGAATGTAGATTTGCCACCAGAAGGAGCATAGGTGAGTCCAACCCTATCAACTTACAAGCTTTCCTCATCTATTCATCTATAAAACCATCTACCTTCTAGAACGTTATAAGAATTAAATGATTCTGCATATATGTGTGTGTTTCTATAAATACATACATTATGCTATGTATCTATTGACCTACTTACCTATCTAGCTACCCGGGATGCACTTACCTATCTAGCTACCTAGTAAATAGTTAACTGTGGGTTTCCTTTCCTTTCTGGGTCTCAATCCTGTCTGTAAAAGAGCATGACAACTCGGATCACTGAGTTTTTCACCCTGTGATCCTCAGAATCCTCAGGCTCTCTCTGCCCACGAGGGCGAACCCAGCGCAGGCCCTTCTAAAACCCTGCTTCAACCAGACATATTCAACTTTCATTTACTTAAAAGTTGGGGTACTGTGGGCAACAGAAAGACTAGGCCACAAAAAAAATTAATATTTAACAATACTAGACTCTTTCAGGCCTAGATTATCTCTAAGGTAATATTCCCACTCAAAGATTGCACATGCTATTATTTTTCTCTTCTCTTCCCTTAAAGATAACAATTCTTTATCAGCAACATAATTAAGGTTAGATCAGGTGGATTGTTGGGGAAAGTGGCTATAACAGAAAAACTAAATAAAATAATGTTAAATATATAAGCAAGAAGGATGGCTAAGCTCAATGTTAAAGCAAGAAAAGCAGCAGCAGAAGAGAAGGCAGAAGAGACCCTACCGATATGAAGATCAGTGCTAGAGCTGGCCAGGCTCCTCATCTATTGTGAAAAAGTAAGAAACTTGAGGTTACAGGACAAGGCATCCAGGAATGTCAATCCTACATGGGCCGGGACCCATTTTAGGTGACTGTTCCTATCCTAGTCAATCCAAAATGACATCATATTTGCTGAAAAGATCACTGAAGAATACCTAATATTATAGTTTTCGTACAACTCTCCTTAACCCAAACCTCTTCTCAGCCTCTCCTTACTAATGTCTAAAATTACTTGAATAAGTTTACATTTTTCCATCTGTAACAAAGAGGCTTGAAATTTAAAACTCAAAAGAACATAATATGAAAATGGCTTCACATAGCCAGTCCTCTAACCAAAGCTACTCCAAAAAAAAATTTATTTAGACCTATTGTACACAGGGCCACATAAACAATCCACAAGTAAGGATAACTAGATATTAGATATTTCTTATTTTGATACAGATTACATAAGAATATTAGACATATGAAAAGTGGGTGGAAAATAAGTTTAAAAAAAGAAGACAGTATCAAATTCAATGACTTCATAATATGCCTGGGATGAGCCTTATTTGCGTCCAGAAACTATTCATTGGGATATGTTTAATATACTAAGAGAGTACGGAGTTCTGTTTCTCAGGAAGCTTTATTTTGCATATGGCTGACTTGTAAGAACTTGTGGTTGCTGGGATAAGTTAACCAAAGTGTCACCATATATTTGGTTTTAATAGTCTGAGTGGGTAATTTTATATTTGATTATCTGTGGCTTGGATTTCTCTTTGAGATATTCTTTAAGTACCCTTATTGTTGGCCCTTGGCCATATTGGACACTTAACTTTAACAATACCTAATACTGTGTGTGTTGTGAATAGAGAATAAACACTTGTGCATAGATGGAATATTGACTGGGCTTAAGAAATAGTAACCCTTCATGGGGCTAGAAATTTGCCTAGAGGAGGCTTCACAGACCAGCTCAATTTCTGTAAGGTTTAAACCAATGATCAAATGTGTGCTTAGTAGCTGCAACCCCCTGCTGAAGGACAAGCTACAGTTACCAGCTGATAGCTCTGTCTCAGCCATCAACAGGAAACACATCCCTGATCACAGAGTCCCTCTGACAGAGTTAGTTCATCCCATTTGCTGTACGAATTTGCCAGTATAAACAATATGTTCATTTTACCCTGGGTTCAGGGGAGAAATGGGGCGTGTGCATCACTTTTCAGCAGTACACTTCACTGATTCAAAAATTCTTGGGTTGGCAGTGAGTAAAAACCAAATTGTATCAATCTCATTTTTCTCCATATGCTCTATAAACTTCAGAGAGATGTTTATCACAGAAATACAGACAAGACCTTAACCACAGGAGAGCAAAATGTGGTATCTTTACTGATTAGTAATAAAGACCTTCATTCTCTGAACTTTAATATATTTCTAACTTCAGAATTAAAAAGTAAAACCCAGGGGAAACCAGAAGGTTTAATTAGGTCAGGGAAAGATGTGGACTTGAAGTGTTTCCAAAAAAAAATCCTATTATAGACAAATTGTTAATTGCTAGAGCCACTAAACACTGTATGTCCTTTAAACACTGAGATATTAACACAAACCTAAATCCTGATTTACAAATTGGGTGGTAAGCCTTCACTTCCCTAATGTGTTTCCAGTAGGGCTCCTGAAAACACCAACAATTCCTATCACACAAAATGTTTCCTTAAAGGTTACTGATCTCCAATATTCCTGCCATGGTGCTGCTATTCTCATTCTGGATTACAAGCTTTTGTCTTAGCTCAGTGGTTCTGAAACTCTGGAGAGCTTATGGATCCCTTTGAGTATCTGAACAGAGCTACCCAGGATCCTCCTCCCTAGGACAAATGCGTATCTGTGCAAATTTTATAATTCCTTGGGTTACAAGGCTCTTAGAGGTAATTCAACACTTACTCAAAGTGTGCTTCACTGGCCACCTGAATCAGAATCACTGGGATAAATTACTAACACATGAGTATTGAGTCCCATTCTAGATTTACGGAATCAGAATTCTTGGGAGTGAGGTTGGGGCTCTGAATTTTAGGATGCGTCCCCCGTGATTATGCCACTGGTTGATGGGCAGGTAAGCTCCTCTGCTATGGCCATTTTGCTATGGCATGCATTTAATTTTCCCTGAGAAGCCCAAGCTCTTTTATCTCCCCATGACTAAAGGGCATCTCCACCAGCATCCTCTGCATCCCCACCCACTCTTCACGCTGGGCTTGGGATACCCCATACCCACTCTCCTGCAACCATGCACATCAAGCTTAGACCCCCTTCTGGACATCACCTGGAGACACTTCTCACCCACCATCCCAATAAGCTCCTGCTCACTCATCCATTAAGACCCATTGCCACAGAATGTACTAGCACCCTTCTCTATTCCTGGTTTATTCATTTTTCACTTCATCCCCACAATTCTCCTATGTACGAGATTGTGCCTCTTATCACCCTACATGGTGTGTGTGTTTTTACTTGGCTTTCTAAGAACAGGTGAGCCCCAGAGGCTTACTGCAGAAAAACCCACCTGCTGCTGGCTGTCCAGGGGTCACTCTTTGACTATAGTAGCAAGACTGAAGGATACCCAACTTACATTTCTACAGTGGAACACAGAATTATGTCATTCTCCATAGGTGAAACTGACCTTGGACAACACCCAAAAGTATTGTGCAAATATGAAAAACTAAGGCTGATTCATCAAAAGCAATCCAGTCAACATCTAAAAACTCCTGATTCATCCAAGGGCACTCTTAGCACAGTAAGAGATGCCCAACACAGAATCCTGACCCTTGAGTTTAATTTAGTCAGGAATACAGAACACATGCGTGACCTATTATAATTCAACATTGTGACCAGAAGATGACATAGTATCAGAGATTACTTTCAGATTAGGAAGAACAAGGAAGAATTCACAGGGGAGAAGGCATTTGAGGTGTAGCTGGGAAGCTGGGAGAAGTTCTGAGGGGCACATACAGAGCATTCCAAAAAAGCCTTAACAGAGGACAGGTGGCCCGTTATGAGAAGGCCATGGTGTGTGTGTGGAATAAAAGTTTGCTGCAGCGCAAATAATATTTAAAATGTGGCTACAAAGGTGGATGGGAGCAACACAGACCAAGCTGGGATCCACACTGGGCAGGAAGGAGACTATCACACTGCCACACTGATGATTCCACAGGACCATGCCTGGCAAAAAAGGAGGGCAAAAACATTGTCCCCCCTTCACAACACAAGGGAAGCCATCCGAATGATGTGGCTTGCCTCCAATCCCAAAGCAGATGATGGCAGAGGTGGAATTTGACCATTGGTTTCCTAATCCCTAAGAGGCACATTTTCTTTATTGTATATATATTGTATATTGTATATACAATCGTTATATACAGTCATAGTGGGATGACTATTCCATGGATGCTCCTCACAAATCTACTACATAAGTAAATTGCACCTCTACTGAAAGGCACACATTAGATGTCATCCTTGAATTTTACAGCCAAACAGCACTGACATCTCAACACCACTGGAGATCCTTTACAGACTTATTAAGTAAAGATTTGATGGTAACAGAAACAAATTAATTAACAAAAGGCATGGAGAAGTGAGATTTATTTCCTCCGATTGATATCTGAGAAAATTTGCTCCTAGAATCAACTATGGATAATTCTGCCAAACAAATCAATCCTTTACAAACCAAAGCATGTTAATTAAGCAAGAGCACTTGGAGAGGCAATACACTGCACTAGGCATGTTTACAGAAGAATGAGGGATGCACAGAATTAACTGCTTGTTTGCTTTTCAATCTGCATCAGAAACCTAACTGGAGAAACCTAACTAACACTGAAAGCAACCACAAGGAACCATCAAGAAAACAGACACACGGCAAGGGTGCTCAGAGATCAAAATCTCTCTTCAAAATTGAAATGCTAATGTACTCCAGACTCGGAATTGCTGTACTAGAGAGGAAATTAATATCAAAGCTGGAACAGCATCTACTGTTCCACTCAGTAAGATGAAAACAATGGAGTTTGGCCAAACAGTACAAGGAAATATAGGAATCTGATAGAACAGAGGAAATGAAGACAAATTTTGCAAAGAATTCAAAATGGAACAAAGTTGTGCAACTTATCCCTGTGCAAGTGGAACACTAGAGGGAGAACAAGTTTTGTGTTGAAAATTGTATGACCACAGCAGCCTCTCAGCTTAAAAGTCTATAGTCTTCAAACTCTCACCTTAGCTGCCCGCACAGCGAGCAGCAGGTAAAGGACCAGTGCAAAATAGAAAATCTGTAGAACAGCACAAATATAATTAGTGTAACCTATCACTTTTTGAAGGTAGGATTTTCTAAATAAAAGGCTTGGCTATGCTTTGGGCCAATGATATTTAAGAAAAGCAACCAAGAAATGAGGGCAGATTGTTTTCATCTCATTTTATTTCCAGACGGTTTAAAAGCCAAATGACACACATAGCACAAAATAAAATTCTTATACCTGTCCTCATATCCTATTTTTGCTTAGGACCCAAATTCAGTCAGCCACCAATTCAGTTACTCTTCGATATGGGCCACACGTGCCCCTCTCCTCTGCTATAGCAGGAAGACCACCCTTATCCATATCCCAAAAGGCTGTGCTGCCATTTTCTTATTCCTCTTCTCATTTCCAGTCTTCCTCCTCACTATATAAACATGCTGATTGAAGAGATCACAGTATCCAACTCCTGGAAGAAACCTTCAAAATAAAAAGCTAAGCTTGTTTTCCATACCTCCAATAGAGCCTACTTTGAATCTTTCCAGTTCACCTTTTTTTTTTTTTTTTCAGGCAATCTCTGGTTTGTCTGTGTTTTTAATGATAATTCTATCCCTTCCTATAGGGCTACATGTCCCTCCACTGCTACTAGTTGTTTGTCCGATTACTATCTTCAAATTCTTGGCCCCAAGTATTAAAAAGTGTACCCTGGTAAATTTAAACAGAGGAGAGTTTCACCAAAGGGTCACTGATAAATGGTAAGATTAGAGAAGCATGCTCCGGCAGGGGCCTGAAGAGGAGACACGCACAGGATTGGGCCACAGCACAGTCTGCTCAGGAACACGGATGCTCACGGCCACTCATCCAGCCTGTGCCCTTTGCAAAAGCCTCACAGTGAATAATCTCTAACTAGTTCAAAGTTCACATTCCCTGCATTAAGCTTCCAGTTGGCCGCATGGAGTCACAGATCCACATTCCAGCTACCAGGGAGCAGACAGAGGGACTATCCAGCTCTCTGTGGCCTCCTCAGAAAGAGGTAAGACCTGCCTCCCATGTACCTTGGGATCCCCCCAAACATCACTGTCCACTCCTGATGCTTATTTCTTGAGAGAACAGACCGTGAAATGAATAAACAACACTGCTGCAAGAATGCTATGACAGGGAGTGGAACTGCCAGTTCAATCAAAGGACTCGTTACCTCATTTTCAAGTGGCATGACTGCTTGGCAATTATTCCAGGTAATATGGAAAGGAGGCTGACATCTGAATACTGACAGACAATGAAGACTGGCAGGGAGGGAACATTTTGGGAGCTAGAAGGCTGGCCTATGGTGAATAATCCTGGTGTCTGTTGGTTTACTCTTCACATACTCACTGTTCAGCTATTTTCTTGCTCTATGTGTCCATATTTGTTTTAGATTCAAGTACCTAGAAGAGGATAATTTGTACTCTATGAAATTCTGCCTATAACAAGCACACAGGAAATGTTGGGTAATTGCACAGGGTCTCTTTAAACTGCTTAGTATAAGATCCAGCAGAATGCTGTGCACATTAGGATTCTCAAAAATAATTCACTGATGACAAAAACTACGAGGTATATGATGAAAACAGTAAAAAAGAAATAGAAAACCAAAACACAACCACACAACATGGGCTAAGACTTAAAATGTCAACTAATCTATATTCAACAAGAAGTTCTAAAGCATTTTCACACACTGGAAATATAAGCTTGTCATTTTGAAAAATAAAACACAATAAAAAGGAATACTGCACCCATAGAGATGTATGGGGTAGGCTTCCAGCATACACAGGAACCATTACTTTACTGGTGCCAAAATGAAATAGGAGGAGATGGGTCAAAAGCGGAGAAGGGGGGAAAAGGTGAGTAAAGCCAAAAATCCAACAGTGTAGCAGGTCCCAAAATGAAATAATGTGTAGACAGCCAAAAAAATATAGAATTATAAATGAAGCCAACAGAGAATGGTAGGACTCCACCAATAACATTAGCAAATACGGCCAAAACAAAATGATATGAACTAAGACTAAAATGGCAGTTGAAAGAACAGTAAATTTAAGCATTTAAAACTTTTTAAAGGTATTATGGCAAAGAAAGTCTACATTTATCGATAAACTCACTCTGTTGATTTAAACCTATTTATATTACATATAGTGAGTGAGAATGGAATTTGATACTTACTGATCTCTTACTATGTTGCGTTGACTTAACTTACCTTACTTAACACTCATACTCAACAACCCTACCATATAGGATGTATTGTGCTCATTTAGCTGATGGGCAAACTAAGGCTTGGAGAAAGAAAAGATTTGTCAAGATTATATAAGCAAGCTAATGATAGTAACTAGCACTCAAATCAAGATGTGTCTGCTTTCAAAGCTTATTTTCTTTCACTCTTAAAACATGCTGCTTCCTCTTAAAATGTAGAAAATAAATATATCTATACATGCAATTCTGACTTTCAGTCAAAATGAAGAAAAATATCTACCTCTATACAATCAAAACAGTACGAACACACATAGAAAAAGGAAACCCATATCCACCTCAATTTTTTTCTTTCACAAATGTAGAGATCACTGGCTGGCTCTCAATGGATGATTTACAAAACTACTAGTCTTTCCAAACAAACATGTTCAGTCAAATACATATGGCTAGAAAGAGACCTGTATCCCCTTCCAAACTGGTTTTGGTTCTCTACTAAACCAAAGGTTTGCAAGACTGCTCCTCCCCATCTCATTCACCACATTACCAGAATCTGCCCCTCCCCCCAAATCATTAAACTTCTAAATAACTTTTTATTTTAAAGAGAGGTTAGACAGAAAGAATACTTACAAAAAATAAAAAGAAATAGATTTTAGACCAGGAATATCTATCAAAGTAACTAACAAACTTAGAAAACACATTCATTGCCAAGTGCCTAACTAAAAGGCCAAAAACATCTAAGTACGTAGTTTTCTCTGAGTATTGTTTTCTATGACACACGAGTCTATGTCTAACATTAATAAAATCTAAAATTGGCCAGGCACGGTGGCTCACGCCTGTAATCCCAGCACTTAGGAGGCCGAGGTGGGCAGATCACCTGAGGTCAGGAGTTCAAGACCAGCCGGGACAACATGGTGAAACCCCGTCTCTACTAAAAAAATACAAAAAAAAATAGCCGAGTATGGTGGCGCACACCTGTAATCCCAGCTACTTGGGAGGCTGAGGAAGGAGAATCACTTGAACCCAGAAAGCAGAGGTTGCAGTGAGCCGAGATCGTGCCATTGCACTCCAGCCTGGGCAACAAGAGCGAGAGACTCCATCTTGAAAAATAAAAATAAATAAAATATAAAACTAACCACTACTGTCATGTTTCCTACCTTTTGAAATTATAGAATTTTTTTTTAAAAGAATATATTCAAGGCCTAGCACACATACTTTTCTAGAATGTCATACAGAATAAGCTCAAATGACACTCAGAATCATACCTCAAAGATGATCAGATCCCAAAAACACAATACAAGATGAGATTTTCAGTAGGAGTTGAAACCAAAAAACATTTAATTAATTCTGTATGTGTGAGTTGGAGGGGAAACAGGAGGAAAAAGAAAAATCAAAAAGGTGTCATTAGGCTTGGTAAATGCCAGACAGCAGAAAAGTCATTCAGTCAAACAACTCTGCATGGGCAATCTAATTTAGTTGGGGTGGCATCCCAGCCCACCCTAACCAAATAAGGTCTCCCTATGTCCCCATCAATCTTGCACTTCACACTGGTAGCATTCAACACACTTGTCATTATTTACTAACTGTAAAAGAAAGGGCAAAAATTGAGAAAGCATTTTCTATTAGCTAGAGAGGAAGGTATGTGGAAAATTTTCACAAAGAAAGAATCACGCCCTAGAGAGTGAATTGACCAGGTTGAAGGCTTTTGCAGTAGTTAGTGTATACCAGATGTATAATAGGTGCCTGGCAGTGTGCAGGTCACACCGAAAAGATGGATCTCATTTATCCATCAGGATGGATCTATCTATCTTTATTGGCTATTAGAGCCAATAGCAGTTTTCTGTTTTATATTTAAGACCCTCCAACACTCCAAAATCTGACATTCTTACCTCTCTCATGCCACGCCCCCACCTTATCCTCCCCACCTGTTGGTCACTTTCAGCACAGGTGAAAGGATGTAGCAACACCATCAGTAAAGAACTATATATACTGTACATATGAAGAGACTGGGGTTTGGAGGGAATATGTTTTCTACCCAAAATCACACAACTTAGACATGAAAAACTTGACTTTCCAGACACAGGTCTAATTCCAAATAACATGTAAAGAACATGACTCCTGACTCCCTTTGTTTTCAGATGAGAGAATCAAGACCCCAGGACATGAAATCATTTACCTGGAATGGCATGGTCAATAAAGGCAGATTATGGTAGTGGCAATGTATTAAGAGGAGTATCAATGGGAATGAAGATATAACCTAGTTAAATATGTGGGTGGAGGGAGTTAAAAACTTTGAATGAGATTCTAACATTTTAGGCTATTTACAACAGCACAGTGAGTCAGGGGAGGGTCCAGTGGAAAGTGACTGGAGACACATCCGGCAGATAGGCAGAAATGTCAGTTTCACCTCAAAGTTGTGGCAGTAGTAGTCTGAGCCAAGGAGCACAGGCATTCCTGGGGCCAGCAGGTCAGGACAGAAAGGTAAGCTGGGAACAAAGTGATATTGACTTTGAACGTTAGGCAAGGGCTTATCTTCGAGGCTGATGCTTCCCAGTCAGTGCTTCCCAGCCTTCCTCATTACCATGACACGTACAGAAAGCAAATATCTGTGCATCTCACTAGGGTAAGTGAAAAGCCCAGTGTCTGTCCTTCCGGGGGGAGGGGGGCGACGTGGAGTGGAGGTGGGGGGTTCACTTGGAAGCCATTTGGTGCATAGAGAGCTCTGTTCTGCCACAGGCAGCATCCTTGTTCCTACCCCAAGGAGAACTTGCTTCCATTTGATCACCTGGCCTTCGATGCTCAACTCTGGATGTTGAAAGGCATCGCTGCATTGGGAGTTCAGTTTTGTTGGAGACAGAGGCTGTGAAGCAGGCAATTCTAGGTGGGTGTGTACTCATACGAAAGCAAAGAAGCCAAATGAAGTAACCTGTGGTCATGAGATAGCACGTATTTTTCCCAGATCTGTGGGGAAAAGAACCTGTGCTGAAAGTGACCAACAGGTGGGGAGGATAAGGTAGGGGCGTGGCATGAGAGAGGTAAGAATGTCAGATTTTGGAGTGTTGGGGGGTCTTAAATATAAAACAGAAAACTTCTTTTGGCTCTAATAGCCAATAAAGAGCCACTCTGAACACCTAAGTAGAGACTGATGTGAGGAATGTTAATCTATCTGCAGCTGCACAATATTTACCAGAACAAAAAGAAAACTAGACTAGGCATAGCCAGTGAGCACACCAGTGGTTTCCAAAGTTAGGATAAAGGGTTAATTCTACAAAGTACTTCAGAGGAATGTGAAAGATATTATAAAACAGTCTTTAACGAGCTTGTTTTACTAAGAGGCTTAGAAATCACTTGAATGTTCTTTTTTAAAAAAAAAAATAAAACAGAATATAAAAGCGAAAAGAGGATATAAACTTAAATTTAGCTTATCAAAAGTAAACTTAAACCATGGTATTTCCTTTTATAGTTATTAAAGCGATAACAGAGAAAAATATCCTTTAGTCACAACACTATACTGTAATTCCTATTTTCCTAGCAAAATCTAGATATTACGTATTTGTGGATTTATATGGAAACCCTTATCAAGTAGAATACCAGATCTTAAAACCAAATAAGACCTTTGCTTAGGGAGTCAAAAACTCAAGTTAACCAACGTTATGTATCATTATAATGGTAGACAGCAGGCCTCTTAAGCCATTTGCAAACGCAGGCTTTTATCTGACTTGCTTAACTAAATTTTTTAAATGCTTGTCAAAGCAAAGACAGGTCTGGCCTTGGGAGGCAAATAACTCCACTTAAAAACATAATTGCTTAACTCCAGAGATTTCTCCAAAGATTTTTGGTTTTTCAATATCCCTAACATGGAATTGAGAATATATATCTATACTTCATAAACCACAAAGCACTAGATCCATCCATCACTGGAGTGAGTCTAGCAGCAAGCCCCATCTTTATGCCTGTGACCTGATAAGCACAAACCATACACCACCCTCCTTACACCGATCGGCTCAGACAGGAGCAAATGGGGCCAGACTCTAATTACCCTTCCAGAGGGCCCCAGTCCTACCGCGGTCAGGACATGCACTTCCCACAGGGCCCCAAGGAATACTTTTAAAAACACACCCATAATCTCACTTGAAATAAAAACATTAGTGGCTCACATCTCTGCCTATTCCAAAGTATACAAGGAGACCAGGAAGGTTCTCGATTGCAGGGAGAAAGGCAATTAATGAGTGATTACTATTTAAAGACCAAATCCCTGTCAAAACAGCTTGACCAAAAAAAAGTTTTGTTTTTTTGTTTTGTTTTGTTTTGTTTTTAAACTCACAACTTGCAGTAGTGGGGCCAGCAAAAATAGTGGGTGGTAATTCTGCCAGCTAAAAGGGTGCTGAAATGCAGTTGGGTGAGAAGAACAACTCTGTCCCCTCCTCCATTCCCTTTCAGCAGTGACTGAGTGGGCTACCTCCCAGGCCTGTTCCTGCAGTGCCCCTTGGTTCTTCATGAGACCATTCAGAGTGTTTTTCTGGGCAAGTAACTCCAAAGGCAAGCATCAGAGCAGCTTGAAGACTTAAGAACATGTCACGGGTAAGTGAAACTGCTCCTCAAATGCAGTTGTCTCATCATAAGAAACAGATTTAAATTGTAATCAAGAAGTATCAGTGGAGGAATTCTGAAATTATACTAAAGTGGTCTAAACTTTTTACAGAAGAAAAATTTTCAGGACATTTAGTCAACATTGTTGGTTAATCCCACTGGGGTGGGGGAGTTCCTTAAGGGCTCCCTCCAATAATGGGAATGGAAGGCTGTGGGTTCCTAAGCCAACAACTCTGCTTCCTGTTTTTCAGATTGTTTAAAAGTGGCAAGGAGGATTTGGGGGGAGATAAAAGATTTCTATCATCATCACTAATGATGCTGAGATTTATACTTGGCTTTTGCCTTCTATATTAATTATGATTCAATTAGACAAAGGGGGCAGGAAAACTCAAATGTCAGTGGGTTAAGTAAGGTATCAGAATATTTCTCACCGAAATATATTTCGTGTGTGTAAGTAGCCCGGAGCTGATTTGGCAGCTCTGCTCCACAATGTCCTTAAAGAACCCCAACCCTTCCAGCCACAGTTCCACAGTATCTGTGGTACAGTCCTCATCCTCACTGTCAGGAGAGGGCTCCAGCCAGCACATCCACATCCCATGCAGAAGGACAGAGAAAGGGGAAGAAGAAGGGGGCACTCCCTCCTCACAAGGAGTTTGGCGGGTGCTATGCAAGCACTTCCACATTTACCCCACTGTCTACAGCTGTACCGTTCAACACAGGGCTACTAGCCGCATGTAACTCTTTAAACTCAAAGTGACTAAAGCTAACTAAAATTAAGCATTCTCTCCTTAAAGACTCTAGCCACATTTCAAGTGTTCACTAGTTCAAGTGTTCACTAGTAGACTAGTGGCTACTGTACCAGACAATTCCATCATCACAGAAAGTTCTCCTGGACAGTTCTGGTCTAGAGCCCACACCTGGCCACACCTACTGCAAGAGGGACTAGGAAATATAGTCCTTGTGGTGGGGGGCCACGTACCCAAATAAAATCATACAATCCCTTCCGGTAGAAGAAGGCAATATGTTGGGGAAGAGGGTAGTGCAGCCTCTCAAACATTTTCCTGAAATCTCAAAGGTGTCACCTCCACAGAGATAATCCTCAAATACAGGCTTTTAAACTTTTCATACATTCCTTACATAAAAATGGTCCCCTTGAAATGCCAAATGTCATGGGTCAAATTCTGTCCTCATCTCATCCCCCCAGATTCTTATGTTGTACTCCTAACCCCTCAGGACCTCAGAATCAGGTCTTATTTAAAAATAGGGTCATTGCAGACATAATTCGTTGAGATGAGGTCATAATCAAGTAGGGTGGACCCTTAATCCAAAGTAACTTATATTCTAATACAAGGTGGAGTTTAGACACAAAGATTCACACACAGGGAGAACAAGAATGCCATATGAGTAAAAAGGCAGAGGCAGGAATGATGCACCTACAAGCCAAGGAACAGCAAAGAGAGCCAGAAAACCACCAGGAGCCAGGACAGAGGCATGAAACAGATTCTCCCTCACAGCCCTCCAAAGGAACCAAGTCTGCCAACACCTTGGACTTCTAGTCTCCCAAACTGTGAGACAATCAATTTCTGCTGTGGGACCCACCCACTCTTCTGGCCACCCTAGCACACTAATATACCACCTAGGATGACTGGCATATGAAACAGGAGCTCATGGAGGCTCCCTCTCCTTTTCTGCCCCTTCAGCTCTCTGTTCCAGTGTGAACAGACAAACAAGCCATGTGGTGCATCTCTAGAGTGCACCTGATTCCTACTTCAGTATCCTGGACACTGCCATGCTTTGCAGTAATGCATACGTCTGGGAGTGGTCTAACTCCTTACATGTCCCATACTGTTACATTTAAAAAACAAAAGTGAAACTTTAAAAAGATCCTATGCTTGTTCTAGGATCAAAAAAAGCCAGAGAAAAGTTATGAGACTGAGATTCCAAAGACAACCAAAAATCATGGCCACAAACAACAGAAAGCAGAAGGGAAACACCCTGGGAAAAGGAAGGAGGAAAAAGCTTTCACTGAGAGTGAGAAACAGCCCTGGGAGTTCACACTGGGAGAAGAAACCCTGGAGTAGCAGAGACCTGCTTTACCTCTGCTGTCTCCCTGGAAGGTACATGTACACCCGAAGCTGGGTCACCTTCCTCCATCCGCCCTTCAGAGAGCGAGCTGGCCACAGAACCAATCGCCATCCAGCCACCATGTGGCTGGTAAGAAGAAATGTGGAAAGGATGCGTCTTACTGTCCTACTGTCAAGGCAATGATAGGGCCAGGTGCAGTGGCTCACACCTGTAATCCCAGCACTTTGGGAGGTCAAGGCAGGAACATCACATGAGACTAGGAGTTCAAGACCAGCCTGGCCAACATAGTGAAACCCTATCTCTACTAAAAATACAAAAATTAGCCAGGCATGGTGTGCACGCCTGTAGTCCCAGCTACTTGGGAGGCTGAGGCAGGAGAATTGCTTGAACCTGGGAGGCAGAGGTTGCAGTGAGCCAAGATCGCACCACTGCGTTCCAGCTTGGGCGACAGAGCGAGACTTCTTCTCAAGAAAAAAAGAAAAAAAAAGAATTTACTAGGTTGACAAAAATTTACATATCTGAAAATATCTGAATTATATTCATGTTTTTGAAGGATTATCGTCATTAGATATATAATTCGACATTGGCAGAATTCTACCAGGACTTCCAAAAAAATCATGTCATTGTCTTCCGGATTCCATTGTTTCTGCTGAGAAATGAACTGAAAATCTTATTGTTGCTTCTTTGAAGACTATATGTCTTTTTTTTTCTGGCTGTTCTAGCATTTTCTCTTTGCCTTTGGTTTTCAGCTATTTGACGATGATGTACCTAAATATAGTGTTCTTTGTGTTTGTCTTGTAAACATTTGTAATTTCCCCAAATTTCTGCTTAATGTCTTTTATCACTTGGAAATTTTCAAGGATCATCTCTTCAGATATTGCCTTTATCCCCCTATTCTCTCCTCTTTTTCTGGGACTCCACTTCCATTTTAGGTTATATTCACCATGTCCATTTGTGTCATAGGCTTGTTTCTGTATTTTCCATCTTTGTCTCTCTTTGACTCAGTTTGGATATTTTATTCTGTATTTTCACTACTATTAATTTGTGCCTAATCTGCTGTTTAAATCATTTTAAAATTTTAGCTATTTTACAATTTTATAATTTCCAGTAACTGATAACAAAATTCTCAGCCTTGTCTTCAAATCCTTTACCATATTAATCATAGTTATTTTAAAGCAAATATCTCTCAATTCCTTTTTCTAGATGCCCTTATATCTGTTTCTATTATCTGTATTTTCTCTTGGTTTCTGGTCACTGATTTACCATCTCTTCTATGCCTGGCTAATAGTGATTGTCTTCTGCCAAGTACATATGCTAGGGGCACTGGCAATCCCATCCCACATTAATCTAATCAGTAATTGCCATGAGTCGAGCTGGTCTACTTCCTATTCACCCTGACACCTAAGATGTGGCCTTTGGGATCCCAAAGCCTGAGGTATTTACCTCTTCCTTGGCAGGCCCTAAACTTCAATTTAGTTGCCTCTCCCAGAGCCTGTGAGTCTTCTGAGAGCTCTGCTCTTTGATGTCTACTGCCAAGTTACACCAAAGTTCAGGATGAGAGGCTGAGACACTCAGTCTTGAGGAAAAAAGTGGCCCCAAATGCAGGAATCACTGCTCTGGACCTTCTGGATCATGGAACTCCTCTTTGGAAGTCCTCTCATAACTTCAAATAGCTGGCCAGATATATGGTCCTGTTTTCTGATTGTTCTTAGCAAAAGGGTTGGCTTAAAGCGTTAGATCTATTGCCATTGACTGATGAACTGATACACTCTTATGTCCATTATCTTATTTAACCCTTGCAACAACTCTAAGAAGTACTACTTATTAAAATTATATAGCAGAGAAGATGGAATGTTTAGAGAATTTGGGTAACTTACCCAAGGTCATCAAGCTAACAAAAGGCTAAGGATTTGAACCCAGTTCAATAAAACTTAGAGGTGATTTTCTTGACCACTATATATGATTATTCCTTTGATTTCATCCTTTATATAACATAAGTGATAGAAAGACTCAGAAAATGGCATGCTGGGGTTCAGGGCTAGTATTCTGACTTCAGACTCTCATCCCCTGGATGGTCTCTCAACTAGAGTTAAGAATTTAAATACACTTAGCTTTTGTTTTTTTCTTATGAGAAAACATATTTGAACTGCAAACAAATGACATTTTGAATACAGCCGCAGCTCAGTCAAAAATAAGATAAAAGTCTATGAACACAATTATCCTCATGGTAGCTCTGGGAAAAATATTGGGGTGTCCAATACAGTTCTCATTTTTCAGACAAATAGACCGAAGGCCACAAAGAACCTAGCCTCTGGTTCATTTATTCACCCAATACATATGTATTTATTACCTACTATGTGCCAGGTACTATTCTAGGCACTTGGAATATATTTTAATAAGTGAGACACCCTAAACAATAAACATAATAAGCCAATCATATAGATCTTGAATTCTATGAGAGGAAAAACAGAACCTCATAAAATGCACTGAGAGTGCAGGGTAGGTTGCAGTATTTTACTTTTATATAAGACTTTCTCGAATATAGTTAATAATTACCCTACCTCACTCCCACTATATTCTTCATGAAGACATGCCTCTTACAGAATAATTGAACCTTTTTTTTCACCTGCCATTTCAGTTTCCTAGATTCCACCAACTTTCAAGGCCCTAGGACAAAAACCTTAGCACTCAATATTCATTCTGAGTAACTAGCTTGCCTTTATGACTTGTAGGAAAACAAACACACTAATCATTCTTTTGTAACAGAATCCAGTTTTCTTCACACTATGGCCTTTTTGAGCCTCAAATCTGTAGAGATATGTGGTCTAATTTTTTCAAACCTGATTTTACTTAGTTTTCACAAGACCTCTCTAAGAAGCTCTACTGAGTAATTATTGAAAATGTATAGTCTGGTTTAGGCTTTCCCCAGTCAGTCCAAATAACATAAATCCACATGTGATGCTTGCCCACTAATTGCGGAAAAATCTAAGTCAGAAGCCTGATTTCATGGTAATCATTCCCATTTGTTTGATGAATTCTGCAGTTATTTCGGGATACTCATGAAGCCTCTTAGATAAGAGCACACTAAGCTCTGAATAACAGCTACTAAATAATGCAGTCCTACTTTTATGTAAACAAAAGTATTATTAATTTTAATAACTCCTATAGATATTCTTAATCTACAGTTTAAGAAACAAGCATAGGTTTCTCTATAAACCGGCTTACTGACCAAAACATATGTAAGAAATAATTACACTACATATAAACTCCTTTTCTGTTTTGTATCCTGAATATTCAAGAAAAATTCACTGACATTAGCCAACTACATGCTTAATCCTGCACTGATAAAGCCCTATGTCTACTTCTTAAATAAAGCAGGAGTTCCATGTGTCTAGTTTATTAAAATACCAGGTTTTAGCAGCTCTTTCTCTTTTTATTTTAATATAATATTATTCAAAATTTGTCATGTAATTGTCTCTACTTCCACCACTTTAGTATTTCACCATAATTGCCCAATAAACACTTAGGAACAAATTGACAACTCACTGACATTAGCTAGAATAGAAGAATTTCTCAGACTGTTGTGAAAGATTCCATTTAAAAATGCAGTGAATAAGTATAAGAATATTAACTTTCATTTATGTAACATGATACATTGTAGCAAGCATTTTCACACACATTATTCCACGACATCCTTACAACAGTGTATTAATTTGATAAGAAAGGCATTAATTCCCATTGTGGTAGCTGATAAAAATTAGGCAAAGAAAAGCTAAGCGACAATCAGTGGCCACACAGGCAGTAACAAGTGGTAGAACCGGATGACTGGACCTTTTCCTTTCCATTGAGAACAACTTAAAGCTTAAGCATGGGATTTTAATGGATTCAGCCCAAGACCAGACTCCTTTAATGGTTAGGTGGCAGCCATGCATGTCTGGCCCCTCTTTCTCATCCCTCAGACAGGGATATGATAGCTTCTTTCACAGCATTGTTATGCAAATTAAATCAGATAAAGCACATGTAGTGCCTAACTAATGGGTAAATAATCTATGCAAATCAATCTAATTTAATTTCCAATTTTTAAATTAAATTTTTACTTTCAAGAGAAATGATTGACGATTTTCTAAATTGAGGCTTACCACAATCTATCTTTGGCTATTTCTCATACTTCCGGCTGGTAGGATTCAAGTACGCTCTAGAGTCTGTGTTCAGAGCCAGAACTCTGATCTGTTACGCAGAATTACAGAATCTCCTTCAAACCAAAGGCGTTATATGCTTATTTATTTTTCACGTTTTGTAGAGACTGGGGTCTCTCCCATGTTGTCCAAGCTGGTCTCGAATTCCTGAGCTCAAGTGATCCTCCCACCTCAGCCTACCAAAGCGCTGGGATTACAAGCGTGAACCACTGTGCCCAGATAGGAGTTCCTTAAAAAGATAAAACTGCATTTCTGAAATATACATCTTTTTATCCACCCAATTTCCTGGCACTATAAATAAAAACGATTACCAGATGGCTGGCTGAATGACTGGAGGAATGGGTGGGAGGATACTTGTGAATGGATAGGAAAAATCCAGTGCATCAACTATTTTGCACAATCAGATCGAAGAAAATCCCAGGAGCCTAGTCACCATAAAAGAAAATGAACTGAAAGCCCATTTTTTGGCATCCATTCATCCAAAATTCTGTGTTGGACTACTTTTTAAAGTTATTAGAAACTGTCAACATATTTTTTAGTCACTGTAATTTAAAATAATTCTACTTTAACTGTATATAATGCCTTAAAAATAGGAAGATAAAAATTCTACATAGAATTTCTTACACTGTGCTACCATATACCACCTTTTCCCACGTAATTCCAATGTTTAAATATCTAAATATATCTATCATACACCCACATCTTGTCTTCCTTCAAACTCCAGGAAATTTCAGTGGGGAACAACATGTTAATGGCATAGGTGATTAGGTTCTAATAGATGTCATATTTTTTACAGGACTGGGAGGAATGCAAGGTGGCACATCAGAGTAACAATAGCTCTTGACAAATGGATGCACAGCCATTTCCATAAACAGGAATTTCCCTGCAGGAAAACTTCCTCCACTGGGACCTTCAACTTGATGAAAGCAATTACAGGACGAAAAGGCTGATTTCCCCCGCATCTGCTGAGGTGAAGCCAGTGCTAAGGTTTCACTTATACTGAAGAAATTCTTGGTTTCCTCCAGAACAGAACACCCTGAAATATGAAACTAATCTCATCAGAGGGACAGGCACCTTACCGAGATGAAAACTCCTTAAGATTTATTCGCCCAGCCTTAAAGCTTAGACAACTTATTAAGAGTTACAACAGTTTTGTCAAAAATGACGGCCTTCAGTGCTTCACAAGAAGCCATAAAAAAAACAAAGTCCAATACCGATGTGTTTTCATTAACTGAAAATATCAGTGACCAACAAATACAAAGTTTCATTAGAAATCATCAGGAAAAACCAGGCTTGGGAAGATAAATTCCTTGATGCCCATGTTTTAAAAATGATCCTGTCTGTGGATTAAACTGCAAGTCATTTGGGCCATTGCTCAGCCGAAAAGACAAATGTTTCAGAGTAGAAGGCTACTCTCCTCCGGCCTCAATGAAACCGCATGCCACCTTCCGGCTACAGACCCAGGTGGCCACCTACCACCTTGCATTCTCAGGAGCAATGCCCACCTGTGCACAACACATGAAAGAACATGTTCACGGAAGACCTACTGTATGGCCACCACTATGCTAAAAATTTTTCAGAAGGTTTCTCATTTTGAACTCAAAATAAAGAGTTATACACATTATGACTGTTTACCCATTATAAAAACGGAGGCTCAGAAAACTTAGTACTTGCTCCAGTACACAGAGCCAAGCAGCTAAGCTCCAAGAATTTACACTACACACACACCACAGGGGAAAGAAAGCACTTTCATCTCAGGAATGTCAGCCCTTACAAACTGTGAGGCCCAGAGAAGCATTAAAATGAGACCTCAGTCATGCCCTACTCCCCGCTTCAGCTATGTATTCGTCTTTCAAAGCAGCTTCCTGTTGCCACAAGTAGCTATAAATTAATCTAATAATGCCACACTGGACACTATAACCCATACCATATAGCTTAACTATGTATAGTCATATCACTAATCAATGTTATTTCTGTAAACCAATGAGAATTCCTGACAAACAACTTTGCATCTGCCCACTGTCTCCTTTTTCTGCCTTTAAAAATCCACTGTGGCCTGGCTCCACAGCTCACAACTGTAATTCCAACATTTTGGGAGGCCTAGACGGGAGGATCATTTGAGGCCAGGAGTTTGAGACTGGCCTGGGTAATATAGCAAGATTCTATCTCTACATAAATTTTTAAAAATTAGCCAGGAGTGGCGGCACACACTTGGAGTCCCAGCTACTGGAGAGGCTGAAGCAGGAGGATCATTTCAGCCCAGGAGTTTCAGGTTGCAGTGACCTATAATCAGACCGCTGCAATCCAGCCTGTGACAGAGAGAGAAACCATCTCCAAAAATAAAATAAAATGAAATAAATCCACTTGTAACTACTGCTAAACAGAGCATATATTCAGGGCAACTTGCATTTATGCCCCCAGGTTGCAATCCTCAAACTTGGTCCCAATAAATTCTTTACTTATGTTAATTTTGCTTCAGTTTCCTCCTTTTAGGTCAATCCCACTACTCTATACTGATTCTTCTGCAATAGAACCTACTACAATTCAAGAGAGTCACAGCCTGCTTCAAGCTTGGAGATGAGGGGTAGGGTGGGGTGGGCAGGACCAACCAATGCCCTCAAGCCATGGGAGCAGCCCAGTTCAGCAGAACTTCCACTGAGGATAGAAATGTTCAGTACTGTTCCATACAGTCCCCACCAGCCACATGCAGCTAATGCCACTGAGGAACTACATTCTTTACTTAATTTTTATGAGTTTAAATTTAAACAGCACAATGTGGCTAATGGAGACTGTAATGGACATTGCAGCCTTGAAGTTTAAGTAGACACAAAAGACATTTTCTCATGTCAATACAGGACAGGAAATACAAAGTGGTAAATACTCTAAGAGACATACAGATGGAGCCACTTTCCTTAAATGTTCAAGGAAAAGACATTACCTATAGCTGTAGAAAATCAAAGATGATGCAACCCCACTAGCATAGGTGATAGAACCAGAAGCGTTTTCTAAGCAGCAAGAGCCGCAGAAGAAAAGGCAAGGAGACTGTGTAAGCCCCAAGGAGCAGGCCCATAAGACAGTAATGAGCAGAACATGGCAACACAACGGCTAAGAGACAAACTAGACAAACTAGGAAAATCAATGACTCCCAAAGTGCCTGCTGTATCCATTCCCCATTCATCTTAAAGTTGAAGAATAGGAAAGCAAAAGGAAAATGGTTGGTGCAAAAGTAATCACAGTTTTTGCATTGCTGAAATTTTCTGTTTGATATTGGAATACATTTTTAAACAAATATGGTTACGTTATACATCATTTTAATGCGCATTTCTCGCTTTATGTTGTCATGCTAATGACTTACTACTTGCTGTTTATTATGGAAATGATGTTAGACAGAAAGCAAATTTGAGCAATTTTCTTATTCAAGTTCAAAATGGGTCATAAAGCAGCAGAGACAACTCACAACATCAACAAAGCATGTGTCTCAGAACTGCTAATGAACGTACAGTGTAGTGGTGGTTCAAGAAGTTTTGCAAAGGACACAAGAGCCTTGAAGATGAGGAGCATAGTGGCTGGCCACCAGAAGTTGACAACAACCAACCGAAAGCAATCATCAAAGCTGATCCTCTTACAACTACATGAGAAGTTGTCAAAGAACTCAACGTTGACCATTCTACCGTGGTTTGGCATTTGAAGCAAATTGGAAAGGTGAAAAATCTCGGTAAGTGGATGCCTCATAAGCTGGGCGAAAATTAAAAAAAAAAAAAAACTGTCATTTTTGAGTGCCATCTTCTCTTACTCTATGCAACAACAATCAGATTGTGATGTGCGACAAGAAAAGTGGATTTTTATATGACAATCGGCGATGACCAGCTCAGTGGCTAGACCAAGAAGAAGCTCCAAAGCACTTCCCAAAGCCAAACTTGCACCAAAAAAAGATCATAGTCACTGTTTGGCAGTGTGCTGCCAGTCTGATCCATTACAGCTTTCTGAATCCTGGCGAAACTATTACATCTGAGGAGTACGCTCAGCAAATCGATGAGATACATCGAAAACTGCAACACCTGCAGCCGGTATTGGTCAACAGAAAGGGCCCAAGTCTTCTCCACAATAACACCTGACTGCACGTCACACAACCAATGCTTCAAAACTTGAACGAACTGGCTGGGCGTGGTGGCTCACGCCTGTAATCCCAGCACTTTGGGAGGCCGAGGCGGGTGGATCTTGAGGTCAGGAGATCGAGACCATCCTGGCTAACACAGTGAAACCCCCGTCTCTACTAAAAATACAAAAAATTAGCCGGGCGCAGTGGCGGGCGCCTGTAGTCCCAGCTACTCGGGAGGCTGAGGCAGGAGAATGGCGTGAACCTGGGAGGCGAAGCTTGCAGTGAGCCGAGATCGTGCCACTGCACTCCAGACTGGGCAACAGAGCAAGATTCCGCCTCAAAAAAAAAAAAAAAATCAAAAGTTGAATGAACTGGGCTATGAAGTTTCATCTCATCCAACATATTCACCTGACCTCTTGCCAACTGGCCTCCACTTCTTCAAGTATCTAAACAACTTTCTGCAGGGAAAACGCTTCCGCAACCAGCAGAATGCAGAAAGTGCTTTCCAAGAGTTTGCTGAATCCTGAAGCATGGATTTTTATGCTACAGGAATAAACAAACTTATTTCTCGTTGGCAAAAACGTGTTGACTGCAATGGTTCCTATTTTGATTAATAAAGATGTATTTGAGCCTAGTTATAATGATTTAAAAATCACGTCACTTTTGCACTAACCTAATATAATCAAAAGAAAGGCGGCCTTATCAATACAAAGGAATGAATAATAAAACTCTATGTCTATGGAAAAAGATCACTCTAAGGGCAAAACATATTGATAAAGCATCTTTGAGAAGCATGCATTAAAGATGGCAGAGTGAAATCCAAAATATTTAATGAATGTTATATTCATTAATCAAAGGGAAAGCTACAGTACCCTGAACTGGCCACACAAATACAACACTGGGATATGCCAATGAGCAGCCGACAGCCACAGCCTGGGGAGAAGGAACAGAGCCTATCAGAATCCGGGTTTTGGTTTTCAGTGTGTCTCATTACGCCTGTGCTGAGAATGCCAGATCCTCATCATGACTTGGGCCCACATTGGTCCAAAGGTACAGAAGACAGGGCTAGTACAGGAAACTGCCATAGACAGGCCAGGAGACAAGGGGCTGGCACAGGCCCCAGCACTGAACACACAACATTCCCCAGGACCACTAGCACCAGGCAGTGGCCACTTACCAGTCAGTCCACAGGTATTTCAACACTTTAGTAGCCAGATGCACACTGGTTGAATACAAGCCCTGGAGTCTGTCTAATCTATGGGAACAAACTATACCTTATTACATGGAGCAGAGAAAAAACAAACAGGTAGACTGAAGATTATATACGGGTTTCAAATTCGCTGGCAACATTTAAAGATAAAAATGTTTCCGTTTAAAAATTCCAGAGTTGGCCGGGCGTTGTGGCTCACACCTGTAATTCCAGCACTTTGGGAGGCGGAGGCGGGTGTATCACGAGGTCAGGATTTCAAGACCAGCCCGGCCAACATGGTGAAACCCCGTCTCTACTAAAAACACAAAAAATTAGCTGGGCGTAGTGACAGGCACCTGTAATCCCAGCTACTTGGGAGGCTGAGGCAGGGGAATTGATTGAACTCGGGAGGCGGAGGTTGCAGTGGGCCGAGACTGTGCCACTGCACTCCAGCCTGGGTGACAGAGCATGACTCTGTCTCAAAAATAAAATAAAATAAAATAAAATTCCAGAGCTGGGGCTGGGCGTGGTGGCTCATGCTATAATCCCAGCACTTTGGGAGGCCAAGAGAGGTGAATCACTCAAGGTCAGGAATTCGAGACCAGCCTGGCAAACATGTGAAACCCTATCTCTACTAAAAATATAAAAATTAGCTGGGCATGGTGGCACAAGCCTGTAATCCCAGCTACTTGGGAGGCTGAGGCGGGAGAATTGCTTGAGCCCAGGAGGCAGAGGTTGCAGTGAGCCGAGATCATGCCACCGCACTCCAGCCTGGGTGACAGAGCAAGACTCCATCTCAAATAATAATAATAATAATAACAAATAAAATAAAATAAAATAAATTCCAGAGTTGGGCATTTATGAAAACTCAGAAGATCTGCCAAAACTGGACGTATATTCCTACCTGGAGCTAAGCAGTTGTGACCCCTCTTATGCCCAGCCACTTAGTGACTAATGTCCCTTGTCTCTCAGCCCTGAAGTCATGTGAGTGTTGACAAAAAAAAGCCAAACTATAAAATATTCAGAGATTTATTCTGAATCAAATGTGAGTACCATGACCTGTGACACAGCCTTTGGAGGTCCTGAGAACATGTGCCTGAGGTAGTCAAGTTTATAGCTTGGTTCTACATATTTTATGGAGACAAAGGGCATCAATCAATACAAGTGAGGTACACATTTTGGCCAGGGTGGGGTGCGGGGAGGCGGTGCTTTCAGGTCAAAGAAGGATTCAAAGATTTCCTGATTGGCAATTGGTTAAAAGAGTTAAGCTTAGGGTTAAGTTGAAGTCAGCAGGAAAAAAAAAAATGCTTGGCTTTAAGATAAGGGAGGTTGTGGAAGCCAAGGTTATTGTTATGTAGATTAGATGAGGCCTCCCAGTAGCAGGCTTCAGAAAGAATAGATGGTAAATGCCTCTTTTAAGACCTTGAAAGGTGTCAGACTATTAGTTAATCTCTTCAGGATTGGGAAGGACTGCAAGGGGAAAGATCTACTTATGCTAATAGAGATTCTTTATAGATGAAAAGAGCCCTTTCAAAATATGGCAAAGAGACATATTTTAGGGTAAAATATTTCTATTTCCTTCTTTATCTGTCATGTGATGTTATACTAGAGTCAGGCTGGAATTTGGTACAAAGAGTATGTTCTATCAGTCTTAAGATCTCTGTTCTAATGTTTGTTTGTTTGCTTGTTTGCTTTTGACACAGAGTCCCCCTCTGTTGCCCAGGCTGGAATGCAGTGGCACAATCTCGGCTCACTGCAACTTCCACCTTCCAAGTTGCAGTGAGCCGAGATTGTGCCACTGCAACTTCCACCTTCCAAGTTCAAGCTATTCTCCTGCCTCAGCCTCCCCAGTAGCTGGGATTACAGGCCCCATCCACCACCATGCTCAGCTAATTTTTGTATTTTCAGTATAGATGGGGTGTCACTATGTTGGCCAGGCTGGTGTTAAACTCCTGACCTCAAGTGATCTGCCTGCCTCAGCCTCTCAAAGTGTTGAAATTACAGGCATGAGCCATCATGCCCAGCCAGATCTCTGTTTTAATGTTAATGCTGGTCAGTTGTATCTAAACTCCAATAGAGAGAAGGTACAATGAGTCATGCCTGGTCCCCACTTCCTTTCATGACCTGAACTAGTTTTTCAGGTTTCTTTGGAATCCCCTTGGCCATAAGGGGATCCATTCAGTTGGTTGGGGGGCTTAGAATTTTATTTTTGGTTAACACGTGTGTGTGTGACCCCCACCATAGAGTTTTATCTGTCCATACTATAAAGTGGCACTGAAGCTAAGAGAGGAGCTCAAGCTGCAGCAAAAATAAATACTCAGAGGAAGACAGGTAATTTTTTGTCCTAATGAATTTGAAAGCTTCATTCTTTGGAGAATTCACTTTTTCCCTATTATGCCAATGAGGCTACCTACCATGGACTAATTTTAACTGAATTTAGCAATACCCCCTAGAACATTAATGCTAGTAGAACTGTTTCAAGGAGTAGTAAAATTCCATGCCATTTGCTCCCCTCTTTTAATTAACATAGGTGATAGATCTGTAGTCAGTTTCACTTCTTCTGAAACTATAACTGATAAATTTTAAATATCAACCCTACCAGAATCAAGATTTGCCTTCCCTCTCCCAAAAATGTTTATCTGTTCAAAGAATTACATGATAGCAATTCTTTGATTTAGTACTCACAAAACCAGTAGGGACTTAATTGTAACATTAAACTCTTAGGTAGACATGAAATCACAATAATATAAACAGATCCCATATTTATTAGATAAGCCAAAATCGAATTTAAAAGCTGAAATGTCATAGATTACAGGTGCCTGCCTGGCATTTGCACTGTGCCCTCATTTGCTTTCAACAGAAATAATGTACCATCATGTTCCTTCTTTTCCTGTAGATCCTCCTCCACACTCCACTGCCCCTGACACATATAGATTTGGGGTGCCTGATCTCTGTCGTCCTTTGTGGTACTTGAAATGAAGATTGCTCATTTGTCCTCTGGGCCCATTGTCCTAGTGAGCTCAGAAATGGCTTCAAGATATTTAATGCAAAGCTGATGTGTGCCAGCTTTACTTTTGGATGTAGGTTTCGAATATACTGAGAGTCCTGACCCCTTCATAAGTGTGAAATGTTTAGTGCAAAAAGCTTTCAACTCTATGGTAGGTAAGGTAGTGATAGAGGCAGGAGACAGCCAAATCCCCTAGGATTAGGGAAGGGTACCCGGAGAATCTCCAACCTGCCCCACAAGTGTTAAAACCAGATGTTTTGTGCAGATAAGGGAACCTGCACAGGGGGCTTGCCTGGGCATGCCCACAGCGGACTGGAGGCCCGCATGCACTGTGGGAGTGGGGTGGAGCCACCAGGAATTTGTGCCTTATGCAGGAGCGGAGCCTGGCCTCTTCAACTCTTGCATGGTGGCTCTGGTATTCAATTTGTGGGGTGGAAACCTGCTTACAGGAACCCTCTCTTTGCTGAGAGTGTTCCCTTTGCTTAATAAATTCTGCCTTCTGATTCCTCAAGGATCTAGAACCAGAAATACCATTTGACCCAGCAATCACATTACTGGGTATATTCCCAAAGGATTATAAATCATTCTACTATAAAGACACATGCACACGTATGTTTATTGCAGCACCATTTACAATAGCAAAGACTTCAGGCCAGCCCAAATGCCTATCAATGATAGACTAGATAAAGAAAATGTGGCACATATACACCATGGAATACTATGCAGCCATAAAAAAGAATGAGATCATGTCCTTTGCAGGGACATGGATGAAGCTGGAAGCCATCATTCTCAGCAAACTAACAGGAACAGAAAACCAAACACCTCATGTTCTCACTCATAAGTGGGAGCTGAACAATGAGAACACATGGAAACCAAGGAGGAGAACAACACACACCAGGGCCTGTTGGAGGGTGGGGGACAAGGGAAAGAGAGCATTAGGACAAATACCTAATGCATGCAGGGCTTAAAACCTAGATGACAGGTTGACAGGTGCAGCAAACCACCATGGCACATGTACACCTATGTAACAAACCTGCACATTCTGCACATGTATCCTGGAACTTAAAATACAAAATAAGTAAAATAAATAAATTCCACCCTCCTCACCCTTCAATGTGCCTACATGCCTAATTTTTCCTGGTCATGAGACAAAAAGCCAGATTTAGCTGAACTAAGGAGCAAAAATCCTGCATCAGTATCTCTAGCCTATATTGTAGTGCAGTGATTCCTAAACATGTGATGCTGGCTGCATAGGGAGCCCTGGAAAAGCTTGCTGGAAAAGAACCTCCAAGTAAACACAGGGATTCTTATTCTGTGGTTCAGTTACGGGGCTCAAGAGTCCATGTTGTGAGGCCAGGCACAGTGGCTCACACCTGAAATCTCAGCACTTTTGGAAGCCAAGGTGGGAGGACCACTTGAGACCAGGAGTTCGAGACCAGCCTGGGCAATAGTGAGACTCCGTTCCTACAACAGTTTTAAAAATTAGCCAGGCATGGGGGTGCATACCTGTAGTTCCAGCTACTCGTGAGACTGAGGTGGGAGGATCACTTGAGACCAGAAGGCAGAGGCTGCAGTGAGCTATGATCATGTCATTGCACTCCAGCCTGAGCAACAACAGGGCAAGACCCTGTCGCTAAAAAAAAAAAAAATTTTAAATAAAAAATCAAACATTATAATTTATTAAGATCAAATAAAGTAACACGATCCTAATTTTAGCTGGACTCCTGGCTGCCTAGAATACAGACTGAATATTCCAGTCTTCCTTGAAGCAATAAGTATTCTCATAACTAAGTTCTGACCAATGAAAATGAAATGGAAGTGGAAGTACCGTGTGGCTGCTTAAGACACCACCTTCAAAGCCAGCTCATTCTGGCCCTTCCCCCTGCCCTGCTGTTCATCACTCACCCCGTCAGGCTAGCTGAGGATGTGATGGCCAGGACTGGGGAAGGTATGTTGAACCTTCAGTTGCCACATTAGGAAGATAGAGAAGGCAAACAAGGAACCTGTGTACTCCTTTTCCTTGAAAGAAAAATAAATTCTGCTTGCTTACACCATTCTTATTTTGGGTTTTCCATCTTGGGCTGGATCAAATCCTAACTAAAGACATAAGTTTTTATACCAATAGTTTCTATCAAGACGTTAGAAAATGTTTTCTTATTGAATTTTCTTGCTCTCCAAAAAGAAAACTTAATTTTTTCTTGCTTCTGCAGATGTACAGATTATCCAAGATGGCAACACATAACAATTTGATCAGCAAAGTTCATGAATAAATTTTTTTATCAGTTCTCTAATGTCAGTAGGTTGGAGAAAAGCAAGAACAGAGAGTGATCTCCTTTCCCTTACTTTCCCCATTTATTTCCTCTTGTAACTCAAAATTGATGGTATCAAGTTTTAAGGGTCTGTTACATTATTTCGTGCCATGGTTATCTTTCCCCTCTCCCTTAATCCTAAAAGATACTGATAAGACATGAGTTTCAGAGAATCCATATAGAATCTGTACGTAAAGATACATGGTAGGATCAAAGAAAAGCTATTCCGGGAGTCAGAAATCCTGCATGTTTATCCCAGCACTATTGCAGATAACTTAGATGGCCTTGTTATAACAGTCATGTACCTCTTAGAGCCCAGTTTCCTTAGCTGTAAACGAAAGGATTAAATTAGATCTTCAGGTGCCCTCCTAACTCTACTATTCTATGGCCCTAAAACGATACCTCTTAAAATGTCTGAAAGTACTCCAAATTAATACTTGCAATACCAACCAAGCTTATTTCAATTGAGCACATCTATATTCAAGGATAAGATACTATTTTATACTATTGCACCCTAAGAATACTTCTCCATTGCTATAGTACTAAATTGATATTCATTATTACCAGTAAGAACAAAACTTGGGGGAAATTAAGGACCATAATGTCTTTGAAAGGAATTTACTGGATACTGAATGTTTTAGAACAAGTTTCCAAATCTTAAATTGATAAACAGAGAGCAACAACTTGATGAAGAAGTGCTGTTCTCTTTCAGTGTATAAACCCTGTAAGATAAAAGTTGTTAAATACAATTTAATTCACTTTGGAGTACAGTTAAATAGATATGATGGATGGCAGGTTATCTTGATCTTTCTCATCGGTTAAATTATGATAGATGAGGGATGTTTGCTGCTGAATTTCCAGGCAGAGTCTGTGTTTGAATTCCCTGTCTTTATCAAGAGCTTCCAATCAACAATTGTTCTAAATCCATCTCCATCAGATCAATGTGACACTCTGCAATTATGATAAAGGGGAAGGCCAGAAACCTTACAGAATAAGTCCCTCGGTATTGTGTGTGATATGTAGTGCAATCAACATGTCAGGGAAACAAAACTGTCTCAACAAATCTGCAGTATTTTGGACTTTGAAGTAAGCTTTTTAATCACCCCTCTCCTCAGTGAAGGAAAAATGTTTCTGGATCCATAATTACTTGCCCTTAGGGAAAGAATTTACTATGAGGCACTGGTATAGAAATTTCATACTTCATGTTTCTGAGCAATACAATCACAGATAAATGACTTTTAATTACCTACCTATTCTAAATTCGAATGAAGAGTGATACAGACGAGCTAAACTGCGGATAATCCAAGAATAATCATTTGGCCTTTAGGTAACAATACAGGTGTCTGTTGAGCGCTGAGTGCATTCAGTGCATTTATGTTTCTAATTATGTGTAGTTTAAGGTAATATGGACACTTCTCTGCTGCCTCATGAAAACACTAATTCATAACTTGAGGAGGAACCATAGGAACTCTAAAAGTAAAGGAAGACATCCTTAGGGGTAACATAGAAATGACTGGCCATTAAATATTCAAACAGTGTCAGACAACAATTTATGCACCAAATTTCTAAATAAATAAGCATCCAGTATGTAACAGAGAAAAAGTGAAGGTGACATAGTTCATTTTCAGCATCAATCATCCTATGGTGACATCCTCGTGAACCCGGGAGGCGGAGCTTGCAGTGAGCCGAGATTGCGCCATTGCACTCCAGCCTGGGCGACAGAGCAAGACTCCGTCTCAAAAAAAAAAAAAAAAAAAATCTAGAATTAAAGATTCGTTAATGTTATCATGCATTTTAGTATGTTTAGAGGCCACTTTCATTTACAAGGGTCCATTTTGGCCCTTATAAAACTGGTTTTATTACATAAGTGCCAAATGTTAATCATAACAGAACCCAAGGACAGTGTTACAGTGAGGCTGTAGGTGTAACAGATTCAGAGCCAAAGCAGAATTTTTTCCATAAATATTTGATACTTGAAAGGTATTTCATATAAGCCTGAAAGTATATGTAGAGTATATTTTCAATCATGAATACACTAGAGACAACTTCAACAACACGGAATGTACAAAAGCTTTAATTCATTATTTTATCATTAAGATAAAAATGAGACTAAGATTTAAATTTATGTTGGCTTTAGATGGTTCTATATAATTAGTTTTTTTAATCCTTCAAGTTAAAAGTATCCTAAAAAATAGACGTAACTGAGGATAATAACTGAGGTAATAAATTCAACTGTGTGCTTTGAAATGATAAGGACAAAATACCTACCAGTGGCTCCAGAACTGACAATATGGCAAGTAAAGCTAAGAGCCCCAAGGCCATTTTTACTTGCACTACTTAAATGAATGTTACCATTTCCATTTGACATCAACTCTACCTTGATTATATTCTTCTAAGTCTTTTGTACTGTTTTTTTTTCAGCCGTATTATAAAATAAATGCTACTTTAAATACAATGGAAGTTCTGTCTGTAGCAGAAAATTTAAAAAGCCAGGAACAGATAATATTCCACTCAAAGACCAGCCTAAGGCATGATTGTATAATCTATCTTGAGAAGATCATCTATTTCACTACCCAGAGGGGGTTCCACAAGCCCTGAATCAGGGTCACACAACACCTGTGCCAAATCCTTGGGGAAAATAAAGTTAAGCCATAAGTGAGGACCATTTCTTTATTACCTTGATGTACAACAAAGGCCAAGCCATTCCATTCAGGAACACCTCCCATAAAAAGTTGGAGGGGGCCAGTGTGGGCTCACATCTATAATCCTAGCATTTTCAGAGGCTAAGGCAGGAGGACATTTGAGCCCACGACTTTGAGACCAGCCTGGGTAACAAAGCTAGATCCTGTCTCTATAGAAAATTTAAAAATTAACCCAGTGTGATGGTGCACAACTGTTGTCCCAGCTACTCAGGAGGCTGAGGCAGGAGGATTGCTTGAGGCCAGGAATTCAAGACTGCAGCCTGTACTCTAGCCTTGACAATAGAGAGAAATTGCATCTCAAAAAAAAAAAAAAAAAAAAAAAAGGTTGGAGGAATATTAATTTTCAAAAAAAAGTAATAGCTAGATTCTTGATGATCTTTCATTTTAATTATAAAACTACATTTACATTGAAGTAGAGTTTACAAATAGTCTAGGACACAGATTAATTATTTCTGTTCCTATCAATTACAATAGAGAAATGCTGCTGATAGAGGCAGGAGGCAGACAAATGCCTAGGCAGATAGGGAAGGGTCCCTGGTGAAATCTCACCTTCAAGCCTAAAACAGCCTGAAGGCTGGAAGACCGGACTGCTGGTCTCAGATGAAACCCATGACCCAAAGGGAGAACGTCTGCCCCAGTTTGCCTGCCCTTTCCTAGCTGATTCTTTCTGAATAATGCCTTTTAACCAATGGAATGTTGTCTTTTCCAATACTACCTATGGCTTGCCTGGGCATGCCCACATGTGCACTGAGGGAACTGGGTAGAGCCACCAGGAATTTGCGCCTTATGCAGGGGAGGAGCATGGCCTCTTCCGCTCATGTATGGTGGCTCTGGTATTCAATTTGTGAGGTGGAAACCTTCTTGCAGGACCCTTTTCTTTGCTGAGAGCTTTCCTTTAGGTTAGTAAATTCCACTCTCCTCACCCTTCAATGTGTACATGTGCCTAATTCTTCCCAGTCATGAGATAAGAACCCAGATTTAGCTGAACTAAGGAGTCAAAATCCTGCATCACTGCTATTTTGGATTTTAAATCATTACACAAAACCAGAATTAAATATACTGAAATACTGTAAGTATGAATCAGAAGTCACATGATTAAATAACAAATATCTGAGTTACTTATAATTCCCTGTTACAGCACAAAATAAGTAAAACTTGAAGAATTTGGGGAAGCCTTCAAAGAATAGGCCAGAGACCAGAGACAAGAAGATTTGGGTCCCAATCCCAAATTTGTAATTCATACTTACTGATTCTGTGACCTTGAGCAAATTACCTTAAACTGTGATGCCCTTGATTTTAGTGCCTGTAACAGAAATGATTATAAAACTACAGTTCCATTTTGGGGATTACATGAGATAACATTTGTAAAGCACCTGGCCTAGTGCCTGGCACACAGGAGATGATCCCAAGTATTAGATGTTTTTCAAACACTTAACATAATTCTTTGGGATTAAATTTCTCACATTTGGACTTGCTGCAAAATTGCAAACGTTTAACACAGCACACAGGAAAACCTATTTATCCATTCTCAAGTTATTCCAGAAATAAAAGCCAAACACATATTCACTTTCCCACATCCAAATTTGGGAGAAAAGATAATTTGGCTGTTTATTTCAACTTTTATGTCTGCAAAACAGCTTTCCAACATAAATCCAAATTTGACAAGCCATTGGCTTGCCACAAAAAAAAATCAGTTACTTGGCTGTCTCTCAAAAGATTTTACTAAATACAGCTGTGAAACTTAATGACAAAAAAAAGTGGGAATGCACAACTAAGCAAAAATTTATCTGAGTATATACCCTTAAAATCATTAATGATTAATACTAGAGACATATTTTCCTTATAAGCCAAAATAATTCAATGAAGAAATAAAGCAGCCTTTCAAGGTTAAAGGCATCTGCTTGATGAAAAAATAAACTGAAAATATAATGCATGTGTACACAAAAAACTGACCTTTTCTCCTAAGGATCTTGGCAGATAACAAAATTAGAGGTGAAAGAAGCTGGTCTCATGGGTTACTCAGTTGTGGTCCCTCCATTCAAGAGCCCCGTCTTACAATATCCCTGTTAGTCACCCAGCCTCTACTTAAATAATGTTAGTGACAGGGAAGTCATTACTTTTCAAGTCACCCATTCCATTTTTCACAGCTCTAATTGACAGGAAGTACTTCATTAAAAATAAAACCACCAAGAAACTTCAAAGAACAACAAAACAATAGAAGTTTGTCTTACCACTGAATTATATAAAATTAGTTAACTAAAAAGCCCAGGTCTTTTTCTATGAACTGCTGTCAAGGCTGATACCCTCTATTTTTCACTTACGCACTTTCTCTGACTTTGATCTATTATTCCATGGAATATAACAACAGTTCATTGATTTGCAAAATAATAACAGAGTTGCACTAAAAAAGTCATGAAAATCTTAAGTTGAATAAATAGAAAAGCAGTGTCAAGTTCAAAGGAGCTGATACCCTCAGCGTACCCAAAATAGGGAAGTCACATTAGAGTCCAATTTGGAACACCATTCTGCAATAAGGCACAATGGTATATCAACAGACTTCCAAAGAATGGTCATTCTCACTCTTGAGAGATTGAGAAATGGCAAAATATGAGACTCAACTGAGGAACTAAGCATATTTAGTTTGGTTAGCAGTTGAGAAGGGAGGTAAAGATACATCATTCATTTATTCATAAACCTCTGCTGAAGACCTTCTGGGTACCAGAAGTGTGCAAGTAAAAGATTAGTAATCCTTCTATAATAGCTTAAAAAATTAAATACAAAATGATACTATCAACAACCCACAGGATAGGAGAATGTATTTGTAAATCATATTATCTGATAAGCGACTTTTAACCAGAACCTATAAAGAAATCTTAAAACTCAGTAAGAAATGACCCAATTAAAAATGAGCAAAGGATCTGAAAAGATCTGAAAACGTTTTTGAAAGAAGATATGTAAATGACCACCATGAACAATAAAAGATGCTCATCATTAGTCGTTAGAGAAATGTAACTCAAATCCACAAGTACCACAGAAGCAGAATATTTCCCTGACCCCTTCGCAGGTAGAAACTGGAGTGCACGAGTGCTGGCAGGGGCGAATTCTACTCACCGACTCTCCAGCCCTCGCAGGAGGAGGAGCGCATGTGAACAGGTGCAGGAGCTGGGGCAAGCGCTTTGGGGGACTAGCAAGAGCAAACTCTGTACCGGCCATGCAGCAGGGTTTAGGGTACAGTGCCTGTGACCTGAAGCCCCAGAGGAAGTGTAACAGTGCCCTTTCAGCTTTGCTGTCTGTGGATGGCTTAAGTGTTAACAGCTCAGTGGACGGTCAGTGTGACAACCGTTTGCACCCACACTTGTGGCACCCAAGTTCTTCTCTGGCGTCCAGGAGGAATGAGGTCACACGAACGAACTGAAGGTGGTAAATGCAAGGGATTTTATTCCCGGTGAAAGTGGCTCTCAGCGGGAAGGGGAAAGGGACAGAGCGGGAAGGTAATCTTCCCTTGGAATCCGGCCGTCCTGGCCAGAATCCTCTCCAAAGCAACACCATCAAACTGCCCCTCCGAGGTTAAGCTGCTTCTTTCCGACATCCAATCATAGTCTCGGATGTCCAGCTGCTTCTCCCCTCTCTGCTGGCAGAGCTCTGGGGTTTTCATAGGCACAGGATAACGGGTGGGGGCAGGGCCCTGGGTGGTTTTGGGAAAGGCAACATTGGAGCAGAAAACAGGGACGTAAGTTCTCACTTTGGGCTGCAGTTCCAGGCTCTTCGGCTTGAGGATAGGGACTTCACCAGGGACCCGCCCTTTTCTGCCCAGAATTTCCCTGCCTCCTGCCCCTATCACCACCTCATATCCATTGGGGTGGCTAGAACAAAAAATATGGACAATAACAAGCACTGGCAAAAATATGGAGGACTGGGAATGCTCATCTATTAAGTCAGTGAACTGTACGATGTGTGGATTATATCTCAAAAAAGTTGCCTTACAAAAGGACCCCCCAAAAATGATACTCTGTACAATTTCAGTAGGGAGACCCAAACATCAATGCTTAGAAGAATGAGAAAATGAGATTTAGGGACAGGATAAATATGACAGTCCATCATTTAGATGTCCATCATTTAGATGTGGTGAATAACCAGAATGAACTGTGTCACTACTGAAGACCCTTTGTCTCTGCCAGTTCAGGAGGAAGTTGAATCAAGTTTCTGAACTAGCTGCCATAGATGGAATGCAAATAAAGCATTTGCATCTGTTGAGTCCTAGGGTCAAATACAATTAGAAAATACTACCCGTCTACGTAACTGGTATGTGTTATAAAGACAAAGAGCCTGAACATTTTAATACAACACTTATTTTTCAATAAAGGGAACAACACTACTATAAGAGTAATCTGTTTAAAACTAAAATTATGAGTCAGAGTCCCACTGCCCTACACATTTTAAAGTTTATTTTGAATATATGAATATACCCGGAACAGCCACCAAATCTTTAATACTACTTTCTTAATCTCTGCTAATCACTCTGCTACAGCCTTCCTGCTAAATGTATTCCAGTGTATGTCCTCTGACCACTGGGAATTGTATCCATCTTATGTACCCATAATGGGGTTAAAACAATAATAACAGGTTCACAGCTAGATTCTGAAAAAATCTTTTCAGGCAAGGTCAAGTAATCGATCTTACGGAAAACCAGTGTTGTAGGGATAATGCTGCGTACCAGCAACCTACAGGTGTGCTAATGGTTTAAATGAATCCACCTTCTTTTTAAGACAGTTACTACTTGTCAAGAGCCAGATTTTCTTGTAGGTTTGGTGTAATTTAACTCAGGTTTCACTAGGTCCATGTTGCTGTAAATTTTTTATTTTTAAATGAGAAGTGAAGAAAAAATGGTTAAAGTCACACTTTTTCAACAACAGAAACGATCATGATTGTCTTTGTGTCAGTAACAGATGAAAAAGAAAACACATAAGAAGAAAGAAGCTTTGTAAATATCACACCAGTGTATACAAGAATTTTGAGAAAAAATTAGAAAAGTGTTACTACTTTCCATTCAACAAATGTACTAAGTGACAACTATATGCAAGACACAACACCTGACCCTTGAGAATCACACTTTTTGTCCTCCAGGAATTTACATCTCACATTAAAAAAAAAAAAAAAAAAAAAAGGAAATTACTAGAGAGTACATAGAAGATATGTGAGTTAAGTTTCCAGAAATGGTAAATCATTGGGAATTCAGAGCAGGTCACTTTTAGAGGGTGTTGGGAGCAGGGCCTGGAGGCACAGAACACTAATTTCAACTTCAATCACTGAAAGATATTTGTAAGAAAGCTTCAGAAGCAGAACTTGTAACAAGGAAAAGAGTGCAAGTTGCTTATTAGGGAAACGCAGGGAGTATAGGAAGGCGAGGAGGTAACACAGGAGGAAAAGGCAGACAAAAAGGGTGCTCTCCTAGCCTGCGCCCCTAGGGGACAGGGCCTCAGAATCCCGAAGGGAAACACTGGAAGTGGCACAAGGAACATGCCTCAAAATCATGCCTCCTGAGGAATAACAGCAACAGGAGAGCCACTGGTTGAGAGCTTCTCCCAGAGAATGTGAATTCCAGCCTACAAGCTGGTGGGCAAAGGAAACTTACACGGTTCTAGCATGAAAATTCACCCCGGAACATAGAAAGATCCAGAGCACAGAGGGAAGGGGTGGGCACTGACAGTCAGTGGAGGTCTCATTCTTAGACATTGCCAAATCTCTCTCCATGGAGTGGGACCCTCGGGCACTCACACCAGCCAGGTACGTAAGGGCTCTTTTTGCCCTTGTCTTTACCAAGAGAATTCATCAAGATTTTAAATGTTTTCTGATCTATTAGGTTAATGGTATCTACTGACTCCATGTTAGAAAAAGCTTGCTTGCTTGAATGTAATTATTGTTTTGCGTGAGTTTGTAGATTATTCATCTAATACAGCCTCAGGAAAACAGGATGTTCAAGAAAGATAAAAGAAAATACCAGCAGCTCTAGGAATGGGCCAACCAGCCTGATAAGAATAGCCTGTAGGAGGCCACAAGACTTCCACCAAGAAAAAGCAATGATTAACAGCCACCTGATACTATGCATGTTCACAAGAATGCTTTGATCATCATTTCCCCTATTTCCCTTAAAAATTCCTGATATAGATTCACATCTCAGAAAGGTGGTCTTCAAATGCTAGTTCACTGACTTCCTGGAGTTGCTGGCTTCTTGGAAAAAAAAAAAACTAACTTTCCATTCACCAAAACTTGTCTCTCGAGTTTTTGGTTTTCAAGTGGCTCAGACCTGAGTTTAGTTACATAGTGCCATTTGAATTTGCACTTCTCCTATTATAAGTGAACTTGAACATCTTCTCATAGGTCTAAAAGCCATTTGCGTACCGATTTACATGAACTCTCTGTCCCTGTTTTATCCCTTTGTCTCTTAAGTTTCTCCTGTGTTCTCTGACTTTTAAGAATCCTTTAATATTAGGTAGATTATCCCTTTATATATGATGTGTTGTAAACATTTATTCCCAGTTTATGATTTGTCTTTTGGTTTTGCTTATGGTAGTTTTCTTCATGCAACTTTTTCTTTAAAGTTTTTATGTTGCTACTGGCAAACTTGTCAATCTTTTATTTCATCTTGGTTTTGAGTTATAGAAAGGCTTTCTGTATATCCAATTTATAAGTGAATTTACCCACGTTTTATTTTAGTATTTATCTGGCTTCACTTTTTTTCTTGATTTTTCTTTTTTTTCTACAATTAGATGTCTGACCCATCTGGAGTTTATGATGGTGTACGGTGTACAGTATGTGTCCTACTTCATATTTACCAAATGATTATCTAGGTGTTCCAACACAACTTATTAAAAGTCTATCTTTTCAAATAAAAAGAAATGGGCCATCAAGCCACCAAAAAACACAGAAGAACCTTAAATGCTTATTGCTCAGTGAAAGAAGTCAATCTGAAAAGACTATACACTGTATGATTCCAACAATACGACATTGTGGAAAAGCCAAAACTATGGAGACAGAAAGCAGATTAGTGGTTGCCAGGGATTAGTGGGACAAAAGGGTGAATAAGCAGAGCACAGAAGATTTTTAGAGCAGTAAAACTTGTTTTAGGTCTGATACTGTAATGCTAGACACATGTCCTTACATACTTGTCAAACCCCATAGCATATACAATACAAACAGTGAATCCTAATGTAAACTATGGACCTTCATTAACAGTAATCTCTCAATATTGCCTATGCAATTACAACAAATACACTACACAAATTCAAGATTTTAAGAATAAAGGAAAACTGGTGGGGAGAAGGAATATATAGGAACTCTATACATTTCATTCAATTATTTCTGTAAACTTGAAACTTCTTAAAAAATAAAATCAAACTAAAACAATGAAGTACTGGCATAAACACAGACAGAGTAATGAAACAATAGGGAGCCCAGAAGTAAACCCTGGCATATATGATTGAGTAATTTCTGACAAGGGTGTCAAAAACATTCAGTGGTAAAAGAACAGTCTTTTCAACAAATGGTACTGAATAAACTGGATATCCACACGCAAAAACAATGAATTTTCACTCTTGCCTTATATCATAATCAAAAATTAACTCAAAATGTATCAAAGACCCAAATGAAAGAGCTGAAACTGTATCACTCATCATGACATTGGATTTGGCATTGATTTCTTGGCTATGACACTAAAATCACTGGTAACAATAATAAAAATAGATAAAATGGATTACATCAAAATGCAAAACTTCTTTGTATCAAAGGTCACAATCAACAAAGTGAAAAGGCAACCCATAGAATGAGAGAAAATACTTACAAATCATGTATCTAATAAAGAGTTAATATACAGAACATATGAAGAAGTCCTAAAGATCAACAAAAACAAAAAGTCCAATTATAAAATAGCCAAAGGACTTGAATAGACATTCCTACAAAGAAGGTATACAAATGGCCAAAAAGAATATAAAAAGATGCCCAACATCATTAATCATTAGGGAAACACAAATCAAAACCCAGTCAGATATCACCTCATGCCCACTGGAATAGCTAACATCAAAAAAAAAAAAAAAAAAAGAAAAAGAAAATAATAAGTGTTGATGATGATGTGGAGAAATCGGGAACCCTTTTACACTATTGGTGAGAATGTAAAATACTGTAGTCTCTGTGGTAAAGAGTATGGAAGTCCCTCAAAAAGTTTAAAATAGAGTTACCCTATGATCCTGCATTTCATTTGAGTATATATCAAAAAGAATTCAAAGCAGGGTCCTGAGAAATCTGTATACCCATGTTCATTGCAGAATCATTCATCACAGCCAAAAAGTAGAAGCAATCCAGAGTCTACTGATAAATAAATAGACAAAATGTGGTACATACACATACAATGGAACATTATTCAGCCTTACAAAGGAAGGAAATTCTGACATGCCACATGCATGAACCTTAAGGACATTACCCTAAGTGAAATAAGCCAGTCACAAAAAGATAAATATTGTATGATTCTCCTTATATGGGATACCTAGAGTAGTCAAAATGAGAGGCACAAAGTAGAATGACAGTTTCTGGTGGCTGGGGAATGGGGAGGTGCTGGGAGTTAGTTAATGGGTACAGACTCAGGTTAGCAAGGTGAAAAGAGTTCTGGAGAATGGTTGCACAACAATATGACAAAACACTAGTGAACTGTATACCTTAAAAAATAGTTCAGATGGCAAATTTTATGTAGTATGGATTTTACCACAATCAAACATAGTCTATTAATTTTTTTTAAGTCTATCATTTCCCACTGATTTGAGAAGCCACTTTTATCACAGTGAATTTCCATGTGTTCTTGGGTCTATGTCCTGATGTTTTTTCTCTGATGACCAATTCGTATGCTAGCACCCACTATTTCATTACAGAGGCTCTAGAGTGTGGATATTGGAAAAAGCAAATTCCCCACTACTCTTCTACTGTCAGGTTTTCCTATTTTTGTATGTTTATTTTATATGTGGATATTAGAATCAAATCATCAAGCTCAAAGTAAAACTTTGTCACTTTTATTAGTATTGAATTAAATTTATTAATTTGAAGATAGCTGATATCTTTATGATGATGAGTCGTCCTATCAAAGAACAAATTATAACTATCCGTTTGTTCAAGTCTACTTGTGGGCCCTCCAGAAGAAGTTTAAGGGTCTTCTTAATTTTTTAAGAGACGGGGTCTTGCTATCTCACCCAGGTAGACTCAAACTCTTGTGATCAAGAGATCCTCCTACCTCAGTCTAACGAGTAGCTTGGGACTACAGATACACACCACTACACCTGGCTTTTGACTTTTGTATGTTAATTTTATATTCTGCTATCTTATTTGAATTATTTTACTGTGTTTGTTCTCTCATTGATTGTTTGGATTTTCTAGGTATCATCTGTAAAGAGGTAGTTTCACTTTCTTATGTGTAATTCTTAAGCCTCTATTTTTCCTTGTTTGATTTCATTGGCTATTATCTCCAATGTAATATTAAACAGCAATGAACATAGTGGGATCCTTGTCTTGTTTGGAAACTTAGTAGGAATGCCTCTCTTATTTCACCATTAAGTATTATGCTGACCTTATCTGTAGTCTAAATGTTTTATCTACATCTAATGAGTTGTTTAACAATTACTATTTTATTAAGTGTGTTTTTTATTTTTTTTTTTGTTTTTGTATTCTAAATTTAATGGTTTTTTGGGAACAGGTGGTGTTTAGTTACATGGGTAAGTTCTTCAGTGGTGATTTCTGAGATTTTGGTGCACTTGTCACCTGAGCAGTGTACACTGTAACCAATATGTCATCTTTTATCCCCCACACCTTCCCACCCATCCCTCCATGTCCCCAAAGTCCATTATATCAATCTCATGCCTCCTGATAGCTCCTACTTACAAGTTAGAACATACAGTATTTGATTTTCCATTCCTGAGTTACTTCACTTAGAATAATGGCTGCCAACTCCAAATTGCTGCAAAGGCCATTATTTCATTCCATTTTATGGCTGAGTTGTATTCCCAGTGTATACATAGCACATTTTCTTTATCTACTCATTGGTTGATGGGCATTTATATTGGTTCTGTATTTTTACAGTCGCAAATTATGCTGCTATAAACACGCATGTGCAAGTGTCTTTTCATATAATGACTTCTTTTCCATTGGATAAATACCCAGTAGTGAGACTGCTGGATCAAATGGTAGTTCTACTTTTAGTTCTTTAGAGAATCTCCATACTGTTTTCCATAGCGGTTGTACTAGTTTACATTCCCACAAGCAGCATAAAAGAATTCCCTTTTTATCACAACCCTACCAACATCTATTATTTTTTAATTTTTTAAATTATGGCCATTCATATATCTCATTATGGTTTTAATTTGCATTTCTCTGATAAGTAGTGAGGTTGAGCATTTTTTCATATGTTTGTTCATTGTTTGTATATCTTCTTTTAAGAATCATCTATTCTTGTCCTTTGCCCAGTTTTTGATGGAATTATTTCTTTCTGGCTGATTTGTTGGAGTTCCTTGTAGATTCTGGATATTAGTCCTTTGTCAGATGCACAGTTTGCAAATATTTTCTCCCATTCTGTGGGTTGTCTGTTTACTCTGCTGATTTTTTCTCTTGCTGTGCAGAAGCTTTTTAGTTTAATTAGGTCCCATTTGTTTATTTTTGTTTTTGTTGCATTTGCTTTTGAGTTGTTAGTCATAAATTCTTTGCTGAAGCCAATGTCTAGAAGAGTTTTTCTGCTGTTATTTTCCAGAATGCTTATGGTTTCAGGTCTTGGATTTAAGTCTTTGATCCATGTTGAGTTGATTTTTAAATAAGGTGAAAGATGAGGATCCACTTTCATTTTTCTACATGTGGCTTACCAGTTATCCCAGCACCATTTATTGAATAGGGTGTCCTTTCCCCACTTTATGTATTTATATGCTTTGTCAAAGCTCAGTTGGCTGTATTTGGCTTTATTTCTGAGTTCTCTATTATGTTTCATTGTTCTATGTGTCTATTTTTATACCAGTACCATTCTGTTTTGGTAACTAGAGACTTGTAGTATAATTTGAAGCATGGTGATGTGATGCCTCCAGATTTGTTCTTTTTGCTTAGTATTGCTTTGGCTATGCAGGCTCTTTTTTGGTTCCATACGAATTTAAAATTTTTTTTTCTAACTTCTGTGAAGAATGATGATGGTATTGAAACAGGATATTTCCCTGACCCCTTCATGAGACTCTCAACAGGGGTGCCTTGTGTACTCAGCCCACCACTCTCAACTCCTCAAGGGAGGGAGCACAAGCAAGCAGGTGCAAGAACTGGAGTGAACAAGCACTGGAAAGGGCTAGCCACTTCAGTGACGGTGGGATCAAACTCCACTCACTCAAGACTCACTGTGTTCCACTCCTTGCAGGAGGGAGCACACAGGTGAGTGGGTGCTGGAACCAGCTAGACGCTTTAGCACAGGCAGGAGCAAACTCCATGAAGCCCCACAGCAGCATCCAAGCAGGATTGCCTGCAACTCCTGAAGCCCCAGAGGCTTCAGTGCTCTTTTAACGCTGCTGTCCACAGATGGCTTAACGGTTCAGTGGGCCCTTTGCCTTTTCACGTGAGGCAGCTGCCCTCTGCCAGTAAAGGCAATGAACTAGTGTGACAGCATTTTGTATCTACAATAATGGATCCTGAGCTTTTGTCCAGTGTCCAAGAAAAACGAGATCACATGAATGAACTGAAGCATGGTAACTCTGGGGGATTTTACTGCTGATGAAAGTGGCTCTCCGCAGGAAGGGGAGCCAAAAAGGGGATGGGGCAGGTAGGTAATCTTTCCCTGAAGTCCAGCCGTCTCTGATCTGATTCTTCTCCGAAGTTACGCCATCAAGCTGTCCCTCTGAAGTCAAGCTGCTTCTCTCCAACATCCAGCCATAGTCCCATCTACCAGCTGAGTCTGGGGTTTTTACAGGCAGAGGATGGGGTGGGGTGAGGCCATGGGTGTTTTAGGAAAAGGCAACATTCAAGCAGGAAAATAGGGATGTAAGTCCTCACAGTTTCAGGCTTTTCAACTTGAGAGTGGGGTTTCACCAGAAACCCCATCCCTTTTCTGCCTAGAATTTCTTTGCTAGCATCCCTATCAGTATTTTTTTAATATAAAATGTTTACAATTGTTTTTGAAAACATTTCAAAAACAATTTTTGAGCACGTTTAATTCCCACTTAGAGTGAGAACATGCGGTGTTTGGTTTTCTCTTCCTGGGTTAGTTTGCTGAGAATGATGGTTTCTAGCTTCGTCCATGGCCCTGCAAAGTACATGAACTCATCCTTTCTTATGGCTGCATAGTATTCCATGGTGTATATGTGCCACATTTTCTTTATCCAGTCTATCACTGATGGGCATTTGGGTTGGTTCCAAGTCTTTGCTATTGTGAACAGTGCTGCAATAAACATACAGGTGCATGTGTCTTTATAGTAGAATGATTTATAATCCTTTGGGTATATACCCAGTAATGGGATTGCTGGGTCAAATGGTATTTCTAGTTTCTAGGAATTGCCACACTGTCTTCCACAATGGTTGAACTAATTTACACTCCCATCAACAGTGTAAAAGCATTCCTATTTCTCCACATTCTCTCCAGCATCTGTTATTTCCTGACTTTTTAATGATTGCCATTCTAACTGGTGTGAGATGGTATCTCATTGTGGTTTTGATTTGCATTTCTCTAATGACCACTGATGATGAGTGTTTTTCATGTTTGTTGGCTGCATAAATATCTTGTATTGAGAAGTGTCTGTTCATATCCTTTTCCCACTTTTTGATGGGGCTGTTTTGGTCTTATAAATTTGTTTAAGTACTTTGTAGATTCTGGATATTAGCCCTTTGTCAGATGGATAGATTGCAAAAATTTTCTCCCATTCTGGAGGTTGCATGTTCAGTCTGATAGTTTCTTTTGTTGTGCAGAAGCTCTTTAGTTTAATTAGATCCCATTTGTCAATGTTGGCTTTTGTTGCCATTGCTTTTGGTGTTTTACTCATGAAGTCTCTCTGCCCATGCCTATGTCCTGAATGATATTGCTTAGGTTTTCCTCTAGGGTTTTTACAGTTTTAGGTCTGAGGTTTAAGTCTTTAATCCATCTTGAGTTAATTTTTGTAAAAGTTTTTCTACATATGGCTAGCCAGTTTTCCCAGCACCATTTATTAAATAGGGAATCTTTTCCCCATTGCTTGTTTTTCTTGGGTTTGTCAAAGTCCAGATGGTTGTAGATGTGTGGAGTGATTTCTGAGGCCTCTGTTCTGTTCCACTGGTCTATATATCTGTTTTGGTACCAGTACTATGCTGTTTTGGTTACTGTAGTCTTGTAGTATAGATTGAAGTCAGGTAGCGTGATCCCTCCAGCTTTGTTCTTTTTGCTTACGATTGTCTTGACTATACGGACTATTTCTGGTTCCATATGAAATTTAAAGTAGCTTTTTCTAATTCTCTGAAGAAAGTCAATAGTAGCTTGATGGGGATAGCAGTGAATCTATAAATTACTTTGGGCAGTATGGCCATTTTCATGATATTGGTTCTTCTTCCTGTCCATGAACATGGAATGTTTTTCCATTTGTTTGTCTTCTCTCTCATTTCCTTCAACAGTGGTTTGTAGTTCTCCTTGAAGAGATCCTTCACATCCCTTGTAAGTTATATTCTCAGGTATTTTATTTTCTTTGTAGTAATTGTGAATGTGAGTTCATTCATGGTTTGGCTCTCCGTTGGTCTATTATTGGTGTATAGAAATGCTTGTGATTTTTGCACATTGATTTTGTATCTTGAGACTTTCCTGAAGTTGCTTATCAGCTTAAGGAGATTTTGGGTTGAGACGATGGGGTTTTCTAAATATACAATCATGTCATCTGCAAACAGAGACAATCTGACTTCCTCTCTTCCTATTTGAATACACTTTATTTCTTTCTCTTGCCTGATTGCCCTGCCCAGCATTTCCAATACTATGTTGAATAGGAGTAGTGAGAGAGGGCATTCTTGTCCTGTGCCAGTTTTCAAAGGGAATGCTTCCAGCTTTTGCCTATTCAGTATGATATTGGCTGTGGGTTTGTCATAAATAGCTCTTATTATTTTGAATTACTTTCCATCAATACCTAGTTTAGTAAGAGTTTTTAGCATGAAGGGTGTTGAATTTTGTCAAAAGCCTCTTCTGGATCTATTGACATAATCCACTGGTTTTGTCATTGGTTTTGTTTATGTGATGGATTACATTTATTGATTCGTGTATGTTGAACCAGCCTTGCATCCCATGGATGAAGCCGACTTGATTGTGGTGGGTAAGCTTTTTGATGTGTTGCTGGATTCGGTCTGTCATTATTTTATTGAGGATTTTTGCATCGATGTTCATCAGGCATATTGGCCTGAAATTTTCTTTTTTTGTTGTGTCTCTGCCAGATTTTGGTATCAGGATGATGTCAGCCTCATAAAATGGGTTAGGGAGGATTCCCTCTTTTTTTATTGTTTGGAATAGTTTCAGAAGGAATGGTCTTTGTACCTCTCGTAGAATTCGGCTGTGAGTCTGTCTGGTCCTAGGCTTTTTTTGGTTGGTTGGCTATTAATTACTGCCTCAATTTCAGAACTTGTTATTGGTCTATTCAGGGATTCGACTTCTTGGGTTTAGTCTTGGGAGGGTGTATGTGTCCAGGAATTTGTCCATTTCTTCTAGATTTTCTCGTTTATTTGCATAGAGGTGTTTATAGTATTCTCTGATGGTAGTTTGTATCTCTGTGGGATCAGTGGTGATATCCCCTTTATCATTTTTATTGTGTCTATTTGATTCTTTTCTCTTTTCTTCTTTGTTAGTCTGGCTAGTAGTCTATCTATTTTGTTGATCTGTTCAAAAAACCATCTCCTGGATTCATTTATTTTTTTTGAGGGTTTTTTGTGTCTCTGTTTCCTTCAGTTCTACTCTGATCGTAGTTATTTCTTGTCTTCTACTAGCTTTTGAATTTATTTGCTCTTGCTTCTCCAGTTCTTTTAATTGTGATGTTAGGATGTCAGTTTTAGATCTTTCCTGCTTTCTCTTGTGAGCATTTAGTGCTATAAATTTCCCTCTAAACACTGCTTTAGTTGTGTCCCAGATATTCTGGTACACTGTGTCTTTGTTCTCCTTGGTTTCAATGAACTTATTTATTTCTGCCTTAATTTCGTTATGTACCCAGTAGTCACTCAGGAGGAGATTGTTCAGTTTCCATGTAGTTGTGCGATTTTGAGTGAGTTTCTTAATCCTGAGTTCTAATTTGATTGCACGTGGTCTGAGAGACTGTTATGATTTCCGTTCTTTTGCATTTGCTAAGGAGTGTTTTATTTCCAATTATGTGGTTAATTTTAGAGTAAGTGCAATGTGGCACTGAAAAGAATGTGTATTCTGTTGATTTGGGGGGAGAGTTCTGTAGATGTCTATTAGGTGCACTTGGTGCAGAGCTGAGTTCAAGTCCTGAATATCCTTGGTAATTTTCCATGTCATTGATCTAATATTGACAGTGGGGTGTTAAAGTCTCCCACTATTACTATGTGGGAGTCTAAGTCTCTTTGTAGGTCTCTAAGAACTTCCTTGATGAATCTGGGTGCTCCTGTGTTGGGGGCATATATATTTAGGATAGTTAGCTCTTCTTGTTGCATTGATATCTTTACTATCATGTAATGCCCTTGTCTCTTTTGATCTTTGTTGGTTTAAAGTCTGTTTTATCAGAGACTAGAATTGTGGCCCCTCCATTTTTTTTTTTTTTGCTTTCCATTTGCTTGGTAAACATTCCTCCATCCCTTTATTTTGAGCCTGTGTGTGTCTTTGCACATAAGATGGGTCTCCTGAATATAGCACATTGATGGGTCTTGACTCTATCCAATTTGTCAGTCTGTGTCTCTTAATTGGGGCATTTAACTTGTTTACATTTAAGGTTAATATTGTTATGTGTGAATTTGATCCTGCCATTATGATGCTAGCTGTGTTATTTTGCCCATTACTTGATGCAGTTTCTTCATAGTGTTGATGGTCTTTACAATTTGGTATGATTTGCAGTGGCTGGTGCTGGTTTTTCCTTTCCATGTTTAGTACTTCGTTCAGGAGCTCTCGTAAGGCAGGTCTGGTGGTAACAAAAATCTCTCAGCATTTGCTTGTTTGTAAAGAATTTTATTTATCCTTGAATTATGAAGCTTAGTTTGGCTAGATATGAAATTCTGGGTTGAAAATTCTTTTCTTAAGAATGTTGAATATTGGCCCCCACCGTCTTCTGGATTGAAACCCTGCAATCAGAGAGATCCACTGTTAGTCTGATGGGGTTCCCTTTGTGGGTAATGCGACCTTTCTCTCTGGCTTCCCTTAACATTTTATTCTTCATTTCAATCTTGGTGAATCTGACAATTGATGTGTCTTGGGGTTGCTCTTCTCAAGGTGTATCTTTGTGGTGTTCTCTGTATTTCCTGAATTTGATTGTTGGCCTGTCTTTCTAGGTTGGGGAAGTTCTCCTGGATAATATCCTGAAGTGTGTTTTCCAAGTTGGTTCCATTCTTCTTGTCACTTTCAGGTACACCAATCACAACATAGGTTTGGTCTTTTCACATAGTCCCATATTTCTTGGAAACTTGGTTCGTTCCTTTTCATTCTTTTTTCTCTAATCTTGTCTTCATGCTTTATTTCATTAAGTTGATCTTCAATCTCTGATACCCGTTCTTCTGCTTGATTGATTTGGCTATTGATACTTGTGTATGCTTCATGAAGTTCTTGTGCTGTGTTTTTCAGCTCCATAAGGTCATTTATGTTCTTCTCTAAACTGGTTATTCTACTTAGCAATTCCTCTAGCCTTTTTTCAAGATTCTTAGCTTCCTTGCATTGGGTTAGAACATGATCCTGTAGTTTGCAGGAGATTGTTATTACCCACCTTTTGAAGCCTACTTCTGTGAATTCATCAAACTCATTCTCCATCCAGTTTTGTTCCCTTGCCAGTAAGGAGTTGTGATCCTTTGAATGAGAAGAGGCATTCTGGTTTTTGCAATTTTCAGCCTTTTTGCTCCGATTTCTCCCCATCTTCATGAATTTATCTACCTTTGTTCTTTCATGTTGGTGACCTTCAGATGGGGTTTCTGAGTGGACGTCCTTTTCCTTGATGTTGATGCTTTTCTTTTCTGTTTGTTAGTTTTCTTTCTAACAGTCAAGCCCCTCTGCTGCAGGTCTGCTGGAGGTCCACTCCGGACCCTGTTTGCTTGGGTAACACCAGCGGAGGCTACAGAACAGCAAAGATAGCTGCCTGTTTTTTCCTCTGGAAGCTTTGTCCCAGACGGGCACCTGTCAGATGCCAGCCGGAGCTCTCCTGTATGAGGTGTCTGTTGGCCCCTGCTGGGAGGTATCTCCCAGTCAGGAGGTACAGGGGTCAGGGACCCACTTGTGGAGGCAGTCTGACCCTTAGTGGAGCTTGAATGCTGTGCTAGGAGATTTGCTGCTCTCTTCAGCGCCATCAGGAAGGAACGTTTAAGTCTCCTAAAGCTATGCCCACAGCCACCCCTTCCCCAAGGTGCTGAGTCCCAGAGAGATGGGGGTTTTATCTATAAGCCCCTGACTGGGGCTGCTGCCTTTTTTTCAGAGATGCCCTGCCCAGAGAGGAGGAATTTAAGGAGGCAGTCTGGCTACAGTGGCTTTGCAGAGCTGTGGAGGGCTCCGCCCCATTGGAACTTCCCCCAGGCTTTGTTACACACTGTGAGGGGAAAACCGCTTACTCAAACCTCAGTAATGGCAGACGCCGCTCCCCCCACCAAGTCCAGTGTCCCAGGTCAACTTCAGACTGCTCTCCTGGCAGCGAGAATTTCAAGCCAGTGGATCTTAGCTTGCTGGGCTCTGTGGGGGTGGGATCCACTGAACTAGACCACTTGGCTCCCTGGCTTCAGCCCCTTTTCCAGGGGAGTGAATGGTTCTGTCTCGCTGGCATTCCAAGCACCACTGTGGCATGAAAAAAATTCCTGCAGCTAGCTCGATGTCTGCCCAAATGGCTGCCCATTTTTGTCCTTGAAACCCAGGGCTCTGGTGGCATAGGCACCCAGGGAATATCCTGGTGTGTGGGTTGTGAAGACCATGAGAAAAGCATAGTATCTGGGCCAGAGTGCACCGTCCCTCACGGCACAGTCCTTCATGGCTTCCCTTGGCTAGGGGAGGGAGTTCCCTGACCCCTTGAGCTTCCCAGGTGAGGGAACGCCACACCCTGCTTCTGTCATGCACTATCTAACCAGTCCCAATGAGATGAGCCGGGTACCTCAGTTGGAAATGCAGAAATCACCCGCCTTCTGCATTGATCTTGCTGGGAGCTGCAGACTGGAGCTGTTACTATTTGGCCATCTTGAGAGATTCCCCCAGCCCACGTCAGCATTTTGATGAGAACTGAGTTGACTCTGTAGCTTGCTTTTGGCAGTATGGTCATTTTCACAACATTGGTTCTACCCATCCATGAGCATGGGTGTTTCCATTTGTTTGTGTCACTTATGATTTCTTCCAGCAATGTTTTGCAGTTTTCCTTGTAGAGATATTTCTTCTCCTTTGTTAAGTATAGTCCTATGTATTTTATTTTATTTTACTTTATTGGCAGCTGCTGTAAAAGGGATTGAGTTCTTGATGTTATTCTCAGCTTGATCATTGTTGGTATACAGCAGTGCCATTGATTTGTGTACACTGATTTTCGTATCTAGAAATTTTACTGAATTTGTTTATCAGATAAAGGAGTTTTTGGATGAATCTTTAGGGTTTTCTAGGTATATAATCATTTCATCAGCAAACAGCGGCAGTTTGGCTTCCTCTTTTCCAATTTGGATGCTTTTTTTTTTTTCTCTTGTTTAACTGCTCTGGCTAGGACTTCCATTACTGTGTTGAATAGGAGTGGCGAAAGTGGGCATCTTGTCTTGTTCCAGTTCTCAGGGGGAATGCTTTCAACTTTTCTCCATTCAGTATGATGTTGGCTGTGGCTTTTACATAGATGGCTTTTATTACTTTGAGTTATGTCCCTTCTATACCAGTTTTATGCAGGGTTTTATCATAAAGGGATGCCAGATTTTGTCAAATGCTTTTTCTACATCTATCGAGATGATCATATGATTTTTGTTTTTAATTCTGTTTATGTGATGTATCACATTTATTGACTTGTATATGTTAAGCCATCCCTGCATCCCTGGTATGAAACCCACTTGATCATGATGTATTATCTTTTTGATACACTGTTGGATTTGGATAGCTGGTATTTTGTTGAGAATTTTTGCATCTGTGTTCATCAGGGATACTGGTCTGTAGCTTTTTTTTTTTTTGTTATATTCTTCCCTGATTTTGGTATTAGGGTGATACTGGCTTCACAGAATGACTTAGGGAGGATTCCCTCTTTATCTTTGGAAAGTTTCAGTAGGATTGATACCAACTTTTCTTTGAATGTCTGATAGAGTTCAGCTGTGAATCTACATGGTCTTAGACATTTTTTTCTTGGTAATTTTTTTATTACTGATTTACTCTCACTGCTTGTTATTGGCCTGTTCAGAGATTCTATTTCTTCCTGGTTTAATCTAGGAGGGTTGTATATTTCCAGGAATTTATCCAACTCCTCTAGATTTTCTAGTTTGCGCACATAAAGGTATTCATAGTAGCCTTGAATGATCTTTTGCATTTCTGTGATATCGGTTGTCATATCTCCTATTTCATCTGTAATTAAGCTTATTTGCATCTTCTTTTTTTCTTGGTTAATCTCACTAATGATATATCCATTTTGGTTATCTTTTCAAATAACCAGCTTTTTGTTTCATTTATCTTTTGACTTTTTTAATTTCAATTTTATTTATTTCTGCTCTGATCTTTGTTATTTCTTTTCTTCTGCTGGGTTTGGGTTTAGTTTGTTCTTGTTTCTCTAGTTCCTTGAGGTGTGACCTATTTGTGCTCTTTCAGACTTTTTGATGTAGAATTTAATGCTATGAACTTTCCTCTTAGCACCGCTTTTGCTGTATCCCAGAGGTTTTGATAAATTGTGTCACTACTATTGTTGAGTTCAAATAATTTTTTAATTTCCACCTTGAGTTCATTGTTAACCCAAAGATCATTCAGTTATTATTTAATTTCCATTTATTTGTATAGTTTTGAGGGTTCCTTTTGAAGTTAATTTCCAGTTTTATTCCACTGTGGTCTGAGAAGATACTTCATTTGATTTCAATTTTCTTAAATTTATTGAGACTTGTTTTGTGGTCTATCATATGGCCTATCTTAGAGAATGTTCCATGTGCTGATGAAAAGGCTTTAACCCTACCTAGAGCCAGAATAGATTTAGGGAGTAGTGTGAAATATAAAAGTAGAAGCAGCAGCAGGAGTGTGTTTTTTAAAGTGAGGAATTGGTGTTGAACTTTTCAGCATCTATAAAAAGAATTATAATAAACATCTGAACCATAATTCCATAAATTCCATGAAGTGAGCAAACTTGAACACATTTTTCAACACTCTATAATAGTTTAGTACTATTTTTGATAAATGGTTAAATAAACAATTTTAAGCTCCTAATTATTCTATGTAAAATATTGATTATTATGTTGTTTTCTATTGTTTCTATTGTAGGTACATCATAACTGTCAGAGTATTCATATTTGCTCGTCTGATAAGTGGACTAAAGAAATTTTTAAAAATGGGCTGTGGAGTCTAGCCTCTACCAGTATAATTTAAGCTTTGAAGTATTTGATAAAAATTCCACTTCTGTACTAAGAAGCATGTTTTTTTTTTCTCTCCCTGGAGGTCAAGAACAGCAATAGAGAGCAAATCTAAGCCTATTTTAAATAATCTACACCAGTTTCAACACTCATTGTGCTCTCACTGTAAAAATGTTCAGGTGAAAAGCTCATGGAATACAACAGCAGGTTGAAGGCTTTAATTCAGTGGGAGGAGGGGACACCACAAGCCAGTAGTATAAAAAGCCTTTTTAACAAAGGATGTTATTCTCTTAAAGTAGTAATCTATAGCAAATTACACAGAAAGAGCTTGATTATAGTTTTCAGTCTTTTTAGAAAAGGATAATTTAATATGAAGTTAAAAGCTGATTCATTTTTGCTAGGAGTTTACTAGTTGTCAATTATACTCTTTATGAACCATCCACTGGGTGGATGTATAGTTAAACACAGACTGGAAAATATTATTTGGTTACAATTAAGGCTCTCAATATGATATTGTAAAAGTTGGACATAGTACCAAAAATATATATACTTGAACCTCTGTTTAATTTATATTTCTAAAATCTACATATTCACTTCATTTAAAAACCTTACTGAATGTTTTCTAAAAGCCAATCCAAGAGCCTAATAAAGCAGCCAGGTAAAAATAATCAAAAACACTTTTGAGTAGCATATTCTGCAATATTCTAGTGCTAAAGTAATTCTGGATACAGAATATTAGAAACAGTCAATAGACAGAATGTCAACTTTTGGGATCATTGTGTCTGCACACAGAAATGAAATATTGTAGTAGCAGGGACTTTGAAGATCACCCACTAATAAATTCAACCCTCTCCCCAAAACTGAGAAAAAACTGAACTCAAGGAGGCTGAGTGTTTTTCTAAGCCACATACCAAGTTACTGTTAGAGCCAGAACTAGTTTGGGGCTTCCCAATCAAGTATTAATCCCACTCTTTCTGCTTCTCTCCCTAAACTACAGTTAACACAAATAATATGAACATATCTTATAAAGAATGAGACAGTAGATTTTTATTTATTCATTATTTGTTATTTAGAGATAGGGTCTCACTCTGTAACCCAGCCTAGAGTACAGTTCTATGATCATAGCCCACCGTAGCCTCAAATTCCTGGGCTCAAGCAATCCCCCCACCTCAACCTCCTGAGTAGCTGGAATGACAGGCACACACCACTATACCCAGCTAATTTTTTTATTTTTTTTATTTTTTTAGAGAAGGGGTCTCACCATGTTGCACAAGTTGGTCACAAACTTCCAGCCTTAAGTGATCCCCCTGCCTCAGCCTCCCAAAGTGCTGTTATTATAAGTATCAGCCATCATGCTTCTGACCCTAAACAGAGTATTTTTAGATACCTGGCACGGTATGTCAATTTATATTTTGTTTAAAGACCCAGAGGTAAACCTCCATCAACTCATTTTGAAAAATATCCTGTAGTGATTAGTAAAATACTTTTCTCCCTTCATGATTTTGACTTCTATAATACAAAGTTAAAAGGCTAAAATCTCAAGTAATTAATAATGCTTTATATTTTCCTATAAAGAGATTCCTAAACGTTCTCTTATACATGAGGCAGGTTTTAAAAACTACTTCCATCATTATCTCTATAAGAAATCCAGACATCAAGAGTTACTAAATAACAATATTCTAAAAATCACTGCCTTAAATGTCAATGTTTGTATTTGTTTCATGTCCACACCCCAACTCACCCCTATGCCCCAATCTGGAAGTGTGTTTACAAGGCTACCCTCAAAAGAAAAAATTTCTCTCCTACGAAGGTTAAAACGTCAAAGGATTAATAATTGATACTTTCTTTCCATAGTTTTTTAAAAATCCTAACTCACCGCTAATACTTTCAAAATTCTCAATATTTATAGTATATTTAAGTGTAATTTCATAACACAGGTAGAAGCAACTTTCTTTTTGGCAAGAACAAGGTATACTTTTCATTGTGTTCCACTGGGATAGTCCATCCCTCCATACCAGAATCTTGGTTTCCAATCCCTTATAAATTATCTTCTAATGGAAACAGGCACTTTTTGGGTTTTTGTTTTTGTTTTGAGACAAGGTCTTGTTCTGTCATCCAGGCTGGAGTGCAGTGGCACGATCATAGCTCACTGAAGCTTTGACCTCCCAGGCCCAAGCAATCCTTCTACCTTAGCCTCCCAATTAGCTGTGATTACAGGTGTGCACCACCACTCTTGGCTAATTTTTCTTATTTTTTTGTTGAAGTAGGGTCTCCCTATGCTATCCAGGCTGGTGTCAAACTCTCAGGCTCAAGTGATCCTCCCAACTTGGCTCCCAAAGTTCTGAGACTACAGATGTGAGCCACCGCACCTGGCCTGAAACAGGCATCTCTTTTGAGCTACTGTAAAATCTCAATGAGGAATTAAAAACTGACCCCATCCAGAAAACCCTCTTTATTGCCTCTTTCTTGTCACTTCTAACACTCTCATGCCTGTAACAAATGACTTCTATACATCATTCTCAAATGGTCTGGACCCAAAGCAATATTGGAAAAAAATATAAAAAGGCTTTTAAGAATAGAGAATCAAAAAGAACTATTTTAAAAGGTAACAAAAATCATACTCTCTATATATACACACACATATATAGTATGTTTTATATTATAGTATAGTATATATATTATATATAAATATATAGATGTATGTATATTATATATAAATATATAGATTTATATATATGGTATGTTACCTTTTATATATATATAAATCACTATATATATATCATCATACATATATATATGTATCATTTGGGTTATTAAAGAAACTGTAAGAAAAACATGAAAACTATCTAGTGGACTTGAAAACACAGAAATAACTTCATCTTAGAGCAAAGCACTTGTAGTTCCAGCTACTCAGGAGGCTGAGGCAGGAGGACTACTTGAGTACAAGAGTTTGAGGCCAGCTTGAGAAACATATCAAGACATCATCTCAAAAGAAAAGAGAAAAAGAAAGAAAGTAAAGAAGAAAGAATGAAAGAAAGAGAGATAAAGAAAGAAATTCATCTTAACCCTTCAAATCGACAAAAAAACTATGAACTAACACAGCAGACAGGGTTCTATCAACAACACTGTAAAGTCAATGCGTATATTCAATACTACATAATAACAATGACAATGGTTTGTGTTTCTCCAACATGAGGTTTCTTCTCTTCTTGTACAACATTATAATCTAACTTTAGAAAAATAATAAAACATAGACAATGAAGAATAATATTTGAAAACTATACAATATTAACATCAAAGTACAACCACCATTAAAACTTTGAGAGAGAGAGAGAGGCAGATAGGGAGATAGAGAGAGACAGAAAGATAGCTAGCTAGCTAGCTAGCTAGATAGATAGATAAATGGGTAGATATTTTCAAATATTTTAAATATAAATACTTATTTGTTATTGTAAAAGTAGGTCATGCTATTCACAATTCGTACTTATTTTTCGTTTGATATATTTCATCGAACATATTCTTTCTTATCAAATGACATGTTGCAAAAATTTGTTTCTAGTGACTGTACAGTAATTCTATTAAATGGATTTAACAATTTATTTCACCCATCACCCAATGTTTTACATTTACTTTATTTTCAAATTCAAGCTTTTAAACTCACTCGGTAGCTAAATACTTAAATATTATTTCCTCAGAATATATTACATAGTGAAACTACAGGTTCAAAGGCCTCACATAATTTTAAGGCCTTTGTCACTTTTTCTCTAAAAATGGAATAATGTAAACCTCCCAGCTAAGTGTGAAGTTGTCCTATGTCCCAAGATCCTTGTCAACAAGACTGTTTACTATGTTTTTCAATCTTTCTCAGTTTCACAGATTTAAATAAGTAAACAATTATTATTTAAATTTTTATCTCTGAATTAGAATTATGTTCATTGCCTATTGATATAAAGACACCATATTTCTGTTCATGTTTTAAAATATACTCATCCTTAATCCCCAGTGATAATTCAGATTGATACAAAATTCTAGGTTAACACTTATTTTCTCTTTGCACTTCAAATTTCGATGTCTTCTGTCATCTAATGTTAGAGAGACCACTAGCCAGACTAATGAAGAAGAAAAGAGAGAAGAATCAAATAGACACAATAAAAAATGATAAAGGGAATATCACCCCTGATCCCACAGAAATACAAACTACCATCAGAGAATACTATAAACACCTCTACACAAATAAACTAGAAAATCTAGAAGAAATGGATAAATTCCTGGACACATACACCTTCCCAAGACTAAACCAGGAAGAAGTCAAATCCCTGAATAGACCAATAACAAGTTCTGAAATTGAGGCAGTAATTAATAGCCTACCAACCAAAAATAGCCCAGGACCAGACGGATTCACAGTCGAATTCTACCAAAGGTACAAAGAGGAGTTGGTACCATTCCTTCTGAAACTATTCCAAATAATAGAAAAGGAGGGAATCCTCCCTAACTCACTTTTTAAGGCCGGCATCATCCTGATACCAAAACCTGGCAGAGACACAGCAAAAAAAGAAAATTTCAGGCCAATATGCCTGATGAACACCGATGCGAAAACCCTCAATAAAATACTGACAAAGTAAATCCAGCAGCACATCAAAAACCTTATCCACCATGATAAAGTTGGCTTCATCCCTAGGATGCAAGGCTGGTTCAGCATATGCAAATCCATAAATGTAATCCATCACATATACAGAGTCAATGACAACAACCACATGATTATCTCAATAGATGCAAAAAAAGCCCTTGATAAAATTCAACACCCCTTCATGCTAAAAACTCTTAATAAACTAGGTATTGATGGAAAGTATCTCAAAATAATAAGAGTTATTTATGACAAACCCACAGCCAATATCATACTGAATGGGCAAAAGCTGGAAGCATTCCCTTTGAAAACCAGCACAAGACAAGGATGCCCTCTCTCACCACTCCTATTCAACACATCATTGGAAGTTCTGGCCAGGTCAATCAGGCAAGAGAAAGAAATAAAGGGTATTCAAATAGGAAGAGAGGAAGTCAGATTGTCTCTGTTTGCAGATGACATGATTGTATATTTAGAAAACCCCATCGTCTCAACCCAAAATCTCCTTAAGCTGATAAGCAACTTCAGCAAAGTCTCAGGATATAAAATCAATGTGCAAAAATCACAAGCATTTCTATACACCAATAATAGACCAACAGAGAGCCAAACCATGAGAGAACTCCCATTCACAATAGCTACAAAGACAATAAAATACCTAAGAATCCAACTTACAAGGGATGTGAAGGACCTCTTCAAGGAGAATTACAAACCACTACTCAAGGAAATGAGAGAGGACACAAACAAATGGAAAAACATTCCATGCTCATGGACGGGAAGAATCAATACCATGAAAATGGCCATACTGCCCAAAGTAATTTACAGATTCAATGATATCCCCATCAAGCTACCATTGACTTTCTTCACAGAATTAGAAAAAAAATACTTCAAATTTCATATGGAACCAAAAAAGAGCCAAGACAATCCTAAGCAAAAAGAACAAAGTTGGAGGGATCACACTAGCTGACTTCAAACTATACTACAAGGCTACAGTAACCAAAACAGCATGGTACTGGTACCAAAACAGATATATAGACCAATGGAACAAAACAGAGGCCTCAGAAATAATACCACACATCTACAACAATCTGGTCTTTGACAAACCTAACAAAAACAGCAAATGGGGAAAGGATTCCCTATTTAATAAATGGCTACCCATATTCAGAAAACTGGCTGGCTACCCATATTCAGAAAACTAAAACTGGACCCCTTCCTTACACCTTATTAAAAAATTAACTCAAGGTGGATTAAAGACATAAATGTGAGGCCTAAAACCATAAAAACCCTAGAAGCAAACCTAGGCAACACCATTCAGGACATAGGCATGGGCAAAGACTTCATGACTAAAACAACACAAGCAATGGCAACAAGAGCCAAAATTGAGAAATGGGATCTAATTAAACTAAAGAGCTTCTGCACAACAAAAGAAATTATCATCAGAGTGAAGAGGCAACCTCCAGAATGGGAGAAAATTTTTGCAATCTATCCATCTGACAAAGGGCTAATATCCAGAATCTACAAAGTACTTAAACAAATTTACAAGAAAAAAACTAACAACTCCATCAAAAAGTGGGTGAAGGATATGAACAGACACTTATCAAAAGAAGACATTTATAAGGCCAACAAACATATGAAAAAAACCCTCATCATCACTGGTCATTAGAAAAATGCAAATCAAAACCACAATGAGATACCATCTCACGCCAGTTAGATGGCTATCATTAAAAAGTCAGGAACCGACAGATGCTGGAGAGGATGTGGAGAAATAGGAATGCTTTTACACTGTTGGTGGGAGTGTAAATTAGTTCAACCATTGCGGAAGACAGTGTGGCGATTCCTCAAGGATTTAGAGGCAGAAATACCATTTGACCCAACAATCCCATTATTGAGTATATACCCAAAGGATTATAAATCATTCTACTATAAAGACACATGCACACATATGTTTACTGTTCACAATAGCAAAGACTTGGAACCAACCCAAATGCCCATCAATGACAGACAGGATAAAGAAAATGTGGCACATATACACCATGGAACACTATGGAGCCATAAAAAAGGATGAGTTCATGTCCTTTGCAGCGACATGGATGAAGCTGGAAACCATCATTCTCAGCAAACTAACACAGGAACAGAAAACCAAACACCACACGTTCTCACTCATAAATGGGAGTTGAATGATGAGAACACATGGACACAGGGAGGGGAACATCACACACCAGGGCCTGTCAGGGGGTGGGGGACTAGGGGGAAATTAGGAGTAATACCTAATGTAGATGACGGGTTGATGGGTGCAGCAAACCACCATGGCATGTGTATACCTATGTAACAAACCTGCACGTTCTGCACATGTATCCCAGAACTTAAAGTATAATAATAAAAAATAGTCTGTAGGAAGTCCATCATTTTTTGCTACTTGCCTGCTTATTATCTTTGAAAGCTCATAATAGTCTTCCTCTCTCCTGAATATGCTTTATTATTATTATTATTATTATTTTTTTTTTTTTTGAGACAAGTCTTGCTCTGTTGCCAGGCTGGAGTACAGTGGCGTAATCTCAGTTCACTGCAACCTCCACCTCCCAGGTTCAAGCGATTCTCCTGTCTCAGCCTCTGGAGTACCTGGGACTACAGGCACGCACCACCATGCCCAGCTAAATTTTGTATTTTTAGTAGAGATGGGGTTTCATCACATTGGCCAAGATGGTCTCAAACTCTTGACTTTGTGATCCACCCACCTCAGCCTCCCGAAGTGCTGGGATTACAGGCATGAGCCACCGCATCCGGCTTTTTTTTTTTTTTTTTTTTTTTTTTTTGTGAGATATGGTCTGGCTCTGTCTCCCAGGCTAGATTGCAGTGGTGCGATCTCAGCTCACTGCTACCTCCACCTTCTGTGTTCAAGCGATTCTCCTACCTCAGCCTCCCAAGTGGCTGGGACTACAGGCACGCGCCACGATGCCCAGCTAAATTTTGTATTTTTAGTAGAGATGGGGTTTCACGATGTTGGCCAGGGTGGTCTCGAATTCTTGACCTCATGATCCGCCCGCCTAGGCCTCCCAAAGTGCTAGGATTACAGGTGTGAGCCACTGCACACGGCTTTTTTTTTTTTTTTTTTTTTTTTTTTTTTGAGATAGGCTCTGGCTCTGTTGCCAGGCTGGAGTGCAGTGGTGCAATCTCAGCTCACTGCAACCTCCGTCTCCTGGGCTCAAGCAATTCTCACACTTAGCTGGGTGTACAGGCATACACCACCATGTCCAGATAATTTTTGTATTTTTTGTAGAGATGAGTTTCGCCATATTGCCTAGGCTAGTCTCGAACTCCTGAGCTAAAGCAATCATCCTCCCTCAGCCTCCCAAAGTGCTGAGATTACAGGCATGAGCCACTGCACCCAACCTAAATTTTTATCATGAGCTCATCTTCACCAGAAAGTTTCATCTTCCAGGCGCCTGGGAGGCATTCTTAAGAATAATTTTGTGGTTGCCTCTACCTCACCCCAGTGTGACTACAGACTACCTCATCAGGTTTTATATTAGTTTCTTGGCCCAGGGTTTCCCTAGAATAATTAGAGGAAAAATTCAATTCCAAATCCATGCATTGCACAATCTAGAAGATTTGATGCCCCCTAATTTGTCTTCTTTATATCTACTTCCTAGGACTTCAGCTTCTACAGCTCATCCTTTTGCCAGCAGGCAAAGTCTGGCAATCCAATCACCCTTTCCTGGCTACTGAATGTATGTAGGGTACCCAAATCTTGCTCACCCTGGATTCTACAAGGCATAAAACCCCCCAGCACACAAAGGGTTTGCTGGGTCCAGTCACCTTATCACCTAGGTGGATGCAGTCTCTCTCAGCACTGAGAGTCTTAACTTCATTCTTGGCACCTAAAGATTTTTTTTTTCCTTATTTTCAATCTCAGATACATATTTATCTTTATAAAATATTTTATCTATTATTTTCATGTTAGCATGCCAAGACAGGGAGTTCCACATTAACTGACTCTGAGAGCATATTCTAACACATACATTTTTAAAAAACAAAACTTGTGACATATACAAACTTCTGGAAGTCCTCATTATAGTTTTCCATTACAAAGGCAGCATAATAGAGTGATGTATGGCAACAGTGACCCTGTAGTGCAATGAGGGAAAGGATGCTCTTTTCAATAAATGGTGTTGGATCAATTGAATGTGGAAGAAAGGCAGCTTGACCCTACCTCATACAATTCACAAAAACCAAATCCAGATGGATTGCAAATATAAATGTGAAAAATAAAGGAATAAAGTGTTCACAGAAAATCAGAGTACCTTGGTAACCCTGGCATAGGCTAAAAAATCTTAAACAGGCCACAGAAAATGTTAACTATTAAAAAAAAAACTTATAAGTTAGACTCTATTAAAATTAATAGCTTTTGGCCAGGCACAGTGGCTCACACCTGTAATCCCAGCACTTTGGGAGGCTGAAGCGGGCAGACCACCTGAGGTCAGGAGTTCGAGACCAGCCTGGCCAACATAGTGAAGCCCCGTCTCTACTAAAAAACACAAAAATTAGCCAGGTGTGGTGGCACTTGGCTGTAGTCCCAGCTACTCAGGAGGCTGAGGCAGGAGAATCACTTGAACCTGGGAGGCAGACGTTGCAGTGAGCTGAGATCTCACCACTCTACTTCAGCCTGGGCAACACAGTGAGACCCCATCTCAAACAATAAATAAATAAAAATAAATTAATAGCTTTTCTTTATTAAACAACATCATTAACAGAGTGAAAATGCAACCTAGCAAGTAGAAAAATATATTTTCAATAAGTATATCTGACAAAGGACTTATTTCCAGAATATAAAGAAACTACCCTAATGAGTATTTAAAGCAGCAGTCCTCAACTTTTTCAGCATGAGGGACTGGTTTCATGGAAGACAATTTTTCCATGGGATGAAACTGTTCCACCTCAGATCATCAGGCATTGCTTAGAGTCTCATAACAAGTGCACAACTTAGATCCCTCATATGCACAGTTCACAAAAGGGTTCGTGCTCCTATGAGAATCTAATGCTGCCACTGATCTGACAGGAGGCAGAGCTCAGGCAGTAATGCTCCCTGGCCTGCCACTCACGTCCTGATGTGCAGCCCAGTTCCTAACAGTCCAAGGACTGGTACCGGTCCCCAGCCTAGGGGTTGGGGACCCCTGATTTAAAGGATAGGCTATTCAATGAAAATATGCAAAAAATACTTGAATAGATCCTTCAAACAAAGATACCCAAATGCCCAATAATAAAAGAAAGGTGCTTCACCAGTCATCAGGGAATTGCTAACCAGCCCCACAATGTGACAATACCACATCACCACCAGAATGGAGAAAATGAAAATGACAGACCAAGTGTTAGTAATATGTGCAAAAACCAAAACACTCTTACACTGTTGAGGGAGTAAAATTTTTACAATCACATTGGAAAACTGCTTGTGTTACTGAAGTTAAACAAATGCATATTCTAACACCTATGAATTCCACTTCTAGATATACACTCAGAAAATAATGATGGCACTAAGATCTTAGAAGCCTGAAACAGTAATATATTTTAGGCAATTATCCCATAAAATGAAATATTTTGTACTTAATGAGGTAAGTTTCCATCATCCAAGAAAATTTTATTCATGTGATACATCTTCCTTTTATCATGATGCTGGATTGATAAAGTAATGATATAAATTGAGAGGTTTACTAAATTGAACTATGTAAAACATGGAAATTCTAAGATTAGGATGATGAGTAAATTGAGCCAAATGGTATTTCTCTGAAAAGCTGTTACAGGAAAAAAAACAAAACAAAAAACAAGTAATGGAAGCTTCACCTCCAGAGCCATTTAAGAGCAGGGTGTCTATTGCTAGATATTCAGTAGCAGCTGTGGAGCCACTGTATTGGTGCAGAATTTAGAAATGGAGTATCAGTACAGGGCTAGGGAACAACAGGACACATGTGGGGTTTGGTGGTAGTCTGCTGTTGTTTTAAGGGGTGAGGATGAGATTTTGTTGTAGACAACTTCAGTTCATCCAGTAAGCACACTGAACCACTCATGTCTTCCACAGTGTCCCCTCTGTTCTTGCATGTTCCTCTGCCATACAACTCACGAACTATTTGTACACATTTTTTTTTGTTAACACATCAAACTTGACTACAACAGAACCAAATGACAGCAATGTCATTTGCCTTTCAGTTTTTACCACTTGGCAATAATTGGCACAAAGGAGAACTTAGGAGCATTTTCTGGAGAACACTTTCTTTTCCATTGTATCAAAAACTGTCCTAGTATGATTTTTGAAGAACTATGAATTCCACCTCCATCTCCATGTACAGAATGTAGACTGGCATGACAGCCTCTATTTGTGCCTAAGGAAGACAACATTTACCATGCCAGGTTGGTGTAGCTTCTCTAGATTACTCTGTAAAGAAGCTGAATGGCAAGATTATTAGAACTGTATTACTCATAAGGATTGAACCTCTCATAGTTTGACAAGGATCACCTCGCTGCCTTAAGACTCTCTATTCAACCACTGAGATGTCTTCTAAGGAAAAAAGTGAACAGTAGTAATTCAGTACTACTTCAAGAAATCTGACAATCACACAATAGTGTTCTTTCATCACCCTACTGGACAAGATCCCTATTAAACTCCTCAAGCATGTGTGCCAAGTTTTCAACAAGACTGAACGGTGGGTCCTCAATTAATATCTGATATCTTGTTTGTTTGTTTGCTTGTTTGTTTATAGTCTAGGATTCAGGAACATAAAAAAAGAATTCAAGAGGACTTTCCTGAAGGGGTACATTTTAATTCTAACAAGACCAAATAACCAGGTACCGAGGTATGCAGAAACCCTCCAGATAGGTGATGGGCACAATTTTGAAAATCTCCGGCAAACTGCTTCATCGAGCTAAACTAAAACCAGTTTTGGGAAGATAATGTGTTAGTAGTGATCCTTTGCGGATTTTATTCATTTCCCTTCACACTAACACACCCCGACATTCAATAGTGATAAAATGGCACATATGGATAATGCTGTTTGGTATATGCTAACAATCTTGGCAGGTTTCCCTTTAATAAACCACTCCAGATGTTAGTTTCAGTAATTATGCCTGACATCATTCAGCTTTAGGAATGAAATACTGCTGCTACAATTTCTTGTTTGTGTTTCTATGGATCATCTGCAAACATAAAACCCACACAGTAAAGACACCCCCATCGACAGGCCCTGCATAAAAACGTGCATAAACAAAAACCCAGCAATAGGATGATCAGCATGAACTGGAAGCTATGAAAACACAGAATACTATGTGTCATTTGGTTCTGTTGTAGTCAAGTTTGATGTGTTAACAAAAAAATGTGCACAAATAGTTCATGAGCTGTATGACAGAGGAACATGCAAGAACAGAGAGGGCACTGTGGAAGACATGAGTGGTTCAGTGTACCTGCTGGACGAACTGAAGTTGTCTACAACAAAATCTCATCCTAGCCCCTTGAAACAATAGCAGTCTACCACCAAACTCCACATGTGGCCTGTTGTTCTCAAGCCCTGTATGGATACTCAGAATGCACATAAGTTTTCAAATAATTCTTATATGGTACATTTGCACCTCTATAGCTAATGAAATATTTCCACATTTCTATGTATGACTATTTCAAAATATGCCAGAAAAGTGACAAATCTGATTCAAGTAATTATCTGTGATATAAATACAACAGAGTATCATACATGAAAACATGAAAATACACTCTGGAAATCTGTTTCTACGAAAATTTAAATTTAGATGCCATGCACTAAGATTTAAGCATATTGTTAGAGTCACAGAAACATGAGATTGTTTTCATTTTCCAAAGGCCTAATTTGCAAAAAGATTTCTTATGATCTTATTAAGAAATAAAGTAAGTCAAAATAGATCTATAACTCAGTGTCAGCATAGTAAGTTATAATGATTTGATTTAAAGAAGAAAAAACCCTGAAAAGGCATAGCTGATAGTACAAGTGAGCCATTTTCTTGACTTTAAAATGAGCCTCCTTGATGAAGAATAATCAACCCAATCTTTGGGGACACTTAAACGTTCATGCTAAAATGCTGACATTAACCATTAAAAGGATTAAACTGACATCAAATGATTTCTGACACTAGAATATTGAAGTATTAATAATGCTGTCAGTGTCATCTATGGCACCGAAAAAGGAACTTTCAAAAGAATAAATTTTACAACACAGAATTTATGCAACATTTTTAGCCCATTTATCTTTAAATGATTATGAGAACAATGTCAATATTCCAATCAAAATCCAACTGCTTTGTGGATGATACAAAGTGGAGACCACACTTTGACAGGAGGGTGGCCATCAGTTTTGGGCCATACCACTTGAACTACCTTAATATGCAGCCTGGCACTAAGTGCCACTCTTCCTGCTACCTCTGCAGAAGCCAACAGAGCAGATAATTTTATATGAAAGCCTTCTGAGGTAGATGAAAGCTAAACAAGAATACCATGTAAACAGAAAATAAACAACTCTATGTCAAAAACAGACAAGGGCATTTTTTAAAGCTCTAAAATTATAAAATGATGCACAGAAAGATTGAGCAAATTGTTGTAAACTTACTGAATAGCATGTGTGGCTGAATGCACTTAAAACTTTCAGAAATAACTGCAAGACGGTGGACCCCAACATCCCCAGCAAACCCATCTAAGCAATAAGTGGTCCATTGATCAGCATGAGATGCAATAGCACAAATGATTGTGAGGCAGCCCATCTCTAGTGACTCGAAGAAACCCAAACCATACGCTGCATTGTATTCATGTAGACAAAATCAAAAGGAGCAAAGTATTATCAAAACCAGTCTTCGATCTAAAGCATACATTTTTCTGTCAGAAAGAATATAAACGACCTGGGACTCCTTTCCAGTTTGTAGGTTTGCTTGGTAAGTGATTTTACTGGCATTACGAGCCGAAGCCCCACTTACGGGAGATGTTAGAAAACTGCGGCATGGGGAGTGAAGCCAGGCTGTGTTCCAAGCCTGACTTTGCCACTGAACAGTTACACAATATCAGTCAATCACATTCTAAACCTCTGTTTCCTCATCTGCGAAACGGGGATAACAACAAGCCCTCCTTCTCATGGCGAATGTCAGGATTAAATGGGAAAGTGCATAGGAAAGACTTAACACAGGAGCTAAGTAAGCCTGTAGTAAGTCGTCAGTAAGCCTTCAATAAAGCTTTGTTTCTGTTTCTTTCTTTTTACTTTTTTTTTAACTTCAATTTTAAAAATATTGTTTTAAATATACTGATCCTGACCCCACATTCTCTAGAAGAGCTATAAATGTTTCATGAATACATTCACCCATTCTTAAATCTTGGTCCTTCTATAGATATTTTATATGGCTGTGGAAAGGGGTTTCCAGCCAGCACGGTGGCTCATGCCTGTAATCCCAGAACTTTGGGAGGCTGAGGTGTGTGGATCGCCTAAGTTCAGGGGTTCAAGACCAGCCTGGCCAACACGGTGAAACTCTGTCTCTACTAAAAATACAAAAATTTTCCAGGTGTGGTGGTGGGTACCTGTAATCCCAGCTACTCAGGAGGCTGAGGCAGAAGAATCGCTTGAACCCAGGTGGCAGAGGTTGCAGTGAGCCAAGATCACACTACTGCACTCCAGCCTGGGCAACAGAGTGAGACTCTGTCAAAAGAAAAGAAAAAAAAAGAAAAGAAAAGAAAAGAAAAAAGAAAGGAGAAAGAAGAGAAGAGAAGAGAAAAGGAAAGAATGAGAAAGAAAGAAGGAAGGAAGGAAGGAAGGAAGGAAGGAAGGAAGGAAGGAAGGGAGTTTCCTACGTTTCCTACTATTGACTGTCTACACCTAATCAAATTCAAAAGCAGTATGTTCAAAAGCATTCCTCTGTATGAGGCAGAGTCATCATTACACACCAGTAATTTCTCACAATGTTTCATGAAATGGAAAGTGACTTAGAAACATGAGACACATGGAATTCATTAAGACTAACACACTCCCCTCCTCCATTCTAGGGCTGATGAGTCCTCAAGTTTAAGAGAAGTTGACAATACAAGGGAAAGGTAACAGAAACAGAGGTGTCATTAGGCCTGGAGTAGACCACACTGCCAGAATGCAGATGACCAGGCTTCTATGATTGCTTGTGTCACACTTGATCACTTCACTGGCATGGCAGAAAGCAACATGACTCCAAGGATTTCTGTGACACCCCATGGCCTACTGAGTAGTAGTCAGGTACCAAGGCTTGCTCAGATACGGCGCCACAGAATTGCTCTATTACGATTCATTCACACTACAGTTCCCATTTTTTAAAACGCCAGTCCTATCTCTTCCTTTCCCTACTCCTGTTCATAGCTGTCTCACCTTCCTTCACCCCAGTGCCCCAACCCCACCCTGTGTCTGCATCTCAAGTAACTTCCTGGCCTTCCCAAGCCCAGTGCAAATCCAGCTTCCTCCACGATGTCTTCCCAGATTTTCCTTAAGTGTATTTACTCTCTTCTTCAGTCTTTTAATAGCAGCAATCTCCCACTTTGTAGGAGAGTTCTTCATTGATATTACAGATGGCTTCTATTACACCCAACTCAGTCCCTGAACCAAGAACCTAAGTGGGACTTGTATATACTCCACACAGCATTTCACATGGTAGGTAGTCAATACATCTTTTTGGCAGAAGGAGTGAATTACCTTAGAAGTTATCAAATATTAGGCATATGTTACTGGTTACCAATTTACCATATGTTCCTGTTTATGTCTTGTCATTGGCTTTTGCATATTTCTGGAACAGGAGGACATTATTAAATAGTAGGAAGGTAGGTCTTTGGGATCGAATGGTCTGGTTTCCAATCCTATTCTGCCACATACTGACTGTGAGACTGTGGACAAGTTACATCAAATGAGGCCTACGTAACAGTGGATGAGAACAGCTCTTACCTTCATAAGGATGGTAAGAAAAATAAGATCCTGCATGTGGAGTGTTCATCAAGTAGTACCCCTCCAATGTCACCTGTTAATCTTTGTATAAAAACACATTCATGTAGGTCAGTCTCCCTCACGTAAGAATAAAATAAGCAATGTCAAGGCAGGCTGGTCTGCAGTCCAACTCGGCCTGCTAGCCACAGTCATCATAATTGATCTTCAGAGAGTGACCATTTACAGTGTTTACATTAGTGCTACACAACATGTAAGCATTTGGTAAGATGCTCACGTGAAATTCAGTACCCCTGAAAAATTACTCCCAAAATATAAGCAAACTAATTCCAGGACATCATTTTCAGATTCTTCCATAACTTTCAAGGTTTTGTTCTTGAACTCTCTCTTTCTCATTGGCAAGTTAATTAAGGAAGGATAAATGTACCATCTCTCACCCAAATCTCTCATGCATATATACAACACAATAATGCCATTTCCAGAGTCACTGCATTTCTCTCCAATCATCAGGTAATCCATACATTGTGGTGGACACGAGGTATGGCATGTTAGAAAAACAATGATTTGATTTAAACCAGTGAAAACAGAGGAAGATAGGACTTTGTGACTATAGCAGCATTCATCCAAGGAACTCAAGAATAAGCATGGTTGGCTTCACGAACCACTGAAAAATTTCTAATTATCCAACTGTTTCACATAATCATTCAAAATAAAAATGTTGGTGGCTCCCTAATAATACCATTATAGGAATACATTTTTTAATCCCATTAAAATGTTCTGCTATCCACACTCTAATACACTGTTTTTTAAGAAAGGTTTCATACTGTCACCCAGGCTGGAGAGCAGTGCTGTGACTTGGCTCACTGTAGCCTCAACCTCCTGGGATCTAGCCATCCTCCCACCTCAGCCACCTGAGTAGCTTGGACTATAAGTATGTGCCACCATGACCAATTGTTTTGTTTTTGTTTTTTTTGTTTTTGTTTTTTTTCCTGTTTCAGAAACAGGGTCTCACTATGTTGCCCAGGCCAGTCTTGAACTCCTGGACTCAAGAGAACCTCCTGCCTCAACCTCCCAAAGTACCAAAGTCCTGGGATTACAGGTGTAAACTATGGTGCCTAGCCTCACGCTCTGACTTTTTAAAGCTATTTAATATCCTCAGGCTTGATCAAAGGTACCATCACTGATTTTAATATGCGGTTAGGACTATAGGAGATATAATATCCCAGAAAGAAAAGGCACCGAGATACCGAATTTGGTCTTCAACATGCCAAAGTCAGTTTTCATAATCCACTCCTCCCACGAACATTGGTAGCTCTATTAGGTACCAGACTCTGTGAGTGTCACTTGAGATAAGAGAAAATTAAGACATGGTGTCTCCCCAAATGCCTGGCAGTCAGAATGGGGCTAGTTTAACAGAGATTTAAATCTCAAAATATAGACATATAATATGATTCAGGTTTTTATTTAAAGCACTGCTCACAAATTTCCATGCTGTTCTCATATGTTCAACATAAAACATTTTGGAATTTTTGCTTCCAATATTTCCAAACACAAAAGCACTCTGATTTACATATATTTCCCTATAAAGAAGTTGGTGAGAATAATTCAAGGTCTTAAAAATACAAAAAAGTAAAATCAAAATATTTACTGAATAATTCTCTTTTAAAAATTACTTAGTCAAGATGTGGCATCTCAGAAATACACTCACCTCCATAGTGAAAAAAGGTAAATATTTTTCTGTGTTATAGGACTAAGCTTTTGAAATCTATTGTAATGACATGTTTCACATTCCATTAAAATTCCAAAAAAACCCAAAGAACTCAACATACATATAATAATAATTTAATTTCTCTTTGAATCAGAAAAGAAGTATACACTTGAAGAAGGCCTGCCCTGAAGCTCAGTACTAACTCTTTATTTCTGATAACTATGTAGCTGAAGAAATGTTAGGCTTTCCCTGAAGAGCTTTATCAAGGCAGTAAGAGTTAATGAACTTTAGGTAACAACCATAATTTTAAAGTACTGAACTATATCACTTGCAGACATTCTTCAATTTATATATGCCAGGAATATTTCCTGGCTTTCAGACTTGAAATTCTGAATAAACTTCTCTCTTGAAAACACTTATTAGACATATAGTTCTCTAGAACCTATTAAATGTCAACTTTCATTCACTTAAAAAATACCTAACAAAACATATTTGCCAAGAATAGGCCTGAGCACTTTTTAAGACACACTGTCCCTGTTCATAAGGTACTCTCAGCCCAGTAAGTCATTCCAACAAATAAAAGAAAGTATAAAATAATGTGATATGTATAATAATGTAAATAACATATAAAGTAGAGCAATGGAAGAATACACAATGGTTAAATATGTACCTTGAAAGCTGACCTCAGAACCTAACTACAGTTTACAACATAATTTCTTTTAAGAAAACCATTCCAAGCAACTAACGAATTACCTTACAGAAATGCAGCCTCTGCTGCACGCTAGTGACCACCTGTGACTAGCAAGAGAGCCATTGTGAAACTTCGTGTATTTACATGTGCTCTTCTAGACAGGAACGGTAGGTAACAGAGAAGTCTAGCTTTCTGTAGCTTCAGTGATATACAGATCATCTATCACAATTCAAGATTTGCTACTGAATGAGATGGATTTCTGTAGCTGTTATTAAAAGGTCTTGATGGTGCCCATTTGGCAAATGGATACCTCCTTTGATTTCTGATGATACTTTTTAAAAAAACAAAGTGTCCACACAATAGTCTCTTTATACACTATAAATGCCTAAGGAACCTGAATGTAAAAGATAATGTAAATAGAGCAATGAGTGATAAAGGATAATGATTTATCACCTTCATGTTAAGCCCTTTGTAGGAAGGCACATTATTCAGTAAAAACAGAGTGTAAACCACCAATATGAATTAAGAATATTATTTTTAAAAAATTAAAAGATAATACTTACTACCATCTTAACGAGTGCAATAAATAAGAATAAAGACAGTGATGTCAACAGACAAGGAAAGTCCATTAACGGAGCAATTATTACTTGTTGCTTATTTTTTCAACGGCTCATTGTTAATTTCAAGTTCCCATTCATCCTGCTCATTCAATTAATTACCTCATGGAAGAACAGTACACATGAACATTCTGGTTACTTTCAGGCCTGAGATCAAGTTGATTAAAAAATGAGCAGAAGGCCATAGGGCTTAACTGTAACCCTAGTGTAGATGTCATTGGAATTTTAAAAGCATTTGTGGAGTATTTCCTAAGTATGAGGAGATCAGCATCTTTCCTTGGTGAGGAGAAAATCCAAAAGCCAGCTCAAAGAGATGTGGGGTGGGCCAAGGGAGGGCATTGCTACTGTGGCTCCAAGGGCCCCGTGCGCCTGACGTGCATGAAACCTTTCCAGCCCTTTGAGTCCAATCCTGAACAGTCTGAGGTGACACTGCCTAGAACTCAGGGACTTCTACAGCTGCTCCATCTTCTTTAACTTATCTTCTCTGCATTGACACAAAGTTTTTGATTGATTGATACAAACTTTTTTCAAATCCCCTCAACCAGGATGTAGTTCTTTCTTCCATGAATCCCAGTTACTTTATATCCCATTTATGTGGCATTTATACTTGAATTACCTACATACCTATCCTATTTTCTTCCATATTATAATGAGATCCTTAAGAACAAGACATGCCATATTCCTAGCTGAGATCCTGTTTGGACTACAGACACAAAATAAACACTTAATGAGTAACTCCTGAAATTACTGAAAGCTAGATCAGTATGCTATTTTGCATTTAGTTGCTGAAACCTCCCTCACAGTCACCAGAGCTGAGGGTTTCTTCCAGCACTAGAGAGGCAAGAAGCCACCCAGGCCACCAGGAGCACTGTCCCCTTCTAAGGGATATCCAGACAGCAGCTCTATCTCATAAATCTTCCCTGGTTGACAAAATCAAATACCAGGAATAAATTTATTCCTGACAAGTTGGCCACAACCAACTGTGACGGATGTTCCAACAAAAGTCAAAAGCATGGGATGAGAGATGCCAGAGGGGGAACAGGTGTCACCTTACAGCAAATCCCTGGAAAGGGCCTGGACTCCTCTCTTCCCAAAGTCTTGGGCATAAAGTCTTCTTCCACAACTCTTCTCTCTCCATCACATGCTGACCTTGGAATACTCCTGAAGGCCATCATCGGGGGTTTAGTTTTACCCAACACCTAACCTGTCCTCAACCTTTGCAGGAAAAAAGGTAGAAGCCTCAGTCCTCCAACAATTGGCCAACAATACTCATAGAAAAAAGCTTCAGATGTTTGAGCAGCTTTTCTGGAAGGACCACCTTGTGTATTTCCCCCACAGAATCTTTCCTTCACCATTATTCTCTCTCCTTTCTTCTAGCAGAGGTTTCTTCTCTGAGGAATAAAGCTCCCTTAGAGAAGCCACAGGCACTATCAGGAGAGGGTGTGTGGCACTAAAACAGGTTCAGAAAGACAAAGAACAAACCCTGCTCCCTATTTCCGCCACAAAAGGCCCAATGTAAGTCTTTCAAAAGTGCCACCAGGCTGGGAAGTAGCTTACACTAGCAGATACGTGAGAGTGTGACAAAATATGACACCATATGCTCAGTATGCCTCCATGAAGGCACTACTAGAGAACGTTTTTAATTTTTAAAAAAATTTTATCTTGACCAGGCACGGTGGCTCAAGCCTGTAATCCAGCACTTTGGGAGGCCGAGGCGGGCAGATCACAAGGTCAAGAGATCGAGACCATCCTGGCCAACATGGTGAAACCCTGTCTCTACTAAAAATACAAAAATTAGCTGGGCGTGGTGGCGTGTGCCTGTAGTCCTGGCTATTCGGGAGGCTGAGGCAGGAGAATCACTTGAACCCGGGAGGCGGAGGTTGCAGTGAGCCGAGATTGCACCACTGCACTCCAGTCTGGTGACACAGTGAGACTCCATCTTAAAAAAAAAAAAAAAAAATCTTATAGCTCCTTGTTTATGCTCCATGCAAACATAGAAGGTACATGTAGTAAAAAGTAATTTTAATCCATCTCCTTTACCATAAAATATGAGGTACAGTATTGCTGTCCATTAAGGAAATCATCATTCTACATGAATATATAAACATCTTCTGTTGCCAACACATTATAATGTTGAAACGCGCATTTTAAATGGAAACTTAAATTATTCTAGGGAATAAAATTATCATCAGGAAGGTTTCCTAAAGCAACTATGGTAGCAGCGGATTTTTAAATTATCATCTAACAGGCTGCTGATATCAAATAAATTAGAGTAAATCAAAATAAGATTAAATGTATAAATAATGTATTGCTTCAATCCCACCATAGGTAAAGTCATTACATTAAAAAATTTTTATTTAAAATTGAGAACATTCACCAAAATTATCATATTTGAATTTCCCTGGTGGTTTTATGCTATTATTTCCTTGCCAGACCACAATTAAATCTTAAATTTTATCTCACTCACAACAAAATCCTTTTTGCGTATTTACCCATTTAGAAATCTCATATTTTAAGTATAGAATTCTGTGCTATCAAAAGTGATGATCTGCTCTTGACAAAATTACATTATCAATATTTAAAACATTTTTTGCAATCTAATAGTAAAACTGGTCAGTGTCATTCCCAAGGTACACATTAAAATTTTACTTTAAAATGTTATTACAAGATTAGTTGAGGTTATAAACTAGAAAAAAATCATTTTGAATAAGCCAGAAGCAATAACCTTATTTTATATCAATTCTTTCTACAACAGCTTATATTTGTCTTATAAAACAGTCAAAATCTTTTTGAAACTATTACTTCTTTCAGGAGCTTTCTCTTTGATGTCATTAACTTTGGCCTCTTTTTTATCTTCAATCTTAAATTAATACCCTGGGAAGCGTGTGGCTTGTTGGCTGGTTGGAGGGATTAAATATAAGGGTTTATAAAGAAAAGCAGCTTTTGATACAATGCTATTAGAACATGATCACTTACCCATAAACTGTTAGATACAGAAGTTTTTTTCATGTTAGACACAAATGTTCATTTTAAAAGCCATTATCATGCAACAAATAGAATGAGGATTATTTTTGTAGTTTATATTCACCTTACAAATAAATAATCAGTGAACATGACTCCGGGATAACAGACAATGATTTTTGGCTCCTCTGTATTTGATTGCAGTTTTTTTTTTTCTTTTGGCAATCTGTTTTCATCATGATATGCTAAATGGACCCTTCTTATACACTAGTCAAAGGATTTCATTGATATTATGCAAATAAGAATATGCCTGAAATATTCTAACTCAACACTAGCTGGGAGGAGGGCTTTGGGGTTTCTGTGATTTAAGACAGCGGTTGTGTAGCAATAAAAGACTACTGTTTAAGGCCAAAGTGTTTTTTAAATTATCACTCAATATATTTTTTGAGTCGTTTTTGAGAAAGCATTTTAAGTAACATGAGATTCTACAGTAAATATCAGGTTTTTGCTTTAGAGTTTTGCCCCCAGCATCTATTCATTCTCTCTTTGGTTAGTAATAGCATCCCGAGTCCTTTTGAGGGATTTATCCCTCCATCAGGTGCAGACCTGGGGGGTCATTGTCCCACAGACCTTTCTCCAAAGGACTTTGGGTTTTGACTGGGATGGTGCAAGGACAGAGACATGATTCTATTTCATTTTCTACAACATGCCCTGAAAAGACAGGGCAGTAGTTAGATAGTAGATCCTGCTCCCTAAAACTACCCTCTATCTCTCTCAATCTTTATTCTGAGCCCAGTTTTCTGGCCTGCCACTAGAGTCTGTGAGCTTCCTCATGTCCTTATAATAAATTCCTTTTCTGCTTTAAGTGAACTGCAGTCCAATTTTATTGCTTGCAACCAAAGCACCCTAAATGATACAGGTGCCCTTTTGTGAGATTATCTCTATGATAAAGTAATGGATATTGACTCCATTTTAACCATCAGGTGCTCTTTCTAGAGATGAATTACAGCCTGACCTTGCCTAGTGGCTCTGAGGAGTCCTTAAGAGGTAAACTCAAAAAAAAAAAAAAAATCAATAGCCTTAGGAGAACTACTTCTAATGGTTTTGTTTTTGCTGTGTAGCCCTAGGACTTGGTAACTATCAACTTGGTAATGCTACATTTGCCCATTCCAATCAACCTTCTAACTTATGACCCATAATCTCAATTATATTTGTAAAAATACCAATGACCCAGTTCCATAGACCCCTTCTCACAATAAAATAAGCAATGCACTAACCCATATTATGTCTTTGTCTCACCTGTAATACACATTAAGAGTCTGGATACAACCAGTTCTACAAAGCTAGAACAGTAATTGCTCCTTTTCTAATATGTTTACTATCATCTTTAAGAATCTCTCACACCTTTCTGGGCATCAAGATACAATGATCATACTTTAGCTAAAATTTCTGCCCACAAATCCCTTAATATGAAATGAAACTAGCCATCACTACTGAAATAGGATGTTCATCAGGCCAGCAAATAACGGTACAAGCTTGGGCTTGTTCCAGCAGGGTTCAGACAAGGGCAGGGGCACTTGGAGGCATTCTGAGATGACCCTGGTGGTGGGTGGAATTTTAAAAATGCACTTACCCACCCCAGATCCCACATCCTGTAGAACTTGTGACTATGATGATGTGTCACTCCTGTGATTACGTTTATCATCATGTGCCTATCATCATAAGCATAATTATGATCATAACATGATTTTGCCATGTTGTTAGATGGCACAGTTGGCCTTAAGAGTGGGAGAGTCTCACTGAAACCCTTGTACACAGCTGTTGGGAATGTAAATTGATTTTGCTATTATGGAAAACAGTATAGAGATTCCTCAAAAAAATTAAAAACAGAAACATCATATGATCCAGCAATCCCACTTAGGTGTACTTATCCAAAAAAGAAATTGAAATCAGGATCCTGAAGAGCCATTAGTACTCCCAAATTTATTTCAGGACTATTAACAACAACCAGGATGTAGAAAAGCCCAAAATGTCCATGGACAGATTAATGGATAAAGAAACTGTGGCATATACATACAGTGTATGTATTCACCTTTAAAGAGAAGGAAATTCTGCAATGTGCGATAACATGGGTGAACCTTGGGGACATTTTGTTAAGTGAAATAATCCAACACGAAAGGACTAGTAGCGTATGATTCTATTTATACAAAGCATCTAAAATATTCAAACTCATGGAGGCATAGAATAGAATTACGGTTGCCGGGGCTGAGGGAGAGGGAAATGGGGAGTTCCTAATCAGCAGCTATAAAGTTTCAGTTCTCCAAGATAAGTTCTAGAGATCTGCTGTACTATATTTTACCATAATCAACAATAACATATGGTACACTCAAAAATATGCTCAAAGAGTAGATCTTATGATCCCATGTTACATGTTCTTACCACAAGTTATTTATTTTATTCATTCATTTATTTTATTTATTTATTTTTTTTAGATGAGGTCTCCCTCTGTCACCCAGGGTAGAGTGCAGTGGTGTATAGCTCCCTGCAACCTTTAACCCCTGGGCTCAAGGTATCCTCATGCCTCAGTCTCCTGAACAGCTAGGACTACAGGCATGTACCACCACACCAGGCTACCATAATTGAAAAAAACAGAATAGGAGATTCTAATTTCTGAGTCTGACCTAATCACTGGTGCTGTTCTCAGTGGAGCGCTTTCTTAGACTGGTGTCCAGGGAAAAGTCAGAGAGCTTCCATTGGATAAACCACTGCAGGCCCTGAAGAGGGAGGGAGCCACAGGAAAAGGCAGGCAGATAGCCTTGAAAAGCTGAGAGCAACCCCCTGCTGATATCAGGGAGAAAACAGGAACCTCAGACTGACAGCTACAAGCAACTGGATTCCCCCAACAACCTGAATGAGCCTGGGGGTATTCTTCCCCAGAGCCTCCAGGTAAAGGCTGAGTCAGGAGACACCTCGATCTGAGCTTCCTGATACGCTGAGCATAGCAAGCCAGCTCACTTCAGCCTTGCAGAACTGAGAGCTAATAAATGAGTGTTGTTTTAATTTGCTAAATTTGTAGCAATTTATTATGCAACAAAAGAAAACAAACCCATCCTTTAATCAAGAAGTTCTTGATCCACTCAAATTACTTCTCACACCAGGATTTCTAGGTCTCTTCCCACAGAAAAGAGTGACTTTGGGAAGTCATTCTCTGACTTCCTATGCCAATCTCCCACATCCAATAAGATACTTTACTTGTCACTGAAGAGGAAGAAAGAAAGGAAAGGATGGTTACAGTTAAGAATGGTGATCCAAGCTGGGCGCAGTGGCTCATGCCTATAATCCCAGTGCTTTCGGAGGCTGAGGTGGGAGGATCCCTTCCAGCAAGGAGTTTGATACCAGCCTGGGCAACAAAGCAAGGCCCTGTCTCTATAAAAACATTTTTTTTAATTAGCCAGGCATGGTGGCACACACTGGTAGTCCTAGCTACTCGAGAGGCTGAGGTGGGAGGAGGGATGGCTTGCGCCCAGGAGTTCGAGGCTGCAGTAAGACATGATTGTACCACTGTACTCTAGTCTAGGCAACAGAGCAAGACCCCATCTCAAGAAAAAAAAAAAAAAAAAAAGGCAAGCCAATCCAGTGCCAGGGATTTCATGGGCAGTCTTCATTAAATGCTCATGGCAAGCCTGACATGAGACTGTTCTTCCTCATTGATTACTCAGAGACACTAAGCCTTATGGACATGACCTCAAATAGAGGCTAAACATTACACAGCAGCAGGTGAAAAGCAAACAAGGAACAAGCTTCTCTCTTATGAACTGGCTTTTTACTCTTAAATTTGCACTCACTCCAAAACCACTGCAGGATGCTAAACCACATGAACACTAAAAAAGTATCCAGAGTAGGCTTCAGTCTCAGGGACCTCTGGCCAGTATAACTTGCACCCCCCCAATGCCCAAGACAGAGAGGAAAGAGGCAGCATCAGAGCCCCATTTAAAATAAAAAATCATAAACGACTTCCTCCAAGCCACTTCAGCAAATTATTTGTGAACCTCAAATGTTTGTGATTTCTTACAAATAAATAATGTCTAATTTTTAAGCTACATTTTAAAACTAACTCAAAGAGGTCATAAATTTCATCAACCCTACGGTTACAACACAGTGGGTCTTTTTCTTTGTCATCTCTAACAAAAAGAGCAGTTTAAATACTTTCTCCTGTCAAATGCAGACTAAGTAGACACCATACCAATCCTATAAACAATTGTCCCATAACCTGAGAAAACTAAAATAAATCAGGTGTAACCTAATAAAAGTCAGGGAGCAGAAATGAGTGAAACTTAAGTTGCCAGAGGCTTTCTTCTTTATTCTTTCTTTTTCTTAAGAAAATTTACAAACTTTAAGAAATGGAATGCACAGCCAAATGATTCTAAACAAAATTGTTAGTGTGTTTTCTAACGCTAGTTTCTTCATTTAGACGCTTCAGATACCTTCTTAGACATTCCCTTGAAATAGCTTTATTTCAAAGCTATTTTATACTTAGTGGGGTATCCTCCAGCCAGAATATTTAAATACATGTGAACCAGGATAAGGCTAAAATCTAGCCTGCAGGTTAATAACTTGTCTAATGAATCTGACCAACTGAATTGGAATCCCAGCTCTGCAACTTACTAGCTGTGCAGTCTTGAGACCAACATATAATCTCAGCTGCTTCTTCTGGAAAATGGAAATCATAATCATACCTATCCTACAGGGTTGTAGAGGTAAAACGAATAAACATACACATAGCACGGATACAGTGCTCCTATGTGCCAGACATAGTTATAATTATCAGCTCATGCGTATTTGGCTCTGTTATACTCACAAACTCTCATCACAGCACTGTCAGTGCATGAGAAGCATCCAGGAGAGACCTCTGGGGACTTCCAGGGGCCCCTCTCCTTATATCCACCCAGTTAAACCACAAACATACTTATATCCAGCCATAGGTATGAGAGGACCACACTTTTGATACAGAAATGAAAAAAATTAATGTTAGAACTTCGGAGTTGTTATTAAAAGAAATGCAATTGAGAATTGAGTGAGCAACGTGGCTTATGCAGTGACTATAGCTATCTATCTAGAAGTCATCATTTGGTAATTACACCAGCAGTGCATTTGGGAACCATTTCCAAACAAAAATAAGGTTTTTTTTTTTTTTTAAGGAATTTAACACCTCTTTAATTCCAAAACACAGGAAGTGAAAGAGTACTGAGCAGAGATACACAGCAACAAACTGATGCTAAAAACATCATCATGAGGAGAGAACTTGATGGCCTGTGTAACAGCCCCAACATTAATCAGGCTCCACTTGCCTGTAAACCAACAATTACACATTTGCTCATTAAGAAAAAGTGCTTTCAGTCAAGTCCTATAAAGTGTGGGCTACTCTCTAGTCATGCTTGATCTTGGCAAGCTATTTAATTTCTCCAACAACAAAAAGGATAACATCAGTACCTTCTCAAAGTTACCAAAGGATTAAATGAGATAATACATAACAGTTGATAAAATGGGCTCATTAAGTTTATCCATTATTATTATTATTATTATTCAGGCAGTTCCGAGATTCATATTAAAATATGAACTACATCACAAAAGGGAAAAAAAATCCTCAGAACAAATTACTTCTTTTCTTCAGATGTTAACCTTAAGAAAGTTAAGGATTTCTAAATTGTGGTGTCAAGGCTTTCCCAGGGGCTCAAGGATGACCTACGCACTGTTCACCCACATTTCTCTTGACAATATCAAACATCCCACTCCATATTCCAAGATCCAAACAGCTTTTCAGCTGCCAGAGAATACGGGAAATGGTGACCTTGAAGCATCTGGGCAAGTTCACTATCAAGAGTCACACGCTAAGACAGGCGTGAACAAGGGTGGGGGAAGGAAGAGCAACACTCCCACCCCATAGCCCACACTTAGATAGCCCCTTATGGACATGGCCTGTGCAGATTTAAGGATTAGAAAGAATGACACATTTCATTATGTTCATAAAGTACTTTCACCAGGAAGCTGAAAACCAGTAAGTATCTAGGCACATCTTTTTCTTTTTCCAGTTTTCCCTATCCGAGCAAAATGACCGACATCCCCGTAAAGCAGCAAAGAAACATTTCCCATACACATAAGTCTCTGGCCCATGTGCAACTGGACAGAGGAAATATACAACAATTGTAGCATGTGAAACGGTTTTCCTAGGTATACCCGAAATGTCATCCCTTGCAAACATGAGGCACCACAACACAATTCCCCTCATCACTACATGATGACAATATATTCTTATATCGTGCTGCAATGTATTGAACATCAATCAATAAAGTTTTTACAACACACAAAGGCCCTTGGGGATGGAAACCTGCCATGTTGAATATGGCACGCTGCTGTACGCAAGTGGCTATTCACATTGTTGCCTTGGGCTTAAGGGACAGAGACGCCATTCACACACTACACAGAATCCACACCTGGCGCCACTGCTCCTTTGCCTGCCCCTCCATGAAATGTATCCCTTCACATTTGAGATATTTAGCATTTATAGCTTCCGTCAATTGTATCTCAATAAATGAGTAAATAAAGCCTATTGTCAGCCAGGTGTAGTGGCTCATGCCTGTAGTCCCAGCACTTTGGGAGGCTGAGGTAGGTATATTGCTTGAGTCCAGGAGTTCAAGACCAGCCTGGGCAACATGGTGGAACCCTGTCTCTACAAAATCCAAAAACATTAGCGAGGTGTGGTGGCACTTACCAGTGGTCACAGCTACTTGAGAAACTGAGGTGGGAGGATGACCTGACTCCAGGAGTTTGAGGCTGTGGTGAGCTGTGATCATGCCACCGTACTCCAGCCTGACTGACCAAGTGAGATCTTATCGCAAAAAATAAAATAATTTTTTTTTTCAAAAAAAGTCTATTGTCAAAGTTAAAAATTGCATGACAAGCTAATGGAGCACAGTCTTCCACATTGTTTTAGACTCAGAGAATCTACTAGAGACAATTATAACCCACCATAAAACTATGACTACACAAATTTTACATATAGATCTCTGAGAATATTACAGTATGCCCAATTATGTATTTATTATTTGTTTGTTTTTGAGACAGAGTCTCACTCTGTCACCGAGGCTGGAGTGCAGTGGCACGATCTCAGTTCCCTGTAACCCCTGCCTCCCGGGTTCAAGTGATTCTCGTGCCTCAGCCTCCCGAATAGCTGGGATTACAGGCACATGCCACCATACCCAGCTAATTTCTGTATCTTTAGTAAAGACGGGGTTTTACCATGTTGGCAAGGCTAGTCTCGAACTCATGACCTCAAGTCATCTGCCCGCCTCGGCCTCCCAAAGTGCTGGGATTACAGGTGTCAGCCACTGCACCCAGCCCAGTATGCCCAATTATCAACCTTGATCTGAAAGTTCTTTATTATTATTATTATTATTATTATTATTTTTTTTTTTTTTTTTTTTTGAGACAGAGTCTCGCTCTGTCACCCAGGCTGGAGTGCAGTGGCACGATCTCGGCTCACTGCAAGCTCCGCCTCCCGGGTTCATGCCATTCTCCTGCCTCAGCCTCTCCGAGTAGCTGGGACTACAGGCGCCCGCCACCACGCCCGGCTAATTTTTTTGTATTTTTAGTAGAGACGGGGTTTCACCGTGGTCTTGATCTCCTGACCTCATGATCCGCCCGCCTCGGCCTCCCAAAGTGCTGGGATTACAAGTGTGAGCCACCGCACCCGGCCTCTGAAAGTTCTTTAATAGCCATACCTAGGAACCAAACCTGGAAACATGTGAAATGCCCTAGATGTGAAAAAAAGTGATAAAACACAGGAAGATGTGTTCAGTTATTTAAATACTTAAACAGTATATCTTCCTAATGGTCTAAGTTTTACTTAATGAATGCCTGCAGTTAGTAAATGCTACATATCTTGGAGTTACAGAATGTATCACAACACTTGACTCTATGATAAAGGCTCAAAAATGTACAGCCAAAGGAAAAGACAATCTCATTTTTTACCTGATAGATTAGAAAAACATTAAAAGATCTGAGCAGCCACTGCCGGTCAAGATGTGAGGAAAGGGCACACCCAACATTGCTGCAGGCAGGAAGAACTGTACTTCCTTTGGGGAAAGCATCTGGTGATGACTGTTTAAAAACGTACATTCACTTTGACTCAGCAATCCCACTCTCAGCATAAGGATAGATGCATACAGGTATCTTTTGTTAAAAAAAAAAAAAAGTATTTGTAACAGTAGAATATGAAAATAGTCTGAAAGCACATCAACAGGGGCATGACTGCATAAGTCAGATATATCCATCTATAGAATATTATGCTGCAATTAAAAGGAACGGTAATGAAGGAGATCAATAGGTATGGACCAGCAAAGATATTCTGAAATATGAAATAAAAAAGACTTCGGTAAGTACTGTGTATGACATAATACCATTTCTTTAAAAATAAAACAGAGGGGTGGACTTCATATGTATGTACATATTTAAATTTATATACCTCTGTATACAGAGAAACATGAAGAAAAACACAAACCAAAGTGTTAACTGCACACGCCCAGTGGTCCTCTGAAGGCCGGCCTCCTGTTCCCTCAGGGCCCCGTACAGGTGAGGGCACAGAATGCCTGTGCTCCCAGAGTCGCTCCTCTCAGTGCTCCCTGCATGTAGTTCTCATATACAGAACTCCATCCCTGATGCAATCAAATCCGTTAAGTGGGTGACCATGTATTTATCATCCAGATTGGGAAACTTTTAAGAATGGAAGAGGGTGCTTTGAAACATTAGCTGGAGAAAAAGGTGTCAACAGGAGCCCCATCCCATGGGAAAAGGAGACATACAGCCACCCTACCCCTGAGCATGGAGCCAGGACTTCCTAACTACCCAGTTCCTCAAGGCAATCCCTTTGTGGGGAGGGGTGTTTTCCTTTATCCAGGACAATCACCACCCACTTTCCAAGGGACAATGTCCTAAGTCCTTCCACACTTAGATGCTCTAAGTGTCAAGTCCTTCCTTCCCCCCTCTTTCATTCCACAAATACAGAGCCCCTATGACTCCTTCATTCAGTCCTTCATTCAATAACCAAGTGCCTGCCATACACTCAGGTGCCCAGAGTATGACAGTGAGGAGTACAGAGATCCTGTCTCTGTGGACCTAACATTCTACCTGGGACAGAGATGATAAAGAAATAAATAGATATCTAATAGGATAGGTGATAAGTCCCACACAGCAAACCAGGGCAGGGTAGGGGACACAGGGAACAGGACAAGGGAGTGGGTGCTGCTCTTTACATGGGGTGTGGGCTTCTCTGATAAGGCAGCATTTAGGCAGAGATGGAAGGAAAGGGGCACAGAGCATTTCAGGCAGGAGAAATAGCAGGAACGGGCTCCAGAGGGGGAGCGTGATGCCCAGAAGTGAGCAGAAGGGAAGTTGCAGGCCTGATCATGGAAGAGGGCTCTCGATGCCACTCAGGGAAATGAACCCAGTCACCTGCAGCAAGAACTCGCCCAGCCACGTGTACCAAGAACCCAGTCTTGGGTGCAATCAGTATGACATTTATCAACCACAGAAATAAGGGCCTTCTAAGGAAGGTGGTCTCATCAACTCCCTGTAAACAGTGGCCCTTCTGCTTCTCTTGTTCAAGGTAAGAGGAGAAAGAAACTTCAGTTCTGATGGCCATCACTGCAGGTATTTAAACATTATAGTTATGCTGTATCTGTTGAAACATAAGGCCGTTAAACCAGTAATCACTCGTCAGCTTTGGTCACAAACATCTAATATTACTGCTGAAAAGTAAAATACTTCCCTTACACAATGCACTTGTTAATGTTCAAACAATTCCCCAAGGTCATATTCAGAGAAGAACCTGGTAGGATTTCGTAAACTGTAAGAAATATGTATACCATCAGGTGGCCCAGAGTAATTCTAGAAATAATGTGGTTTTACACCACTGTTGCATCACCTTTGAAAGAGAAAGATTTTAAGATGAGAAAAAGAGAAGGGTATTTAGAAGGAATAGAATATTATACTTGGTCTGCCACAAAGTGTCAGCTCTAAAACAAGGTCAGAGGAAATGCCACTCTTTAAATCCTGAACTAAATTCCCAAATAATTTTTATCACTGGACCTATACTTGGCTTATCAGTGACTTCACTGACAAAACAGCAAAACATAGATAATATCAGTTCAGAGACATATAAGCCCCTGTCAAAGAACTAAAAACATACTTACCTTTTTAAAATATTTTCATATTCACAGAACTTAAAAAACATCTGTTATATTGTCCCAGTTTTTAAATAATCTGGCACATTCAAATCAGCAAAACATTTGTCAGTAAGATTTGTACAGTTAAATCTTTAGACTTGGGTGTCCTAACACCTAATCCACGCACATGCGCACACACACACACACACACATACACACGCACACACAGAGCTAGAATCTCCTGGCTGACAGAAAACCTGCCCTGGTGGGACATGGACCAACCATTTGTTCTCGACAAACTGTCTGAGACATAAAATTTTGGTGAGGTTTGGGGGTAGGGAGATGACAGCTGAGCTAAAAACATCAGTATTATTGACTTTGGCTTCATGCTACTCCTTTACAGCTATCCTTTGCAAGCTGAACACAATATAAGTCAGGCCAAAGGACAAGGATAAGACAGATAGGAGGCTAAAGCTCACCAACACCCTAGAAGAGACGGTTACACCCACAATTATAGCTGATCGCCAGCCACCAAACTTTTTTTTCCTTAATGCCAGGGCTCCACAGTGGCCAAGAGACAGGAGACGAATGACTTTTTCTAATAATTGCAACAATAGATAATTTTTATTTTCTAATAGCTAAGAATACTGTGGAAACACTTAAAAGAGTAAGCCAAGAAAAATGTCTTTGCTTCCCTGGGCTTCTAAAAGTCTAGAGTCCACTTCTTGAGAATAAGAGCCAAGTCTGAATTATGTCTTCATGCCTTGGTGCCTAGCACAGTACCACCCATACATCAATTTCACAATGTTAAAAAAATGCTGAAAGGCCGGGCACAGTGGCTCACGCCTGTAATCCAAGCACTTTGGGAGGCTGAGGCAGGCAGATGACCTGAGATCAGGAGTTCAAGACCAGCCTGGCCAACACAGTGAAACTTCGTCTCTACTAAAAATACAAAAAAATTAGCTGAGTGTGGTGGCAGGCACCTGTTATCTCAGCAACTTAGGAGGCTGAGGCAGGAGGATTGCTTGAACCCAGGAGGCAGAGGTTGCAGTGAGCCGAGACCAGGCCATTGCACTCTAGCCTGGGCAACAGAGTGGGACTCTGTCTCAAAAAAAAAAAAAAAAAATGCTGAATGAAAAAGCAAACAAAATTTTTCCCAACAACCACCAAGTTTACTACAATGCCGAATATCTCCAAAGGCTACTGTGTGCAAAGGGGTGAGATGCAGAGTAAACCAGCGTCAGCAGAACCCAACCAAGTGAGAAGGGGCTTGGGAAACTTCTGAAAACTTGTCCTGAGTAGTCAATGTTTATTCTGTCCTGACATTAGTGAATTCCCGGTGATGTTTTAGACTACCTGTTTCAGACTTAATTTTTATGTCCATTTTTGTTTCCATCTAAATACATGGGCTTTCAGTGGGCTCCTGGTGAGTTTAAGCCCTGGTGTTCATGTGGTATGCTCTGGAACAAGGGCTCTCGCACAGTGGATGTTATTCAGCTTTCCCTTAAAATGTCACCATGTCCTCAGCATCCATTTCAGTTTCCAGCAAGTTATGTGAGGTGATTTAAAATGCAAACTACCTGCACAACTGAAATAATGTTTTTAAAACATAAAAGAAGGAAGGCCCTAACGAAAACAAAAATCTCTGATCTAAGGACTCCACCAACAATACCCGAAAAGACTGATAAAATTTTCTTTGTCGTATTTACGAAGCAGTATTATTTTACTAAAACTCAATTTAGTTTAGGTTTCTTCCAAGTTGACTCAAACTGTATTTCAAGATACAGCTTGGGTAAGCACATTGTTTAAAATCTTAGTTATTACCACGTCAACTTACAACACTCTTTACAAGAATCACAGGCTAGATCTATTAATATAACAAAAGCTTCACTTTAAGGAAAGAGTCGGCGCCTAAATTAGCCCTTGCTACTGATGTGTTTGAAACACTGGGACTGAAAGTCATGTTTTTCCCTATAAGCAAAATCATAGTGTTCAGCTTCACTTCTATGTATCTACAGAAATATGATTAAGAGCCTACCAAGGTAGAGCTAGACAGAATTTCACAGAATGCACTATGTGTATTAACTAATTGATTTTATTTCTACCAGTGTCTGATTCTCTATGTTATGGGTAAAATAAAATCTCCCAAGTAACTAACTTATCTAGTCTTTGCTAGAAAACTTACTTCTCTACACATTATGGGCTGCCCTATCTCTACCTAGGAAGAAGAAAGAGCTGCCTCCAAAAAATCATCATCTCAAACTTCAGCCCTCTCGGCACTGCCTGCCCACCCTTTGGTTCAACACCTCTTTGGTGTTCTCCCTCCTTCTCCATAAAACAGTGCTACAAATTCACTCCTCTCCTCTCAGTGCCTGCCCATCTTCCTCCCAACATGCTTCCCCCCCACACCACCAGCCCTTCAAGAGAACGCAGAAGCCATAAGCAGTAAAACTCCTTCAGCTCCCCTCTCACAAACCTACCTATCTCAAAGTACTTCCATCACTTCCTCTAGCTACATACAGTGGAAGAGGAAACCCAACTCTTGGAGCTTTGTTTCATCTTTTACGAGGATGGTTTTCAAACTCAGCTCCCTTTTAGAATCACCTGGACAGTTTTAAAAATCTCAACGCCAGCCATCCCCAACACCGATGACACAGGAATCCTTCTGAGTGGGACCCACCGTCAGTGTTTTTTTTAAACACTCCAAGTGGCTCCAATGTGCAGCCAAGGTTAAGAACCCCCTTCTCTTTCTTCACACTCACTAGGGATATTTAAATATGTGCAGGTCTTTCCCATCTTAAAAAGCACAGCCTCCCTCAGTCCCATCTCCCCCCTTCAGGTCCATCCACATCTCCCTCAGCTTCTCGATGATGAAACTTCTCAGAAGAGCTACGTGTACTCTTCTCCCCTTCCTCACCTCCACTCTGCTCCACCCAGTGCCTTGCAACTTGCTGTGCTGTCTCCTGGCACTGCTTTCACCAGGCTACCAAAGGCCGTGTAGCTCACCCCAGTGTCCCTCAGTCCTGTTGTTCCCAATGTCCTTGACTGCTCAGCAGCACATTTCTTGGGATTTGTTTCTAGTTTCTTTCCTAGTAAATAGTGTGGCCTTCTGACCTGCAAGCACATATACATCTTTCTTTTTTTATAAGCAAGGCTTTATCTTATTATACCTTTGAATGTTTTTGTTTCCATTTTTATTCTCTTCCTTTGGAAAAACAAGTAATATGTGATGAATAAGCCTTTGTCTCTCCTATGTATCATCTTCAGAGAAATCTTTTTTCTCTCATCTTTTTCACTTTGTTTTGTAGAATTTTCTCAAGTCTGTTGATTCCTGTGTTTTCATTTGTGTTTGTTATATTTGGTGGCTTCCAATGTGACTTTCCTCTTCCTAATGGTTTTTCTCCTTCTTCACGCAGATTAATCAGCTCACTTTCCATCTCCTATATTTCTTTTCTTTAATCATATATCTTTCCTTTAAACTTTGAGAAAACCCAGTTTTCATTATTCCTTTAAGGCCATGAAATACTAAGATTCTGAATTCTTTTGTTGGTGAGATAATTTGTCTTCTGATGTATATTCCGCATCCAGCTTTGTCTGTGTTCCATTATTCTATGAACTTGCCTGCCTATGCCAAGGTGTGGCAGGCAGAACTAGAAGGCATTCATGCTGCAACGGAGACAACCCGCCACTTCATAAGAAGAGCAGCCAGCTTCAAGTCCAGCATTAATCTCCAGTTCTCTCCAGTGTGGTCAAGTCCTGTACCCTGGGAGTATTTTACACTCAAGTGTAAAACTTAAGCAGCACCGATATAGGTTAGAAAGAAGCCCCTCATGTCACAGGCTCCTGAACACCACCTACCTGAGCCTTCTTTCAGCCTCACTTTGAGAAGTCTCCCACTCTCAGAAAGCTGTCCTAGACATTAAGATGGCACTCAGTCACGATGGTGGCCTAGGTGTGCATGCAGGTGTGTGTGCAGATTGGGCTCCAACATCAGGGGCCTCCACTCACTAGACTTTTATGTTCCTGGGATCCCTAGAGCTGTTTAAGTCACAACCTGCCCAACTCTACATGAAGCTCTTTTCCTCCCTCAACTCCAAGTCCTCCAGTTTTCTGTGGTGCACAACTAAGTTGCACAGAGAGAGTCGCCCCTCTATTCTCTTATTATTTTAGTGAAGCCATTTAATTTCTACAGGCCTGACTCCTTGAGAAAACTATACCCTGCCTCAAATTAGAGGACTATGTAAGCTCACAGCATCCTCTCTCCTTTGGTCCAAATTTCACTCTATTTGGCAGGTATTCTTTAAAGTGTAGTTTGAAGTTGTAGCTATTTAACAGAGCATAGCATTTTCTTCTTTGTTTCTCATTCTTTTTTTTCTTTTTAGAGTTCTAGGTATAAAAATTGAGTAAAACCATGTCTTAATGCCACCATCTTTTAACTAGGTCTTCGTTTAATTTTTAAGCAGTTTAATGTAATGACAATAAATATTTTTCTTTTAGTAAAGCCAACCACATACTAAGTATCCCAAAAATCTTAACTTGATTAAACTGTGAAAAAAAAAAAAAACCGAACCTGAAATTTATTATTCTAAATATTTCCAAAGACTGGAATCATTTCTAAATGACAAATTATTATTTTTGCTAAATTTCAGTTACCTTACATGCAAATCATAAATGCATATTTTGCTTTAGACTGATTCACAATCCCCACGAAAAAACACGCCACCCATTTCAGTGACTATGGATTCCAATGTTTGTAAAGAGCTTGTGAAGCCCGTTTCTAAAAATAAGATGTTTGGAAAATGATGATTCCTACCGATGCCACAGATTATCTTTCAATTAACTGAATCCTAAATAAACTCAGGCTGAATGCTTTGAGGAGGGAGATTTTTCCCTATGAAATGACACTTAAAAGTTAATAAACGTTGATTCTAGATGACCACCTTCCTTTCTTACCCTTGCCAAGTAGGAATGAGTTTTTATAAACTCTACCACTTGTACATTTTTAGAATTCAGCACACCAGCCAAAAAAGAGGTTACCATATATGATACAATTCAAATCTTATCTCCATTTATGTTTAAAGTTTTTTATTTGCTTATTTTTTTAATTTAAAAACTCTGGCTTTCTCTGCCCCCACCTTGCAATGTCCAATTCTTTATTTAATTCACTTACAAATGAAAGGTTAATTTTCTCTAAATCCACTTACTTACTTTTGAAAGAATGCCTTACAAATGATAATCATTATACATCCACATTATTATATATTCCATTTATACAGCTCATGTGACATTCTCCTATTTTACACTGTAAACGTTTTCTTCATAAAAAGACAGTTGCCTAGGTTTAAAACAAACCTAATTTCAGTTAAATTATTATACTTCTTTTCTAATTCAGAGGGACAAAATGAATAACTGCTGGACTGTGACCCCGCAGAAGCTAGAGCTATATAGTGAAAAGGAAGAAAAGGGGGAGAGGCAGGGAAAAGTGTCTCTCTCAGGACCAAAGCACACATCCTGGTAATGGAGGCAACTGCAGTAAATGCAACCTGACAAGTATTCAGAGACTGGAGCAATATTCCATCAAGCATTTTTAAATTCAGTTCCACACAAGTCAACTCAGTTTTGCCTGGAGATTTTACCAGACATTTAGCTGGTGTGTATATAATTACCTGTCTCTCTGAATCGGGGGTGGGGAATGAAAAACAGCACAAGGAGGTGCATGATGTTTAAAGAAAGCAATAAACTAAAGACCTGATGTGAAAGAGAGCTGAAACTCCGGGACTCATTCAACAATAAAAATGTTTATCTTTAACTCTTTAAGCAACAATTTATTGTTTTAAATCTAAAGGTCATCAACTTTGTTTTGCTCAGAAATTTAAAGACAAAAATGTAATGTTATAATATTTATTCCTAATTTTAAGAGTCACCTTCATCATCTTATCTATCATGGGTATCAAAGACCACTACAGGATTCTCAGTGTCTATTACAACTTCTAATCATCTTCTGTAGTTAATCAAGTTACACTTACCATACCATAAGCATCCTTGAAATACTATCCTCAGAATTCATTTGAGGTATTTGGTAGCCAAAATTCATTGGAGAAAGTCTAAGATATAACTCCTATATATAAGTTCCAGCCCAGTTTTGAAATGATAATAATTTTGCAACATACAAAAGAGCGACAGTATATGAATTCTTACACCAGACCTCTATAAAGTGTCACTTCAGCAAAATAAAAACATGTATCAGATATTTATATATCTCTCAGTTCCTATGTTCTCTGCTTCTACTGGATATATCTTTAAGACTTCTTGACTCATCAATTATTAAATGGGGAGAAATATAATGGTTTCATCTATTAAATATATTCAGGATCATCTATAGAGTAATACACATTTTCTTTCTGTGTTCCACAGTCTGACTTCATAACATTAAGCATGCTACAACATAATTTATAGGCTGAAAATATACTTTAAATCAAACTGTTTTTGAAAAGAAAGATAGAATCTGTATAAGTAAAAAGTATAACAAAGAGATAAGCTTTTTATGTTATCAAGGAACTCTCTATAGCTTCACTGTCCAATTTATCAGCCACAGGTGGCTACTGAGTACTTAAAACCTGGCTAGTCCAAACTGAGATGTAAGCATAAAATGCACTGCAAATTTTGAAAGCTTCGTGAAAAAAAGGTAAAATATCGCATTAGTAAATTTTATATTAATGACAGATTAAAATAATAACAAACATATTAAGTTAAATGAAATATATTTAAACTTTACTTTTTTAAATGTGGCTACTAGAAAATGTTAACTTAAAATTGTGGCTGGCCAGGCATGGTGGCTCACACCTGTAATCCCAGCACTTTGGGAGTCCGAGGCGGGCGGATCATCTGAGGTCAGGAGTTCAAGACCAGCCTTGCCAACATTGTGAAACCCTTTCTCGACTAAAAATACAAAAAAGAAAAAAGAAAAATTAGCCGGGCATGGTGGCAGGCGCTCGTAATCCCAGCTATTTGGGAGGCTAAGGCAGGAGAATCGCTTGAACCCAGGAGGTGGAGGTTGCAGTAAGCCAAGATCGCACCACTGCACTCCAGCCTGGGCAACAAGAACAAAACTCTGTCTCAAAAAAAAAAAAAAAAAAAAAAATTGTGTCTCACATTTTACTTCTATTGGACAGTGTGGTTCTATAGACTAATTTTGAAATAGTCTTATGAGGCAGTTCAACCACTCATAATAATGAAGTGACAGTATAAGAAAAAAAAATAAAGTAAAAGATAGCATGCATTCTCTCCCTAACCCTCTCACCACATGTGCCTTGCATGGGAAGGGGAACGGCAAAGCTATCCATCAGGAAGGTTGCTGAAACAAAAGATTCAGCTCATTGCCTTTAGCCTTATCCCTGATATTTAACTCTTCCAAAAATTTCTTCTGCTCCACTGCTTCCTGCTGCAAAAAGTTTCCAAGCAAACTGTGACCCCAATCTCCCAGGCAAGCACATGCTTTATAGATCAGCTGAGCTATGGCAATCAATGCTGCTCTAGAAACTGGGTGCCCAATAGGCATGCAAATGGACAGACACCTGTAGGAGTTCACAAAACCCTCTCGGTTAAACACAAGCAGGGCTTCAACACACATGTGGCCATCCCTGCTTAACACCCAAGCCACATGTGTGGCTCTCATAGTATTGTCACTCCCACCAGGCAGAGGTGTACTTTCCAAAGGACTGGTAACCAAGAAGCGACGGAGGAATGGATTTGGTGTTGTGACCAGCAGGATCCCCCTGCTGAATTCTCCCCTAAGCCTCCGAAAGCTCCCCACTGCTTCAGTGGTTTCACATCTTCCTGCCCTTTCTTTCCTAGGTTTCAAGGATAACTGGAAACCCACATTGGTCATTGAGCATTCACAGCATGGTAGTCCAGCGCTCTCTAACAGACCCTGGGGCAGCAGATTTAGTGTTTTCAGGAAGAATTTCAGGAAACTCAGTCATTCACTCATTCAACAAATGTTTATAGAGCTCCTACTATGTGCCAGGCATTGGTCTAAGGCATCTGACACATGTCATTGAGGAAAAGAGACAAAGATCCCCCGTTCAAGCAAAGAGGCAGGCAATAAACAACAAAGATAATAAAAAGACAAATTATATAGTATTCTAGAAGGTGGTGAGTACTAAGCAGAAATAAAAACAGCTCAGAGTAAGGAAGTTCTAGGCCTCTGGGTGCAGGAATGGCAGTTCTGTGCAGTGGCCAGGGTAAGTCTTGCTGAGAAGGTGACACTAGGACCTAAGAGAGTGAGAAAGCAGCCATGCCAGCCTCCAGGGAGGGATCTGAGGCAGCAGAGGCCCCACTGGCAGGAGGCAGCTGCATGAGGGGCAGAGAGACAGAAGGTCACAGAGGTGACAGGGCCAGGCCATGCAGGACTCAGAGGCCACTGTGAGGACTGCAGCCTCTGGAATAGCAGAGGAATGATTCACTCTGCCTTGTGTCTGTCTTGAAAGGAGCGCCTACCTAGAGCTCCCACCTAGAGGATTCTTCTCTAGGAGTCAAGGGGCCAAGCAGGGAATATCCAACAAAAATGTGTAAAACATGTTAAATACCGTTGCAGCTGAGAGCCACATAATAACAAACAAGACAAAGATAAGAATAATGGTGTCTGATCTGGGCTGAGAGAGAAAAGGCTGTGGGCAGTAAATGACAGAAGTGGGGAAAACCACCATTACCAGGACCCAAAATGGTGGCACTGTGACTGTTCACACCAGAGCTGTCATGGGGGACACGAAGCAGTGTCTGCAGGCACCACGGTGGTGTGGCTCCTGACCATGCACATCCTTTGAAGAAAGACTGCTAAATAATAAGAGCTTGACTTTCCCTTTCATATGAAAGAAACTGTTTCTCTAAAAGCAAATACATTACAACCACCACCATAAAAATAAAAAACGGGGGACACTATGAACCCTGGGACTTCCAACCTGATTCCACATTTACTCAGAACATGTGGTACGTAGGGGGACTGCCCTTTGATTACCTCTCTGAGCAGGAAAATGTGAGCATGTAAAGAAAAAAAAAAGATCAGTATAAATAAACATTAATACAGAACTAATTTTCTGAGTTCTCATTTCACTGAGTAATTATACCTTTGGGCTAACATGAATAATTTATTAAGTAGCATGCAGTTTATATGTAGCCTTGCAACTTTTTGCCCTCATTATACAATCATTTGAAATCTTTCTGAGGCAAACCATGGCTGAAAAAAAAGGTGACTTCCATGCAAATGTCCTTTTTCTATCAGCCTATGGATAGTTTAGGAAGTGTCTCTTTAGGTTAACAAGAGCTATTCAAAAAGCTGTTTAAAAATCCTCTTTCTGAAATATGTTCAATAATTCATTAAAGTTCTAAAAAGCCAAACTCCCTTTTTTCTTAGCTTATTACGCACACTGATCCTTAACTCAATTTAGCTTTTAAGAAATGTAAAACCATACATTGCTTTCTGGCTTCTTCACAGTTATCAAATAACCTATGATTCAACTAGAATGCCTGTTAAAATATTATCCTCATAAAATAATTCTGTGTTAGTGCTTTGGGACCTATAAGCCCGAGGGGGTTCCATTTCATATTAAAATTGTCTTCATTTGCACCTGTTGTAATAAGAAGCTGCTGTGTAATGAAGCATCAATACATTAATTCTTAGAGCTGACCTGTTTCGATAAGTCTCACAGAACACTGATTATATCTAGACCTGAGTGGTCCTCCTCATTTTTCCTGCTGCTTCATATTCTGTTACATGATATCATCATAAAATGGTAATCTAATTACAACTATTAATTATGCTCATGATTAATTTGAAATACCTGACACAAAATGTAAATGTACAGCCAGAGACAACACAGAGTCATAATGAAATCCTAACACCTGAAACTGTTTGGCATCATTATCAGTCAAGTAACGGTGCTTAATCTCCTCTCAGCTGGGCAGAGTTGGTCCCTAGTATTGTTTACTGAAAATCTGCTTCAATACAAAACAATTAGTATGCACCTGAAACATAACCTGGAGTGGCACACTCCCAGCATCCTCCCAGGCCAGCCCTAAAATAAGATCATCAGTCCCTGCTTTTGACTTCCTCTTAATACCTCCCACCTACCCCCTGCCAAATTCCTAGTTCTCTCAGGAAGTCTGCTGATTTTCTTGGAACCTCCAAGTAAAATAAGGTTTACAACCCTTTTGTAAACTGCTATGCAAATTGTTTACATCGGATATAGTGGGAAAAATGTTGCTTGAAGGCGATAAATAAAAATAAAAATGCTTAGACAAAAACAGCAGGGCCTTAGTCTGAAGACTGTATTCCTGACATACTGACTGAGAACTGGAAAGATCAGGACAGGACAATGTGTTGGGTTTCCAGAAGACAGTCTAGAACTGTTGGAGGTGGAATTAAATCTATTTAATTGCCCCTAGTGTTGGGACAAAGTACTGTGAAGACTCGTCAGACGCCGGTGTCTTTCTATTAAATAACTCAAAGAGAACAGTTAGTTAAGACGTAAGGGTGCCCCAGTGTTTATGCTAGCAAAAGCACCCTGATACCTGCTCCCTCTTCAGGTTCAGTCACAGTGAAAGGCGGGAGTAACATGGACAAGAGTGTTATTAGTGATATCATTCATGTTTTCCTTTCCATTCCGCATTTCAATCTCCCCCTTGCAAGCAAGAATCCAGGTCTTTGTTCTGGGAAGAGAAGACAAAGGAAGGGAACAGAAAGAGAAGAGAAAATAAAGGGAACAGGGAAAGAGGGAAAGAAAGGAAAACACAGAAGATTAAAGGGGAAAATGTTCATGGAAAGAGGAATAAAATGCTTTTTAAACAAAACTTCAGTAGCTTTGCCTCTTAACAAGTTTTTTTATGGAAGCATTCTTTATTAAATGAAATGTATTCTAATGATATGTCTTTAAAATATTTTATGATGGCATGTCTTTCTCCTAAGATCAAAACACATCCCATCATTTGCCATCAGTCAATTTATCTCACTGTTTGAATCTGAGAGGAAATTTGCTACTTATGATTCATAGAATATTAATAAAAGTTAAGTATATTCCTTTTTTTTTTGAGAGACAGTCTTGCTCTGTCACCAGGCTGGAGTGCAGTGGCACAATCTCGGCTCACTGCAATCTCCATCTCCTGGGTTCAAGCGATTCTCCTGCCTCAGCCTCCTGAGCAGCTGAGACTACAGGCACGCACCACCACACCCAGCTAATTTTTGTATTTTTAGTAGAGATGGGGTTTCACCACATTGGCCAGGATGGTCTCGATATCCTGACCTCATGATCCGCCCCCCTCGGCCTCCCAAAGTGCTGGGATTACAGGCGTGAGCCACTGCGCCTGGCCAATATATTCTATTAAACCTTGATTCAAGTATAGGTAGGGTCCAAAGAATAATTCCAAATATCCCAGTTTAACTGCTATTCTAAATTATAACTTCAAGCAAAATAAAATCACCAGAAGACAGAAGAAAGAATAATTTTGCCTCCCAATCTTTGAAGCACTATTTAAACTAGAACCTGATCTTACATAGTATGCCTGGAAGAATTTACAAGGTAATAAATAAAATGCATATACCTATGTAAATGAAAATTTGAATATCTCAAAATATACATAAACTAAAAACCACAGACTGTACAACATCATAAAGAAAAGTTCAAGGCTGAGATTTCTAGAATGCAGCACTTACACATATGTGCAGGTAAACAGGCGCACACACACACACACAGCCCTCATAAGGAAAATTGCTTGGCTGACTGTCATTTATATCGAAATACATAACTTGAAAAGATTTGACAATAAAACCTTCTAAATCATCAGTCTAAACATAAAATGAATAGGTCACCTTCAATAGCAAATTAATTGCATCCCTGAGGGGTCCCTTACCAGGAAATACATTCACACTTAGTAATTTTATGACAACTCCTACATTTTCACCTCCAACCCAGACTTCTCTTCCATGGACACCAGCCCATAGGTCCAATACATACTTCTCGTCTCCACTAAGGTAGTGACATCTCAAATTTAAAATGTCCAAGCCAAACTTCTGATTTTCCCCATCACACCCCAAACCTGTTTTCCCCACAAACTTCTACATCTCAGTTAATGACATCTCACATCCTATCCCATCCCCATCTCACATATCATCTTACGGTGGCAGATAGTATTTTCTAAAAATACAGCCCCAATAATATAACCAGACATCTGTATCTTCTCCCCTTGAACCTGGCTCGGTCCTTGTGATTGCCTCAATGAAAGAGTTGTGTCAGAAGTGACTCTGTGGTTCCCATAGCTAGACCCTAAAAATGCAATGTAGCTCTGCCTGGCTCTCCCAGGACTGGTTCCTGGAACCCAGCCACCATGCTGCAAGGAAGGCCCAGCCACATGAAGAGTAGCATGAAGAGGCCCATATGGAGAAAACTCTATCCTCCCAAGGCCTGGGATGTGCTCCTAGACAACAGCCAGCACCAGCCCACTGGCCTTGGGAGATGGTCACCTGGAAGCATCTCCTCCACCTTAGGGCCGTGGATGTGGGAACAGTGCAGGCTCCAGGGCCCTGTGCTCACAAGGGCTTATGCTCAGTGTTTAATGCTCTGTGATCACAGTCTTATCTGTGAATGTGTGTTCTTTAGGTGGAACAATGGCGCATGAGCTGTGGACTTGGATCCTTAGCTCCTGCATAATCCCACATCCCCAGGACAGGTCCTCAGCCACTCACTACCCACTCTCTTGGCACCCTGGCCCCACTCTGGCTCCTCCACACAGTGAGGGCTGCCTCATCTGCCCCTGGCAGAGAGACACAAAGAGGGCTGGGTACACATGCCTATGATGTTTCAGAGTGTGGGATGTTTCGGCTGTCCCATCCTGGGCTAGCAGAACCCTGACATGTATGACACGTGACTCTGTATGAGTGAGCCCTCCCCCATTCCCAATCTAGCTACTAAGCACATCCAGCACGGAGGCTGCAATCCTTCAAGGGTCACCAGTCCACTGTGGGTTGAGGTGGCAGGCCCAAGCGAAAGGGAAAAGTCTAGCTTGACATCACCACCCAGAGCTGAGGCATGTGTCATCTGTCCTGGGGCTGGAGGGGGGCAGGGGGAACTCACAGCTAGTCCCCTGGGGGCACTGAGGCAGGACCCCCAGGTGCCTATGATGGTCTGCACTGCCCAGCAATTATCCTCAGCCCTGAGGGAACCCATCAATATGAGGCAAATAAAAACACCACGACATGTCCAGAAAGAAACCACAAGAGAAAGGAAAAATGTTTTCTATTTCAGTATGTTTAATGGCACTTTTACCCTGCTTTTCAAACAAAAGGCCCTTATCCTCTTCATGGTACATGAGCCCTGCTCCAGCATTCAGCTGACACCCCGTGAAGCTGAGATGAGCCTTCCCCACAGAACCCTGCCCAGACTGCAGATCTGTAAGCAACAGAAATGGCTGCTATATTCCTTTAAGTCACTGAGTCTGGGGTGGCTGATTGTGCAACAAAATACAGCAAGAACACTTACTTTGCAGTTTCTTTTCCAACCCCTGTTCAAGTTTGACTGAAGCTCCATGAAGGCAGTGATTCTGAGGGTGTTTTGTTCACTGCTGTATTCCCAGTACCTAGAACACTGCCCCACCCCTCTCAGTTGCCCAATAAATGAATGAAATTCCACTTTGCTGAAACTTGATCTTTAGGTAAGGCTATGCATAGGTGGTCACCAGTAGAGTTAAGTTTTTAACTAGTTTAAAATACTGGCAGTAAACAGTTGGAAAGTGTGCAATGATGCTGCTGACTGCCAGTGTGCTTAGTGAGCACATGACCTTTCCTGACGTCCATGGCCTGGGGGTTCTGGGGAAAGGGCACCAAGTTAGGACTGTGCAAGCAGGACTTGCCTTTCTTGCTCCTAACCAGTCACTTAGCCCTCAGAGTCCATGTCCTGGCCTATGACCAATGTGCTGCCACACAGGCCTGCCAAGAGGAACAGAGGGGATGATACATCTATTTGAAAAACAAGTTCAGAACACTTATTCTGTCCTAAGAAAGTATTCCAGGCAAGTGAAGGAGATGCAAACATGACAAAGACATGGTCCTCAGCATAATCTGTTATTAAAATGTATATATCTTTTTTAATTCTTAATTTTTGTGGATACATTATAATAGGTATCCATACTGATAGGTGTATATATTTACGGGATACACGAGATATTTTGATGCAGGCATACAATGTGTAATAATCACATCCGGGTAAACGGGGTATCCATCACCTGAAGTATTTATCCTTTGTGTTACAAACAATTCAATTATACTTGTTATGTTTAAATGTACAGTTAAATTATTATTGACTATAGTCACCCCGTTGTGTTACCAAATCCTAGATCTTATTCATTCTTTCTATTTTTTTTTGTACTCTTTAACCCTCCCTCTTTCCCCGCTACCACTACCCTTCCCAGACTCTGGTAACCATCGTCCTACTCTCTATTTCCATGAGTTCAACTGTTTTAATTTTTAGCTCCCACAAATAAGTGAGAGCATGTTAAGTTTGTCTTTTTGTGCCTGGCTTATTTCACTTACCATAATGACCTCCAGTTCCATTCATATTGTTGCAAATGACAAGATCTCATTCTTTTTCATGGCTGAATAATACTCCACTGTGTATACATACCATATTTTCTTTATCCATTCATCTCTTGATAGACACTTAGATTGCTTCCAAATCTTGGCTATTGTGAATAGTGCTGCATCTCAGCATAATCTTCTATCAAGATCATATATACGGTCTGGATATAATGGCTCATGCCTGTAACCCTAGCATTTTGGGAGGCCAAGGTGAACAGATTGCTTGAGCCCAGGAGTTTCAGACCAGCCTGGGCAACATGAAGAAACCTCATCTCTACAAAAAATACAAAAAAAAATTTAGCCAGGCATGGTGGTACCCACCTGTGGTCCCCACTATTCAGAAGACTGAGATGAGAGGATCACCTGACTCCAGGAACTCAAGGCTGCAGTGAGCTGTGATTGTACCACTGCATTCCAGTCTGGGCAACAGAGCAAGACCCTGTCTCAAAAAAAAATCGTATTATGTGAACACACCTGCCAAACTATATTGCCATTAAAAATAAGATCATGAATGGCAATAACAATTATTATTCAGGCTTACTCCAGTCTTCACCCCATGATCCCACATTGCTCCTCACCATCAGATGCCATTCAATACTTACCCAATCAGGACAAAGAAGGTATACACCAGGAGTCTATTAGAAGTATTATATTCTGGCAGTGCAAATGATTTTGCATGTGGCAGGAGTTGCATGTTTGTAGCAGAAACATGCTCACCTCTCCACAGGATTACTGGGTCTTCTTGAACCCCCTGGATGGTTTTTATCCATGACTTCATTTTTATGAATGATTGGGTGAAAGACATTCTTCTGACTTGGTGCAGATTATATTTCCATTTACTAGCCTGGAAATTGGCAAGAGACAGTTGTCTCCCTCTTCTTGGCACATCCATTGTCACTGCCTTCCCAAGGACTCGTCCCAACCGTTCCCTATGGAGAATTCAGTCAGGGCTAAGGTCTTTACAACAGCAAACTGCACTGGCAAGAATCCCACATGAGCAGTTTAAATGCTCTGCAGATGCAGCTGACATAAGAAACAAAACCAATGGGAGATCTCAGGTCTTCTTAGTGGAATTCAGAAATTAAACCACATCTGTAAGGGGAGGTTCTAAAAGCCACATCAGTGCCACATTAGCTGGTAATATGAATATTCTGAGTGTTAGAAAGACCAATGAAGATCCTAAAGATCATTCCTCATGAAAAGAAAAACAGCTTAAAAAAAAATCTGTAACTTGAACAGATCTTTTGCTTTGCCTCTTCATCATTTTGCCCCGTGCAAAGATAGTCCTATTCTTCAAAACATATTTCTGCCGTAGCCTCAAGTGATTCATCCTGTCACTAAGCTGACATTGTTATGTTAGAAAATGCTATGTTCTTTCTTTGCTTTGCTTTTTTTCTTTCTTTCTTTCTTTTTTGAGATGGAGTCTTGCTCTGTCACCCAGGCTGGAGTGCAATGGCGTGATCTCGGCTCATTGCAACTTCCATCTCCCAGGTTCAAGCGATTCTCCTGCATCAGCCTCCTAAGTAGCTAGGACTACAGGCACACGCCACTGTACCCAGTACATTTTTGTATGTTTTGGTAGAGACAAGGTTTCATCATGTGTAGGTGTGTAAAAGGCAAAACAGAAATTCCACTTCTGACTGCAGCCAAGGCCATGCTAAACCAGCACACTGTGGCTCTGGAGGCTGTGATGGTCTCAAGAGAGCCCATTCTAGAGGTTTTGTGGGGGCACTGCTAAGGCCCAAGAGAAGAAACTCAGGGAAAAGATGAGCAGGACATACCTTCTGATCTCAACTAGGAGTGTGGCCCACTGGCCCCAATCCAGCAGACTCCTGGAGGCTGAGGAAAAGAATCTAGAATAGGTCCATAGGGGTAGCAGGAACATTCCGGATCCCTGTCTTCCCTACTTTGGGAAGGGGTCCCCCAAAAGAAAATTTTTAATCACATTCAGCTTCCCAGCCTGGGCCACCATACAAAAACCTCTTGAAGCATAACTCAACCAAACCTACTTCTACTGCTTGCTTTACTTATTTTTTTATTTTTATTTTTTTGAGAAATTGTCTCTCTTTGTCACCCAGGCTGGAATGCAGTGGCATGATCTTGACTCACTGTAACCTCAGCCTCACAGGTTCAAGTGATTCTGCTGTCTTGGCCTCCCAAGTAGCTGGGACTACAGGAATGTGCCATCATGCCAGCTGATTTTTTTATTTTTGGTAGAGATGGGCTTTTGTCATGTTGGCCAGGCTGGTCTTGAACTCCTGACCTCAAGTGATCTACCTATCTCAGCCTCCCAAAGTGCTGGGATTACAGGTGTGAGCCACTGCACCCAGCCAGAAAATGCTACATTATGGTCATCTTTCCTCTTTGTAAGCAAGTGTAGCACCTTCCCAGGGTCCACTTTCTCCCTCCAGAAGGCTGGATGGAGAGGAAATCTTCAAGCCAAACTGTTCACAGAGCCCTCTGAACCCAACAGAGTGGGAACACATGACAGATGACTTTGAAATGAGGCAAGAAAGTCAAAATCACTGACTTTCTAGGGAAGATCTAAGGCTTCTCCACTAGATTAAGCAAGTCTACAGACCGGGCCATCTCTTTTGGCATCAGGCTTCCCATAAACCCATTGACAATTGAGTCTTCATTGCCAGGGGCATCCCAAAGGTCAAAGAAAACATATGTCACAAATATGAAAAATATATATTCAGTGGAGCTAGTGCTATGAAGAATGACATAAAACTGCTGTATTAGGAAGACGGGAAGCAGGAAGAACAAGCCCTTCACTGATCCAACTGCTGTTTACTGAGCATTTACTATCTATCAAGCACTGTAGTAGGTGCTGGAATGTCAGTTAAGCAAGGTAAGCCAGGCCTGTCATCACTTGGAGCTTCCTTTCACTTCAGGAAAGGAGACATAGGTGATAATTAAGGAAACACATTAATAAACAAGATAACTTTAGACTGCAGGTAAGTGTCTAGGTAGAAAATGAATTGTGGTGATGCTGTAGACAGTGTGGGCAGGCTGGCCACCATTCATTCACTTATTCAACAGATAGTTATTGATGTCCTAAGTGCCAGACATTGTTCCAGAGACTAGGAACACAGAAACGAATTCAGAGAATACAGAGCAGAGGGATTCCTGAATTCATGGACTCACATACTAGTAGCAGGACAAACAAAAATAAGAAAACATTTAGTAGGTAAGATGGAGAACAGTCTGTGAGAAAAATAAAGCAGAGAAGGGAGATTGTGTGTGTGTATACATACACGTGCATGTGTATACCTACAATTTTAAATATGGTCATCAAGTAAGAACTCATTAGCAACCAGGGACAACTTGAGTGAAGACCTGGATATGGAAATGGTAGCTGTCTGCAGAACTGGGGAGAGCTTCAGGCAGATGGACAGGAAGGGCAAAGGCCCTGAGGCAGGAGCAAAGTTGGTGAGCTAAAAGGTTGGAAATCTCATCAATGTGACTAAAAGCAAAGATAACAAGAACTGGGGAATGAATGAGGCAAGAGCAGTGACCAGCACAAAAGCACTGCCAGAAACCAAAACAAGCAGCCAAAAGAAATGGTTTCTGCTAACATTCACCATTCAGTCTATTTACTAGGAAAATTTCATGTGAGAAAAACAGCACATTCTCATGTCCCAGCATGTTCTCATGTCCTCAGCTGTTTACTACGTCAAACACTAAACCCAGGACCTACCTGAGTTAAGACACTGTGTGCGGCACTTTTTCTGTAAGTTATGTTAGGCTTCAGAGCCAACCTTCCATCCTTGAATAAAATGTCTTTACAAGGAGGGGAAAGCAGCACTCAAAATCTAAAGCATCAGACATGCAACCCCTAACACAGCTGGTGACTTGAGTATAATGGAAATAAAGAAGTAGAAAGGTTGGTTGATTCCATATAAGACTGAAGCTAAAATCCTTGAGAAACGTCTGCATCAGTGACCGACCATTCTGCTACCTCTTATACTAAAGTTGTTCATTTTTATACTGTGTGTGTGTGTGTATGTATATATATATATAAATTTACTTCAATTTTAGGAAGCCACAATGTTTTTAATAGATTCTCAGGCTTTCTAGGGATCATGCTGGAGAAAAAGAGACAAATGCTGTATAGCTTCTACAATTGAGTCACCCCAGAGCCCAGAACAGCATTTAAGAATGAACGCATCAGGAGAGGTTGGTCAAAGGGCATGAAGCTTCAGTTGTACAGGATAAACAAATTCTGGGGATGTACTGTACAGCATGGTGACTACAGCTGATAATACTGTATTGTATCCTTGCAATCTGCTGAGAGAGTAAATCTTAACTTTCCTTACCACAAATAATAAAAGGTAACTATGTGAGGTGAGGGGTGGTAATCATTTCACAATGTATATATGTATCAAAACATCACGATGTACACCTTAAATATACACAATTTTTATTTGCTACTTATACCTCAGTAAAACTGGGGAAGGGGAGGGAGAATGAAAAGGTGACAACACAATGTTCTTCCCCCAGGAATGTGATTAAAAAATCCTCATTGTTCCCTGGGAAAGAGACTTCTTGATAAACAAGGCAAGTGCAAGCCAGTATGAGCGAAACAAAAATGCAACACCTTTTCATTGCACTGCTGCTTTTTTAAGCAGCGATGCTTCATGAAAATTTCAGTCCATCTTGAATGATGCCCTGCGCAAGGCCAGTGTACAATTAAAATCGTATGCCCCTTTCATGGCTCAGCTCGTGCAAAACCACTGTGTAATTTGAGTAAAATACAGCATATAAAATGAGTAATGGAGCTTGTGTGTGTGTTCTGTCATTCTGCATTACGGCTGTGTATAGAAAATAAGATGCAAACAGCTAGTGATGAGCGAGGTGAAGGAGGAAAATGAAAATGTCAAGAGTGGGAAGAAACTGTTAAATGGCACCAACTGCCTGGGCAAGGTGTGTGTCTACTCATGTGCTGCTTGTCTCCCTCAATCTATCATCAGAAAGGACAAGCCACCTCGGGAGGAATGACTGTCCTAAGTCGGAAGGATGGAGAGGCCCCCATTGTGGACTGCCCACGGCAACAGCACACTTGCCCTGGACTGTCAGTTCACGGGCTTCACTGTAATCTGGCTGCTGTCGGTGGCAGATCCAGAAATAGCAGCGCACAGAGCGTCCTGGCCTTCAAACCCTGCCGATGATTTGGCAAAATCTAAACTCAGAGGGTAAGTATGGTGATTGGAAACATCTTTTAAAGGAAGAGTCAAGGGACAGAGACACAACTATTTTCTCTCAATCTTTCATTCAACTGAGAATCCAAATTTCAGCAAAAAGGGTCACTGTGTGTCGGAAAGTGTAGAGCTGGTAAGAAGCAGAAAGATTCCAAAGGAAAATGGAGTTACCTCTGCTTCCTACACATCCACCTTGGTCTTACAGCAGTGAAAGGGGGAAAGAACTGGGGAAGGAAGATGAAAATAAGACAACCAGATGACTGCACAAGATAAAGCTGCTGCTACTGCAAGCTGGTTACCCATTCTCAGGAGGAGGAGGAGGAGAAATTTTGAGGATGGAGAGAAGGTAAAACAATGAGCATAAACGAATCCCCTCCATGAATAGGGAAAACAATGAAAACTTTTCCTAGTTCCATAGTTCCACCACATGGGTTTTATCAAATGCATGTCACATATCCACCATTACAACATCATACAGAAGGGTTTCACTACCCTAAAAACCCCTTCTGTTCTACCTTATATCCCTCTCCACCATCCCCAACCATTGATCTTTTCTGGCAACTATTGATCTTCTCTTCATTAAATTATAGGAAAACACAAACAACATAAAATTTAGAGTCTTAAGTTAAGCAACCATTGCCACCATATCTTTTCCTGGCAACCACTGATCTTTTCTTCTTTAAATTACAGGAAAATACAAATAACATAAAATTCACAGTCTTAAGTGCATTTACATTGTTAAGCAACCATTGCCACCAGAACTCTTTTCATCCCCGCGAAATGGAAACACCATCCCCATTACACAACTCCCCATTCCCTTCTCTCCTATCTCAACCGCCCCCCCTCACCCCCGGGAACCACAATTCTACTTTCTGTTTCCAAATTTGACTACTCTTGATGCCTCATAAAAGTGAAATTATTTGGAATTTGTCTTCCTGTGATTAGCTTATTTCACTCAGCGCAACATCCTCAAGGTTCATTTGTGTTGTAGCACATGACCCTTTTAAAGTTGAGTAATATTACATCAAAGGAATATACTTCATTTTGTTTATCCCATTCATTCAGTGATGAACACCTGGGGTTACTTCTACCTTTTAGTTATTGTGTATAATGCTGCAATGAACATGTGTGTGCAAATTTCTTTTACAGACTCTGATTTTAATCATTTTGGGTATATATCCTGATGGAATGTTGCATCCAATGTCAGATCATTCTCTTTTTAGTTTTTTGAGGAACTGCCATACTGTTTTCCACAGTGGTTGAACCATTTACAGTCCTATCAACCATGCATAAGGGTTCTGATTTCTCTACATCCTCACTAATAGTCATTAGTTTCCTTTTTCATTTCTTTTCCTTGTTCTTTTGCTCCTAATGGATGTGAGATAATATTTATTTTTCCTGTGTATGTAGTTTTGCCTTTTCGAAAATGTGAGATAACTGGAATCATAAAAGATACAGACTTTTTCAAACTGACTTCTTTCACTTAATAATATGTATTTAAGATTCCTTAATGTCTTTTGGGGGCTTGAAAACTCATTTCTTCTTAGCATTGAATAATATTCTATTGTCTCAATGTACCAGTTTATCCAGTCAGCTAGTGAAAGACATCTTGGTTGATTACAACTTTTGGCAAAAATGAATAAAGCTGCTATAACCATGTGTGCAGATTTTTATGTGAACACGTTTTCGACTAAAACTTAACAGCAGAATTGCTGGATCATATCTAAGACTATGATTACCTTTGTAAGAAACTGCCAGACTGCTTTCTGAAGCAGTGTTCTATTTTGCATTCCCACCAGCAATGAATGAAGGTCCTTGTTGTTCCACATCCTTGCCAGCATTTGGCATTGTAAGTGTTTTAGATTTTAGCCATTCTAATATGTGTGTAGGTGGGGCATGGTGGCTCATGCCTGTAATCCTAGCGCTTTGGGAGGCTGAGGCAGGAAGACCATCACTTAAGCCCAGGAGTTTGAGACCAGCCTGGGCAACACAGTGAGATCCCATCTCTAGAATGTTTTAAATTAGCCGGTGTGAAAAAAAAAAAAAAGAAAGAAAAAAACTAGGAATACAGCTAAAAAGGTAAGTAAAGGACCTATTCAAGAACTACAAAACACTGCTCAAAGAAATCAGAGACATGAACAACTGGAAAAAATTCCATGCTCCTGAATACGAAGAATCTATATCATTAAAATGGCCATACTGCTCAAAGCAATTTATATAGATTCAATGCTATTCTTAGTAAACTACCATTGACATTCTTCACAGGCCTAGAAAAATCTATTTAAAATTCATATGGAACAAAAAAGAGCCTGAATAGCCAATGCAATCCTAAGCAAAAAGAACGAAGCTAGAGGCATCATGCTACCTGACTTCAAACTATATTACAGGGCTATGGTAAACAAAACAGCATGGTACTGGTACAAAACCAGACACGTATACCAATGGAACAGAATAGAGAACCCAGAAATAAGGCCACACACCTACAACTATCTGATCTTTGACAAAGCTGACAAAAGCAAGCAATGGGGAAAGGACTTCCTATTCAATAAATGGCACTGGTGTAACTGGCTAGCCATATGCAGAAGACTGAAACTTGACCCCTTCTTTACACAATATACTAAAATTAACTTAAGATGGATTAAAGACTTTAAACGTAAAACTCAAAACTATAAAAACCCTGGAAAACAACTTAGGCAATACCATTCTGGACATAGGAAAAGGCAAAGATTTCATGACAAAGATGCCAAAAGCAAAGCAACTGCAACAAAAGCAAAAATTGACAAATGGGATCTAATTAACCTATTTATGCCTAGTGTTCCATTATTGGAACACTAAGCTTGTGGGAGTTTTTAATATCCTGCTACTCAAGGTCATCGCCAAGGTCTAATTTTTCACACAAAAAATGTGCAACCTCCAGCATAAGTGGGTTAAACTGAAGAGCTTCTGTACAGCAAAGGAAACTATCAACAGAGTGAATAAACAACCTACCAAATGGGAGAAAAATTTTGCAAGCTATATTATCTGACAAAAGTCTGATATCCAGCATCTCTAAGGAACTCAAATTTACAAGAAAAAAATGAACAACTGCCTTAAAAAGTGGGCAAAGGACAAGAACAGAGATAATTTTCAAAAGAAGACATACACATGGCCAACAAGCATATGAAAAAAGTTCAACATCACCGATCATTAGAGAAATGCAAATCAAAACCACAGTGAGATACCATCTCACACCAGTCAGAATGACTATTATTAAAAAGTCAAAAAATAACAACTGCCTGTGAGGTTGCAGAGAAAAGAGAACACTTATACACTGGTGGTGGGAGTGTAAATCAGTTCAGCCATTGTGGAAAGCACTGTGATGATCCCTCAAAGACCTAAAAACAGAAATCTCATTCAACCCAGCAACCCCATTACTGGGTATATACCCAGATGAATATAAATCATTCTACCATAAAGACACATGCATGTGTATGTTCACTGCAGCACTATTCACAACAGCAAGGACATGGAATCAACCTAAATGCCCATCAATGACAGGATAAAGAAAATGTAGTGTATATATACACCATAGAACATCATGCGGCCATAAAAAGAACAAGATTGTCCTTTGCAGGAATGTGGATGGAGATGGAGACCATTATCCTTAGCAAACAACACAGGAACAGAAAACCAAGTAAAACATGTTCTCATTGATAAGGGGGAGCTAAATGATGGGAACTCATGGACACAAAGAGGGGAACAACACACACTGGGGTCTATGGGAAAGAGGGCAGAGGATGGGAGGAGGGAGAGGATCAGGAAAACTAATGGGTACTAGGCTTAATACGTGGGTGATGAAACAATCTGTGCAATAAACCTTCATGACATAGTTTACCTATATAACAAAGCTATACATGTACCCTAGAACTTAAAAGTTAAATTTTAAAACAAAATTAGCCAGGTGTGGTGGTGCATGCCTGTGGTCCCAGCTACTTGGGATGCTGACCTGGGAGGATCACATGAGCTCAGGAGGTCGAGAAAGCAGTGAGCCATGTTCATGCCACTGCACTCCAGCCTGGGCAACAGAGACCCTGTCTTAAAACAATAATGATAACAATAATAAAGTACATAGTGGTATCTCTGTTTTAATTTCCAATTCCCTAATGACATGTATTGCTCAGACATTTTTTTCATAAGCTTATTTGCCATTTTCTTTGATGAGGTATCTGTTCAGATCTTTTACCTATTTTTTAACTAGGTTGTTTGTTTTCTTATTGTTGAATTTTAAGAATCGTATATTTGGGGTATGAACACTTTTTATGTTTTATGAACACTCTCCCCTTGTCTGTGGCTTTTTATTCTCTTAAGGGTGTCTTTTGAAGAGCAGTTTTTAATTTTAATGAAGTCCAGTTTAGCAATGTTTTCTTTCATCAGTCAAGCTTTTGTTGTATCTAAAAATGTATTGTGAAGCCCGGTCACATAGGCTTTCTCTTATCTTGGTCGGGCACGGTGGCTAACACCTGTAAATCTAGCATTTTGGGAGGCTGAGGTGGGCAAATCACCTGAGGTCAGGAGTTTGAGACCAGCCCGGTGAAACTCCATCTCTACTAAAAATACAAAAATTAGCTAGCTGTCATGTCAAGAGCCTGTAATCCCAGCTACTTGGGAGGCTGAGGCAGGAGAATCACTTGAACCTGGGAGGCAGAGTTTGCAGTGAGCCAAGATCACACCACTGCACTCCAGCCTGGGCAACATGCAAGACACTGTCTCAAAAAAAAAAAAAAAAAAAAAGATGTTTCTCTTATCTTATTGTCTGATTTTATAACTTTGCATTTTACATTGAGTTTATGATCCATTTAGAGTTGGTTTTTGTAGAAGGTGTAAGGTCAGTGTCTAGATTCATTTTTTTTTTTCGTGTAGATGTTGAACTGACATCATTTGTTGAAAGGACCCATGTGTGTTCTATAATGCTTCTTCAACTATTTCTGCTGACAAGTGTCTAATGAATAAACAGCATACCGTAAGGTGGTTTGGTACAGTCTGCATTATGAATCTCTATATCACTGTGATAGTGCCTATTAAGAGTCTTCCTTCTAGGAATAAGAATGTATGGGTTGGTCACAGATTAGGGTAAAGAAAAATACTGTTACATGCTTCAAATAAACTTTTAAGGCTCTTTAATGTGAAAAATTAAATATTTGTAAACTAACATATCAGTTTTATTATTTTTAAGTCTTTTTGCCCAAAACCACAATAAATTATGGTGGGGGGGATTTGAAAGTTGTATATTGTTTCCAAGAGGGATATAATATACAAATGAGTTTTCTCATTAAGAATTTCAGAATCAAGCAAAATGATCATTGGCTTCAGACATAGTAAATTATTTGTTTTAAAGACTTTTTATCCTTTTCTTAAACAAATATAGGGCTGGTTAAAATCTACCTTTTATTGCAAGAATGCAGTTGGCCCTTAGTATCTGCAAGGATTGTTCCAGGGCCCCTTGAAGATATGAAAACCTCCGAATGCCGAAGTCCTGTAGTACACCCTGCAGAACCCATTAATATAAAAAGTCAGCCTCCACATCTAAGAGCTCTGCATCCCCTGAATACTGTACCAGTAATCCACACAGATACTGTGGGTTTGACAACCTCAGCAAGGCAAATATAGCAATAAACTGAGTCACATAATTTTGGTTTGTTTCCCAGTGCATATAAAAGTTATGTTTACACTATACTGTATTTTATTAAGTATGTAATAGCATTATGTCTTTAAAAAAATGTACATACCTTAATTTAAAAATATGTTATTGCTAAAAAAATGCTAATCATTATCTAAGCCTATGGCTAGTCACAATTTTTTTGGTGGTGGAAGGTCTTGCCTTGATGTGGATGGCTGCTGGCTGATGAGGGTAATGGCTGCTGAAGGTTGGAGTGGCTGTGGCAATTTCTTTTTTTTTTCTTTTTCTTTTTATTTATTATTATTATTTTGAGATGGAGTCTCACTCTGTTGCCCAGGCTGGAATGCAGTGGTGCCATCTGAGCTCACTGCAACATCCGCCTCCTGGGTTCAAGCAATTCTCCCGCCTCAGCCTCCTGAGTAGCTGAGACTACAGGCACATGCCACCATGTTCAGCTAATTTTTTTTTTTTCTTTTTAGTAGAGACAGGGTTTCACCATCTTGGCCAGGCTGGTCTTGAACTCCTGACCTCAGGTGATCCACCTGTCTCGGCCTCACAAAGTGCTGGGATTACAGGTGTGAGCCACCATGCCCAGCCCTTTCTTTTTTTAAAAAATAGAGATGGGGTCTCACTCCTATTACCCAGGCTGTAGTGCAGCGGCACAAACATAGCTCACTGCAGCCTCAAAACCCTGGGCTCAAGCGAATCTTCTACCTCAGCCTCCCGAGTAGCTAGGACTAGAGGCCCATGCCTCCATATCTGGCTGTGTTTTTATTTTTTATTTTTGTAGGGATGGGAGTCTTGCTATGTTGCCCACACTGGTCTTGAACTCCTGGCCTCAAGCGATCCTTTTGCCTCAGCCTCCTGAGTAGCTGGGATTACAGGCATGAGCCACCATGCCTGGCAGATAGCATTTTACCCATATAGGACTCCTTTCAAAATTGGAATCAATCCTCTCAAATCCTGCTGCTGTTCTATCAACTAAGTTTATGTAATATACTAAAACATTTGTTGTCATTTCAACAATGTTATAGCATTTTCACCACGAGTAGATGCCATCTCAAGAAACCACCTGGTTCAACCATAAGAAACAGCTCTTCACCCATATAAGTTTTATCTTAAGATTGCAGCAGGCTGGGCACAGTAACACACACCTGTAATCTTAGCACTTTGGGAGGCTGAGGTAGGTGGATTGCCTGAGCTCAGGAGTTCAAGACCAGCCTAGGCAATATGGCAAAACCTCAGCTCTTCTAAAAATACAAAAACTAGCTGGGCATGGTGGTGCACACCTATAGTCCAAATTACTCAGGAGGCTGAGGTGGTAGGATCACCTGAGCCCTATAGTCCAAACTACTCAGGATGCTGAGGTGGGAGGATCACAGCCTGGGAGGTTGAGGCTACAGTGAGCCATGAGCACAGTTATCACACCACTGCACTCCAGCCTGGGTGACAGAGTGAGACTCTGTCTCAAAAAAAAAAAAAAAAAATAGATTGGAGCAATTCAGTCACATATTCAGGCTCCACTTCTAATTCTAATTCTCTTGCTGTTTCCACACCTTCTGCAGTTACTTTCTCCACTGAAGTCTTGAACTCATCAAAGTCATTCACAAGGGTTGGAATCAACTTCTCCCAAACTCCTGTTAATATTACACTCCTGCTGATATGTTCACCTCCTCCTATGAATCACAAATGTTTTTAACGACATCTAGAACAGTGAACACTTTCCAGGAGGTTTTCCATTTACTTTGCCCAGATCAATCAGAGAAATAACTATCTATGGTAGCTATAGCCTTACAAAATATATTTATTAAACAATAAGACTTGGAAATACAAATTATTCCTTGACCCGTAGGCTACAAAATGGATGCTGTGTTAGCAGGCATGAAAGCAACATTAATATCCTTGTACAACTCCAGCAGAGCTCTTGTGTGACCAGGTGCATTGTCAATGAGCAGTAATATTTTGAAAGGAATCTTTTTGTCTGAGCAGTAGGTCTCAACAGCAGGCTTAAAATATTCAGTAAACCATGCTGTAAACAAATGTGCTGTTATCCAGGCTTTGTTGTTCCCTTTATAGAGCATAGGCAGAGTAGATTTAGCATCATTCTTAAGGGCCCTAGGATTTTTCAAAATGGTCAATAAGCATTGGGTTCAACTTAAAGTCACCAGCTGCATTAGTCCCTAACAAGAGAGTTGGCCTCTCCTTGAAGCCAAGCATTGACTTCTCCTCTCAACTTACGAAAGACCTAAATAGTATCTTCTTCCAACAGAAGGCCAATTTATCTTCACTGAAAATCTGTTTAGTATAGCCACCTTCATCAATTATCTCAGCTAGATCTTCTGGATAACAGGCTGCAGATTCTGCATCTGCACTTGCTGCTTCACCTTGCACTTTTGTGTTCTGGAAACAGCCTCTTTCCTTAAACCTTATGAACCAAACTCTGCTAGCTTCCAGCTTTTATTCTGCAGCTTCCTCACCTCTCTCAACCTTCATAGAATTGAAGAGAGTTAGGGCCTTGGTCTGGATTAGGCTTTGGCCTGATTAAATCTTCTATTCAGACCGCTCAAACATTCTCCATATCAGCAATAACGCTGTTTCACTTTCTTATCATTCGTTCACTGTAGTGGCACTTTTAATCTCCTTCAAGAACTTTTCCTCTGCAATCACAGTTGGGCTAACTGGCACAAGAGACCTAGCTTTCTGCCTGTCTTGGCTTTCAACATGCTTTCCTCACTAAGCAAAATCATTTATAGCTTTTGATTTAAAGTGAGAGATGTGACTCTTCCTTTCTCTTGAACACTTAGAGGCCACTGTGGGGTTATTAATTGTCCTAATTTTAATATTGTTGAGTCTCAGGAAATAGGGAGGCCCAAGGAAAGGCAGAGAGATGGGGTAACAGCCACCCAGCAGCAGAGCAGTGAAAAGCACACATTTATCAATTAAGTTGACTGTCTTATATGGGCATGGTTCATGGCATCCCAAAACAATTACAATAGTAACATCGATGATCACTAACCACAGATCACCGTAACAGATACAATACTAATGAAAAAGTTTAAAATACTGTGAGAATTATCAAAATCTGAAAAAGAAATACAAAGTGGGCCTATTTTCCAAATATGCTGTTGGAAAAAAAGCACCAATAGATTTGCTAGATGAAGGATTGCCACAAACCTTCAATTTGTAAAAAAGTATAATATCTATGAAACACAATAAAGCAAAGCACAATAAAACGAGGTAAGCCTGTACACCAACAGTTCTCCAAGGGCGGGCCAAAGACCAGCAGCATGTACATCACCTGAGAATATATTAAAAATGCAAATTATTAGGCCCAACGCCAACTTTGGAGCTGGGGCCCAGCAATCTGTGTTTTCCCAAGTCCTCCTGGCAGGTGATTCTGATGCACTGTAATGGCTGTGAATCACTGATCTACATGACCAAGTCAACAACCCATGAAGTCAAGGGAGCAAGTGCTGTTAATCACCACTTGCCAGATTCCAATCTGTTCAGAGACAGGCTCAAAGAGACCTGGCTATGGGCATGACCAGGACACACCAGCGTAGCCTTACAAATGTAGAGCAGTTCTGACTATATCATATTTCTTTATTATGCTACAATTAACATAGAACCAAAATTTCACCGTCTTGTAGGAAACTGTATCTTCACATATTCCCTCTCGCTGCCCATGAAATATATACCTTGTCTAGAATGAACCTTTATCTGGATGGCTGCCTGGGTCATAATAACTTACCTAATAACTTTCTCACTCTAACCTTTGTAAGAATTAAGGGAGAAGCCCAGAAATATATTAGTGAGAGATAATGTCAAAAAACTAACTCAAGATTTTTATACCAGATTTTATTTCAATACATCACAGAAATAATCTGAATTTGCCCTTGTGAGACTGAGTTTTTCAATGGAATTCTTGCACTTGACAGGAGACTATTGATTCACATGTCATCTGAGTTTTGCCTGGCTGCTTTATGAATAAGAGGTTACCCTCAGTGTGCATCTAAAAATTATTTCTCATTTAATAGCTAAATACATAAGAAAACGGTACCCTGAATTCATTTCACCCACCCCTGGTATCACTGTTACGTGTCTCAGGAACATGTTGTTTAAGATAAACAGGGCCTGTGGTGGCCTCCGGATGTGCTAAGACACATGGCAAAAAATAGTAAAGCATGCAAAATGCTAGAGCAGAAACCTGTTTCTCCTTGTCCGTGCCATTCTCCCCTCCAACCATCCCCCATCTCCCCCTAAAAATACAGAGACCTCCCTAGACCATTCCAATTTGGAGGAAACAAGGATGATGTGAACACAAGCCACTCACTCAAGAAGGGCTCTCAATCTTGCATAGGTTACTCAAATAACTGCCACAGTATGAAGGAGTGTCCAGTACCACCTAGAATCACTAACAAAGCGCCCTGAGCACACCACAGAATGTGAAAGCAGTCCCTGCTCAGGTAAGACAGGTGCTAGGCCTTAATGAAAAGCTCGGATTTCAGCACAGGAGAGCAGAGGAAGGCTCTGGAGCAGAGAGATGGGTATAATGAAATGCAAAGCCAGGTAATAAAAATCACACAAATACTGAGGTTGCCAGCTTCCTGTGGGAACAGCGAGTCCTCCAGTATATGGGAGATAAGTCAGAAACACAGCTGGAACAAGAGGGGAAGAACCTGGAATGGACTACAATCACAACAAAGGTATGCAAGTAACATTTACAAAAGACACATCAAAGGAAAAGCCATGTTTATCCACCGTTATCTTCTTGTCATCAATGGTGATCTACCATCACCAGCAATGTCCATCAAAGCCCAGAGGCAATGAGGATGCCCCTGCCCAAGGGCTGGACCTGGGGGACACAGGTGTGTGTGACTCTGCAATGACTGCCTAAGGCCATGCTAACAAAGATCCCAGGTGCAAACTCTGGAGACAGTAATCCAACCTGCACCGCTTATCTGTACAGGCAGGACACAGGCAAGGGAGGAGAATGTGTTTTTGTGAGTATTGACACAGCTCACTTCAAATCCTGGGCATATGTTTACAAAAGAAACCTGATGTCTTCCAATGGATTCCAATCCCTGCTTCCAGGCTCACCAAGAAAAAACGGATTTTAATGGGTTCCCCACAGAGCTCGCCAGAAAGAATGACTGTCCTGGCTGGCTAAAGGTTGTGGGTACACAGTTTCCCCAGGCTTGTCTTATTTTCTCATTATAAATTAATAAAATACCAACATGACCTGTTTTGGCAGAGACCCAATCCTGGCAGACTGACAAAACCCTGGCTACTGTCTCTCAAAAGAGCAAGGGATAGACTCTGGATTCTAAGATCCTTGCAAACTCCCGAGGAGATGGCACCCTCTGAGGAGATTATCAGGGTTGCTACATGGTCTATTCTTCTACAATGTCACTCTCTGGATGGACTTCTAATTTCCCAGGTGTTATAAATTAAGAAGAGACTAGCACCATCGCTGGTCTTTATCTGTGTTATATATTGAATTATTATTGGTCTCACAGCCAAAATGAGTAGCATTCCACAGTGGCAGAAAAGACAGCTCACACATATATTGCTTCTGAGGCTACACAGTTTATATTAGCATTTGTGCTTTAAATACTTTGCAACCAAGGCCCATTTCAGCAGCCTACAACTGAAATGACTTTATTTTTATAAGCCTTCTCAAAATGTCTTTATTTTTTCATGATTAGGAAGTCACCCAAACAAAAAAAACTAAAGCTTTACCATTTTGACAAAATAGGTGGGTCATGAATCAAATTCATTTCTAAACACTAAGGATTTTCCTGGAATTGTTGAAATGGTTACATAAGTAAAATGGAAAGATGATTAAACCACAGGCATGAAAATGTGCCCGATTCTGAACTACTCCCCTAATAAATAGTGTCAAATGAGATTTGTTACTTAAAATTAGCTTTTATATAAATTAAAAGGCGGCTTTTACATTAATTATTTAATATTTAATTATTTGCTGGGTTTCACTTTAAAAACTAGAAAACTACTCCAAAGTCTAATCATACAAATTTTATAGCGTTTTAGGGAAAAACACATTATTTTTCTAGTTAACTACTTTAATATGACAGAAAATGCATAACTGTTTCAAATAGATGACAAAAGTTTTATGTAGACATATTAACTGAAATGAAATCTATGAAGCAAACATATATTGAATATTTAATAGTAAGCATTAGCACAGAAGGTCTTTTGTTCAACCTGGAGGAATGATTAATTGTTTAGGTAATTGGAAAGATCATGTTTCAAAATGAAAATTGCAAAATAAATAATTCATTTTGAACTTAACTTATATAAGCGTATATCATCTTCTAATGTATGGCCATAGTCTTTTCAGAGCATAGGTGTGCTCATTAGAATACCCACTCATTTGTCTTGCATAAACCTCAACCATTTATACTTTGATGATTTCCTATTTAGATTTCCTCTACTTATTTCCCAATTTTTTTTTCAGCTGGCTTGCTTACCCTAGTGCAATAGCATTTTTTTAATGGCTCACTTTTAGTCTTTCCAAAGGACTCATCTGAGTTTTTATGGAATAACTCTCTTTCTATTCCCCTACTCATATTTCTTCAATTTTCTTGATAGAGTAATCTTGTAAATTAATTAAATTACAAATAGAGTTGGCATAAAGAGAGTTGAGATATATACAACTGACTCTTCTACATAGATGAATTGACATAAAACTGACTCTTCTACATAGTAGAACTGACGTACAATTCTACTGTGTTTAGCATGGATGGACATCCGTTTACATGTTCTACGGAGGTAATAGAGAATTATTAGTCAAGTGTGTTAGTTAAAGATTTTTCCACAGTATAGAAAGATTTTCTAATTTGAAAATAACATAAATACAAGCATCTTTCACTTTAAGTAAAGGTAATATAGTATCTAACAATCTATTATAAACACAAATAACAGGGTGTTTATTTTGAAAACTCATTTCTCATTTTGCAAAAGAATCTCAGAGCACCTTTTGTAAGCAGAAACCTCCAAAGTATTAGAAAATATTCTATTTATGGCATTTAAACTCATTTCAATTAAATTCATTGGAACTTTTAAGAGAAAAATACTTATTTTAATAAGTAATACTAGCAGACAAGGAAATTCATCTGAAGAGAGAAAACATTCCCATTACACTATTATATTTAAATATGTGCTGTCTGGTTATTACAAGTTTTCTCCCCTTTTAATCTTTTTTTAAAACTTGATTTCATCAACATTAAATTGTTTTAATAATAGAATGTTTTGAAATTAATGACTAAGACTATCCATTCATGAATTGTGCTCATATGTAAAAGCACAATGGTCAAAAGAAAAAGAGATAATCTGAGTAAAAATTAACAACTTTTCTTTGGGCTGCTAAGAAAAAAGCTCAGATTATTTTAAATTGTGTATTTGCTTTACTATTTAAAGAAACAGTAATTTGGATTTCACAGTCCATTGAAATCACCCAAAAAAATAGAGAAGAAATTCACATAAAAAATAAAGGAATGGGGGCCGGGCGCAGTGGCTCACGCCTGTAATCCCAGCACTTTGGGAGGCCAAAGCGGGCAGATCACAAGGTCAGGAGATCAAGACCATCCTGGCTAACACGGTGAAACCCCGTCTCTACTAAAAATACAAAAAAATTAGCCAGGCATGGTGGCTGGCACCTGTAGTTCCAGCTACTTGGGAGGCTGAGGCAGCAGAATGGCATGAACCTGGGCTGGGGAGCTTGCAGTGAGCCAAGATCACACCACTGCACTCCAGCCTGGGCGACAGAGTGAGACTCCGTCTCAAAATAAATAAATAAAAATAAAAATAAAAAATAAAAGAATGTACCTTTTGGCCTTAAGAAACATAGGTTTTTCCAATAATGGGTTTTATTTTGGACCATGTCAGTACATAAAGTTTTATTTTATAAAGCACTATACTAGGGAAAAACTAAGCAAAAGTAATTGAAAGAGAGCACCCAGCCAATACCCATGGGGGGACATGTGTTTTCAGTCATGAACATCATCATCTCATGGTTTCATAAAAGAATCTTATGTCTTTTTTCCTGTACCAGAGCATAAGGAATATCCTTTTTAAGGGAATAAGACAATATTTAAATTTTATAAAATATTATACTAAATATATTCCTAAGTATTGTGAAGAAATAAGTTTTATAAAACCTGCAAATGAAGTTCACCTTCCCAAATACTATCACCCCAAATATGGAAAATGTATGAATGCCCCATTATTAAAAGATAAACAATAGAAGGATGAAATTTTTTTTTCTTTTTCTTTTTCTTTTTCTTTTTTTAAGTAAAGGCTCTTACTGAAGTCTTGGGCCCTTTTACCTCTCAAATACATTCAGGTTGATGTGGCCACAGGTAATTAAGCCAGAAGGGTGAAAAATACTCACAGTATTTACAATAAACGTGAGTGCGACCACATCAAATGACCACATAACAAAGTCAACACGTAAGCTTTCTATAACCCACACATAATGCTGCTCGGAAAAAGGAAGTGCAAAGAGGAATAACAAAAAGAAAATAAAAACAAAAACCAATAGCTCCAGGCAGTCTTTTATTTCCCACATTGTGGAATAATTTTTTCTATTCCCCAGATGATTTAAGTTGACAAATTGGTTCTTCTGGTTGCTTAGCTTCCTGACCTCAAAAAGTCCATTTTCTAACTTCTGTCTCATCCAGCTGTTGACAGGCTAATGCCACCAACCAATGTAATAAAACCTCCACGGGGTTTCGGATTAGTGTAGGAAATTGTAACGACAGTAGAAGAATTAGATGTGAAGTCTGCCCAACTTTTAAGAACAAATCTTGTCCCTAAAAGAGAATAAATAGTTCTCTGGAAGGAGGTTAATGTATATTCCGTTCCTCCCAGGGCCCACTGCTGTAGAGCATTTCTCAGGAAAAAAACTGGAAACTCTTCTTGCCTAAAACATTTCTCACAAGTTGATACAATTTAAGGGCACTCTCTATTTTGGTAAAATTTTTCTCAGAAATATTCAATTTTCTTTCCTTCACAGAACTGTGAGTCAACAACCTAGTATTGTTACTTGCTTGATCAGTCCTGAAATATTTGGGACAAGGTCTGCCATGGAAGCAGGTAGAACACAGAGTGCTTCAAAGGTCAGGTTTCTGCCCTGCCATTTACAACCAGACAGTGCTCCTATACAAATCTTCCACATCCCTCATAGCCCTCAAGAGCACACATTCTGACCTAGATTCGCCTTAGATCATTTACTTAACCTCTCCAGGCCTCAGTTTCCTCATCGTAAAGTGAATTCATATTTGCAATAGTACTCACTTCACAGATGCAAGGAAAGGTGAATTGGAAATGTAAGTATGTAAAGCATAATGCTGGACTGAAAGTAAGTATACAATAAATGTTTCACCTATTCTCTACTGCTTTTTTCTCTGATCATAAGAAGTTAATGCCTATAAATGAAAGTCTTCCATTTTAAAAGGGCCTTTGATTAATCACTATTTTCTCAGTATCATATCAAATTCTTCAAAAAAGGTTAGTGATTGCAGTTATCCATCCAAGACAGAAGTACAGCTGTGGGCAACTGCCCACTTCTTGGGATTCATGCCACCGCTCTAGTTTTACATATGGGTATGATTAAGGTACACACATTTGTGTTACCTTATTATCTGGAAGACGTGTGTTTCTTCATGAGTGAGAGAACTTAAACATTCTGTTAGTATGTGATAGCAATCATATCTTGATATATTATGCAGTTTTTGAATTAACTAAGTCCTTTCCTGTCTCTCTCTTTTCCTTAATATTATGGGTATTTCTGATCACATTTCTAAGAATTCACTAAGGATAATTAGGAAAAATCAAATGTAAAATTTAAACACATACACATACATACATACGTACTCACTGAACATATTTAATATTAAAGACAAATTAAATCTACTGGCTGAGATGACAAGGTCCCCGGAGAAGGAAGATATAGGTTGACTGGAATGTGTGGGGACCTTTCAGCAGCTCCAAGTAGGACACACAGCCAGGTCCTGAATCAAGCTTTAGCTCTGGGACAAAGAGAAAGAAAAGCTGAAAAGACCTGCATGTTGAACAGATCATAGAGTTTATATGTTCTCGGGAGTTATTTCCATTATCATTTTTTAAAATTCTAAATTTTTAGCAGATTTGTGCTCTATTCTCATCTGCATTTATCATGTCACCAACAACGCATTTGTTTTATAAAAACCCTAACTTCCAAAAGACTGTAGCCAAAGGCTCTATTGGCTTTAAAACAAGGCTTTAGAACCCCAACTTCAGGGTGCTCTAAAGTGAAAATTAAGTAGACAATCAACTAAGAGTTAAGCACCCTCTTAATTAATCCAATTATCCTACTACGTATTAAGGTTTTGATGTAGATGCTATTAACTTGGGAATCTAAAGGCCAGATTCCAGCAGCAATTCTTCCACTAAACCAGGTGAGTTTATTTCCTTTTTCAGAAACTGGCTCCTCCCTTTCCCCATGGTTCCAGTCGAGCTGCCAATCACGTCTCCCTACCACATCCTTAGGAATAAGGACATGACCTAAAGTTATAATACCCAACTCCTAACCACACCAATTGGCTGCTGCACTTCTGACTCCAAATCTACTCCTAGATTTCCCAGTCATATATATATATATATATATATTTTAGTTTACTTAAACTAGTTTCGACTGGGGACTCTGACACTTGCAACCAAAAGCATCCTAATCCACAATGACTTGTGAAAAGTAAACTTCCTTGGATCTCACTTTCCTCATTATCACAAAATTGCAGTAAGATGATCTCTAAAGCTCATTTCATATAATTATTTGTTTCAAATTATATAACTATCAGATAATTTGGAATGACATATATATGTAATTAATTCATTCAACTGGACACTGGAATTTTCTTTCTGTAGCAAGTTCTGCCTACCTGTACTGAAACAGGAGAGAAACCCCGCATGCTAATCAACAGCATAATAAATTATATAATATTTTATTAACATTCTAAGATACAGGAAACTCATTTTAAGTATCATTTCCCCCTCAATGCTCAGTATCTGTCACTGCCAATCATCTGTCCATTCTGCCATTTATTTTTGATTACAGACCATCTCCACCCCTAAAACCCCTACCAAATAAGTTATTTGGAAAACACTAGTTATGCACTTCCTTTGAATGATTTAGAAACTGGAATTTGTTACAAGTAAAATAAAACATGACAACAAGGCTGTTTCCTTCTTTAGTAATCTACTTGTTAAGATGTGGCAATACTCTTTGGGTAAATTTTCAAGTATGGATATATTCTAACTAGAAGTGAAAACTAATGTAAAAACCATTCTATTTGCTCACTGGAAAAAAAGCCAATGAAAATACAGCAAGAAATCATGTGCTCTACAATATCAGGATAATATCTGCTTGCTCACTATATATATGTAAACAGCATGTGGAATATGAATATAAAAGCATGTAGAGGCTGAGAGCGGTGGCTCACGCCTGTAATCCCAGCACTTTGGAAGGCCAAGGCGGGCGGGTCACCTGAGGTCAGGAGTTCGAGACCAGCCCAGCCAACACGGTGAAACCCGTCTCTACTAAAAATACAAAAATCAGCCGGGCGTGGTGACAGGTGCCTGTAATCCCAGCTACTCAGGAGGCTGAGGCAGGAGAATCACTTAAACTTGAGAGGCAGAGGTTACAGTGAGCCAAGATCACACCACTGCACTCCAGCCTGGGGGACAAGAGCAAGACTTCATCTCAAAAAAAAAAAAAAAAGCATGTAGAATAGTACAAGTCAGGCCGAGTGCGGTGGCTCACACCTGTAATCCCAGCACTTTGGGAGGCCGAGGCAGGCAGATCACGAGGTCAGGAAATCAAGACCATCCTGGCTAACACGGTGAAACCCCATTTCTACTAAAAATAAAGTTAGCCAGGCGTGGTGGCAGGCACCTGTAGTCCCAGCTACCCGGGAGGCTGAAGCAAGAGAATGGCGTGAACCCTGGAGGTGGAGCTTGCAGTGAGCGGAGATCGCCCCACTGCACTCCAGCCTGGGCAACAGAGCAATTAGTACAAGTCAATCAAATTGGAGAAAATGCTGAAAAATGGAAATGAGATATCTAGTTTAAATTCACCTGGAAACCAAGAAAATTTACAAGGTAAAACACTACAGTTTTGGAGAAACAAACTGGTTAAGATTATTCAAGATGATCAACTTTTCCACTGTGAGGAAAAGAGTTTAGAATAATTATTGCCTGTAGAAAAATATTTAATTGGATTTAGAAGTGTTGTAATGAAATATGTCCTGCACCAAGTAATTAAATCAAGAGAAAATAATTTTCTAAAAGACCATAAGAAATGCATCTGCATTTCTGACTACCCAAATTATTGCTGAATCAAGAGTAAAAAGTATTAATTGGCAGGCTTCAGCATATCTGTTAATAAATCTAAAATTAGCATAAGAACTAACCTAATAATATTTAAATAACAAATGCACTAAAACTGTAATTCTAATTTGAAGAACATAATATTGTGAAGTAGTACTTCATGATTTTGCCTCAGAAGATGGTCTACATAACAGTTTCAACCACTAAAAATGAACTTAGAATAATTAAACAACTAGCACAGACACAAAATGTGGATGTTTTCAAACACACGTCATTAGATAAATATGTCTAAGAAATTATAAGTCACAGATAAATTTATACAACACGGGGCAGGCAGAAACATGGATAATTCTTTTTATGACAGAGTTTGAAATTTTAATCATATGCACTGTCTTTCTCCATTTATAAAACCTTGAGCCCTAGAATAAATTACCTTATTAGGAAGCATAAATTTAAAAATGAAACAAACTGGATTTATCAGATGAAGTTGAAATTATTAGTCTTCATCTTCTGTAAAACATTCACCTCTTACAGATATAATGCTTTCTCAGATACTTTATTCTGGACCTCTTTCTACTAATCCAGCTTCGCTGGGTCTTTCTAGGAAATGTGACTACCTCAGTGTTTAGGGTAGAGTAGAAGGGGCATATACTCTGTGAGACTTCAACTAATCAGTCTTTAGTTTTTTCTGTTTGGTTGACTGAATGGTTTTTCATTCACCCTCAAGTCATATAAGAGCTGAAATGGCCTAAAGAAATGTTATGATTAATAAAAGTATAGAGAACTTTAAATACCTGTTTCCTGGCAAAAGCCAAGAATAGTTCTTCATGCTTAAATTAATACCAAAACTCCATTAGGTAAGGTTAGTCAAAATACAAAGTTACATTTTTGAACAGTGATGTGATTCATGTGTGGAATTATTTGTTAAATTAAGGAAAAGCACCAGAAAAATTTCAAAAGTTGTAAACGCATTCTGTTGTAATGAAACCCTATGAAACATAGTATTCAATATTTGTACTCAAGTCCAAAACTGCAGTGGAACTTTCAACAAGTCCATCTTGCTTATTCATGCCTGAATTCCTTTGTGAGATTTTTCAATGTGCATTAATTCGATGATTATTAAGAACCTACTATATCCCCCTAAAGAAATGTTCATAGAATAGGAGAAAGAAAAAGAATATAAAACATACCATGAGGCATGCAAACACAAATGAAAGACACTAGACACTGCCTGGCACACAGAAGATGCCTAATAAATATTTGTTGAATGAGCAAACAAATGAGGTGGCCCCAATGCTAGTGGGTAAGAGGCAGTGTGTACACATTAAGAAATGAACTTAACCTTTTCTACTGTGGATGCTGTCCAACATAACTTCAAAGAATATCACAACATGCAATTATGACTTCCTTTTTTATCTTGAGTATGAAGAATCCCAATGCTTAAAAGAAATAAAACAGTATAAGAAAAACCTGACCGAACAAAATTTTATTGTTATGTCCTACAGGATATAAAGGGAAATAAAATTTATCTTAAACTTGACAATATACAACATTTTCCTTAGCCAAATACACATGTGCAAATGAATTACACTGTTTTGTTGTTGTTTTTTTTGAGTCAGGGTCTCGCTCTGTCACCCAGGCTAAAGTGCAGTGGTGCAATCTCAGTTCACTGCAACCTCCACCTCCTGGGTTCAAGTGACTCTTGTGCCTCAGCCTCCCGAGTAGCTGGGATTACAGACATGCACCACCATGCCTGGTTAATTTTTGCATTTTTAGTACAGATGGGGTTTCACCATGTTGGCCAAGCTGCTCTCAAACTCCTGGCCTCATGTCATCTGCCAGCCTAGGCCGCCCAAAGTTCTGGGATTACAGAAGTGAGCCATTACACCCAGCCCGAATTACACTTTTAATTAATATAAATTCATTGATATGACTGTAAAGTTACCAATTACTATGCCTGTTGCTTTCTCTTCAATGTCCTCACTCTAAACCTCCAACCCAGTCCCTTTGTTTAAATCCAACATCTCCGTCAAAGTCTTGCTTAAAATGCAACTTCTTCTCTGAAGTGCTTTGGCATCCTCCAGACTGTACAGACTATTTCCCTCCTCTGAAGTCCTTTACTGTGTAGCATGCACCTCCTCTGTCCTGTGCTGACAGCCGTGTAAGCAGGTCTCATCTCCCCCTTAGGCTGTAGGCTTCTCCAGGAAGCCCACCTTGCTTACATTTTAGCCTCACTTGTCCAATAGAGGGCCATGCAATTCTGAGACACACAGTATTTTTGAATCATTGTGGGAATGAATACAATTAATATAATCATGACAAGGAAGACTGGTTTTACTTGGAAGTAAATGAAATAGAACAATAATAATGTAATGGTTACATTACCTATGCACTCATAGATCTGAAAACGGCTTAACTTTAGGCAAAACACTGATCCTTGAGAGAACCCAGTGGAGGCCTGCAAGTGAGCCATCCGTAGAAAGCAAGCTATCTCCTCTACCTGAAACACTGTCACTTCCAGTTTGTCATCTATCCATCCAAGTTTCCTTGAATGCCTACTAGATTCCAAGCACTGCAATGGTTAACAGGTACACTTTAAAGGACATATTCAGGCCGGGTGCCAGCTCCCAGAGTTCAGTAGCTCACATCTTCCATGTGAAGCACCCAAGCAAATGCTTTTTGAAAGCCTCTCTTTCTCTCATGTGAGTGCACAGTCAGAAAACAGAAGCCGTTGTCTGCCCTGCAGTCTCTCATTCTCTCCACTGCTCTTCCTACCTTTCCCAAACAAATGGCCAAATAAGTCATTTACAACATAAATAAACTGAGTAACTAATCTTAACCAAATGGGTAACTCTATCAAATGTAGCAGAAGTGGGCATTCTACGGTACTTTAGAGGTACCTTAGAGGTCTTACGGTACCTTAGAGGTCTCTGAACATCATAATATATCCCCTGCTAATTTAATAGAACTGCCTCAGCAAGGAAGCTGTAGGCAGGCAAATGTGACTTCTGGTTCATCCCCAGAGACTCGTTCTGTGTCCAGTGGCTTTTCTGGGATTATTTATGGCATTAACTTGTCTATGCTCAGAAGTTTCCACCATGTTTGGGCTCAGTATTAGCAAACTTCAGAGCTACTTAAATTTTAAAAGAATGTTCACAAGTTCATTATTTATTCAGTGGATAAATAATTTATTAATCCTTTACAATGTACAAAATTCTCTACAATATTAAAGGACACTTAGCTGGAAAAGACATAAAAATAATACAAGGCAATAATATGATATATGACAGGCCAAGAAGGACTCTGAAAAGAGAAGGTCACTTCTTTCTGAATAATAGAAGCTAACATTTATTGGGTGCTAACTACCTATTAAGCACATAGTACTATGCTAAGCACTTTATAGAAAATATCAGTGCATTAAATCAAGAAGTACTACTTACCTGGTGGAAGAACAGAAAGGAAATGAGACTTGGGCCCTGCATTATAAAATTGCCTTAGCTATTATAATCAAAAGCATTTTAAATATAAAAATATAAAATACATGTTGCTTTAGCAATAAATGTAACTCCATTTTCTTCTGTTTTTCTATACTGCTGGAAAAATATTTTAAACTCCAACATCTATGAAATACACATTCCAAATACATGGAATAATTTTGGGGGGCACAATGAGAATTTTAAGTTCTTTTTTATTTTTAACTAGTGATCTCTAAGTAAAAATAATTACTTTCCCTGAAAGCCTAAACATACCCTATGAGCTTTTGGTAGGACAAATTTAGTTTCGTTTTTACATTTGAAAAAACAAAAAACAAAATAAAAGATATGCCTGTGTGATACATTAATAATTCATTGCTTATTATCTTAGGGACATTTAATATGAAAATAACATATCCTAATTTGTTGTCATATGCATGTTATTTCTTGTTCATGTAAATAATTCACACAAGAGGAAATAATAAAAGCTTTCTACACTAATTGAGATCATTTGAAATATGAACTTAGAGCTGTTTCTATTTGTAAATAAGTTGGCTAAACAGAGTGTAAAAGGTGATAACTAGAGATGCAATAATAGAGCTGAAATGAAAAGAAATCCATCATCAAGGATTTTACGAGAATAACAAAAGAGAAAGATGTTCACAAATAACTTACAAAGGTGAAATGTGATAAATGCTATACAAGTGGCAGCAAATTTCAGAGGAAAGGAGGATAAATGCTTATTGGGAGAAATCTAAAATATTGTTCAATCCATTTGGGCGTTAAAGATAAGGAATAGACCTTTAACAAGTAAAAATGAGGAAAGAGCTTTTCAGCATGTCCTACCTTCACAGCCATGGGGACAAAGACATAGCCATGGTATAGCTGGGTGTACCTAGGGTTCCTGTGAATATACAAACAGTAATGGCCCAAAGACAGGGAACTGGGCATTGTGGAGAAGACCAAATACCATGATAAAGAGCCTGAACTTCATTCTATAGGTCTGCATTTCTCAAATTGAAGAGAGGCAACAGTACAATGGGAATCGAGAGGCTAGAGATGGCAGTGAACAAAATGGAAAAAAGAAAATCCTGTTCTTTATGGAATGAACATTCTCATGGAGGATACAGCCAACTAAAACAAAAACAGCAACAAGAAAAAACAGAAAGGAGCTACAAGGAGGACATATGCTTGAGTGTTTGAGGAGCATCAGGGCCCATGGCGGGAGAAGGGACGAAGCTGTAGGAGATGAACAAAGAGAAGTGCTAGAAGCAAATCACACCGCACCCAGCAGGTCTGGAAAAGATTCTGTGTTTTCCCAGGTGAAAATGGAAGACTTTGGAGGCTCTGTGATCAGATTCATATTTTGGAATGGTCAGACTAGACCATCATGGGGCAATGCTGAAAAGAGGAAAGTCCTAGGGAAGAATCATGCCAGCAAAGACCTGCAGGAGGGCCAGGATGGTGGTTGGAAATATTCTGAAGGTAGAATCAACAGGATCTGCTGACTGGTTGAATGTGGGCATGAGAGAAACAGGAATCAGGATGACTCCAAGTTTCTCAGCTTGAGAACTAGACAAAAGATGCTGTCCTTTCCTGTGATGGGGAGGATGCAGGAAGAGCATTTGGAAAGAAAGGAGGGAATCAAAGGTTCCAAGTGAGTAGTGCCTGGTCACTCTGCCAGATAGAACAGGTCAGATTTGAAATTAGATCTGTCAAAGTGCAACAACCACACACTACACACACAGGTGCCAACATGGGGATTCCAACAGGAGTGAAGGGAAGGTTGGAGAGTTCACATGATGCTAAGAACATGGAAGTCAAGTACAAGGTAAGGCTCCCTGTCAGGGATGAGGGGAAGGGAAGGCATTTGGAGACTTGAAGAAACCAGAAAGGATGTGAAATATTTGCTGAATGATTCTGAGACACAACCATCCAAAGATGAATTTGGGGAAGAGCAAAAACATGGTGACTCCTCCTAAGATTAGGTAACACAACCATAGAATATATGAAAGAGAGCCCATTTCATCAAGGAATGGTTGCAAAATCTGAACCCCTTTGAATTTACCAGCAATATGTTTCTTTCCTTGGAATCTCTTATTTTTGCAACATCTCATTAATACAACTAAAAAGCCGACTTACACACCTCCAAAGAATTGGTGATACAGACTGCTGCCTGGTCATGGCTCGTTGTACATGGCGTTCTGAAATGAATGAAGAAAAGGAGCACTTTCCTGCTTTCAGAGAATTGTTGCTCTACCGCTTTTCTGCTTCAATATGCTGTCTCAACACTGCTGCTGTAATGACATACTGTGGTGTGATGCATCAGTGTCTAATCCTGAGGATTCTCTATTATCTCCTGCATTAGGATGTGCAGCATCAGAAATCTGATGGATTAATGAAAGACTGTTACTGCTAATTGCTGACATAAGACTATTTAGGGCACTGAGGCAATTGCTGAATTTTTTTAGACATTTTCATCCCTTCTCAGAGCTGTACTAATCAGGCATAGTAATTCCTACAGTAAACAGCACGTAGCTTTGCTGAGAGACCATTCTAACTCTCCATCATTTCATCCCAAATACCATCCCTAAATCCAGATAATTTGCCTTAGATCACTTATCGGCTGTAACATGCAGCCTATCCAGGCTCCTGGCACAGTTGATGGCTGGAATTTTACACATTCCTAATTAAAACAGATGTGGCCAGCTCAGGGAGTCTTTTTCAGCCACCCCAACTTGGACGGTGTCTGAGCAAAGGAAACCAAAAGCTCTGTTCATGGAAACGGTACCAAGTGCTAAGGCACTGGGGTTTCTTGGAGGTGATTTGCATCACTGAAGACCTATGGATTGCCCAAATCTTAGCAATGAAGCAAAAAGAGTAGAAACACAGCCTTTGGAATTAAATGCAAGTTCCAATTCTAATTCTACCCTTATTATCTGTGAAACTTTTAGGCCAATTATGCAACATCTCTGAGCCTCACTTTCCTCTTCTCTAAAATGAGCATATAACATCATTTCTTTACACATAAAATGTTTAGAGTGGAGCACTGCTAGAAACACAGCACAGCCATTGATCCAGAAAAATGCCATGGTCTGGTTCTCGTCATAGGTATGTCACTACAGTGAAGTAGCTGTTTGCTAGGCAAACAGCTTCATGACAATTGGCCTCTGACATCATCCGATCAACTCTCCTTGTGCTGATTCCACACTGGACCAACCTACCAACCTTCTAACTTGGCTTCCTACTTAGGCTATTTAGATCTGAGCACAATGTGCCTAGCATAGAACACTATATCACAGTTCTATCTGTAAACTGATAAACTAGCATTTGAGTTTTTTATACATCTGCACCCTGTGATTTTAACTTGAATGAGTACAATCAGCACAGGATATACTGACAATCAAATTTCGTAACATCCATAGTTAGTGTTAATAACTATGCATTACTATCCTTGAGAGATCTGTAGTGCTAGAATAATTGCAAAAAATACCCCAGACTCAAGAGAGAGGGCAGTAATAGGGAACCTACCCATCTATCTGGGAAATAGTCTGTATCTCTAGACCAGGGGTACTCAGTCTTTTGGCTTTCCTGGGCCACACTGGAAGAAGAATAATTGTCTTGGGCCACACATAAAACATACAAACACTAACAATAGCTGATGAATTTCTTAAAAATTGCAAAAAAAATCACAATGTTTTAAGAAATTTTACAAATTTGTGTTGGGCCACATTCAAAGCCATCCTGGGCCGTGGGCTGGACAAGCTTGCTCTAGACAATTATCTCTCCCAAATTGGACTCTTTAATCCTCAAGAGCAGAGCACCCCCCAATTAATCCCCTGGCATATCGTGAAATTACCAAAAAAAAAAAAAAAAAAAACCAGCCTTGTAGTTCTGAACATAAATGTGTTATTACAGCAAAGTTAATGGAAAGAAATATATCTTATCACAGTTATCAACATTGAGAATCACTATTATAGAAAAGCAAGCTTATTGATTCTTTAAGAAACAACGGGTAAAAAAAAGAAATTAGCACAGGTTTTGATGAGACTGCGTAATATTTTCTCAGTGGGATTCAGTTTCAATTTAAAGCTGACAGGACATTTTGAGCTTAAAATACTCAGTGATTTGGTTAAAATTACAGAGGATTGGATTCAAGATTACTTTGTAATCTCATGACTTTAAAACCTTCTTAATTAAAGTCTTACATTTGTTTTAAAATAAAGCAGGACATAGAAGTGTAGAACAGAAAAGCAAATCAGGATGAGGGAAAATGTTTCTGGCCGGTAGTCCCGGGGGTCTCTGAATTTAATCTGATACTCAATTAAAGAGGAAATCAGATCCCAGGCACAGGCTCTCACTTTCCCATGGCACATAAGCCAAGCCAACCTTAAGGGTCCTCATGTAAATTACCACTGGCTCACGTGACACTAAACTATATGCCTGCAACCATCCCCCTTCATAGATAACAAGGCAAAATGTGCTACTAATGGTGTCTGTGTTTATCTTGTCTCAAGGAGAGAAAAATAAAGCTTTAGTTTTGAAAAAATTACTTCACAAGGGCTCACTTGTATAAGAGGCTGACAATGTAAATCCATCATCCTCTCAAAGATTTCTTCAGAGTACATGATAGAAAACATTTTAAAATAACAAAGATGAAACTTTAAAAGCATTACTCCAAGCTTTTTTCTTTAATTCCCCCACTTGTAATTCTAAAATAAACCAGGAAAATAGCCCAAAAGGCTACTCCATCTTTTAAAAATGTTTAAAAACCTCCCTTCTACGTTGCGCGTAAGTGACTGTCCTAGGTCTGTGCTCCTCCTCATAACCACATCTCTCAGGAGACAGTCTCCATAATCACTCTCTCTGGTCCTCACCCCAACTCCCTGCAGCCTCCAGCGCGGCACCTAAACAGCTCTTGCTGAAGGCACAGGGACATCCAGGCCAAGGAATCCAAGGCTGTTCTTCTCGGGTCTCATCTCTCCTCCTCTCTCGGCTATATCACCTTCGGGAAACACCCTCCTCCCTCTTCAGGGGCTTCTGTGGTGACGGCTGAATCCTGGTTTTCCTCCTCTCCACCACCAGACATTAGATGTCTGGAGCCCTCTTCTAACACTCTTCCTGCTCCCTCGACAATTTCATCCACCCCTTTGGCTTCAACCATCTGACCTCTCCTGAGCTCCAACCCCACATACCCAACCACCCATTAGACAGGTCAGAGTGGCCATCTCAGGTACCTCAAATTCCATTCGTTCAAAACATTCCCACAAACCTATTCCCTGGGTGAGTAAATGGCATCCCTCTCTACCCTGAATACCCTCTTGCCCTTATCCCCATGATCTGGTCTACTATCCAGGCCAGCTGATTTTAGCTCCCCAAAAAAACCTCCTCATGTCCCCTTGTCGTTCACCTGGAATACTTCAATAGTCTATTAACCAGTCAACTGCCACCCACTCTACCCCCTCCATGAACATTTTTAAATGTTCACAGCCTGAGAGATCTTTAAAAATATGATGTGTATTTTGAGTGTGTGGGTCTGCACATTCACACACACACACTACACATACACACACACAAAATCTGGTTACCCTATGTTGATCTAGGCTAAAATGGTTTCAATTGTGCTTAAAATCTTTAATGTGGTTCTGCAAAACCTCCAATTTCTGGCTCGCACCTATATGTCTACTTTTTTCTAATACAACTTGCCCTTCACTCTCTTGAGTACAACTACAAAGCTGGCCTTTCAGTTCCTAAAACATTTCATACATGCTTCTCCAAAAAGGGCTTTTGTACATTTGTGACCTCTGTTATACCCCATCACGCTCTACCCAGCAACAGGTCCCCTATTGTGTTGATTAAAAATTCAGATGTTCAGGCCCCACCCTAAATCTAATGAATGAAAACATCTCAGGGTAACCAGAACACATCCTTTCAACAAGTGGCTGGATCATTCTGATGAGCAGGTGTGGGAAGCTGATCTAAATGATCATCTATCTAATGCTTGAATCCTCTTGACCGCATCCACAAGGCTAAATTCTCTAATCTCAGCATTTAATTAGGCAATCCATCCCTTCTGTGGACAGGTTAGACGGTTCTTCCTTATATTGACCTGAATCCTGCCTCCCAAACCCGGTACCCATTGATCTTAGTTCAATAATATCTTACAATTGCCCTCATATGACATGATTGGCACCCCCACCATCTTAATGGCTTTCCTCTGAGGCTGCTTCCATGAGTGTACCATCATTTTGAAGCATACTTCCTAATATCAGTGTAAGTGGTTCCACGATACTTCTCAGTGAAGCTAACTCAATGGTTCAAACCACTTTAAAGCAAGTGACTGCACAGTGGTCATGAAACCAGCATCACGTAGATGGAGATAAGCTGGAAACTGTGAACCTCACCAACCTCACTGTTAAACTGGGATAGTAATAGTGCCTTCTTTGGGCTGATAGAATAATTAAAATTGCTCAAGCATGCACGGAAAGTACACAGTGCCTGTCCCATAGAAATGTACACAAATGGAATGTGAGCTCCGTGAAGCCAGCATTTTGTGTCTATTTTGTTGGGCAGCAGCAGCATTTAGAACAGTGCCTGACAGGGTGGGCCCTCAATTATCTGCTGAATGACTGAATTATTAACAGTCATGGACAAAACTAGAATTGAAATGTTAAATTTTCAATATAGTAAAAAAAAAAAAAAGATGAAAATGAATTCAAGCTTAGTTTTCCTTTAAATTAAAGCACATTCTTGAAGTGACTCTTAAAATGCCAACTAATGGTTTTAACAGATTATATGATCTTTTAAATATCTAATTCTTTTAAGAAAAATGGCATAAGACAAACGATTTACAATCACATTTTTGTATGATAGCTGCAATTTTCAGAAAGTTATATTATCGTTTTAAACTTTCATTCGAAAGACAGTAACTACTTTGCAACAATAATATCCTGGGGAATAACAGAAATACATTAGTTGCATTAATTTTAAGTAGAATCATTAAGCTACTTATCATTTTTTTGTTTCTGGATTATTTTACTGTTTTGATATTAATGTGAAAAATAGTGAATGTTTCAAATGCTTTTAAAAATCCAGTCTGGTATACAGAAATGAATAGTGGTTCACAGAATATGTATCCTGTTGTGTGTGTGTGTGTGTGTGTGTGTGTGTGTGTGTGTGTGTGACGGAGTCTCACTCTGTCACCCAGGTTGGAGTTCAGTGGCGCAATCTTGGCTCACTGCAAACTCCGCCTCCCGGGTTCACACCATATATTTTTTATATTACTTATTGAAATGGTATCTTTGTCATGTGGCCATCTAAAAATTCTTCAAATTATTTTAGACAAAATAAGGTGGATTTTTGTTTTCAAATAGACACAGGTAGAGAGCTGCATACATCAGAATCTCCATTTGTGCAGGGCCTCTTATTTGGAATCAATCTGACTCTAGTCACTGTAGCACCACACAATTAACTATTTGTGCTAACTAACCCCATTTCCTAACTAACTGCTACTGTTGATTTCCCTGCTGTCCTTAGAGAGGACATTCAGTCAGGAAAAATCACCGAGTTAAAGTTCAGCTCTACTCTCCACTACAAAAATTCCCTGTCTGAAATGTTGAAGGAGGCATTTAACATTGGCAAGGCCAAGTACCCAACTCCCATGCCTCTGGTGCCCACCGAATTTTCTCATCTTCACATTCCCTTAGCAGAAGGCCTGCAAAATACTTCCTAAGTACTTCCTAGAATGAACTGAGCCTCACCGCAGGTTACTGGGCATTCTGTGTCCCCAAATCTCCCTCTTTCCCTGTACCCTAAGGCCCGGAGTCAGGTCCTGAAACACGAGGATAAAGACCTTTACCCCAAAGATGGGTGGTCACTGGGATGGGCCAGTTCTCTGGGAAGACAGGATCTCATACAAGGGCTGAGGAGGCCAAGAACAGAATGGTTTCAGGACATATGCCTCAGGACAAACAGGAATAAAATGCTTCCCCACCTGGCTGCTGGACTAAACCAAGCCTTCGAGGGAGACAGCTATAACCCTGCAAAGGAAAAGGCCCACATCCGGAGGCCCAAAAGGATGGTAATATCTGATAACCAAAAATTGAAAAGGGAAAATGTCCCACCCAGACTAATGACAGGGCGGCTGGTTGTGCAAGTCAGTGAGGTCAGGAGGTGAGGAGAAACGGCAGGGATAGAAACAACAGCTTCCACAGGGGATTCTCATTCTACCAATATTTCAGTGTGAGTCATCCCAGAACCTCGAGAAGAGGAAGGAGACCAGGGAAGTCCCTCTGCTTGGAAGAAGGACACTAAGCCACCTGCAGAGGGGGATGGTGCCGAGGGGAGAGTGAGCTGAGTGTGATGCACTCCCGGGTGCAGGCATGGATTGGATAAACCATGGAATTGTGTCAAAAATCTCCCAATTCCAGCCCCAGCAACAGAGCAAGACCTTGTGTCTACAAAAATTTTAAATTCTTTAAATGTTTACATAGGAGTTCCAGATACTCAGGAGCAGTCCCAGCTAGTCAGGAGGCCAAACTGGGAGGATTACTTGAGCCCAGGAGTTCAAGGTTACAGTGAGCTATTGCACCACTGCACTCCAGCCTGGATGACAGAATGCGATCCTGTCTCTAAAAATAAATAAATAACCCAGACAACCCCAGTGTGGAATCTGCAGCAACATGGGTCAGGCTTAGACTCTGAGCAAGGGGCACTGGAATTGTACACAGGACAACCTCACTGCTAGCCTAGCTCTTTGTGAAGCCACCAGCTGTGTGACTGGGAGAGGGGAGAGGGCCATACCAGCAGAAGTCATCTGTATGCCCCTTCCACTCTCCATACACGTTCTTCAGATCACTCATGTCCAGGTTGACAGTTGGAGTCATTAAAGAAGTCCCTGACAGTGGAGTTTAGGTCCCTGTGTATGAGATTATGAAATGGAAAATATTCTGTCTGCCTAAACTCTGTCCATCAGGGCTGTACTCTATGGAGTCTGCTAAAGTCCAAAGATCATTAAACCCTTTCAAATGAAGGTGGTGACAACAGTCTTTGCCAAACTCGACTGCATGTCTCATGGAGGGAAGGGCATTTCCTGTGTCATATTACCTGATTGGATAGTACATGGAAATAATCTTGTTTAAAAGCAAGCCTAGAATGAAGTCCTGCTTTGGAGCATTTAGTTCTGAAGACGGGGCTACATAGCCTTTCCTTTTCCCAGTGAATGTCATCAGAGGAAAAGGTGCTAAAATTACAAGAGCCTAGCATTAGATGGTTTTACGAATGTTAACGCATTTTAGCCTCACAGTAGGAAGTATTTTCTCTATTTTACAGGAAAATGAAGCTGAGAGGCTGAAACGGCTGTTTCAGCTGGATGCTGAGGACCTGGGTTTCAAACCCAGGCTCATGGGCCCCAACATCACACACTGACCACTAGTAACTGGTCTCACTGCAACTTTGCCAGTGACCGATAGAGACAGAGGAAGTCTATCCTGATGAACAAACCCCCTTGGCCAGGCGCGGTGGCTCACGCCTGTAATCCCAGCACTTTGGGGGGCCAAGGCGGGCAGATCACCTGACGTCAGGAGTTCAAGACCAGCCTGGCCAACATGGCAAAACCCAGTCTCTATTAAAAATACAAAAATTAGCCGGGCATCATGGCAGGTGCCTGTAATCCCAGCTACTCAGGAGGCTGACGCAGGAGAATCGCTTGGACCGTGAGGCAGAGGTTGCAGTGAGCTGAGATCACGCCACTGCACTCCAGTCTGGGTGACAGAGCGAGACTCTGTCTCAAAAAAAAGAACCTCTCAAACTCCCAACCTTTTCATTCAAGAGGTCATGGAGAGGTGATAATGAAAAGCTTTATTTTCTATTCTCTTACCTTGCAATATAATTTCACCACAGGGCAAGAATTAGGCCATATTCCTTCTTCATTTTTAAGCCAAAAATAGCAAACTGAATCAAATAGTGTGGGCAACTTGACTTTTAAAAACATCTATTTGTATCCAATTTGATAAGAGTTGGGAAAACTACTAGCAAGCAAAAGCAAATCACGAAATCTGGAAACTTCTGATTTATTGATAAGCTATTAGGTTGTTTTAACTACTTTCCTATCAAGATACAAAGGAAACAGATTTGAGATGACATTCTGGTGCCTGCTTAAAAAGACCTTTATGTTTTCTTAGTCTTCTAAAAGCTTTTTTCATGAAAGATTTTATCTTATTACTCTCCCTAAATATATACGCTCCTGACCACTATAGATGCATTTCAAGCTCTTGTAGAGTTTCTGGAAATTCTGTTACAGGCAAAAAGTGATTATTTTGAGTTCCTTGAAAATGGTAGCTAATGGAGCAACAGCAGAGGGAATGTGCCTGGTTACTCAGCAGCAGCAGCTGATACACACATTAGGCTCACTACACACACACCAGGCTCGCTACACCTACACCAGGCTTGCTACACGCCCAGCACTGTTCTAGGAGCTCTGCACAGCGCACTCATGCTGCCTTCACAACAATCTCATGCAGTAGATACTACTGCTGTCTCTATTTAATAAAGGCAGAATCTGAAGATTGGTGCGGTGGCTCACGCCTGTAATCCCAGCATTTTGGTAGGCCAAGGTGGGCTGATTGCTTGAGCTCAGGAATTCAACATCAGCCTGAGCAACGTGGCAAAACCCCGTCTCTACCCAGAAATACAAAAATTAGCTGAATGTGGTAGCACGCACCTATAATCCCAGCTACTTGGGAGGAGGATCACTTGAACCCAGGAAGTCAAGGCTGCAGTAAGCCATGATGATGCCACTGCACTCCAGCCTGGACAACAGAGTGAGACCCTGACTCAAAAAAAAAAAAAAAAAAAAGCAGAATCTGAGGCACAGAGAGGTTAAGAAACTTGCCCAGGATACATGACAAGAAAAAGGTAGAACTAGGATCCAAATCCAGTCAGTCAGTCTACAGTACTGCCATCTTCATAGTTCAGTAGAGGCTAACTGATTTCAAACTAGATAACTGGGGGAGATGTCCCTTTAAGGATGTACTCTGACCTCATTATGAATACAGAGTTCAGACCTCTAGTCTTCATCCTCTGGGAAGCCTGTAGAGTTAAGCACAGTAGAAAGAACATGGAAGAGCAGTTGCTGGGAAAAGCAGTTGCTGGGAGTTAAAGTCCCACTCACCGCTATAAATATTTAGTTGTATGGCCTCAGGCAAATCACTTTACTTCAGGAGACCTTATTTTTAAAATGTAAAATCCCAGAGGCAGGGGAAAGAGGATCTGTATAATGGTTTCCAGTATACACCTGCCTGATCCAGTTTGAGATCCACCAGTACTGGCCAGTATGTTTCATCATAATAGTTACCCCCACTCTCTGCATGATTTTCTAGAGTCCTTCTCTCATAATTTGGTCTCACAGTTCTCTCCAAGTGTGCCCAAGGCAGAACAGTGCAGCAAGAAAGAGCTGGGGTTGGTCCAGAAAGTCCTGTGTCCACCTCCATGGCTGACCAGCTTGCAGCCACCAGTTTGTTTTTTTAGGAGGAACAATGCCACCTACCTCACATGGTTGTTCTGGGGGTAAGTAAAGTGTCAAATGCCTGTCACATGGGAGGAGCTTGTGAATAAGAGTTATTTTTAATATTCTAGGCCTCTTACCTAAACTGTTAAGCCTCATAAAAACATGCAAGCAAAGACACTCAAGGTAACATTATTAATAATGAAAAACTGTTAGTAGCCTTAATACCAACAACCCAAAAAGTAAGAATATATAAATTATGGAATAGTATTAAAGTCATTTGCAGCTATTAAAAATCATATTTTCTAAGACTATTTCCAAGCATGGAAAAATGATGATGATCTCAATCACTGAAACAGGCAGGCTGTAAAAACTGCCTATATAGCTGTATTCACTATTACACACAACAGTAAGTACACATGTATAATACATATATACATGCATGGAAATCTGGAAAAATACAACAAATTGTTAGTGGTGCTACCTTGAATAGGTAGTATGTTTTATCTTCCTTTTAATACTTTCTGGTATTTCCTAGTTTTTCCTACAATAACAATATTAGACTCATAATCAGAAAAAGGGTTAAAAACAAAGTGATTCTGACAAACACCCAATACATATTTTTCCAAAAAAAGTTAAGATTTACACTAAAAGCAAAATCGTTTTAAGCAACTAAATTGTAAAATATCACCCCAACAAGAAATTACCTATGCCAAGAAGAGTAATAGAAAAATTATAATTTCCAAAAATTCAAACTAAAATAAGCAAATTTAACATGCTGAGAATTTATAAAATAAAAAGGTATCATAAAAATTTTACACAAGTTTGACTGCCCAGAATCACAGAAAAATCAGAAATGGAAAGTTTTAGAAAATGATTTTTCTTCTTATGCCTGGAAAAAAATCTTGGAGGGATTAGAGGTTCAGATGAGAACTTGGCTGAACTTTGGCTTGTTTCAACAAGCCCAATTTTTATTCTCTTTCTCTCTCCTCAACAGACACATACACAAAGCTGGGCCTAGTGAAGTATTTCACTCTCAACTCTCAGATTAAAAGAAAAATACAAGAATCTAGCTTCCCCTACTCCCCTAGCAGCATCATGTACCTGCTGCCTGATGCTGAAACTGACTTGAGCAGGGACGTCATTTTCTCCTGTGCCCATCTCACTGTCCTCTCCAGCCCTGCAGGAGGGCAGCAGGCCTGACTTGGGGCTTGCCATTCTGTAACCACCCTGACTCCCTAGGGTTCCACAGGACAGCATCTCTTGATGACTAACAAATTTCAGCACCATCCCAAGATATTTACCTAGGGTGTCCTTCCTTCTCATTGTTTACATCCTACAGACAAGAGCCCTGTTAATAGCTCTTTTTGAAAGGACAAAACAGGTAAATAAGGGAGTCCAGCACAGACCACAGGAAATCCAGTATAGACCACTGGGAGCCCAGTATCAATTCCTCTCATAGCAGCATATGAGAGGCCTGACCATGAACCCTGTGCCATGGTAAGGAGGGTGTGAGAGGGTGAAGGAAGTAGCTAGAAGCTTGAAAGATAAAGAAATAATGCATATACACAGTACATATTTTAGGATTCTTAAACCAAAAAAAAAAAAAAAAAAAAAAAAGAACAAATACACTACGTGTTTCAGAAAATGCAGGCCATGTTATTATTTATAAAAATTCAATTTTTAGAATATTCTTCTCACACATCTATTAGAATGGTCAAAATCTAGAACACTGACACCACCAAATTCTGGCTAGGATATGGAGCAGCAGGAACCCTCATTCATCACTGGAATGAGAAATGGTCTAGCCACTTAGAAGACAGTTGGGCAGTTTTTTACGAAATTAACCATATTCTTACCATATGATCCAGCAATCACAGTTCTTGATAGTTATCCAAGGGAGTTGAAAACTTATGTCCACACAAAAACCTGTACATGGATGTTTATGGCAGCTTTATACAGAATTTGCCAAAATTGGAAGCAACCAAGATATCCTTCAGTAGATGAATGGATAAACTGTGGTACATAAAGACAATAAGAGTATTATTCAGCACTAAATAGAAATGAGCTATCAAGCCACAAAAAGACATGGAGGGAATTTAAATGCATATATTAAGTGAAAGAAGACAATCTGAAAAAGCTACATATTTTGGGATTCCAACTATATGACATTCTGGAAAGGGCAAAACTATGGAGAAAGTAAAAACATCAGTCGTCAGGGGTTGGAATCAGGTGATGGATGTATAGATAGAACACAGAGGATTTTTAGGGCAGTAAAAATACCCTGTAGGATACTATAATGGCAGATATATGCCATTATGTATTTGTTCAAACCCACAGAATGTTCAACATCAAATGTGGCCCACTAATGTAAACTGTGGCTCTGGGTGATAATGGCATGTCAATGTGGGTTCATCAGCTTTAACAATGCACCACTCTGTGGGAGCTGTTGATAATGGGGGCTATGCATGTGTGGGGGCAAGGCTATATGGGAACTCTAGCACCTTCTCAATTTTTCTGTGAACATAAAACTGCTCTAAAAAAAGGTCTTTAAAAAATATTCGTTTAGTCTTAATTTAACAGAGTTTCAGACATTCATTCTTTAGATCAAGGATTCTAGAGTCTGGGTTCAAATCCCAGTTTACCAATTATTAGCTATGTGACCTTGGGCAAGTTTCTTAACCTCTCTGTGCCTCTACTGCCTCATATGAATATCTACTCACAGTGTTATGAGGATTAAATGCATTAATAAACTTAAAGGCCTTAGAATATTGCAGCATACAATAAGCACTGTATAAGTTTTAGCTGCTATTATTTTATAAAGTTTTGTCTATTTATTTATGTATTTATTTATTTAGTAGACACGGGGTCTCACTATGTTCCCGACTGGTCTCAAACTCCTGGCCTCAAGCAATCCTCCTCGGCCTCCCAAATCACTGAGGTTATAGGTGTAAGCCACTGCACCCAGCCTATTATTATTTTGTTGTTGCTGTATTACTGTTATGATCTATTTGAACTGGCTTTTGATAGGTTCAAATACTTCTACCTCTTTCAACTATGCCTATTTAATCACACTCAGAAGTGTGTAATACTGCAGTAGAAAGAGTGTACATCTTGGAATGAGAGACTCTTTGGAGCTGCTTCAGTGATATCGTGTCCATGTGATGATCTGAGCACAGTACTCACCTTCTGTGAGCCTCAACTTCCCTCTATAAAGTGTGCATTATATTTCCAATTCCCAAGAGCTTTGTGAAGAGTGGAAAACATTTGTGAAAAGCAGATTCTCTCAAGCACTGCAACGCACCTAAGGACAATAGGTCTAGAATCCAATTCCCCAGCCACCCGGCTCTGGCTTCGTGAAAGCATGTGAATCTCCCTCACTTGGCAATTACAAGCACTTTCACCCACTCTAGGACACAGAGTTGTCCTCATCTGTGGCAGAGAAGAGGGGTCAGGGGTCCAGGCATTCCAAGTCATGTAACGGAAGGACAGAAGTTGCTTTCCATGTTTGGTTAGCATAAAATTGAGAATTCCCACCAAGATACCATCAAAGGATAGAAACAGACTTAGTGGGTAGAGGCAGGAAGAGAAAGAATGTTGTAGCAACCTATGGGAGACAGATAACAAGAAACGAAGGAGAAAGGCCAATGCCTGGTACAGTGGTTCCTGTGTAGCAGCCAGCGGCTTCTCTGCCCTAACTCCTGTCCACCACATCACCATGGGAAGTTCTCTACTCAGCCTAAGGTAGGGAAACACCCATGGACTGCCTGAGTGGTTTTCTCCTAGAGAAAAATCTAGTACTTTTTAGGTTGTATTCATCGGGGCAGGCTGTCATGCTGCAGTAACAATCACAAAATATCAAGGAGCATATCACTTCTTGTGCACCCTCCATGCCCACTGGCCATCAGCTGGGAGCTCTTTTCCAAGTCATCCTCACCCTGGGGCTGAAGAATCAATTGCAAGTTTCCATGGCACAGGATGTGGTGAAACAAGCACGAGCTTTCCTGCTTCTGCTCAGAAGTGACATTTAATTGGCCAAAGCAAGTCATATGGTCACGTCTATGTCCAAATGAACAGGGAACTGCTATCTACTCTATGCTCAGGAGGAGAGTCCGAATATTTGTGAATATTCATATATCCAATGGGTTCCCAACACCTGCTGCCCACCTGTTCATTGGACAACACATTCGGGACGTCTTTATTAAGGTCTGAAACAGATGATGAGAGCGTGAAGCAGAAGCTTCAACAGACCAACTGTGACTACTTCTCCCCTGTATCTTCAACAAGTGATTTCTTAAAGCTTAACCATTAAATAGTATAGAACTTAAATGGTTCTTTAAGATCCTAAATAATCATCACCATCCTGTATTTTAAACACACACACATTCATACACACACAGCAGCAACTGCCAACCATCTGCACTGAAAATATTCTTTATTTTACGAATAACACTTTTCCGGGACTGGAGTCCCTGGTGAAATGTTGCTTTACAAAGCCCAGTCAATCCCAAGTGAAAGTTCTTTCTTTCTTAGAAAATGTCATCATATGTAAATGTTCCCTGGGGCCAAGCTCCAGGAGGGGCTCCAGAGTTTCTCCCAGAACTAAATCCTCTGTGAATCAAGCTTTTAGATACTCTCAACACTCCTGGCATCCAGACATTCATACAACCCTGAATTATTTATTCACCAATCTTTGCACAACTTCCTAAACACCAATGGAGATCAGGATGGTTTCAGCTATTTGATGTTACATCTTCTCAAGTGGCTAAAGAGGCTATAAAGCACCCCATTGCTTAAGCCTGCCATCTCAGTTCCATTAGCAGTAAAGACCTCTCTATTCAAACTGCTAAGTAAATCCTCCCAGAGCCCGGGGACTGTTTCATGCTTGAAAGCAACTGTTAAGAATTTGACAACAACCAAACTGTTCCTATTTAATCCTTCTCCCAAGGTAAAAAGAATTATAGGTAAACATATGCCTTCATTATTTGCTTTGCTGCATTTCAATACCCAATCCCACACAAAATTGCCAGCCAAGGATTTAATGCAATCACTTCTATATTTCAGAGCTATTGCCTCTGCAGAATAGAAAAAGCTTAACAAGGGTTATGGAGCTGGTTAGCCAGGAACCGTATTTTGTATAGCATGCATCTTAAATGTCACGGGGGTTTGGGGTGAAGTAAAAGGCATCACAAATCAAAGGGTACAAACTATGAAAAGAAGAACGAGGAAAGGTGCTGCAGAACTGAGATTCTTACTTGGTTCTTAAAGATAGTAGATGTGGGCAAACAGGTTTGGGGATGTATTTTGGGGTTTTTTTCCTTTCAGGTTTTTTGTATTGCTTTTTGTTTTGAGCCTTTAGTAATTTATTCGCTTGTCACATCCTCAATTTACTACTCCCACTAAAACTAATTTTATTAATACATTAAATAGAAGTTTCAAACTGTGATAAATCTGAGTTAAAGTGAGAGAAACAAGTACTCTTTTAAAATGTATTATTCAAGAAAATAAATAATCAGTAAATCAGAATAAGGGAAATGGCAGTAATGAGAAAAAGAAAGAGGCATGAAAACTTAGTTGATTACAGCACCTTTCTAAGCCGTTAAGTTAACCCAAGACTCTTCCCTCAGGGAACGTTTTCTTTATCTTAGTGTTTCATTCAACTGTCTATTGAAACGTGCACTATTAAGTAACCACTTCCAGAAAAGTTTTTTGAGTGGGGAGGGGATTTGTTTTGTTTCAAGATTTTTGGCTACATATGTAACAAGTTGCATGTGAAAATAAAATGTTCTTATTAACAGCGGAATAATATTTCCAGTATGGGTCTGTCATCAACAAGTCAAACTCAAGGCAACATCTCAGAGAACAGATTCCAGTCCACTCGCATCTCATGAGCCCAGTCTCTGCCGCTCCTCATTCCAACAGCTAATTCTAGCAATCCTTTTCTTTAGAGCCAATTCACACAAAACCGAAAGTCCAGGGCAGCATTCCAGATCTCCCAGACCAAGAGTAGGTAAACCAAATTGAAACCAGAAATGCTCTCAATGTATTCAACAATGTGGCATTCCTCAACCTCCCACTTCCCAGACATTCCCCCAGATTAACTCATGTGGTTGATGATTATCCTCTTCTCACGAAATGCTTATACCAGGGGAAAGGAGAAATACATATATTACATTTAAAAATGTATATTTACACACACACACACCAGTGTTTAAGCTTGGTGCAAACCCTCTTTAAAATTAAGTTTTTTGCTTAAGGATTATACTTTTTCAATTAAGCAAATAACTTCTAAATTTACTCTGGAAAACTATGTTTTTTCCCAAAAATAAAAAGACACTATCTGATTCATTTCAATAAATCTTTATTGTATATATAATAGTTGCTCCAGGGAAAGAAAAAGAAAAAGGGGAGGTTATGCCTTTAAAGAGCTTACAGATTAACAGAGGAGAAAGGTGTTTAAACAAATAACTATAACTTCTGCAACATATAATGGTCATATATTGCAGCCACTAGAAAATCATCAAGCAGGGGACACTGAAGCAAGACCTGAACATCGAGGAGGAGTCTAATTAT